>NC_140546.1:35807942-37007942 GCF_057382185.1 Mchenga conophoros
GGTGTACCAGGGGCACGGTGAAAAGTTGTTGTACCATAGGCACGAGAAAAGTTGTTGTACCATAGGCACGAGGAAGGTTGTTGTACCATAGGCACGAGAAAAGCTGTCGTACCATAGGTACGAGGAGTGTGTGTGTGGCAAAGTGCTACTGAGCGGTGTACCAGGGGCACGGAGGAAAGTTGTTGTACCATAGGCACGAGAAAAGTTGTCGTACCATAGGCACGAGGAGAGTTTGTGTGGCAAAGTGCTACTGAGCGGTGTACCAGGGGCACGGCGAAAAGTTGTTGTACCATAGGCACGAGAAAAGTTGTTGTACCATAGGCACGAGGAAAGTTGTTGTACCATAGGCACGAGAAAAGCTGTCGTACCAGGGGCACGGAGGAAAGTTGTTGTACCATAGGCACGAGAAAAGTTGTTGTACCATAGGCACGAGGAAAGTTGTTGTACCATAGGCACGAGAAAAGCTGTCGTACCAGGGAAACGGAGGAAAGTTGTTGCACCATAGGCACGAGAAAAGTTGTCGTACCATAGGCACGAGGAGAGTTTGTGTGGCAAAGTGCTACTGAGCGGTGTACCAGGGATACGGCGAAAAGTTGTTGTACCATAGGCACGAGAAAAGTTTTTGTACCATAGGCACGAGGAGAGTTTGTGTGGCAAAGTGCTACTGAGCGGTGTACCAGGGGCACGGCGAAAAGTTGTTGTACCATAGGCACGAGAAAAGTTGTCGTACCATAGGCACGAGAAAAGTTGTCGTACCATAGGTACAAGGAGTGTGTGTGTGGCAAAGTGCTACTGAGCGGTGTACCAGGGGCACGGCAAAAAGTTGTTGTACCATAGGCACGAGAAAAATTGTTGTACCATAGGCACGAGAAAAGTTGTCGTACCATAGGCACGAGAAAAGTTGTCGTACCATAGGCACAAGCAGTGCGTGCGTGCGTGCGTGTGTGTGTGTGTGTGTGTGCGGCAGTTCTTCTGCGCAGTGTACCAGGGGCACATTTCAATGTGCTTTCTGGAGTACCAGGGGCACGAGGATCTTGCCAGTGGTGTTCTGCTTTGTTAGTGGGAGGGGGCTTAAGTGTGGGTCCCCGGGGTCTGCTGGAGGTCCAGGTCCATGCTAGATACGTGGTACAGGGTACCTGCAGGAGGGGGGGGGGGTAATGTGGGTTCACGGGGCCTGCTGGAGGTCAAGGTCCATGCTGGATATGCGCTGGAGCGTAACTGCAAGAAAGGAAAGCTAGTGGGGGAGTAGAGCAGGGGAGTATGTGGGTCCCCAGGGCCTGCTGGAGGTCCAGGTCCATGCTAGATATGTGGCACAGGGTAACTGCAGGAGGGGGGGGGGGGTAATGTGGGTTCACGGGGCCTGCTGGAGGTCAAGGTCCATGCTGGATATGCGCTGGAGCGTAACTGCAAGAAAGGAAAGCTAGTGGGGGAGTAGAGCAGGGGAGTATGTGGGTCCCCAGGGCCTGCTGGAGGTCCAGGTCCATGCTAGATATGTGGCACAGGGTAACTGCAGGGGGGGGCAATGTGGGTCCACGGGGCCTGCTGGAAGTCAAGGTCCATGCTAAATATGTGGTACAGGGTAACTGCAGGGGGGGGGGGGGGGGGGTAATGTGGGTCCCCGGGGCCTGCTGGAAGTCAAGGTCCATGCTAGACATGTGGTACAGGGTAACTGCAGGGGGAAGGGGGGGGGGGGGTAATGTGGGTCCCCGGGGCCTGCTGGAGGTCAAGGTCCGTGCTAGATATGTGGTACGGGGTAACTGCGGGGGGGATCTAATGGGGGACTAGATCAGGTGAGGATGTAATGGCCAGTTCGACAGCAGCACATCTTTTTCGACCGTAAGAGAGAGAGGAGGCCGACTCTCTGCCTCGGCCAAATGGAGAGAGATTTTCAGCAGGGCCAGTGCGCCAGGAGCACATCTTTTTCAACCGTGAGGGAGAGAGGAGGCCGACTCACCACCTCGGCCAGGGCCTTTTTTTCCTCCCCTCTCCAGTTGAGCAGTCTAAGGGTAATGAGTAGCAAAGGTGCCCTCCGTCATTTATCGGAGACGGGTGTCTGAAGATGCGCAAGTCAGCAGACACCCTCGGCAACGCTTGGACGGCACTGGGACGGCGCGAGAGAGCGAGTTGCTGCCACAGCAGCCTCCTCTTCCGGCCCACCTGCCTGCCAGCCTTCCCTCCCACCCCGATCGACTGGCAAACGTGGCCTGCCATCAGAGGGCTGCCGCTGGGCCTGGCACCTTCGCCGGCGCCTTCGGGTGGTCAGCTCCTCCGGCCCGCAGGCTCGCCTCTAGCGCTGGCCGGGGGTTACAGCGCGAAGGTCGAAGGGGGTGGTGGTTCTCGGACCCCGCCCTGTCCTCCCCGCGCTTCCCCCCCCCAGCCAGACGCGATCGCTCGGTAGCGAGACCGAGACGCCCGGTCCGTCCCGGTGGTCATACCACGGCGGGCCTCGTCGCAGAGTGGGTAGGCAAACCCAGAGTTTGCCCACCCCGCGAGGGTGACGGGGCCCCGTCCGGCAAACACGGTTTCTCGAACCCTCGCCCCGGTCCACACCTGCGTCCGGAAAGCCTCGCCCTGGTCGACAGGGCTCAGTAGCCCCGAGCGAGCGCGTGCGTGCGCGCCGCTGCCGCCGCCTGAGGGGCTACCTGGTTGATCCTGCCAGTAGCATATGCTTGTCTCAAAGATTAAGCCATGCAGGTATAAGTACACGCGGCCGGTACAGTGAAACTGCGAATGGCTCATTAAATGTAATAAATTTTGTTTTCATGGATACCTGGAAGTTAAACTTCATAGTTACACCTGGTAAAGCAGCAATGCTGATCGTTTTATTAAAGATGAAAGAATTTAGACAGTTTTTAACTCTCAGTGATGCTGCAGTGTTCGTTTGACCTGAAGGATATGGAGTTTAGGACCCAGATTACTCCCAGATTTAAGAGCATCTTAGTCCGACAATAACGACGGCCGCTTGCATGTTCTGAAAAAAAAGGTGCTTTGTCATGTATCTGACGGACAAACACCAAACCAGTTCCACATCACTGAAGTTGCACCATTTTTACAAACCAATTCTGGTTCATTTGTTTCACTCAACAATCGGCCATGTGCGTATGAAAACAAAGCCACTGCGCATGCGCGTTTTACTCATATTCTATCGCGATATTTCATTTTCCTATCGTTGTCTAACATTATACCGGTATTACCGTGAACGGTATAATATGGCCCAGCCCTATATTCCACTACAGATTACAGAATACATGCCCCAAAATGTATTTTGTAACGTATTCTGTTACATTACTCAATGAGAGTAATGTAAGTTTGAATACTTTGGATTACGTAATATATAATCTTGCTTTTTACAACTACATGAATGTACTATTGCTGTGTGATTTATTATTATTACTGAAGGATACTCACCATACCAATACCAACTAGATTTTTAAATCTTTATATAAAATGAGTAACAGTAGGGTGGTGTAACAGGGTGGCCCTTAGCGGCTGGAAACACAGTGAGATGGACCAAGTGTAGTGGAACAAAAGTATTTATTTCCTATACAGCTCTCCTTACAACAGTTAACTCATTGAGCTTCTTCACAGCACAAAATCCACACTCTAATGACAACTGGCAGCCTTAAATATGTTCAGCTGTCACAGACTAAACCATTATTCCGCTCTCAGGTAAATTCTTAAATCCCAACCTTCCACCACAGTATACAATATATCAATTATTATAAATATATACATAAAAACATTTCACATTTTCATATTAATAAATAGTTCACACTTAATGTTACACCAAACCCAATATTATAAAAACCCAGAAACCCAAGCACAAAAAGATTCACCACACTCTCTTTACCAATGGTCTCTCCCGGAACCTTTAAATGGTGAGTAATCATTGGCTGTATCCCAATTCAGGGTCTGCAGCCTTAAAGTACGCAGCCTTAACGGTCCTCAAAGACCGCGTACTCAAAGACCGCTAAGGCCGGAAGTGGGAGGCTTGTGAAATGAGACTGTCTAGCCTCCGTCGCGCTGCCCAGGTTGCCTAGCAACCATGATAATAACAGCTGGAAACGTTTCATACAGCTTTGTTTGACAGAAATGAAGGAGAAAATCTTCTGTTCATTTGCTTGTTTGTTTCTACATGAGCTTTGATCATTCTCTGTAAGATTAAGGTCAGCTATTGAACGGCGTATATTTTAAAGTAAAGGCTTTAAAACCAAGTTAGTACAAACGTCACTATTGTCACATAACTTTGCCGACATGTGGCCAACAGTAATGTTTTAATGTTCTTCGTTATTAAACAGACCCTGAATTGGGATACAGCCATTATCCTACAAACACCTATTTGCACCACTTTTATTCCTAGATTTCACACACACATTTGCATTAGTTTTCCTTACTGGTAAACCTTAATCACAATCTCAATCACCATTCTTTTCTCCTCAAAGACAACCACCACATTCCTTGACGAGGAGCAGCTGTGCAGGATCTGAAACAAGGCTACCAACTGATTTTAAAATTCCCAATAAATAGTCAATAAATATTTAAACTTCTTCTGTGCAAATCCATGCTTAAAGTGCAATGCTAAATAAAGTGCTTGATAAGGTGCTTTTAATAAAGTGAAAGGTGTGCTCTAAAGTGCTATACAGATAATATAATATAAATAAATGCAGTAAGGGAGTCCTCTTCCTTACAGGTGGACATTAGGTAAATAGAGAGGGGACAGCCAAACATATGAAACAGGAAAAGGCCGCTGTGTAATCCCTTTATTTCAACAAAGTAACTGTATTTGGAATACCACCTTTTTAAACGGTAACTGCAACGGAATACAGTTATGTAGCACCCCACCCGTGATACTGAGTCTAAATCCACTTACCTCAGTTTGGACCCCTTAGGCGGGGCGTTAGGTTCGTTACAGCCTAGATACCACAAAAGGTTCTGGTATAGACAGGAATCGGGGAAACTATCAGTAAACCTTTGCCTGCAAGTTAGACTTAACCAGTAGTAAAAGAATCAACCCCAGACAACTCTTTAACACAAACCAAACGTTTACTGAATGTAAGGGCCGGAAAAGTAATGTACAACACACCCTTTTCTTAACTCAAATGATATCCAGCTTCATAAACAAATGAAACATGCCGTGTAAATGAAATAATTCCCTTTGAAATTATGTTAAACAACACAAATTATGTTATCACCTCTTGGTAAGTGACTCACTAATATACACTCAAAAATATGCTATATAATCCACTAGATCCACAATATTCACACATGGGCTCCACACACACTCACATTCACAGTTGTTGCAGGCCTGTTTGCTGCTCACGGCGGACGATGGAGAAAAATCCTCTTCTCCCCAGTAAGAGCACGAAAGTCCAACTTACAGTTCAGTTGCTCGGTAGGTTGCCGTTCACCAGTCCCAAACTAAATCCACTCTCCGCTCTCCCTGCGGACCGGATGCTGTCTCTGCTACAGCGCGTTAGCCAGTCACTGTCCAGCTCTCCGACATTCCATAGCGGCTGCCTCCGTGGCGCAGCCAAGCAGTCCGGGCTAGCCTTTAGCCTCGGCAGTCGTAGCTGGAAACACAGTTTTACACGGTGGTGCGACCGTTGAAACAAAAAGTCACTTCACCCACATTCTGTTGCGAAGCTCTCCCAGGGTTGGCTTTCTAGTCATACACTCTTTTGTGCTAGTTAACCTCAGTAAAACTAGCTGAGTCTCTCACTTTGGTTCAGCTAACCTCGTGCATCTCTCCATGCCGTTCTCTTCCTCCATTGCAACAGATACACAGGTCCCGTTTCATGCTACCTTCACGGGCCTCCAGAAAATTAGAACTCTGAACAATATTTTAACTCTCTTCAGAGTAACATACCATAAAATAATACCTTATGAGTAACATAACAGTTTCATTGCGCTAATTACCTGTATTTACCTTGTGACATATTACAGGGCAAATTACATTCAGGGTACAGTTACATCGCATAACATTAGTTGTGAACACCTTATGTTACTGTGGCGTTTAAGTCCATGGGAATTACGAGTATCTACTCCCAAATTCCCATCCGGTCTACACCCTCCCCCTTCTAAATGCGTTTGATGCCCCTATCAAACCCCACAGATTTATAAACACAAAAATCTGTGCTTTGTTAGTCCAGCTCTAATTTAACACAGGAAGGGCATAGTGCTAGTGGGTGACACCATGAAGTCTGGCAAATGTGATCTCGTGAATGTCTATAAGTGCCACTTCCCACCAAAACCCCATGGCTCAAAACCACTACAGGGTGATCTGATGATTGCCCGAGTTCATCATAACTCAGTCTCACCACAAGC
Organism: Mchenga conophoros; assembly: GCF_057382185.1. Lineage (NCBI taxonomy): Eukaryota > Metazoa > Chordata > Actinopteri > Cichliformes > Cichlidae > Mchenga > Mchenga conophoros. The sequence goes on from NC_140546.1 coordinate 35,814,267, forward strand.
CTCTTTAGTCTCTGTGGACGGCCCACTGGATGCTCCTCTCCTTCCAGCGACATCCCACTCTCTTCGGTTCCCTCCTCAGGGCCAATCACTGTAACTGCCTCAGGGTCTAGATGGAGATCTGGAGGGTTATGATCATCTGGATTTCTTTCAATATCTGCCAAATCAGTGGTTGAACTCCCAAGATCCAACACATTTGGCTTTTGACCTTGACCTCAGAAGCTGTTCTGACAGTGACAGAAGGTTTTCACAATCCACATATGGGAATTGTGTCATGCATCTTCGGATTCCGACTCTTAAGAAGATATTGCACCTCCCTGATTGTCAACTGGTTTAGCCTTGGCGAGTCCCCTTTGGGATCGAGTGACAGGTCTATCAAACACCTCTGGTTCACTATCATCTGGAAGTCTCACTAGATACCCTATGGGTAATAAGTGGTTACGATGCACCGTTTTCTCCACCCCCAGTCCCTTCTCAGGTTTCACTCTGTATACTGGTAGACGGGGCATTTTGTCAAGCACAACATAGGGTGCAGTTCTCCACTTATTCTTCAACTTGTGCTTTCCAGTGACACCAAAATTCTTTAGCAACACCCGGTCTCCTGGTGCCAAGGTCTGTTCTTTCACATGCTTGTCATGTGCTTTCTTGTTTCTCTGATGACTTTTGTCAGCAGCCTCTGTCGCTAGAGGGTAAGCTTGTTGCAAATCAGCTTTCAGCTTAGCTACGTACTGGTGATGTGTCAAACTGCTGTGTGTCTGGTCGTTTGTTCCGAAACAGATGTCCACAGGCAGCCGGGCCTCCCTGCCAAACACAAGCAGTACCCAGTTGCTTCGTTGTGCGTACAATTGTACGTGTGTACCAAATGACTGATGGACTGATTCCACGCCTGTTTCTTCTTGGGATCCAAGGTTCCCAGCATGGAAAGTATCGTCTGGTTAAATCTCTCTGGCTGTGGATCTCCCTGGGGATGATAAGGCGTTGTCCGGGATTTCTGGATTCCCAACACTCTCAGAAGGTCGTGGATCAGCTTACTCTCGAAATCACGTCCCTGGTCGGAATGTATCCGGGCCGGAAGTCCATAATGCACAAAGTACCGCTCACAGAGAATCTTGGCTACTGTGGAGGCTTTTTTGTCTTTAGCTGGAAAAGCTTGTGCATATCTGGTAAAGTGATCAGTCACTACCAGAACGTTAGCATATCCCTGAGAGTCTGGCTCTAGGGATAGAAAATCGATACACACGAGATCTAGTGGCCCACTACTGGTGATCTGGTTCAATAGTGCAGCTCGTTGTGTAGGTGCTTTACGTGCAACACATCTCCCACAATTCATGATGTACTGCTCAACTTCTGCACTCATCCTAGGCCAGTAGAATCGGTCTCGTATGAGCTCCACAGTCTTGTCCACCCCCAGGTGACCTGACTCATCATGAAGTGATCTAAGCACCATGGCAACATGCTCTCGGGGTAGTACAAGCTGATGTGTACTTTCCTGTAGAGTACTCCATCAGTGATTGCCAACTTGTTTGCCTCTCTTTGAAGCAACATGGCTTCTGCATTGGAGTTTTGGTCGAAAGTAAAGGGAATCGCTCCATTCATGGATTTCTTTACAGGAGCGATCACTGGATCCTTGTCTTGTGCTTTGATAAGCTCGGCTTTGCTTATCTGGGTCAAACACCCGTAGTCAAGATGAGTGGGGAAAACAAAACACTCTGGGAGTGCCTCAGGGGAAACCCCTAAAGATTCAGCAAAGCTGACTGCCCCTCCTCCTGCTGACTTTCTACAGGAGATCTGCTTACACAGAGCTTTGACACTGTCCAAGGGCAGAGTTTGCCAATCAGTGTCCTCTGTTGGAAAGGGGTTGCGCGATAACGCGTCAGCATCAATGTTACTGCTTCCAGGTCGGTACTGGAGAGTGAAGTCGTAAGTGGCAAGAGCAGCTAACCACCGATGCCCGGTGGCATTGAGCTTGGCTGTGGTGAGGATATATGTGAGGGGATTGTTATCCGTCCTCACAGTGAACTGTGCTCCGTACAGGTAGTCGTGAAACTTGTCAACTACATCCCACTTCAACGCCAAAAACTCAAGCTGGTGCACGGGGTAGTTTTTCTCTGATGAGCTAAGCTTTCGGCTAGCAAAGGCAACTGGTCGCAGCCCTTCTGGATGTTCTTGGTTGAGCACAGCACCCAACCCCTGAAGGCTAGCATCAATGTGCAACACATAAGGCTTGGTTGGGTCTGCGAATGCCAGAACAGGTGCATTTGTAAGAGAATGTATAATGTTCTGAAAAGCCTCTGTACATGCAGCATCCCACCTGTCCCCAAACGGTTCATTTACGTGATGGTAGGTCTTTTCTGGGACTCTGACAGCTCTCTTTCCTTTCTGGGTTGGTGGGTAACCTTTACATAGTTCGATTAACGGCTTGACAATGATGGAGTAGTCCTTTAAGAAGCGACGGTAATACCCACAGAACCCTAGGAAAGACTGCAGTGATGGGAGATCGGTGGGTTGCTTCCAGCGAGCTACCGCCTCAACTTTGCTTGGGTCAGTGGCAATCCCTTTCTCTGACACTATGTGTCCAACATATGTCACCTGTGGCCTGCAGAACTGACATTTGTCGATGGACAATTTTAGGACAGTCTCTTCCAGTCTGTCAAGAACTTTGATTAGTCTCTGCTCATGTTCTTCCAAAGTTCTTCCGAACACGATCAAATCGTCAAGGTACACTATGACCTCAATCATGTGCATGTCTCCCACTGCTTTCTCCATTACTCTTTGAAAGGTCGCGGGAGCTCCTGTTATCCCCTGGGGCATCCTCTCAAATTGAAAGAATCCCAAAGGACATATGAAAGCGGTCTTCTCCTTGTCCTCTTCTGCCATGGGAATTTGGTAGTATCCACTACGCAAATCCAAGACAGAGAACCACCTGCTGCCAGACAAACAGTCCAACGCCTCGTCAATGCAAGGAACTGTGTATTGGTCAGGGACAGTTCTGCGATTCAGGGTCCGATAGTCCACACACATGCGCAACCGCCCCGTTTTCTTTCGTGCCAAGACGATAAGCATAGGGACTCCTTGATTCTTTTATTATCCCCGCTGCCAAAAGTCCTTGCAGGTGGCGGCGTAAGTCATCCAGGTCAGCTGGGGCAACACGGCCTACATGGATGAAGTGAAGAATCTGGCATCGTGGTGCCAGGACAACCACCTCCAGCTGAACGTCAGCAAGACCAAGGAGCTGGTGGTGGACTTCAGAAGGGGTCAGCACAGAGACTACAAGCCCATTATCATCAATGGAGCTCCAGTGGAGAGGGTGCAGTCCTTCAAGTATCTTGGTGTCCACATCTCCTCAGACCTGACATGGGCTGCCCACATTCAGGTCCAGACCAAAAAGGCTAGGCAGCGCCTGTATCACCTACGACAACTGAGGAAGTTCAGGGTCTCTCCAAAGATCCTCAGGATTTTCTATACAGGCGCTGTGGAGAGCATCCTCACACAGAACATGACATCGTGGTTCGGGAACAGCTGTGTGAAGGACCAAAAAGCTCTCCAGAGAGTGATCCGTACAGCAGAATGCTGCTGCAGGATTGCTCTCCCCCCGCTTCAGGACACCTACACCAGGAGATGCCGGACTAGAGCAGTGCAGATACTGAAGGACCCGTCCCATCCTGGCAACAAACTGTTCCAACTTCTGCAATCTGGTAGAAGGTTCCGCATCTTCCGGGCAAGGACAGAGAGACTCAAGAGGAGCTTCTATCCCCAAGCCATCCGTGCCCTAAACACACACACCCGCCCTCTCACATCATCTATAATTGACTGAGACAGGACTCTCTTCCAGACACTCTAAACCAAGGCACAATGTACATTTCAAATTCCTTTAATTTTAAATATGTTTATATTGTCTATCCTGTAAAATAGTCAGATGTCTATTCATATTAATGTACAGAATTCACCTGCTTGCTGCTACTACTGCACATTCACCCAGTGTATATACTATATATATATATGCATATATATATATATATATATATATATATATATATATATATATATATATATATATATATATATATAATGTTCTTCCTCTACACCCCCCCCCCCCCAATTTTTGCACATGTCGAGGAGCGTGTCAGGCTACATTTCACTGTGTGTTATACTTGTATAACTATGCATGTGACAAATAAAGAACCTTGAACCCTGAACCTTGAACGGCGGGACCGCTCTCGGAAGGGGGTATGGTCAGCTAGACGGATGTGATGTTGCGCTCCTTTAGCCAAACCCACATCCCATTCCTCCGTCGAGAAAACTTTGCCTCTCTCTGCAAGTTTCTGACTAAGCCTCTGTTTCCATTCAGCTGGTATAGGAGAGTCTCCAAAATTAAACAGAGATGGGTCAAGCATAGTAGAAGCTTTTGTGTTTGGGCCGGGGACATCAGCTGATATCAGCTACATGCAGATGTGCAACCACAGTGCCCATGGGAATGGCAGTGTCTTTTAGTGACTGGTTGCGCATGAGCACCAGAAAGTTGTCTCTATCAAGCATCTTGGAGAACAGTACGGTTGGCTGCACAAGCACACTCGGGGGAAGGGCATGTGAAGCTGCCCATTCTGTGATGAGGATGCTGTTTCCAATAATGTGGATGTCTTGACTTTACAGACAGCTATATGTTCTTTCCCAGCTGGAATGACCAGTGGGCCAGGACCAGTCCACTTTAACGTTAGCTACTGGACTGTCATCATCCTTGGCAGACTCAGACATAATAGTCGGTAGGTTCTGAGGCTGCTGAACATTCACTTGGGCAGAGCAAACATTCTCCACCCTCACTTTCTTTCCAGTTGCAGAAATGGGTCTGATTTTATGAACATTGGTGCCCACCAAGACAGGTACGGTATCTGAGCACCGAGAGTCTGGGCACACCAAAGCAAGGACTGGGATAGTCTCAACTTTAGCTCGTGTTTCTTCAGGGAATTCCAATTCAATTTGAATGTACCCCCTGTAAAGATAGCTGGTCTCTGATTCACTTAGGCCCCAAATATCTAGGCCCGTAACAGAGCGTAAAGGCACATGAGACAAGTGTTTTGAATACCAGCTGTCAAAAATGATGGTCACCTGAGAGCCACTGTCTAAAAGAGCAGTGCAAGGTACAGCATCTACCTTCACACCGGCTGTGGAGGGTGGCCCTACCAGTCAGGGAAACTAGGCGTCCTGACATTGACAACACTCCGATTAACACCTACATTGGTGGTGGTTGGTTCTTTGCCAGGACTGGGAGTTTTATTACTTTCTCCCTGCTTCCGTTGAGCCTGAATGAATTTCTGTATCACTTTAGGGTAGTTTTCTGGAGCCTTACACTTGGTAGAGATGTGCCCATCCTACACGCAGCGATAACAGAAAAAGTGACTGGGATCTCTGAGTGTTCTTGCTCCCCGCTGAAGGTGCGTGGGAGAACCATGGTGCCTGGGGGAGGACACCGCAACCCCTGTGCTGGGGGTTGACTGACATGACAGAGATCTGCTTTCTTAGCCTCATCACTTCTTTCTTTAACGCTTGGAGGTTTTTGTCTTCTCCTCCTTGAATCGCTACCTTATCGTGGTGGAGGGGTTTGTGTGTCCCAGGGATCCCAGGGGCTATGTTGTCTGGGGGCTTTTGCCCCCTGGTAGGGTCTCCCATGGCAAATTGGTCCTGGGTGAGGGACCAGACAAAGAGCGATTCAGAAGACCCTTATGAAAAGGATATCGGGGGAACAGTTTACCCTGCCCGGGATAAGGTTACCGGGGCCCCGCCCTGGAGCCAGGCCCGGGGAGGGTGCCCGAGGGTGAGCGTCTGGTGGCTGGGCCTTAGTCCACGGGGCCCGGCCGGGCACAGCCCGAAGAGGTGACATGGGCCCATCCTCCCGCAGGCCCACCACCCGCAGGAGGCGCCATAGGGGTCGGGTGCATTGTGTGCCGGGTGGCGGCCAGGAGTGGAGGCCCTGGCGGACTGACCCCCGGCTGCCAAGACTGGCAATAGGGACATGGAATGTCACCTTTCTGGTGGAGAAGGAGCCTGAGTTAGTGCGTGAGGTTGAGAGGTACCGGCTAGATATAGTCGGGCTCACCTCTACGCATGGCTTGAGCTCTGGAACCAGTCTCCTGGTACGTTGGGGTTTTTCCCGGTGGACGAGAGGGTTTGTTTCCTGCGCCTTAGGGTCGGGGAACGGGTCCTGACTGTCATCTGCGCTTATGCGCCGAGTGGCAGTTCAGAGTACCCAGCCTTCTTAGAGTCCCTGGGGGGGGGGGTGCTGGAAGGTGCTCCACCTGGAGACTCTGTTGTCCTGCTGGGAGACTTCAATGCTCATGTGGGTAACAACAGCGAGACCTGGAGGGGCGTGATTGGGAGGAACGGCCTCCCTGATCTGAACCCGAGCGGTGCTTTATTATTGGACTTCTGTGCTAATCACAGTTTGGCCATAATGAACACCCTGTTCGAACATAAGAGTGTCCATAAGTGCACGTGGCACCAGGATGCTCTAGGCCGTAGGTCGATGATCGATTTTGTAATCGTATCACCAGACCTGCAACCATATGTTCTGGAGACTCGGGTAAAGAGAGGGGCTGAGCTGTCAACTGATCGCCACCTGGTGGTGAGTTGGATCAGGTGGCGGGGGAGGACGCTGGACAGACCCGGTGCACCTAAACGCGTAGTGAGGGTGTGCTGGGAACGTCTAGCAGAGGCCCCAGTCCGCGAGATCTTCAACGCACACCTCCGGCAGAACTTCAACAGCATTCCGAGGGAGACTGGGGACATTGAGTCCGAATGGACCATGTTCAGCGTCTCCATTGCCGAAGCTGCTGCATTGAGCTGCGGCCGCAAGGTGGTTGGTGCCTGCCGTGGTGGTAATCCCCGAACCAAATGGTGGACATCAGAGGTAAAGGGAGCCACCAGGCTGAAGAAGGAGTCCTATCGGGCTTGGTTAGCCTGTGGGACTCCGGAGGCAGCCGACAGGTATCGACAGGCCAAGCGGAATGCAGCTCGGGCAGTGGCTGAAGCAAAAACTCGGGTGTGGGAGGAGTTCGGAGAGGCAATGGAAAAAGACTTTCAGACTGCCTCGAAGAGATTCTGGCAAACCGTCAGGCGTCTCAGGAGGGGAAAGCGGTGCTCTACCTGCACTGTGTATAGTGCTGGCGGAGTGCTGCTGACGTCGACTGAGTCTGGGGATGAGGGGAATGACCCGCCAATTTCCGGGGGCGAGGTCACTGAGGCAGTTAAACAACTCCTTGGTGGCAGAGCCCCTGGTGTTGATGAGGTCCGCCCCGAGTTCCTGAAGGCTCTGGACGTTGTAGGGCTGTCCTGGTTGACACGCCTCTGCAATGTTGCGTGGAGATCAGGGGCAGTACCTGTGGACTGGCAGACCGGGGTGGTGGTCCCCATCTTTAAGAAGGGGGACCGGAGGGTGTGTTCCAACTACAGGGGATCACACTCCTCAGCCTCCCTGGGAAAGTCTATGCCAGGGTGCTGGAAAGGAGAGTTCGTCCGCTAGTCGAACCTCGGATACAGGAGGAACAATGCGGTTTTCGTCCTGGTCGCGGAACACTGGACCAGCTCTTTATCCTCTCAAGGATACTTGAGGGTGCATGGGAGTTTGCCCAACCAGTCTACATGTGTTTTGTGGACTTGGAGAAGGCATTCGACCGTGTCCCTCGGGGTGTCCTGTGGGAGGTGTTGCGGGAGTATGGGGTGTCTGGCCCATTGCTACGGGCCATTCGATCCCTATACAACCGTTGCAAGAGCTTGGTTCGTATTGCCGGCAATAAGTCGGACTCGTTCCCGGTGGGTGATGGGCTCCGCCAGGGCTGCCCTTTGTCTCCGGTTCTGTTCATAATTTTTATGGACAGGATTTCTAGGCGCAGCCAAGTGGGGGAGGGCTTTCGCTTTGGTGGGCTCAGAATCTCATCTCTGATTTTTGTGGATGATGTGGTTCTGTTGGCTTCATCGGGTGAGGGCCTCCAGCTCGCACTGGAACGGTTCGCAGCCGAGTGTGAAGAAGCGGGAATGAGGATCAGCACCTCCAAATCTGAGGCCATGGTTCTCAGCCGGAAAAGGGTGGAGTGCCCACTTCGGGTCGGGGATGAGTTCCTGCCCCAAGTGGAGGAGTTCAAGTATCTTGGGGTCTTGTTCGCGAGTGATGGGAGAAGGGAGCCGGAGATCGACAGACGGATTGGGGCTGCAGCTGCAGTAATGCGGACGCTGCACCTGTGGTGAAGAGGGAGCTGAGTGTAAAAGCGAAGCTCTCAATTTACCGGTCGATCTACGTCCCTACCCTCACCTATGGCCACGAGCTGTGGGTAGTGACCGAAAGAACGAGATCGCGGATACAAGCGGCAGAAATGAGCTTCCTCCGAAGGGTGGCTGGCCTCTCCCTTAGAGATAGGGTGAGAAGTTCGGCCATTCGGGAGGGGCTCAGAGTAGAGCAGCTGCTGCTCCACATCGAAAGGAGCCAGCTGAGGTGGTTCTGGCATCTGACAAGGATGCCCCCTGGGCGCCTCCTGGGTGAGGTGTTCCAGGCATGTCCCACCGGGAGGAGGCCCCGGGGCAGACCCAGGACACGCTGGAGAGATTATATCTCTCGGCTGGCCTGGGAACGCCTTGGTATTCCCCCGGATAAGCTGGAGGAGGTGGCTGGGGAGAGGGAGGTCTGGGCCTGTGGGTACAGTAGCGCTTTTGACATGCACGACTTTGTTGAGGTTAAGTCTGCGCCGAGAAGCTTCATGCTCCTCTTCAGTGCGGACCTCATTTAACAGCTGCAGAAAGGTAGGGGGATTATCTTTTCATTCCCTTAAACGCAAACTTAACAGCATCAGATCAGACTCTGTTGCACCTTTAATGAGCTGATCTAGACGTGCTTTGTCAATGAGGGCAGGAGACAGACCTCCCTTTTTGACCACCTTGCTCAGAGATCTCTCCATTCTTCTCAGAAACTCAGAAAGTTTCTCCCCTCTGTGTTGACATAGCATTCGGAAGGCAAAATAGAGTTACTCTCCTGTTTCTGGTCTGTCAAAAGTATTCTCAATCACATCAATGTATTCTTGAGGTGTTGCTTCAGGGTTATTAAATCGTACAGCCTGTAAAAGCTCCAACGCGGGACCCTTTACACTTTCCATTATCGTGATTTTCTTCTCTCTGTCAGGCCGATCGTATTCCTCTATCATCAGTCGAGCCTGTAGTTTCCAGTTCTCCAACTGCTCCTCTCCTGGGGGTGTGGGGACAACCCCTGAGGAGGTGCGCAACCTCCTGTAGCTGCTATTGTCATTGGCAGGCTTAGAGGTATTTTCCAGAAGGTCTCCAACAGCTCTGATGATTGCTTCAGGAGTGGAGGCCTGAAGTGTGGCGGCAGGTCCCAAATCAGTTTGAGGTGCCTGCCAGTCATCTGCAACCAGCTGGTCAACTAAACCATCCTCCTCCTCTAAGTGGCCGATGATTCTCCAGGGTGAATTGCTGCCATCAGCTAGAATGTCCAGAGGAATGGCTTTAGTATTTACCTTTTCTCTGCATTCACACAGTACGGTCAAACACTTGCTCTGGGGATCATACATACGTCCTCTAACCTTCACACGTCTAAGAACTTTAATGGATTGCAGAGTTCTTTCTATGACTTCAATCTCTGTGTCCTCGGAAACATCTTTAAGTAGTATGGCATGCGAAGGGTTAAGGCCTTCTCCTTTACACCAGTGCTGTAACTGAGCCATTTCTTGGTGCTGGGTGTGTGAATCTTACTGTATGTGTATAGTGTAACACAATACCAAACACAAACTGATTTTGCTCTGCTTTAACTTACTATAATTTCAAATCACTCTCTCTTTAAGGGTTGTCTGGGTCACAAGTTTTTTTTTTGTTTTTTTGGAGTTTTTTTGCCTGTCCCGTTTGGCTCTTTTGCCATCAGAATTATTGTCTAAAGGCAATGAAAGATGCCCAACGGATTTACTTTACCAAATTGACCATCCCAGCCTTGCCATAATGGTCCATTTGATTCACCTTTTATTGTTTATTTTATTTTCACTTGCTGAATACGGGAAAGACTTGACTGGAGGAAAGAAGGGGAGAAAGAAAGAGGGAAAGAGAAACAGCTGAGAAGGGGGACGGGGGAGAAGGGCAAAAAACAAAAACCAACAGAATGGGAAGGAAAAAAAAAAAGAAAGAAAAGAAAAAAAAAAGCACATATCGATCACCTGGATCACCTGTTGAGAAAGAAAAAAGAAAACAAGCAGAAGAGAACAAGAGTAATAGAATAAACAACATCACAATGATATATGGGAATATGACAGTAAATACTAAATATTAAGCATTATTGTGCAGCACATAAGATCAACAGAACACAGTGTGCTTTGAGGTAGGAGCCAAAAAGGGTGTAGTTTGTGGGTGTGATCACCCGTGTGTACACCTGTGAGCATGGACGCGCTTGTTTTTTGTTTTTTTTAAAAGGTTCCTTCATGTAATGATCTGCTAGAGGTTGTGGGGGGGGGGGGGGGGGGGGGGCACAGCCCCGTCCTCCAGGGCATGAAGCAGGTACGAGGAGATCAAAACTCCAGACATCCAGAGGCCCCCAAAAAACAAGAGACCAAGGAAGACTAACAGAGGGGCAGCCGCGCCACTGTCCCAGAAAGAGCTGAGGAGAGTCCCAGATGAGGGTTCACTCAGCAGCCGCGGAGCAGAAGCCCGGGGTAGCTGCAGTGACGCGCCCGTGAGTTCCGCCGGCAGCCAGCTGTGCCTGAGTGACCGAGCCCCAGGCCGAGAGGCCGGGGGCACCCCACCTCCGAAGTGGCCCGAGCGAGCCCCAGGCTCCAGGCCCCGATAAGCGGCCGCCAAGGAGTGAGCCGGTGTGTACCTGGATGCCCATCCCCAGACACAAAGAACCACCAACGCACCGATATCTGAGGGAGTCCGCCACTGGCAGGGGAAGTGGTGGTGGGGGGAGATAGACCTCCATACCTTGGAGGGCCTGAGATGTCCCCAGAGAGGTGGCGTCTGACACCCAACCTGACATATAGACACAGACATACAGGCACACACAGATACAAACATCCATTCCCACCCTCATGCTCTCATATGCACTTACTCCACACTCAACCAACGTGGAGACAGACATAAAGAGACGCTGTACACACGATCACACTCCCCAAGCGTACTCTACGAACCGGGTCTAGGTACCCTTGCCCCTGGAGGGGGGAACTGCACCCAGACCCAGGTGGTGTTACACTTTTCCCTGCGGTGGGGAGAGGCAGACCGCCCCGACTCCGCAGCAGCAGGGAGGCCCCACACTCCAGACCGCAGTCGGATGGCCAACTCCTCCTCCTAGCCCCCCCGCTCTAGCAGGTCGCAGAGAATGGGGGTGAGAGAAGACTCCAAACCTCCCTCCGCCCGCTCATTGTAGTGTTGATGATTGTGTGTTCTAAGGTGCAATTAAAACCCAGGAGGGCATGGAGCTACCTGCCAGAGAGCAGCAGGTAAGCGCATAGCCCCTCCTGCTAGCCCTCAATGTCTACGTGTATTTAAAATTGAGGGGTGGGCAACGACGCCAGGGGTGAGGTGTACACCCTGATGGTACTTTGGATTCCGTGTATCATGCCCACCCCGAAGATCCTATATGTATGTGTAATGAGAGTGTGAGCAATGTGAATGTCTAAGTTGTGGGATAAAATTGAGGCAGAGGAAGCTAGAAGGGGACAGGGTAGCCTCCTCTGCACCCTGGTGACATACCCCTACTCCAAGGTCCTGCATGTGTGGGTGGTTGTGGTGGAGTGGGAAGAGGGAGGCAGCTGGAGATGGGGGGGGAAGGAAGGGTCACAAGTTAATACTAATTACTACCAGTCTTTATCCCAGCGGTGCCTCCATTTTATGTAGCACCCCACCCGTGATACTGAGTCTAAATCCACTTACCTCAGTTTGGACCCCCTAGGTGGGGTGTTAGGTTCGTTACAGCCTAGATACCACAAAAGGTTCTGGTATAGACAGGAATCGGGGAAACTATCAGTAAACCTTTGCCTGCAAGTTAGACTTAACCAGTAGTAAAAGAATCAACCCCAGACAACTCTTTAACACAAACCAAACGTTTACTGAAAGTAATGTACAACACACCCTTTTCTTAACTCAAATGATATCCAGCTTCATAAACAAATGAAACATGCCGTGTAAATGAAATAATTCCCTTTGAAATTATGTTAAACAACACAAATTATGTTATCACCTCTTGGTAAGTGACTCACTAATATACACTCAAAAATATGCTATATAATCCACTAGATCCACAATATTCACACATGGGCTCCACACACACTCACATTCACACTTGTTGCAGGCCTGTTTGCTGCTCACGGCGGACGATGGAGAAAAATCCTCATCTCCCCAGTAAGAGCACGAAAGTCCAACTTACAGTTCAGTTGCTCGGTAGGTTGCCGTTCACCAGTCCCAAACTAAATCCACTCTCCGCTCTCCCTGCGGACCGGATGCTGTCTCTGCTACAGCGCGTTAGCCAGTCACTGTCCAGCTCTCCGACAGTCCATAGCAGCTGCCTCCGTGGCGCAGCCAAGCAATCCGGGCTAGCCTTTAGCCTCGGCAGTCGTAGCTGGAAACACAGTTTTACACGGTGGTGCGACCGTTGAAACAAAAAGTCACTTCACCCACATTCTGTTGCGAAGCTCTCCCACGGTTAGCTTTCTAGTAATACACTCTTTTGTGCTAATTAACCTCAGTAAAACTAGCTGAGTCTCTCACTTTGGTTTAGCTAACCTCGTGCATCTCTCCATGCCGTTCTCTTCCTCCATTGCAACAGATACACAGGTCCCATTTCATGCTACCTTCATGGGCCTCCAGAAAATTAGAACTCTGAACAATATTTTAACTCTCTTCAGAGTTACATACCATAAAATAATACTTTATGTATAACATAACAGTTTCATTGCTCTAATTACCTGTATTTACCTTGTGACATATTACAGGGCAAATTACATTCAGGGTACAGTTACATCACATAACATTAGTTGTGAACACCTTATGTTACTGTGGCGTTTAAGTCCATGGGAATTACGAGTATCTACTCCCAAATTCCCATCCGGGCTACACTCATATTTTGTATTTTAAATATATAGTAATAGTACATGTATTCCGTTACTCCCCAACACTGATTACAGTCAAGAAAAACACATAAATAGACCTTTAAGGAGGCAGAGGACCCACATGTTGTATGACCAGATGTTGAAATGGCTGACTGATGAAAGGAATAGTTAAAGGATTTTTTTTTCTCTTGTGTGAGTGTAAACAGAATTGGCCACACTTTGGCCAGAAAAAATGTCTAACACTAGACTGGTTTTGGTCTTCTTTTTTATCCCAGCTACAGTACTACAATATAGTACAGACTGTCTATACTTATTCAGCAACACAACCCAGTCAGATCTTTCTCATGAGGAAACCACCTCTTTGTGAGTATACCATGGTGAAGAACATATACTGGATGATCATATACCGGATGATCTTTTCCCAGCTTGGATGATGTCACAGCATGATTGAACAAATTATTTTAATGAAGGATAAGCTTGCTGTTCCACTGTTAAATCTGCTTGAGACACAGACAACAGATCAGAAGGCAAGGACGAAGGACACACACTGTTACCTTCTGCTGAACTAATCTCTGGTACTACAACCATACTATAATGCCTTCATGGAATGTGTTACTGCACATGCCGAAGTCACAGACTGTACTGGTACTGTTTTGGAGGAAAGTTCAGAGGAGGTTGGAGATTGTTACCATCATGGGCTCATCCGGTCAGAATGAGAATGAACAGTCAGTAATCACTTGCAGGGTTTTTCATTTTATTGTATAATGACCAAAAGAAAAGACACACATGGACTGCTATCTCTCAGCTGCCACCCCATGTGGGAGTGAAGAAAGAGTGAGCTGTAGGTGAGTGCAGTCCTAATATAACGAGTGACAGGTGAATGCAATTTAAGGGAAAGCACCACACCCAATCAAAGGTGAGGAAAAGAAACAAGGTGCATCTGGTGAAGTGAGTATGCTGAAAGGTGAGCCTTTACAACAGCCGCCCCCATATTTCTAGTGAGAAATATGTTGAAAGGGTTAGAGTCAATCTTTTTCAGGAAGTGGGGGCAGGTGAATCAGACATGCTCTAGGTCTGATAGTTTCTATCCTGCACTACAACTTCTTTCGGAGGTGTGCTACTTTCCCTACAGGCAAAACATATCAGGGGGTCGACCCGAAGGTTGACAACGCAGGCCAAACAGTTCAGGGGGCCGACCATGTAGCCAGCGGTGGTGGCAAAGCAGGTCCAGCTGCCGACCGCGTGGGATGCAGCTGCAGGCACATACCTGCAGACGGTCGGGCAGTTTTGCAGGCACTGGGGGCAATATACGGGCCTTGGCAGAGGCAGGACCAGGTGATGCAGGAGCAGACGGTGCCCTGACCACTGGCGGAATGGCAGCCACAGGCGGTGGAACTGGTGTTAGTGGCACTGCAGGTGACGACGTAGATACTGCTGATGGTAGAGTAGGAGGTGGCTGAACGGATTCAGAGCCATCAGTGGACACAACGATGTGTTGGAGCGGTTCTCCTGAACCTGAACTGGAAGATGTTAACAAACACCGGGCATGCACGGGACTCCTCTGGGGTTGGAAGTCTGTGATCAGATCTTGGAGTGTCCATCCTAAGTGGGTTTTCACTGCTGCAGGAGATCCAAATGGTCCATGTCTAACTGCTGCAATAGGCGTAATAAGGTGGGTATGATCAGAGCCTATGAGCAGTAGTGGAGCTGCTTTGTTAATAAAGGGTAATGGGATACCTTGGAGATGCAGTGTACATCACTGTCACAACAGCGTTTGTTTTCATTCAAAGGCTTTATGGTTTTTCCTATAATGGTGGGCCGGTCTCTAGTCAAAACGCCCGGGCCGATTTTATGTCCCAGTCCAGCCCTGTATGTAGCTCATCTGCAGTCTGGTGTTACCTACATCTTCCAACTCGGAAGGCAGAATTTCCGAGTTCTGAGTACAATCGAAAGCACCACGACTGCAGTTTTCGTGTTGGATGTAAAAAGCGCACATGACGCTGTGACACAGGGCTAGAATCATGGCGGCAGTCGATGACAGTCCAGGCATGGGATTTCTCTCGTGGAAATATGCACATTATTTTTTTCTTTCTGTTGGTAGGTGGCACAGTGCACTTGTGGCAGGATAGTCCTAACACATAAGCAAGCTAGAAGACTGGCAATCTTGCTGGGTATCCAGTTAGGGAAGCAACACATTAACGAGAATTCTGAGTAAAACCAAAGTTACTTTCCCTAGTAACTAGTTACTTTGAAAGTAACGAGTAACTTGAAGTAACTGAGGTACTTTTGAGAGAAGTAACTAGTAATGTAAGTAAGTTACTAATTTAAAATAACTTACCCAATACTGGTAATGATATCCCTCGCCTGTGATGTGGACAATGCAACCATGAGTAGTGACACCACTAAGAAGAATATCTGTCTAGGTTCTTAGTCATCCAGGTCATTGTAGTCTAAGGAGCTTGGGAAAAAAAATGCAACTGGACTTGGAGTTTCAGATGAGAGTGTCATCTCTCAGTTTCTTGATCATTAATATGCAAATTTTCATGATCATTGATCAACAACCAATTATCAAAAACCATTGATCAATGACCACTGATCAATGGCTATGAGTACCATGGAGAGTGAGAGGAAGCCACTCAGTAATGTCAAAAACATTATTAGGGCTGCTCGATTATGGCCAAAATGATGATCACGATTATTTTCACTGAAATTGAGATCTCGATTATTTGACGATATTTATTTAACCCTTTAAGACCTACCATAGAACCAAGTCAGCCAGAGCTTATATTATTTTTTTACATGTTGTAGTGCCATTTGTGGGAGCATTTCAAGTTGCTATACATCAATACAACTGTTATAGCCCATATTTTAATAATATGTATGCATTAAGTCTATAGTAACTACATTAATTGCAAAAAAGTGCAATAAACTACAAAAAATTTGAAAATTGTTTTTGTTTTTTTTATATATATTTCTACTTGGAGAAATTTAAGAGGTTTATCCCTCAAAACTTTAAATACAAAAAAGTTGCAAAAAAATAGTTTACAACAAAAGGAAACTTATTTTGAGTGTCTTCATAGTTTTATTTTGGAGATACAGCAATTTTTATATACTGCAGGAAAAACAAAAAAACAATCCTATGATGCAAAGTTGCAAAGAAAATAGCTTGTGCATCAAAATAAACTATTTCCAGCAGTGCAATTCGAGTTCTAAGCATCCCAGAAACTATTCAGAAAAGTCAAACATGACTTACCAGTATAGGCTTTTAAGGCCTACAAGTAAAAAACTACATTTTCCGTGAAAAATGATGTCACTTCCGGTTTCGGCCAGGAAATGGCGGACATGCGATAGTTCGCGCTGACGTCTGTTTCAATGTGGAAAGTGTTATGAACAGCTGATCGGATCGGCAAAGCGTGTTTCTGGAATATTATGTTTTTGTTCCTGCAAGCGCTTTTTATGCAATTTTTGCAAAGCTTTATGTGGAAGGAAACCGTGACCGAGGACAAGCTGATGGCATAAGATGTAAGTACAACTCCTCTGGTTTCATATGCAAAACAAATTATTGCGCTAGCTTACGCGGTTCAGGTTCTACAGGGATTTAAAAATAGTTACGCAAAACGGAGCATGCTGCTCTGACCGGCTTTAAAGGGTTAACAATAACAATGTATTGAATAATGACTTTAAAAAATAACATAAAATAGTGTGCAAATACTGATAACAGTGCAAATGTTTGCAATATAAGAAATAAATGAAAAATGTAAACATCTATGTTTAGTGAACTTTGCAGTGTTGCTCTGTGGTGCAGCTACTACACCGTAGCAAAGTTTACACACTGTGTCTACTTGATCCACGTCTGACTCCGCGAGCCCATAATGTTTCCACACCACTGAAGTTTTTTTTACCTCTCTTTTCAACCAATAGCAGTCACTCTCCTCTCCAAATAACTTCTGCTTAGCTTTCCGAGCTTCCCTCGGGTCCTCTTAATTGTTGTGACGCGTGTTCGAAATGCAGAGAAGTGCGCTCGATTTGCCACACGGAGTAGCGCGAGAGTAAAGCATGAGGGAGGTGCTAATAATAGGCTCAGTCATTTTTAATGATCGTTGAAAGCCCAGATCGTTATCATGATTAAAATTTGATTAATTGAGCAGCCCTAAACATTATTAATCTTCCAGCAGACATGCATTAAGGGTTCTTGGGAGGGGCCGAGCTGACACCAGCTGTTGTCTGGCAGAAGGTCTTTGGCACCATGCTTCCCAGATTTAAATGCACACCACATAAGAGCAGGTGACGAGAGGCCTGTTTTCTGTTTTCCTTCTTGGGCTGGCTGTATAGTCAAAGTCTAGGTTGGTGGGCTTTTCTCCTGCTATGTGGACTGGGGTGTTCTACTTGTCTCCAGCCCAGAGTAAAGGGGACCATCTCCTGGGTCTGGGGGCACATTGCCCCTCTGGAGGTGTTGGTGCCCTCGAAATGGAAGTATAAAGTATACTATAATACGGTATAGTGGGTGTATAGAGAGTGTGATTTTGTGTACAGCATCTGTTTCTTTGTGTCTCCATGTTGTGTGAGTGTGAGAGCATTTTTATATGTGTCCAAGTGACCCATCTCAGAGTTGTAGTTGAAGTCTGAAGCGTATAGAGTGAAGGGAAGTGGGGCCAGCACCGTGAACTGTGGTGCACCAGTGCTGCTGGCCAGAGTGTCAGAGTTGATCACCTTCAGCCTGAGATACTGTGATCTCTCTATGAGGTAGCACATCCTCACCTAAACTTGGAATCAGGTGAAGTGAGGGTGTTAGTCAGGGAGGACGAAGGGGAAGAAGATGCGATGAGGCAGAGGTCAAGTGTGCATATAGTGTGTGAGTGTGTGTGTGTGTGTGTGTGTGTGTGGGGGGGGGGGGGGTGCTGTAGTGAGAGTGGGACAGTTGGTTGCTGGTCATACTGGTTGGAGGAGGCAAATAACCTGAATGCCTTCTTCTTATACTCTGGTGGTACTGACACCTTGCCATGCCACCCTCATATTGTTCTCCCTCAGCCTCTACTCCACTTTTGTTCCTGTATGTATCCTTGATCACCAGCAGACTGCCTTTTAACCAGGGGGGCTGTACTAGGCTGTAGATAGGCAAGGTTATGGTCTGACTGTCCGAGTAGGAGGAGAGGTGTGACTCTGTACGCATCCCTCACATTAGCAGACAGTAGATCAATTGTCCTGTTGTTCCTAGTGGGACAGTTTACAAACTGGTGGAAAGCAGGCAAAGTGGACTCCAGTGAGGTGTGATTAAACTCCCCAGAGAAAATGAAAAATGCCTTTGGGTTCAGCAGCCTTGCTTTAAATGTGAGAATATTCTTACAGGCACCAGTAGTGATGGGATTTCCGGCTCTTTCGGCTCTGAACCAGCTCTTCAGATTGTTTTGTTGCTTTAATTAATTTATTATTAACAATAACATAAAGTTATGCACAAAAGGAATTACTAATGTAAAAAAAAGTGGTTTATTTATATATTTTTATATATAAATATATGTGGTGGCCCCTAGAGACAAAACACGTACAAACTCCAAAAAACATGTACAAACTCCAAAACACATTTCTAGTATTAACTGAACTTCCAAGACAGAGCTACCTAGATCACTTAAATTACACAATTGAAAGCATATGTGTATTGTTTGTGTATTTATACGTAAACACTCATATATATTCAAATAATTTAAAAAAAAATGTTCATCTACCTGTTACTACCACACACCAAATCCGGTCGTTGGTACTTCCTGGCTTGTGTAGCCTCTAGGTAACAAAAGCTCAACACTGCACCTAGCATCCTGGAGCACTTCTTTTGTACATGTTTTGAGTTTTTATGTGCTTCTGAGTTTTTACGTGCTTCAGAGTTCATACGTGTTTTGAAGTTTGTACATGCTTTGTCTCTAGGGGCCACCGTAAATATACTTTTATTTATTCACTCCACATAAAATGTA
This sequence comes from Mchenga conophoros, assembly GCF_057382185.1. NCBI lineage: Eukaryota > Metazoa > Chordata > Actinopteri > Cichliformes > Cichlidae > Mchenga > Mchenga conophoros. The sequence continues at coordinate 35,833,309 of NC_140546.1, forward strand.
ATAAATAAATCATATAATACAAAAACCAACTATTCACATTTCAACTTTTAACTATTTAAATTTTAAGCTTTTTACTTTTAAACATATTTAAAGTGAAACAACACAAAACACTGCAAACCACAATGCAATTAAATATAAATTAAAATATGAAAACAAAAAGCAGATGCACATTCTCTGTCATATGGGCCTGCATGAATAAACTTTCTGAATCCTTTATCATCCGCAACTGAAAATAGTTGTGTATGATTACTATACCTTTCTAATGTGACGTTGTTGTCCCTGGCTCTCGTTCTCTCTCTCTCCCTCTGGCTCTGTTCCTGTGCTACTGCGAGTGTAACTACCGCCCCTCCCCCCTCTGCCCAGCGCAAAGCAAAAGGCTCGCGTGCGGAGTGAAGCGGAAAAAAGTGCGAGAGAGACGGTGAGAGAAAGAAAGAAAAACACACGGCTCGCGATAAGGAGCTGGCTCGCGTCGTTCACGTCAAAGATCCGGCTCTAAGAGCCATTTCATTCGCGACCGACACATCACTAGGCAGCAGCTGCATCTGTGCTCAGGGGAATGCACTCTAGGTAGATCCGCTGGTTGTTCAGTGCTGACAAATTGTCAATCTTATTTTGCAGGGCATTCACTTTCCCTATAATTATGGTGGTGATTGATGCTTTATAACACAGCAGATTAGCTGTTAGCCTAGCCTTAGCCTGCTAGGTCTGTGAAGGTTCTCAGTCATCCAGGTTAAAGCAGTCTAAGGAGCTTGCCATCCCTTGTGTAGCAGTTTATCAGAGAAACTCAGGAGACTCTTCTCCAAGCACGACACTCCCCTGTGAACGACCATCCTGAACAGAGGGGGTAGCTTACGACACCAACTATCTACCACCTATAATCCAGTTTTGATATCCCTTCCCAGATACCTTGATACACACCTCGCACCTTGTGTCATATGATATCAGTAAGTCACATGATAGGCCCCCACCCTATAATTTGATATTGTTACATTAATAATTGTGACCCACTTGTTATAACCCCTAAGTCTGACTACAGGCCATGTCAACAACAATATCCGCTGATGCTGAAGCCATTGAGGGCATCAGACTGGTTTTTGACTCACTGTTAAAAGCAAGAGTAATTGTCTCTTGTAACAGTTTACCAGTTACAAGCCAGTTTACCAGTTACTTCTATTATTCCTGTGAAAAAGGTTAAAGGGGCTGGACAACCAGCTAAATCTGTACAGGATTTGATGGCTGTGAATGCGTCAGTGCAACAGGAACTCCACGTGTAGGGGAGGGCAGAGCTGTAACTATTCTATTCAGATGATTTGGACAACAAGATGGCGCCTGTGTGTTTGGCACGCCATCTGTCACGCTCCTTTATTTGTTTTGTTTTATTGTTTGTAGCTAACTTTGTGCTACATGTCTGACCTATGTTGTCTTATGGTCGCCAGGCATTATTGGAAATAGGTTTATCCATCCAGATATCTGACCGGCCTGGATACGACAACCAAGGCTTTTTGCCTCCCTATCTGGAACCAATACCAACGTACTGGCGTTCCCTACCACTGTTACCGGATTTGCAGAAGCGACGCAGGAGGCGGTGTATCCGTGGAGGTCATCTTGTCAAGCTGAAATCCTGGATTTCTTATTTTCCCTATGAGCTCTGCTTCATTCGCTGTTCTTTTCCGCGACTTTTGGTGCCATTTTGTGCTTTGGACCCGGTGGACTCCTGGTTGGTTCCTGTTGTTGGGTCTCTCGAAAATAATCCTGCAAAACTCCCTCCTTTACAGCATTTGCGCTGGCATGGAGTTGACCAAACAAACCTTCGACCAGTGGATCTGGTTGTTAATGCCTCGGAAGTTTTGAACCCAGTTCCTCTCTGGCTGGGTCTAAGAAATACCAGGTCGGTGGCAAACAAGACCTTCATATTGAAGGAATTTTTTCTTTCCCATGTTCTGGATTTGCTTTTCCTGACTGAAACCTGGATTTCTCCCGGTGAGTTAAGCGCCTTCATTGAGCTAGTACTGGCTGGCTGTACCTTTTTTAATGTTCAGCTGTTAGACTACTTGAATGACTCGCAACTGTCTGAAATCTTTCAATCTGGTTTTAAGCCCTTTCACAGTACGGAGACAGCTGTGGTTAAAGTTATGAATGACATTCTTGTTACGACTGATTGTGGTAAATATGCTGTGCTTGTCTTGTTGTACATGACAGCTGCATTTGACACAGTGGACCACGACCTGCTGATCTCCTGCTTACACCACTGTGTGGGAATTTCTGATTTGGCATTGTCATGGATAAAATTATATCTTTCCGAAAGGAGTTTTTGTGTTAAGCTGGGGTTGGCCATGTCCTCTGTGGCCCCTCTGCTTTGGGGTGTGCCCCAGGGATCTATCCTCGCTGTATTTACTCCCTCTTGGCGCGATTTTTCATAAACACAAAGTGTCATTTCATTTGTATGCCGATGACTATCAACTTTATTTACCTTTCAGTCATTTGGATACCTCCCCATGTCAATGTCCTGCTTGACTGTCTTAGAGATGTCAAATCATGAATGGCAAATAACTTTCTAAATTTTAAGGATCACAAAACAGAAACAATTTTATTTGGCCTGCATTGCTCTACTGATTCTCCAGATGTTGATTTTGGTGATTTGACCTCCCATCTGAAAGGTTCGATCACAAATCTTGGTGTTAAATTTGATTCCGCACTTACCTTTGATGGTCATGTAAATGGGGTGATAAAATCAGCTTTTTATCACCTCAGACGCCTACTGAAGGTTAAGCTTTTCCTTTCCGAACGCAATTTGGAAACTCTTATTCATACTTTTATCACCTCACGTCGTGACTATTGTAATTCCATTTGAATAGGGGTTGGGTTGGGCACATTCTCATGCCTGCAATTAGCAGTGTTGGGACTAACGCGTTATTAAGTAACGCGTTACAGTAACTACGTTATTATTGTTGTAACGAGCACGGTAACTAGTTATTATGCCAAAATCAGGAACGCGTTAGTCGTTACTGGGATTTAGATAGGGTCGTTACTCGTTACTTCATGTGGTGGCTATCGCGGAGCTTCCACAGATTCAGTAACATTAGCAAGTGGTGGAGGCCAGCAGGTGGATGAAGGAAAAGGGATGCAGAAGGAAAAGAGACCCGAGGCGGCCGCCGGTCCAAGTGTGAACTGAACTTCAGGTAAGAAGTTATGACCTGCAGTCTCTTTGGGTCAGATATGAACCAAGTTTAGGTGGAGTTTATTTTCGTTACTCTGACTTTTTCCGTACTGCGTGCTAGCTAGCATGACGGAGTTTCTATACAGCTGGGTGGTGCTATGAAGTTAATGATGTTTCACTTTATTTTGTTCATAAGTTATTAGAGTTGCCAACCGTCCCGTCTGGTATTCAGAGAAAATATTACGCGTTTCTTATTGAGGTGAAAAGGAACAGTTTGTCCCGTAATTCAGCTACAATGAAAAAGGCACAAAGCTGGAGTTATTCTGTGTCTTTGCTGCACAGCTGCCTCTTCTTCTCTCATTCTCCCCCCTCCCTCTCCCGTTTCTACTTCAGTCATGAAAACTGATCAATGATCAGCTGATCGGCTTTTCTCTCTTGTTTATTTATCGCCCACTTTGCGCCGAAAGAGGAAACCAGCAGATGTCGCGCTAAACAACAGCAGCACGTTTAAGCTTGATCAGCTATTGTTAGAATTTATTTAATATTAATTTCTAGTATCAGCTGATGTTTGCTGGAGCCACAGCTGCAAAAAAGCTGCTGGTCATGATATGGTTTGGTTATCTGGTGAGAGGGAAACATGAAGATGAAACCAGGAGATGTCCTTACTGGATCATCAGAGCTGAACAGGTGATGGAGAAACAGGTTTACCTTTTAGTTAACATGAATGAGTTGAAGGGAAGTTATGAACTGTTTCTGAGAGACAAATAACCCCAGGATCCTTTTTTAGGTAGCTGACAGCTGGTAACTGTGCAGGTGCGGATCTAGCAAAGTGTTGCCAGGGGGGCATGTAGGGCATTAACAGGGAATGGGGGGGGCACAAAGAAATACTTTTCTTTCTTATTCTCATTTAAAATGTCTAGCTTTTAAAAAAATAATTATCTGAATCTTACAACAAACGATTGATAGATTGATGCATATATACCATCAAAACAGTGTACATCACTGTCACAACAGTGTTTATTTTCATTCAAAGGCTTTATGATTTTTCCTATAATGGTGGGCCAGTCTCTAGTCAAAATGTCCGGGCCAATTTTCTGTCCCAGTCCAGCCCTGTAAGCAGCTCATCTTCAGTCTGCTGTTGCCTACATCTTCCTATTCAGAAGACAGAATTTCTGAGTTCTGAGTACAATCGAAAGCACCACGACTGCAGTTTTTGTGTTGGATGTAAAAGGCGCACATGACTCTGTGACGTAGGCTAGAATCATGGCAGCAGTCAATGACGGTCCAGGCGTGGGATTTCTCTCGTGGAAATATGCACATTATCTTTTCCTTTCTTTTGGTAGGTGGCACAGTGCACTTGTGGCAAGTAAGCAAGCTAGAAGACTGGCAAAGTTATGGAAGAAACACATTAACAAGAGAATTCTGAGTAAAACCAAAGTTACTTTCCCTAGTAACTAGTTACTTTGAAAGTAACGAGTAACTTGAAGTAACTGAGTTACTTTTGAGAGAAGTAACTAGTAATGTAACTAAGTTACTATTTTAAAGTAACTTACCCAACACTGGCAATTAGTGCAAACTGCAAAGTGCAAAAAATTTAATCACATCACTCCGGTTCTGGCTTCTTTACATTGGCTTCCCATTGAATTTAGGATTTGTTTTTAAGTCCTTTTTTGGTTTTTAAATCTTTAAATGGTCTGGTTCCTGTTTACTTATCTGATTTGCTGAATCCACATGTTCCTACTCACTCGCTCCGTTCAGCTGAGCAGCTGTTGCTTTTGGTTCCTAAGTTGTGGCTGAAACTGAGAGGAGACCAAGCGTTCTCAATTGCGGCTCAGATGATTTGGAATAACCTTCCCCTCCATATTAGACAAGCGTCATCAGTGCAGGTCTTTAAGTCCAGATTAAAACCTATTTTTATTCCCTGGCTTTTAACTCTGTGGGAAACTGACACCTTTCTTATTAATTTTATTGTAGTTTTAAATTTGCCAGTTGTTTTGATTTGTGTTGTTCAGCACTTTGGTCTGCCTGGTGTGTTTTTTAAAGTGCTATACAAATAAATGATAATGATGATAATGATGTGTCAAATCCCCAGAATTTGATGTTGGGTTTCAAAGATTAGTTAGCCAGTTAGTTAGCCAGTTAATCTGCCCAGCAGATCTCTAGGCTATGGACAGTGTTGGGGAGTAACGGAATACATGTACCGCCGTTACATATTTAAAATACAAAATATGAGTAACTGTATTCCGTTACAGTTACCGTTTAAAAAGGTGGTATTCAGAATACAGTTACTTTGTTGAAATAAATGGATTACACTGCGGTACTTTCCTGTTTCATATTGTCGCGGGTCAGGACTGTTTGGGTTTTGTTTGACAGCTACGTTCTGTTGTTCCAGGAGGCAGCATTACGGTTGCCATGGTTACAGGGCGACGCTCTCTCTCTCTCTGCGACTGTGTGTTTCCTGGGTGAGAGAGCGCCTTTTCGTTGTTGTTGTTGTGCTAAGCTAACAGGCAGAATGCTACAAGCATAGCTCTAAAGAATGTAGCATCATGGGCAGTGTAGTCCGTGTTGCAGGGAGAATGGACTGCCATACACGTTATGGGTCTGTGAGCGCGAGGAGGGAGAAAAAGGGGAATGGAATAAGGTACGAGTTGTCATCGAGGAAAAACGGGAGCTGGAAGCATGTAAATATAATAATAACCACTGCAGCCAAGAAGAGTGCCTGACGAGCCCAGTTGTAAGTAAGCTATTAAGACTCGACTGTACACCGTGTTCGTGTTTTCCTCCGAAAACAATAAGTTCCGTTGGAGCAGCCTTTCAACGCCTCGCTCTGTCTCTCGCAAGAAAAGTTGACCCACACAACAAAGTAAAGCTATTTTTCAGCTACGAGCCGACAGGGACCCCGCCGTATTAGTCAGAGGTCCCTTTACTACAGTTCGGAGTCGTGGACCTTCAGTAATAGTAATAAATCACAGCAATAGTATATTCACGTTGTTGTAAAAAGCATGATAATATAGTAAGTAATCCAAAGTATTCAGAATACGTTACTGTCATTGAGTAACGTAACGGAATACGTTACAGAATACATTTTGGGGCATGTATTCTGTATTCTGTATTGGAATACATTTTAAAAGTAACCTTCCCAACACTGGCTATGGATGTAATCACAGCCCAGAATCAGAGTCTTGTGCCTCCTCTTCCACCATGAAACAGGGTAGCTATCGGAAAGAGAGTGAGTATAGCTTGGTGGAGGTCTTTCTGTTGTTTTTCTATGTTGGTGCATTTCTTTAAGGTCTGCTTAGGATCTCCAAAATGTTTAGACCAACAAGTCAGCAGTGACACACTTTCTTCCCCTGTCATAGGTTGTGTAGAGGTGTGTGAGGATCCAAACATAGACTCAGAGGTAGGCCATTTAATAAGGCCGATTATCAGGATGCACAACTGAGCATGAAACACAAAATACTGAGGAAACAGAAAATTTCTTCTGAAGAAAACTGTACTGGGGATAAGCAGTAGGGATTGGGAGTACAAGAGCTAAGAAACAGAAAAGGGAAGGTGAACAGACACTCTTGAGAAGGACAAAAGGAGACTGACACCATAAATATACAAAAAGAAGTCTAGGGGAAGGGGAGACATATGGAAACACAGCTGAACTGAAAAATAACTAACAAGACAAGGAAACAAACTCAAAACACACAAGGGTAAGAGCTCACCAAAATAAAACAGGAAGCAGCAGAATACAAAGACTAAAAGGAAAACATACTAACTTTACACAGACAACTGAGTAAACACGGCTGACTTTCAGAAGGAGACACAACGGGATGAAACACAGGAAAGAAACAAAGGAACAGAAAGGGAAATAACTAAATGCAACATGAATAGATTAAAAGCAATGAAATGGACACAGGAGCACAGACTTAACTGACCATGAGGTACACAAGACTGTGTGCCCAATAAGCAAACTGAAGGGGAGGCTGGGATGTTACACTTCTGACACTTTGATAAGTCTTCACATATCCTGTACCAAAACCTTTGAACTGGTGGACAGAACCAAAGAGTGGATGTATTGTTAGGTGTATTGCCTTGACAGTGTGAGCAGTTGTTAGAAGACATAAAACCCATCCTCAACATCCGTTGACCTGTCTAGTCCACTCTATGTAATATTTTGTATTGTAATAATTGTAGACTGGGATTTCTAATCAATGTAAAGGGTTTTAAGCAAATCTGAGACCAGAAATTTTGGTCTAAACGGACTGATAGACCTGCTTCCCATTTGCAATAGGAAGGTATATTGATTCATTTTGGAAAGGGTCATGTATATTTTAGACAGTAATTTGGGGGTTTTGAGATTAAGGAATTATACCACACTTGGTGGTGTTTGTAATTCAACTTAATTAGGTTTTTGTTTTTTTTTTTACTATAGAAACAATTTGTTGAAATTCTGAAAATCTATTCTTGTTAATCCCACATTTATAACTAATCTGTCAAATTGAATAAAGTATGTTCTTTTGAATATGTGTTCCAAATATTTAATTCCTTTACTACTCCAATCTGGGAAGTTAATCATATTAATGTTCTGTAGTATGTCAGAGTTGCTTCTGACATCTGGTTGTATTTTTCAATTACTGCTACTGATTAAATATCTTTAGCCTCTTTTCTCTGGAGCCAGCTCCATGCAAATTACATGTGAAAAACCTTAGTGTGCCCGTAGTTGTGTGTTTGTGTGTGTAGCTAATGTTGCACATGAGGAAAAAATTAAATACATCACTCGTGTATAAAAAGAAAGAAAGAATGTGTGACGAGAGGCTCCATAAGTCTGATTATGTGTGTGCATATTCATTTATATGAGCAAGCATGTAAGCGTTTATGGTTGTTTGTCCTATATGTCTGTGTGCACTGTGAGGCTGTAGTGGATGTGCTGACGCTGTGTGTGTGTGATCGTGCCATGCAGATATGTAAAAATAATGGGTGTTTTTTGTGACTGTGTAAGAAAACCGGTGATTGGTGCAGTCAAAAAAGGAGAGGGAGAAGACCAAGGAAAAGGTTGAGCGGGAGGGATGAAAGAGAAAACTTGAACAAAAAAAGGGAACAATGTAATTAATGCACTGATGAAGAATGACAGTGTTTTATCTGTTATGACATTACCTTGAATTAACAAATTGATATAAATAACTTAAACAGATGTTAATGCAAGAGGAGGAGAAAAAAATGGTGTGGATTCTTATCTGGAGTGAGGAGTCTGGAGTCAGACATAGGAAGGGGGACACGGTGAGATTCTGCATGCCTGCACTTCTGTTACATGGAAGGATCAAGGGGTTAAGCATAAAATAGGCACAGAAGAAAGACAGTTGTATTTTAGTGTATAACAAAATAATCTTCCACCCCTGTCATAAGGTTCAGTTTTTTTTACACTGTTGATAATACATGCATACTCCAGAAAGCCAACTCCATGAATATAAACAGAACACATGTTCAGTCCACTCCATTTTCTATATCAATTTTTGCTTGTTGTAATACGTATTTTGAACACTTAAAAAAAACTAAAAAAAAACTACTGAACTAATGAAATTTTTTTTTCGTTTTCTGTTTCTCCTCACCCTTCAATCAATTGGGGAAGATCGCTGCCTTTCCCTCAGCCGATTTCTGCTGGAGGTCTCGTCCGATTAAAAAAAAGTTCATCCTTCTCACTGTGGCCAAGTGCTTGGTCATATAGACTGTTGTTGTTGTTGTTGTTTCTGCTGTTGTCTGACTGTTGGGGTTTTTCCATCTTCTTGAGGTGACAATTGTTGTTAAAATCAGCTAAACTGAACCCTCCACTTGATGTCACACAGCAGTACACAATATTGTTAGAGTCCTGAAATTTTTGACTCTTGCCATGAAAGTAATAAACCCTTACTTTCACTTTAGTACTTTTTAATGTTTTGGGAGCATGACAAGACTATAGAAAATAACTCTACCAACCACAACTTGACAACAATTACAGAATTTAGGTCAGGATTCACAACTGTGGCAGACTAAAAATATAATTTCTGCTTTGTATGGCCTATTTAAAACTTTCTCAATTAAATGTGCCTTACTGCTTATTGCATTAATCTAGCCCACAATGGTGTGCCAGATATATTCTGGATGTGTGCTGGAGCCTCTCCCAGCTATTACATGACGAAATGCAGGGTACACCCTGGACAGGTCACCAGGCTGTCACAGGGGCAACACTGAGTTAGACAACCAGATGGCACATTCAAACCCAGGCTTACAAAGACACACTATGGAAGAGAGATTAATACAAACTAATCATTATAGCAGTGGTTCCCAAACTTTTTTGCTAGGCCCCCCCTTTGTTTTACAAGAAAATCTTCACGCAACCTAGGGATATTGGAGCGTAACCAAGGGAGGATTCAGGGTCACATGATCCAGACCTAACTATATGCTTTATCAAAAAGGAAAGTTCTTTTAAGCCTAGTGTTGAAAGCACAGAGGATGTCTGTCTTCTGAATTCGAACTGTGACCTAATTCCACAGAAGAATAGCCTGAAAGCTGAAGGTCTGCCTTCTGTTTACTTTTAAATCTCTCAAGTAAGGACTACAAGTAAGCCAGCAGTCTGAGAGCAAAGTTCTCTACTGGGGTAATATGGTAAAGTATACAGGGAGTGCAGAATTATTAGGCAAGTTGTATTTTTGAGGAATAATTTTATTATTGAACAACAACCATGTTCTCAATGAACCCAAAAAACTCATTAATATCAAAGCTGAATGTTTTTGGAAGTAGTTTTTAGTTTGTTTTTAGTTTTAGCTATTTTAGGGGGATATCTGTGTGTGCAGGTGACTATTACTGTGCATAATTATTAGGCAACTTAACAAAAAACAAATATATACCCATTTCAATTATTTATTTTTACCAGTGACACCAATATAACATCTCCACATTCACAAATATACATTTCTGACATTCAAAAACAAAACAAAAACAAATCAGCGACCAATATAGCCACCTTTCTTTGCAAGGACACTCAAAAGCCTGCCATCCATGGATTCTGTCAGTGTTTTGATCTGTTCACCATCAACATTGCGTGCAGCAGCAACCACAGCCTCCCAGACACTGTTCAGAGAGGTGTACTGTTTTCTCTCCTTGTAAATCTCACATTTGATGATGGACCACAGGTTCTCAATGAGGTTCAGATCAGGTGAACAGGTCATTAGTTTTTCTTCTTTTATACCCTTTCTTGCAGCCACGCTGTGGAGTACTTGGACGCGTGTGATGGAGCATTGTCCTGCATGAAAATCATGTTTTTCTTGAAGGATGCAGACTTCTTCCTGTACCACTGCTTGAAGAAGGTGTCTTCCAGAAACTGGCAGTAGGACTGGGAGTTGAGCTTGACTCCATCCTCAACCCGAAAAGGCCCCACAAGCTCATCTTTGATGATACCAGCCCAAATCAGTACTCCACCTCCACCTTGCTGGCGTCTGAGTCGGACTGGAGCTCTCTGCCCTTTACCAATCCAGCCACGGGCCCATCCATCTGGCCCATCAAGACTCACTCTCATTTCATCAGTCCATAAAACCTTAGAAAAACCAGTCTTGAGATATTTCTTGGCCCAGTCTTGACGTTTCAGCTTGTGTCTTGTTCAGTGGTGGTCGTCTTTCAGCCTTTCTTACCTTGGCCATGTCTCTGAGTATTGCACACCTTGTGCTTTTGGGCACTCCAGTGATGTTGCAGCTCTGAAATATGGCCAAACTGGTGGCAAGTGGCATCTTGGCAGCTGCACACTTGACTTTTCTCAGCTCATGGGCAGTTATTTTGCGCCTTGGTTTTTCCACACGCTTCTTGCGACCCTGTTGACTATTTTGAATGAAACGCTTGATTGTTCGATGATCACGCTTCAGAAGCTTTGCAATTTTGAGACTGCTGCATCCCTCTGCAAGATATCTCACTATTTTTGACTTTTCTGAGCCTGTCAAGTCCTTCTTTTGACCCATTTTGCCAAAGGAAAGGACGTTGCCTAATAATTATGCACACCTGATATAGGGTGTTGATGTCATTAGACCACACCCCTTCTCAATACAGAGATGCACATCACCTAATATGCTTAATTGGTAGTAGGCTTTCGAGCCTATACAGCTTGGAGTAAGACAACATGCATGAAGAGGATGATGTGGACAAAATACTCATTTGCCTAATAATTCTGCACTCCCTGTAAGGCCTTAGTTAAGATGTGGCCTGATTTTTTTAAGAGTTTGCATGTAAGGAGAAGGACTTTGAATTTTTTTTTAAATTTAACTGGGAGTCAATGAAGAGAAGCCAATATTGGATAAATATGATCTCTCTTTCTGGTCCCTGTGAGCATTCTTGTGGGAGCATTTTGGATCAACTGAAGGCTTTTCAAGGAGTTTTTAGGACAGTCCGATAATAATGAAATATCATAGTCTAGCCTTGAAGTTTTACATGTAAGAAATAGTTTTTCAACAGTACTCTGAGAGAGGATGTTTCTAAAAAGTTATTATGCAAATGCAAGACAGCAGTCCTACATATGTGTTTAATATGCACATTAAAACTGTGTGCCTATCTCAATTTGGAAGCAGGAAATTAGAGTTATCCAGGTCTTTAAAAGTCATGGTCCTGGGTCATTTGACCCATTGATTTGTGTTTTCCTGTGTTTTGGTTATTTTGTACTATAACTTATGTATAAAGTTCACTTTGTTAGTCTTTAGTTTACTCACTAAGAGTCTAGTTATCCTGTTTTGAGTTTCTTTTGCTCCTTGTTTGGTTCCCTGGTTATTTAGTAGTCTCCCCCTGTGTAGTTGCCCTCGGTGTCTCCCTCTGTGTGTTTATATAGTTATATAAGTTTTTGTTCCGTGTTTCCCCATCTCGTCATGTCTGTGCTCTCCCCCATGCTCCTCCGTATTCTCTCTCTCCCCCTTCAGTCTGTGTTTCTGTGCATTTCCTGTTTTACTTTGGAGGTCCGTGTTTCTGGTCATGTATTCTGTTTGGTTTCGTCCCTGCCTCGTCATGTTTGATTAGTGTCAGCTGTGTTCCCTGCCTGTTTGCCTCTTCAGCATTTCCTTGCGTGTGTGTGTATTTATAGCGTGTGCTGCCCCTTACTCCATATCAGGTCGTCTGCGTTTTCTTCAGTGTTGCCTCTGTGTGTCATTCCCTCCATGTCTCTGGTATTCTAGGTTCAGGTTAGTTTTCCCTGTATAGGTTTAGTTAGCGTCTCTCGGTTTTCCTTTGCTTTTGTTTTGTAGTGTTTCTGCAGCTAAAATAAAGGCTTGTTTTCTGTTTAATCGTTCCTCTGTATCCGTGTCTGCGTTTGGATCCACACCTCTCTCTCTGCCCGATTTCCGTCCACAAATTGTGACATTGAGACCTTCCCGTTAATAAGTAATTTGTGTGTCATCTATGTAAGGACAAGAAAGGCGAAATTGACAGAACAAGACACCCCTCTTAATCTTATATTTACAATATTATATTTTGTGCTGTCCGCACCCTGAGTCTCTTAGATTCACCAGCTAGACAGCGAGAAAACAATGCTCCAATAACCAGACTTATTTTCCTTTTTGCGCTGATTTATTGAAGAATGGCCTCTGACCATTGCCTTCTCTTTGACTATCGTAAAACTGAAAGTACAAAATACTGTATTAGCTAACTAACATTGTAAACTAGCTTGTTACACTCTTACTGCAAGCTAACAAGATAAAACTTTCAAATGTACAAATTATCGTACCATTTTTACACAAAACAAAAGATAATAATTATTTTATCGACACTCATACTTACAGACATATCTTGTCCAAGGCAACAATATTTTAAGGTCCGTATCAGCTTAGAACGATAACATTACGGTATCACTTTCCGCCATCTTTTATTTCTTCTTCACGTTCTTATTTTTTCCTTTCCCAAAGTAACCGAACCCAAAGCAGCCACTAGAGGGAGCTCTAGGGCAGCTTACAACTATAATATCCGATTTAAGTTATAAAAGGCAGAACATATTTGGTTAAAATGTTCAGATTGTTCATTTTCTTTGGTTGTTGTAAAATAATGTGTGCCCCAGTCTCCAATAATACATAGTGCTGGAAGGGTGGTTATTCCTCTGCTACACCACAAGAGGGAGTATCTTCTGAAATAAGCAGCTCTAGTGGGAGTTAACAAGCCCAGCGAATTTTGCGTGTCATCCTTGCGCAGGGGCCATGCTAATCTTCTCTGTATCGTATCCAATTTAGCGTACGCGCTTGCCGAAGCAAGCCCAGCCACTCACCATAATGCAGTGCGCCTAACAAGAGCTGTGTGAGACTGTACAAATGTGTAATGGTGAACTATGTCTATATATTTACAGGTAAGTAAGATACTAAATAACTTGAGCTGTGTCTAAAATTAAGTCTACAGGCTTGATGAGAATGTGGGAATGTTAATTCCCATTATGTGTCATTAGTGTCTATTCATTGGTAGCGATAGCCATGAATCTAACGATAAACAGCTAGAGCTAATGGTGTACCATGTCTATATATTTATATATAGACATGGTTTATATATTTATATATAGACATGGTTTATATATTTATAAAGTAAAGACAAACTCATAAAGCAACACTGGTTTCAATTCCTTTAATCCAAGTCCCTAAAGTTTGATTGTGTTCATCTGGACCTGGATCTGGATCTGTTTGCAGTGGAAGAAATGTTTCGTCACTCATCCAAGTGAGTTCCAGTGTTGCCAACTCCTCAGTAAGGAAAATCACCATTGGTTGTCCTAAAGGTCGCTAGAAGTCGCTAAATGATGTCATCACCTAATTTGCATAATTGGTCATGCTTATGTAATTGTAACCTATGTTATAGGGGAGAGAAATAACATCGTGGAAGACACATAAAGTGAGTAAAAAACACCCTAAATGCATTTAGAATGTATTTAGAACTACAAATTAAATTATTTTAGCAATTTGTTTTTTTTAAATCAGAGAGAGGCCTGCTCAAAATGAGACCCTTGAGCGACAGTTGGAAAACATCGCGGAACGGATCACTGCAGTTGTGAGGTCTCAGAATCAAAAGACTGACAACACCACGGAACAGAAGTTTGATACCATCATGGGGAGGCTCGCAGCTCTTCAACGGGAGCTCGAGAGACCAGCCTCGGAGTGCTAGAATTCGAGCTGCTCACAAAGGAGAAATCAACAATATTCAACATTTGGACACCACGGCCCCAGCTGCAGGCCCAAGGCTGGAGCCCACCAAAACAACTCCCTGATAACGACTGTGTGATGACTATTCTTCCCGCCCCATGAAGGACACCTGGATTGGCTGGAGGACTGTTTACTTAGCATGATAGGCCGAAGGACACTGTCTCAGCTAAACTATGGACACGCACACACACACACTTACACTGATAAGCACTCACTCATCCCCCTCCCTTTCCAACGCCTTTGATGCTTGTGCCCTACCGGGGATGATAGCAGTCAACTGGACCAGCACAGATGCTGCAGGACCGGATGCGCTGTCTACGCCGGCTCTCTCTTACCCTTTACCCGCCCCTGTTGCTTATCTCGTGTTTCTATGGTGTATTGATAGTCATGTGCTTTTGTGCTGAGGTGTTTTTTCTTTTATCAAACTGTTCTCCCACTAGGAGCTCAGTCTGAGTGGAGTTTTTTTTCCTCCTCCTCTTACCTCATGTAGTGTATTTTCGTTGTTTTTTTCCTATCAGCCTACCTTCTGACATGTCCAATGTGATGTTTGTGTAAAGTTGGTCAGAAGGTTCCTTTGTGAGTGCGCATGCGCCATTAGCTTGCTGCCTGCTGTAACCCCTAATTTCCCTCGGGATGAATAAAGTATTCTGATTCTGATTCTGATAATTCCAACCTTCCTCCTTTATCTGGGCTTTGTGCCGGCAGAAGTGACCCAAAAGAGGTACTCACACACATAGACACACAAAGTGTGTGTGTTTTTAAGTAGTTTTAAACCTTGTGATCCTTAAAAACTTAGGATATAAGAAGAACTGACTGTATTACAGTCAGGGCGGGAGCAGCAGGTTTGCTCATTCACGAGTCATTTGCAGTTTGGACGTGTAGGGGTGAACATCTCCTGCTCTGACAGCAGCTGGGGGCGACTGCTGTGTGAGGATGATCCGCCGCCTGTGAGCGCTTTGGCACGGGCGAGGTGCCCATGGCAGTACCCACTGGTTGTTGAGAGTAAGAGCGATACGTGCTTTCACATCAAAAAGTCATCCTATGTCTTCCTAATAACACCCGCAAAAGTTGCCAGATTTGTCACTAGTTGCTTTTTAGAAAAAAAGTCGCTAAGGGGGTCTGAAAACTCGCTAAATATAGTGACAAAGTCTCTAAGTTGGCAACACTGGTGAGTTCTTCAATTTCAGCTGACTGCAGGTTTCCCCAGTCTTATAAACAGTACACTTGCATAATGACTGAAACTAGCACCACTGAAGGAACATTGGGCTGAGAGGTCAGTTGCTTGATCATTAATATGCAAATTCTCATGACCATTGATCAACAACCACTGATCAAAGCTCATTGATCAAAGACCACTGATCAATGTCCATGAGTCCCATTCACAGAGACTTGGGGAATGGCTCCAATCACAGCATTATAAGATGGTGACAGATGGATCCTTAGGCCCCCTCCTTGATTTAGAGATTTCCCTTTTCACGTAAATGGCCTCCTTGACTCTGCGCTCAAACCAGCGTTCCTCCCTGTCCAGGATGTTACATCCTCATCATTGAAAGAGTGTCCACTGGCCTGTAGGTGTAAATAGACTGCAGAGACAAGGTAGCTCTTCTGTGTGGTGCCATCTGCTTAGCCAGAGGTTGTTTGGTATCCCCAATGTATAAATCATGGCAATCCTCCTGGCACTTACCACCGTAGACTATATTACTCTGTTTGTGCCGGGGGACCCAATCCTAAGGGTGGACCAATTTTGTGTTTTGGGGTTTGAAAGCACAGAGGCACTGTGTTTTGAGAAAATGCATCTCAATTGTTCCAATACTTCTGACACATAAGGGATCCACCGGGGTGGAGCTGGAGTCTCAGTCTCTCCTCCTCCACAGATTACCTACCTGCAAATCAACACTGCAATCAACTGCTGTTCAATAGAACCAGTGTGACTGTCCAGTGTTTGCCCGATTATCAGCTTAACCAGTGTGATAAACAGACCAGTTCTGTTAATAATTTGCTCCGTGTGTGACAACATCTCTTTTCCTTGTCTCCAGTTTTAACTCAGCCAGCCTCAGCCTCTACCTCTATGTGCACTCACCCACCTCAGATGGATGCCGTTTCTGTCACTTGAGATGATTACTCACCTGGTGGTCATTGGCACTGCTCTTCAGAGCCATTTCATTGTCACCTGCTTGCCCATCCTTTTGCACCTTCCTCGCTGAATCAAGACCTCCTCTACTACCCCCTATACTGCCTTTAAACCCTAAAGAATCTTTAGAAAGACAAAAATGTCAGATCCCAACTATCCCAACAATTTCCAATTATTCTTATGGTGATTCCGTTGTCTGTCTGAGGAACAAGAATAACTGCACAAACACCTGTACAGACTTAGCCAAAAACCTGATTATCTGCACGGAAAGGGCTTGTAGGGGTTAAAAAAGGCATTTCTAGTTGTTTTGTTACATATATTATACACCAAATGTGTAAGTGGAAGATTTTCAATTACAAAAATTATAATTCCAATTGAATATATTTTGCTGAACATCATCATCTATGCAAACAGCAAAGCGTCACTCCTATATTCTCTTGCTCTACATTTTTCTGTCTGAACAATTTTATCTGAACACTCTGCCGACTACATTTCTGCCACATTCAGCCCCCTTGTGGAAAAGAAGGCACATAAGGTGAATCTCAAAATAAAGTCAGGGTCTCTCTCACTTTGAAAAGTTTCAAACAACCTGCCCATTCTGTGAAATCATTCTTGGTACTAGAAAAGAAAGCTGGAGGTGTTAATTTCATGGGTTAGGTCTTAAATTGAGCTCTGCAATTTTCTTCCTGAGTAGATTAGAGGGAAGGTCTTACTATCCTCAGGTAAGAAAGCTCTCTACTCCCTCTGACTCATCACATATTGATTCCTTCCACTGCTGCTTGACCCCCGCTAACCCCTCCAACACTTGTGCCTCCACTGCTTTTCCAGACTAAACCTGTTTACAGGAAGAAATGCAATGCATGTGGCTAACTAACAGGGAAATCAGCCCTTGGGGACAGCGGCAACATGCCTGTGCTGTGACCAAATGGGTTTGGCCCCTGTTGTGTTTGTAGATGACATATGGTTACAATCACACAGGGAGAGCATTATCTTCATCCTCAGGCTAAAGTGCATTTCATTAGTTACATCTGCTGGATGTAAGCATGTGCTGCTCTCAGGAATCAAATAATAACAGCAGAAATAGATCACTGATGCTCCTATTGAATTGTCTAGATTGGCAGATATCAGGTAAGTTGAATGGAGTCCTCCCATGAGCACTTCCACACTTAATAATGCCATAATGCCAGGCTGTCATGTTCCAGTTTGCTCGTGAAAAGAAAAGAAAAAAATCAGTTTTCTAAACAAATCTGAATTTATATGGAAAAGTTGCAAAGGGAAAATGAGAGGCTTTGTTTTCAATTGCTGTTTTCACTGAGCTGTAATTCCTAATTAAATTTTCTCATTGAAACCTAATTTCAGAAAGGTAGAAAATGGTGCTCTCTCTGCATTGTAATTGAGACAGAAATGAGCAGCCAGTGCACTGAGCCAGCCTGCCTTTTAAAGAATAATGGCATCATTTGTTTGGTGTCCATTAACGAGGAATGAAGTTTTATTAATTCCTCAACTTGGTTTCCTGCATCTCCCTAATTAATTCCATTTTGTTTTTCTCACTAAGGAAGCTACTGCAGATTAATGATGTGGAACAAAAATGTTGTCGAGATGCTGAGGTTCTGCATATACATGGCGTGAAATTTCTGTCATTAGATAAAAATGCCTGATGACTACAACTTTTTATCCTTATTACATGATGCTAGTGTTGGGGTCCTTTGCCTTAAGGCTTTATTCCATCTGGGTAATTAACTGAAGAAATTAAATTACTTTTGTGGAGAAAAAAATAAGTATAAATCTACTAATACATTTTTAGTTAAGCTAGTTAAAGCTAAAAATGTATTTTACCACCTGTAAGTGGCAGCAGATCTCTCCCAGGTGCCTGGGGCCCTCTCCTTGGCTTGTGCCAGGATAAACAGCACCAGGTGGGGTTGACTGTCCATTGCCTGATTTTTCTGGCGCTCTTGCCTTTTGGTCATGGGGGCTCTGTCTGGGACCTCCCTACTGCTTCTTTCGGGGTGGGCACTGGACATCACAATATGCGGCCTTAGCATCTTACACCCTGCTGTTATGTGCTGGATTGTCACAGGGGCATCTTTACCCCATAGACCGAAGCCTCTATGGATCTTGTGCTGAGAGCTTGTTCCTGTGCAGGCATGATTAGTGCCTCTGTGCGGTCTTTCAGTCCAGCGTTGTCCAGTCACTTGTAGGACTTCTGGCTGTCAGCCACTTCCTCTATCTGCTAGTGGTACATACAGTGCAGGGGCCTGTCCTTCCATGATGGTTCTTCCTTGTTCTTGGGTTTTTGCTGCCTGAGGTATTCAGTGAGCACAGTTGTTTGTTTGGGTAGCAATAGTGTTGGCACCCCATGTCAGATCATTGGACCTTGGAAGGAAGAATCATGTTGCCTCGAGCTTCTGTTCATGGGATTAAGCTGACAATAGTCTCCTGCTGTAGTTCCACTGAAGAATATGCACGTTTGACTAAAGAATCATTTTACAATCCTTTCTGCAAGGCAATAACTTCAGTTAAACAACTACAGCCGTGATTGAAGCTGGTTATTTGTGGAGAATTCAACACGGCAATAGGCAATGGCTATTGTATTGCTACATTAACCCTGGAGAACCCATGGGGTCAGAGCCGACCCCATTGGTTTTCTAGGGAAACCATGGGGTCAAATTTGACCCCATGGGTTCTCCAGGGTTAAAAAAAATTTCGTAACAATTTGCACACACATTTCTTGATTACATTTTCTTGAGAAATTTCAGGTACTACACACTTATTATTATCAAGAAAAAGAAACTACTTTACACTTAACAATTACGAAGAAATATTAAGTACAGTTTATTTAATTGTATTTAGATTACAATTTATAATTATTTAAATAATTACGTTTTTTATTTTGTCATAGACAGAAATATTGCTCTCATTGAATTTCTAAGTGAATTTTACTCTTAAATGTTAACTAGATCTTTTTGCCATTATTTTACTTAGTTTTAGTTTTTACAAATTGTATTGTTTTCTATAATGTAAAATATATTTATAAGTATATACTTTTTTTTTAATTATTAAAAAAGTGTTTTTTGTTGGGTTTTTTTGGTCCACTTGATTGTCATAGTTTTTATTAGGATTTTTTATTTTTATTTTAAGTTATTACAATCAGCACGGACAAGACCGGGGGTCGGGAAAGAGAAAGAAGAAAGAAAGGGAAGTTGGGAAGAGCTAACAGAACGAGGGGGAAAGAAAAATAGAGGACAAGAGGGATAGAGAGAGAAAAGATGCTGAAAAAAACAAGAAAAATAATAACACACTAGCCCCAACTAAGTATCAGCATAAGTAACAGTAAATAATAAATAGTATTTGTTACTGAGCAGCACACAGTCGTAATAATTCATGACATGTTTAGAGGCAGCAGCAACATTCAAACTAGTCCTCACGAAAGAAACTTTTTCAATTAAAATTTTCACTCAAAGTGACATAAAATTGGAGGCGGCCTTATTGGAACTATGGGGCTGTTTTGAGGTGACAGATTGGGAGACACTTTGTGAACCTCACTGTGAGGCTTATAGAGTGTATTACTAACTAAGTGATCCTCAACTTGATTGTCCCAGCTCAGACTGTCCATTGTTACCCAAATATCAAGCCGTGGTTCACTAAGGACATCCCTCCTCAATGACAGAAAGAAGGCCTTCAGAGCCAGCAATAGAGGGGAGGTGAGAATGGTTCAGGCATTACTGAAGGGCAAGATCATAGAGGCTAAGGATGATTACAATAGAAAGTGTCCTGAATTCTTTGATGTTGGGCTGAGAACAAGCAACCAATACTCAGAGCAGGTCCAGTCAATCAACAATTATTTATTATCATACATGTATGGGAGAATTACACAATACCACCCTCTGTGTCGCTCTCAAAGAAAAACACCTCAATCTACTGTTTTATTTTTCAGGGTTCACGCCCCTTCATTCGTAAGCAGATAACATAACATGCGTCAGTTGCAGTTAGTGACGGTTAGATACAATTCCTTTTTGGCAGTCTTCTACAGCACTTAGGAAGCTATCTCAACTGCCTTTCACTCCAGGTGTTTCCTGTTCTCACTAAGAGACCCATGATCATATGTGGCACATCCTGAGTACATCCCGTTCTGACTGTGGAGACACACAGACAGTCACAACCAAAACTCTCTTCCTAAGATTAGTACTTCATTTGGTATGCAGGGAGTGCAGAATTATTAGGCAAATGAGTATTTTGTCCACATCATCCTCTTCATGCATGTTGTCTTACTCCAAGCTCTATAGGCTCGAAAGCCTACTACCAATTAAGCATATTAGATGATGTGCATCTCTGTAATGAGAAGGGGTGTGGTCTAATGACATCAACCCCCTATATCAGGTGTGCATAATTATTAGGCAACTTCCTTTCCTTTGGCAAAATGGGTCAAAAGAAGGACTTGACAGGCTCAGAAAAGTCAAAAATAGTGAGATATCTTGCAGAGGGATGCAGCAGTCTCAAAATTGCAAAGCTTCTGAAGCGTGATCATCGAACAATCAAGCGTTTCATTCAAAATAGTCAACAGGGTCGCAAGAAGCGTGTGGAAAAACCAAGGCGCAAAATAACTGCCCATGAACTGAGAAAAGTCAAGCGTGCAGCTGCCAAGATGCCACTTGCCACCAGTTTGGCCATATTTCAGAGCTGCAACATCACTGGAGTGCCCAAAAGCACAAGGTGTGCAATACTCAGAGACATGGCCAAGGTAAGAAAGGCTGAAAGACGACCACCACTGAACAAGACACACAAGCTGAAACGTCAAGACTGGGCCAAGAAATATCTCAAGACTGGTTTTTCTAAGGTTTTATGGACTGATGAAATGAGAGTGAGTCTTGATGGGCCAGATGGATGGGCCCGTGGCTGGATTGGTAAAGGGCAGAGAGCTCCAGTCCGACTCAGACGCCAGCAAGGTGGAGGTGGAGTACTGGTTTGGGCTGGTATCATCAAAGATGAGCTTGTGGGGCCTTTTCGGGTTGAGGATGGAGTCAAGCTCAACTCCCAGTCCTACTGCCAGTTTCTGGAAGACACCTTCTTCAAGCAGTGGTACAGGAAGAAGGCTGCATCCTTCAAGAAAAACATGGTTTTCATGCAGGACAATGCTCCATCACACGCGTCCAAGTACTCCACAGCGTGGCTGGCAAGAAAGGGTATAAAAGAAGAAAAACTAATGACATGGCCTCCTTGTTCACCTGATCTGAACCCCATTGAGAACCTGTGGTCCATCATCAAATGTGAGATTTACAAGGAGAGAAAACAGTACACCTCTCTGAACAGTGTCTGGGAGGCTGTGGTTGCTGCTGCACGCAATGTTGATGGTGAACAGATCAAAACACTGACAGAATCCATGGATGGCAGGCTTTTGAGTGTCCTTGCAAAGAAAGGTGGCTATATTGGTCGCTGATTTGTTTTTGTTTTGTTTTTGAATGTCAGAAATGTATATTTGTGAATGTGGAGATGTTATATTGGTGTCACTGGTAAAAATAAATAATTGAAATGGGTATATATTTGTTTTTTGTTAAGTTGCCTAATAATTATGCACAGTAATAGTCACCTGCACACACAGATATCCCCCTAAAATAGCTAAAACTAAAAACAAACTAAAAACTACTTCCAAAAACATTCAGCTTTGATATTAATGAGTTTTTTGGGTTCATTGAAAACATGGTTGTTGTTCAATAATAAAATTATTCCTCAAAAATACAAGTTGCCTAATAATTCTGCACTCCCTGTAATACTACTGAAACATAACACTTTATTGGTGTTAATGATACTTCATATATTGCCATTTAGGCTTTTATTTCCCACAAAAGCTAGAGTGGAAACTCCGGCAGAACCGCATGAGAGAGGTTTGGAGTGGCATGAAGGCCATAACTGGATTCAAGCCATTCAACAACAGAGGAACTACCAAAGACGCCACCTCCCAGTGGCCCCCCGGATTACAGGCTGTGGCACTGACACACATCATGAAGACCCTGGAAAGACTCATCCTTGACTAGCTCAGACCTATTGTCAGGCCGCATCAGGATCCCCTTCAGTTCGCTTGCCAGCCCTGCCTTGGAGCTTGGACGCCATCATCTACCTGCTCAATCGTGTCTATGCCTATCTGGAACAGCCAGCAAGCACTGTCATGTTTTCAACTTCTCCAGTGCATTCAATACCATCAGGCTGACACTCCTTGGTGATAAACTGACAGCGATGCAGGTGAATGCCTCTTGCGTCCTGGATAGTTGATTGCCTGACAGGAGGACCACAATATGTGTATCTTCAACATTTTGTGTCCCACAAGGTGATCAGCAATACAGGGGCACAACATTCTCTTTCCTTCCCTCGTCAATCTCTACACCACAGACTTCAGCCACTGCACAGAGACCTGCCATCTTCAGAAGTTTTCTGATAACTCTGCGGTGGTTGGATGCATCAGTGAGGGTGATGAGTGAGAGTACCGGACTGTGGTTGACTCCTTTGTCCCGTCATGCTAACAGAATCAAAAAGATCAAAAAACTGATTGTGGATTATGGAGGACCAGGAAATCTGTGACCCCTGTTTTAATCCAGAGGGTTGATGTGGACATTGTGGAGGACTATAAATACCTTGGAGTACACATAGGCAATAAACTGGACTGGGTTAAAAACCCCACTACCCTCTACAGCAGGGGTGTCCAACTCTGGGCCTCAAGGGCTGGTGTCCTGCAGGTTTTATCTCCAAAGGTTGATTCTGTTCATCTGGACCAGAGGTGGGTAGTAACGAGTTACATGTACTCCGTTACATTTACTTGAGTAAGTTTTTGAAAAAAAAAGTACTTTTAAAGAACCTTTTTTGCACGATACTTTTTACTTGAGTGCATTTGTGAAGAAGAAACGGTACTTTTACTCCGCTACATTTGCAAAATTCGACTCGTTACTTAAAAAAAAAAAAATTTGTTTAACACATTAGATAACATGCCGCCAGTGGAGTTTCCGGTAACCTTTTTACCAATCAGATGCAGTCACATGACCAGTTTGAAACTGTGGCGGGCAGAGCAGCCCAAGCGTTTCAAAGTAGCGGACACACGGAAAGAAGAAACATGGCAGAGCTAGTTGTCTACGTTAGAGCTGCAGAGGATGAACACCCTTGGTCTCATATACTAAGAATGTTTCACTTAAAAGCAGTACAAAAGAACAGCTATGTCTTCAGCGTCGGTGTCTTCAGTGAGAGCCAAAACAAACCAACTTTTCAGCGTGAAACAACTGAACTCCTGTAACCTGAGGAAACGGTAAGTTTTCTCTAAATATCTTTTTAGCTGTGGTTAGCTGGATGCCAGTCTTATGTTACAGCAGCTGTGTCGAGCTGCGAGTCATATTTTCAGCGCTACGTTGTAGCGAGATACGTTTCTGGGTGTTTTGTGCAGCTTCGGCTGTCCTTTTAGCTGCTCGCTGGTTAGCTAGCGTGAGCTATAAGCTAACAGCTAGCCTGGTTAATGACACTAGAGTTCAACGCACATGTAAACAGCTCGTCTCTACTGCTTTCACTGTTAAAACAGAATGCAATACTGTGGGTGACAGGGTTTATTATGTGAAACAGCAGCTTGTTTAGTTTAAACAGTCTGCATTAAGCTGGGCAAATACTGCAATTTTTTTCAGTCACGTTATTTAGCTCCTGCTCAAACTGTACAATTGAATTGCAGGGGTTAGAAGTTCATAGGTCACGATGCAGGGTCTCACACAATACGGCCCAATGGTCTGATGCGACCTGAGTGCTCAAACTGTGCATTCATAACATGCCGCTTATCATACAAAATCTGTCTCTCGCTCTCCCTCTTTGTGTCTTTCACTCACTCACACAGACACACACAAACCACCACCATAAACTTTGCTAAATTACTAATAAAAAAAACATTGACCAGGCAGCTGTAATTGAGTAGCAATGTCCATCCAACTCTTTTCATGGTTGTTGTAGTCGTAATAATTTGTGAGGCCACATTGAAAAGCCCCGGATACGGAAGCGTAGAGCTGCCAGCCAGACAAAAGAAAAATAGAGCTATATCACGTTATAACGTGAAAAGTTTCTTGTTCTAACAATATACTTTTAATGTTTGTACAATATACTATCATGTTGTTACAGTATACCTTTCATGTTTGAACAATATAATATCACGTTATTACAGTATACCTTTCATGTTTGAACAATATAATATCACGTTATTACAATATACATAATTATTACATTCGTACAATACAAATATTATATTGTACGAACATGAAAAGTATATTGTTAGAACAATAAACTCTTCACGTTATAACGTGATATAGCTCTATTTTTCTTTTGCCTGGCTGGCAGCTCTACGCTTACATACTCAGATAAGTACTAGTTCGGCCTCAATCTCTTGTGTCCAGATCACACGCTGTGCTGCTCCACCTTTTCGCTTTCATTTCTGTGTTTGTGCGTGCGCAGTGTGAGAGGCTGCGTTGAGGGGCGACAGGATTTGGTTTGATTATCATGCGACCACACGATTGATGATTGGGAGCTGGTCGTGAGGTGTTAACTGCTTTTCGTTACCCCATGTATACTACACGATGCACGACACGCAATTAAGGCAGAACTCGGGCCGATCCCGAAAATGGTTGCGCGACTGAAAAGTCGGCTCAAAATGGGCCAAAAATCGCACAGTGTATGGCCAGCTTTTGGAGGCTAGCTCCAAACAAACATCCGCAGCTTGGCAGTGTATACAGCACTATAATGACCAGACCTAATTCTTTTGAAAACCATACATCTTTCCACAGGTCTCCACTTCATCAGACATCACCTAGACACAGAGCTGGATGAGGCCAGCACAAACAGCAGCCTAACCGACTAAGATGATGGATCCATGGGGTCAGGAAAGCCAGAAGCAGGGGAGCTGGAGAGGTACCTTTCATGTCCATTCAGTGATAAACAGTTAAGTCACTTGGATGAGTGATGAAACGTTTCTCCCACTGAAAACGCTATGTCCAGATGAACAGAATCAACCTTTGGAGATTTACTTACCCAGATTACTGAGAATGCATCAAGACCTGTAGGTTTTAGATCTCACCCTGGGTCATCACACGTGAATCAAATGTTTAGTTCATTACCAGGCCTCTGGAGAACTTCAAGACATGTTGGGGAGGTAATTTAGCCATTTAAATCAGCTGTGTTGGATCAAGGACACATCTAAAACTTGCAGGACACCAGCCCTTGAGGCCTGGAGTTGGACACGCCTGCTCTACTGGAAGGGCCAGAATCATCTCTATTTTCTGAGGCAGCTAAGGACCTTTAACATTTGTCGGACAATGCTCAGGGTTTTCTATTCTGTTGTGAGATTTTGAGTCTGTTGTGGCCAGTGCCATCCTCTATGTTGTTGCTGCTGGGGCAGCAGGCTGAGGGTTGCAGATGCCATCAGACTCAAACTGATTCACAAGGTAGGTAATGTTGTGGGGATAGAGCTGCACTCCTTCAAGGTGGTGTTGGAGTGTAACAGGGTATCCATTTGTAGAGTGTATCCATTAATTGTTGGAATGTTGCTGGTGCACCTTGAAGCCCAAATGGCACGACTTTAAATTGGTACATACCAAAAGGAGTTTTGAAGGCTGTCCGCTCTTTTGCTTCTGGTGCCAAAGCCACTTGCCAGTATCCCTTACACAGATCCAGTGTCGTAATGTAGCTTGCTGATCCAGCTCTCCCCAACAGGAGGAGAGCTACTCAATGCCCTACCCCTGGGCATTGGGTAGTATCTGAAATCAATACAGAATCTCAGGGTGTCATTTTTCTTTGGTACCAAAACAATCGGGTTCACTACTTGACACCTCAATGTTTTCCAGATCCAACATCCAATTTTATTTATTTCTTCAGCACTGGCACCAACCGCTCTAGAATCCTGTGGCTCTTTTGATGAACGGGTATATTCTCCTTCACCCACATCTTGTGTTGAACTAGTGACGTGAAGCTTGGTGTTTCTCGAAAGAGCTTTGGATCCAGGAGTGGTTTTATATCAGCCTGCTCAGAATGAGAAAAATGAGAAAGGTCAACTGAAGCAAAACCTGGAGTGTTAGTTGAAAAGAACTTCTCTGTCACCTCCTCATCCCTAACTGAACGCACCAGTAACTGATGGACGGGCTCTTGTCGGCTGTGGAATTCTTTCAACGGGTTCACATGAAATGTCTGATATTTTTTGGCTCTTTCTGGCATATTCAGTTCATACATGACTTACCTTACTTGTCTGATGATCTCGTATGGTGCATGCCATTTCGTCAGCAGCTTGTTATCACTAGTGGGAAGCAATAATATTACTTTCTGACCTGGCCTTCTGATCATACCATGTCTTTTGAGGTTTTTGTGTTGCTATCATGTTGTCTTGCACCAATGATACCAATCTCTCTCTCATGTTGATGACGTAGGTAGGCTGCGATGTTTTCACCCTCTGCTTTGGGGTCCTCCCAGCAGTCCTTCAGCAGATCCAGTGGTCTTCTCGCTTGGCGGCCGTACAAAAGTTCAAAAGACGAGAAGCCAGTGGAAACCTGCGGGACCTTCCAGTAGGCAAACAGAAGGCAGCCATTGATCCATGTCAGCACTTGTGTCAGAGACAAACTTGCGCAGCATAGTTTTGAGAATCTGGTTGTATCTCTCCACTAGCCCGTCCATTTGGGTGTGATAAGCGGTGGTCTTTAGTCCCTTTATCCCTAACAGCTTATAAACCTGCTGCAACAACTTGGATACGAAGTTTGTTCCACAGTCCGTCAGAATTTCTCTTGGTATGCCTACCCTAGAGAAAAGCTGCATAAGATAATTAGCAATGTGAAGGGCTTTAATTGATCTGAATGGGAAGGCCTCAGGAAACAGTGTTGCATAGTCACATATGACCAATATGTAACAATGGCTGATGTGGAGCTCTTCTCTAAAGGACCAACAATATCCATGCCTAGCCTCTCAAATTGTGTTTCAATAATTGGCAGTGGTTGCAACTGGGCTCGTGCTACTCCTTCGCCTGAGGTCAACTGACATTTTTCACAGGAACTGCAAAACTCAGAAACCTGGACATACATCCCTGGCCAAACAAAGTGGCTGCTGATCCTATTCAGTGTTTTGTGAAAAGCCAGATGACCTGCCCATGGAATTGAATGACCCAAATCCATAACTTTGTTTCTGAACTGTTGTGCGAGTGCTACCGCTTCACAGTCCCCTTTCTCTGGTACAAGATGCCTTCTCTTATCAAATAAACCGTGTCTGTGACACGGCTTACCTGACCTTGACTAGCCCCCTCTACCTCTGTTACCTTCTCAAACCAGGGTTTTAGAGAAGGGTCGCTTCTTTGGAGTGCACCTAAATCTGAGGGAATGTCAAACTCAAGCTGGTTATTTGGCTTAGGAAACAATGCTGTGCCCTCTCTCCCTGAGCCTTTGAACTTTTCCCTTCTTCTCTGAGCAAAGGCTTCCCAGTCTTCCCTGGCTCTATTTCCAGAGACGCCTCAAAAAAAGGGTAGCTCTTGCATCATTTCCTTTGCACTTGTGAGCCTACAGATTCATCACCTGAGCCTTGCATGTCTTTTTCAGCACTCACTTGGGGATCAAAATCTATCTAGTGTATTAGATCAAGTAGTAGGGATGTCACTCCATGATGTGCTGCTTATGGCAGGAACACGTTCAATAAGAGACTGAGATTACCCAAATCCACCACTGAACGACACCGGAAATCACTCCTCCCCTGTACAACTCCTCCATCTAACTTGGAACTAAATTAAATAATACAATATATGTATTTTACTGTTCTTATTGTCTTGGAGCAACTGTAACCACATAATTTCCTTAGGGATTAATAAAGTATTCTGATTCTGATGTACTTTTATTTCTCTCTTTTCTTTCTGAAAGAAAATAAAAAGTGTGAAATATAATTTATTTTACCAATAAAAATGCTTGAAAAGCTGATATTGTTGATGGAGTTGTGACCTGTTAAAAGCATACATTTCCACACAAAGAAATATGATGAATGCATGTTGGATTCCTTAACTGTTTGGACCCACTTGGACACTTCCCCTTCCTGGATGTCCTCTCGCCAGTCTGAGCTATATTGTTGTGATTCCTGAAACATAAGCTTATTAGACCTTCAGCACTAACAAACAAAATATTAATTTTCAATTGATTAAGAAATGTCTGAAGGAGTTGATTCACAAGAGGCCTTTTACTTAAAAGAAAACCAATAATAAAAGAGAGCTAGACCAGGGATCTAAAACCTGCAGTTCCTCAGCTTTTTTTTCATTAACTTTGATTTGATTTGATATACTTTTATTAGTCCCACAAGGGGAAATTTCATAAGGCTGCCGACCTATTGGACGCAATGGCGGTGCCATCTTACCCTCCGACCATACATACATTACACAAAACATCACATGGGGAAGACATGTCAGAGAGGTATAACAATGGAAAAATGCACCACACGAGGAAAGATAAGGAGAAAAAAATAACTCCCCCCAAGACTGAGCTCCAACAGGGAGATCAGTTTGAGAACAGAAAAAAACACCTCTGCACATGAAAAAACTCTTAATACACCAAAGAAACACATGACAAGCAACAGGGGTGGGTAAAGGGTGAGAGACAGCTGATTTAGACACTACATCCGGGGCTGCGTGCACTGGTCTCCTTGATCCACCGTCAGCATCGGAGGGGAATAAGCGTCGAAGGCGTTTGGAAAGGGAGGGGGGATGAGTGTGTGCATATCAGTGTATATGTATGTGTGTGCGTGTCCAGAGTTCAGCTGAGACAGTGTCCTTCGCCCTGCTAGGCTAAGTAAACAGTCTTCACGCCAACCCAGGTGGCCTTGCATGGAATGGGAAGGAACAGTCTAAACACAGTCGTTATCAGGGTGTTGTTGTTCAGCTCCAGCCTTGAGACCGCAGCTGGTGCCGAGAGGGTATCCACATGAAGTGATGGTGCTTTTTACTTCAGTGCAAACAGCTCATATGAATTTCAAAGCAGTTCTACAGTCCAACACTGGTCTCTCAATCTCCAGTTGGAGAGCCGCGAGCTTCGCCATACTTGCGTTCTGTGATGTTGTCATTTCTTGTGCTCAAGGAGCCGATTCTGAGAACTCACGGCAGTGAGCCTCCCCGAGATGTCATCCAATTTGCGTTCAGAGATGTTATTCTGAGCTAGCCCTTCCGAGATGTAATCCAGTCTGCAGTCAGAGATCTTATTCTGAGTATTCACAGCAGCCGTAGCCTCTCCAAGATCTTATCCGTGCTGCACTCAATGAGCCCATTTTGAGAAACTCACGCCTCTTCCCAACGTTTCAATCCCAGTGGGCAGCCTTGTGGGGGTTTGAACAGCTGGTTCCGCTTTCTTAATTCTTCGATAAGTCAGAGCCAAGCCAGCTCCGATCAGCCAGAACCCTGTTACCATGGTTCCGAATAGGTAGATATCTTCAGCACTCAGGCTCACCCGAGCCCAGACTTCTCGTTGAGAAAGGGTGTCAATTGCATTTAGGGACCAGTTGATCCAATCCATATTTCCTCTTTTAGGTTTTAGAGAACAGACTGTGAGAGAATGTTCCAGGGAAAAGTAATACAAAAGACACAAGACTAGACAAGGACATAAGAAGTTAAGCAGGGAAGCTAAGGGACGGGCATCGGCAAAAAAATAGATTAAAAAAAAATTGCTCGTGCTGCCCCGACATCATGCCAGCGCATATTGGGAATGGCATAGGCACTGATCGGTTTTCTATCGCCCATTTGCTGGGAGTAAGGACGCCCTCCGTTTGCGAGGTGCACCTGCTGCATGCGGCACAGGGAGGAGAGGGCGGGGTGGCGCGGGATTCTCTGGCTGGCTGGAGCAGCATCTAATAACCAACTCGCAAAATAAAACAAAATACAAACAAACCAACAAACACGAAAACACCAGACATTATGATACAGACTTATAATTTGCACCGATATTTTTTCGAAATTCTACACGCGAAAAGTGAGCGCGAGAGCCCTCGGTGCACCTTGCTGCTCAAGTCAAAGTAAACTTTACTGTCATCTCTGCTACATACAGTATAGTATATAGAGAAACGAGACAACGAGGCTCCTGTTACAGCAGTGCAAGTAAACAAACAATAAATATAAGAGTAAGAAAATAAATATACACTTTAGGATTAGAGGTGAAGGGATCAATAACAATTTAAAATTTATATTTTATAGTTTGAGGCAGCACGGTGGGGGCAGCACTGTTGCCGCACAGCAAGAAGGTCCTTAGTTCAATTCCACCATCAGGCCGGGGTCTTTCTGTGTGGAATTTGCATGTTCTCCCGGTGTTTGCGTGGGTTCCCTCCGGGTGCTCCGGCTTCCTCCCACCGTCCAAAGACATGCAGCTTGTGGGGATAGGTTGACTGGATAATCCAAATTGCCACAAGGTGTGAATGTGCGAGTGAATGTGAGTGCGAATGGTTTCTGTCCCTGTGTGTTGGCCCTGCGACAGACTGGGATAAAGGATAAGCGGAAGCGAATGGATGGATGGATTTTATAGTTTGATGATTTAAAGTCTCACACACATAACCAGTTGAAAGGGGAGGGGTTATGTGTGGGACTAAGTTATTTTATTAACCTGTAAAATATGTAGTCTTGTGAGGAGTGAGTAACTCTTTTTGGAATGTGTGAAAAGTAGTATTTCTAGCACAAAGCACAGCTCCTGTGAGCCACATCACAACATGTTACGTTCCCCTGGGTGGGTCTAGGCGTTAAGGGGGAAGTAACAAAAGTGACTGGGTCAGAAAAAGGAGTCAGGGAGGCAAAACAGTTAAATAAAACAGTTTTATTGAAGTAATTCAACTAAAAGAGACAGACAAGCCGCTATCACCATAAAAGTGACACAAACAAAACTCAGGCGTTGGTCAATAAAGCACAAAGTCAAAAGGAAAGAGCAGCTCACTTGCTGAAAACCACAAAACACAGCTCGCTCACTAGAAACACCGCAAACACTCAGCTCACTAGCTGTACCCACACACAAATGGCACTCTGGCTCAGAGCTCACCCTGCTCTGGGCTTAAATACCTTTAATCGCTGATGGGAATCAGCTGTACCGGCGGGAAAGGTGGCATCTCAGGCAGGAGGTAGTGGGACACGCCCACACAGGCACCCTCAGGAGAGAGAGGCCCTGCTAGGGCCGTAACACCCCCTCCCATAAATGCAAACCCATGGTTTGTCAAGTTACCATAACCAAAAGTGAGTCCATAGCCGTTTCATGACAAAATTGCAGGCTTTCACCTACCAAACCGCGTAGCAACGGTTAGGCATTGCCTGCGGGAGCTGCCAATCCCATCTCAGTGGGTTCACCACATTACCAGAGAGTGGCCCCAGACCCTCGAAACAGTGTCCCATGGGATAGCCGGGGCTTCGAACCATCACGTGTGGAGAACCCAGCAGGCAGCTAGCAGGCTTCACTGAAACACAGACATGATTGTTAACAAGAGGTGCAGATCTGAAGGGTGGTTTTAAACATGAACCAGAAAAAGGGTCAACCAGCGGCAGCTCAGGGTTAGTTGGCCTCGTACACTGGTTACGGGATGCTACCGAGCAACTGTGCTCCAGGTTTAGCCTTTTAGTAGGCCTGGCAGGCTTGTCAGTTTGAGAGCCACGACTGACTTTACTCAAAACAGGCCCCTTTCGTGTTGAGTGGGCTTTCTGTTTGAGTGCCAGTCTGACACAATTGGCAACCACATGGCCAGGCTTGTGACAGACAGAAAAAAAAAAAAAGAAAAAAAAAGAAAAAAAACCAAAAAAAAAACCACACAGTTTGGGCCTAGGTCTTAACACCATAACTGCGTTTTCCTTCTTAGCTGGCCCACTTTTACCTGTCCAGGCTGCGCTATAGTGGAGAGGGATATCCTGTCCTACCGCACTTGCTGTATGAGTCAGCTTAAACTCATCTGCCAGGGTGGCAGCTTGCTGTAGAGTTGTAACCCTCTGTTCACTTAAATAAAGGGCCACAGACTTAGGAACAGAGTTTTTAAAATCCTCCACCAGCATAAGCTCACGTATGGACCCCACATCATTAACCTGGCTTGCCGTACACCACCTATCAAAGAGCCTCGCCTTCTCCCTGGCGAAGTCAAGATAGGACTGTCCCTGCGCCAACTCCAACCCTCGAAAATGCTGCCTATAGGCCTCAGGTACCAGTTCATAGGCTTGAAGGACGGCACTTTTGATCTTCCCATAAACCAGGCCGTCCTGCCTAGACAGACCAGAACACACTTCTTGAGCCTTACCTGTCAACCGACACAGCAACATCACCCCCCACACATCTTGAGGCCACTGCAGTGCAGTTGCCAGGCGTTCGAACACACTGAAAAAGCTGTGAACACTGGATTCACAGAAGTCTGGAACCAGGTGAATGTTATTGCTCACAAACGAGCCTCTAGACACCTGTACACTAGCAGCTGTGTCAACCATTTTGGGGATGGTGAAGGGTTAGAAAAACACCTAATTAGGACACTGCCACACCCGTCTGCCAACTCACGCAGACTACCCAATAATTAACCGATTAATGGAAAACTGCACAACTTACTTTAACTGACCAACTTACCTCTTGCAGTATACACTAAACAAACACAACTTACCCAGTTCCTAAGCACAACAAACTTTGCGTGCTGGGCTCGAGGCGACTTGAAAGGCAGAACTTCAGCGACCGGAGCCCTGAATTGCCTACCCCCAACAGAGAATTAATCCCAACCCAGGATTACTCCAAAAATAATAAAGGCAAAATAACAAAAGAGTGCCCAAAGGAGGAACTTAAAAAGCTCAGCTGGACACTCACCTACCTTAACTGGGAAGTTATGAATCTCTAAAAGGTGACAAAGCGAGATAATCAAAAAAAAAAAACAAATCCAACACAGAACTCCCTTTTCAATTATCCCGGACGAGCCCCCACTTGTTACGTTCCCCTGGGGGGGTCTAGGCGTTAAGGGGGAAGTAACAAAAGTGACTGGGTCAGAAAAAGGAGTCAAGGAGGCGAAACAGTTAAATAAAACAGTTTTATTGAAGTAATTCAACTAAAAGAGACGGACAAGCCGCTATCACCATGAAAGTGACACAAACAAAACTCAGGCGTTGGTCAATAAAGCACAAAGTCAAAAGGAAAGAGCAGCTCACTAGCTGACAACCACAAAACACAGCTCACTCAGCTCACTCGCTGTACCCACACACAAATGGCACTCTGGCTCAGAGCTCACCCTGCTCTGGGCTTAAATACCTTTAATCGCTGATGGGAATCAGCTGTACCGGCGGGAAAGGTGGCATCTCAGGCAGGAGGTAGTGGGACACGCCCACACAGGCACCCTCAGGAGAGAGAGGCCCTGCTAGGGCCGTAACAACAGGGATCTCAAAAGACTCGCATTGCAGTATGACAGCTTTCCAAATGCTTTTTTGTGTGGTGCCGCAAAATAAGAGGAAGTATTAATTATTCTGTTCTGCCTTTCCTTATCACAGGCAGATAAGGAATATATATGTATATATATATATATATATATATATAGAGCAGTGAGGAGGGTGAATCCCTCTTTCTATTGACCCAGACCTAAGCCCAGCCATTCACACACACACACACACTGACACAGAAACACTCACCATTTGCTCATTCACTCACCTACCCACTAATGACGCACGGACACACACTGACCCCTGCTCCCTTAGGTGACAGTGAGCAGATGCCTGGTGTTTTTTGTTGGTGTGTTTGTTTTGTTTTTGGTTTGTAGAGTATATTGTTTTATAAAACTGGATGTTCAGTAAAACCTGATACTTCTCTGGAACTGCTCACACAAGATTGTAACTGAAGGAGTAAAAGAAATACTTATTATCAAAGGACTTTCACGATGCTAACTATGCGGTGCAAGAGAGCATGAAAAGACCCCAGCACAGAGAGCCAGGGCATCGATGGCAATTAATGCAAGTGGTGTCTCAGACAAGCAGGCTAATGAGTTTTAATATACATGCAGGTGAGGTAGAGCTGAGTCACTGAAGCCCTTAATGAACCCATGACAGCCTAATTAGCCACAATTTACAATTCTAGGATGCTAATCAGAGTAACTGAAATGCACACATCTTTGTATGAATGAGTCTTTTTAAATACTGCAATCTGCTGCCTTGATTGATGATTGCCTATCTTTTTTTCTCACTCACTTTCTCTTTACTCTATCCAGATTGTTTCTCGACCAGCTAAGTCTATAACATTGTGAAAGATGTTTTGATTGTCAACAATCCAACACACACACACACACACACACACACACACACACACACACACACACACACACACACACACACACACACACACAAATTCCCATACGCCCCCGTACGCTCATACTCAAACATATATTTCTATACCTTGAGCAACCCCCACCCTGAAGTGGACTCCACCACTTGTTTAGAGAGACACTGGTAAGTGGAATATAAATATAAATTTCAATATTAGACAGAGATAACACCAGTAAAAATAAAATGCATTTTCTAAATTAAAGTGTTTATTGTTAAGGGGGGAAAAAATCCAAACCTCTATGGCGTTGTGTGAAAAAGCAGTTATTAGTGACCTAATAACCCCTCAGCAGGAACAACTGCAATTAAGTGTCTGTGATAAACAACTTTATTTAGAAACAATACTAATGTTCCTCTTCTCTAACTATTAATAATACCATAATTCCCTCCACACTCACAACCAAGCTGGAGCATCTGGGACTCAGCTCATCTATGTGTCAGTTGATCTCCAGCTTCCTAACTGGCATCAACGAGTGCCCAGTGGAGAGAGTGGACTGCTTCAAATACCTCGGAGTTCACATCACACAGGACCTGTCATGGTCCTGTCACATCAAAACCGTGGTGAAAAAGGCCCGACAGCGTCTCTACCACCTCAGACACTTGAGAGACTTCCGACTGCCCTCCAAGGTGCTCGGGAACTTTTACTCGTGCACCATAGAGAGCATCCTGACGGGAAACATCTCAACCTGGTTCGGAAACAGCACCATGCAGGACAGACGGGCTCTACAGAGGGTTGTGCGGTCAGCTGACCGCACCATCCGCTCCGAGCTTCCTGACCTGCACTCAATCTACAGCAGGCGGTGCTGGACCAAGGCCAGGAAGATGGTGAAGGACCTCAGCCATCCCAACAACAGACTGTTCTCTCTGTTGAGGTCAGGAAAGCGATTCCGCTCCCTGAAGACCAACACAGAGAGACTGAGGAGGAGCTTCTTCCCGCAGGCGATACAGTCTCTCAATCACACCACCACACAGTCCTGACCCACACATATAGTTCTTACATACACACACTGGACATTCTGGACTTTGCTTACACTAATTCAATTAGATGCGTGGTCATCTAATCCAGCGGTCCCCAACCACCGGTACCGGTCCGTGAGTCGTTTGGTACCGGGCCACGAGAGTTGAGGCTCAGGTCTAAAATGTATGGTTTTCAGGGTTTTTATCAGTTTTTAGCGTTATTTTGTTATTGTTTTTATCGTTAACTCGGAGTCTTTTCACGTGTGTTATGAATAAATCTTCTTTTTTTCGGTACAGGTACTAGTTTTATTTTGTTGTATTTATCCGCGACACCTTAAAGGCCGGTCCGTGAAAATATTGTCGGGCATGAACCGGTCCGTGGTGCAAAAAAGGTTGGGGACCGCTGATCTAATCGAATCACCTCATCACTAAATCACTTTAAGCACATTTGCACTGCACA
Source organism: Mchenga conophoros (assembly GCF_057382185.1). Taxonomy (NCBI): domain Eukaryota; kingdom Metazoa; phylum Chordata; class Actinopteri; order Cichliformes; family Cichlidae; genus Mchenga; species Mchenga conophoros. Next base: position 35,869,477 of record NC_140546.1, read on the forward strand.
AGACACTTACAAATGTGAATTGCACAACACTGGACATTATATTTCTTCATTTCCACTTAATACTGTACAGCTGCTGTTATTGTATATATATATTTATATTTCTTCATACGTTCTTATATATTTCTATACTGTGTATTTGTGTATTGTGTATTTTGTTGTACAGTTATTTTATTTTCAACTTTAATTTATATATTTTATCTTATTCTTTCCCAGTTAAATTTACCCTTCATTCTAATTTGTTGTTTTACAGTTATTTTATTTTTAACTTTAATTTTTATATTTTATTTCATTCCTTCCTAGTTAAATTGACCCTTTTTAATTTTCATATTTATTTCCTATCTTATTCATAGCCTTTTTTTCCCTCTTTAGGTCACGAGCAGTTGTGTAAGCATTTCACTGCATATCATACTGTGTATTTGACAAATAAAATTTGAATTTGAATTTATGTGAAAACTGCAAAATCAGCCTTTGTCCACATTAAATAGTCATGGATGAATAATGAAATGCTACTTTAATAATGCAATGGTACAGTTTACTAACAAACAGTCTCACAATATGCTTCAGAAAAAACATGAAAAGTAGTACTTTTCTATTTTAGTGTCTTGCCCAAGGATATTGGGCATGTAGACTGGAGCAGCCAGGGATTTCACCACCAACCTTCCAATTAGTAGATGACCTGCTCTACAGCCATCCTTTAAGGCTGTAACAATGGATAACGTTGCACAGGACTGAATTTTGAACAAATACCTTGCAGTCTGTGAGAGTAGGAATACCAAGTAGGATTTCTGGCAGTTATGAAGCTGAGTCCCTTCTTTTCAATTTCAGAAACAATCAAATGGTTCAAATCTCTGCATGGACATTCGTTCACATAACATTTGGGTCACGACTTTGTCAGTCTATCTGTACTTTTGGGGTCATTCTAAAACATACGCACATGACACAAACCTAATTGGGGACATTCATCCAAGGAAAACATTTGGTAACCAGCATGTTGGTCTATTAGTACTTTATTAACACACGGACAATAAAACCCTTACAGGTCATAACTACATAAAATGGCCAGAAGACAGATTGATCATATCAGTAAACTGTCCACCAGCTTTTTCAGGCTTATCTACCAGAGTGGTACTAGTACTATCACTAGCTTTTAACACACTGGTAATGCTCTCTGAAATAGTTTTTCAGAGCCCTACTTTCTTAAGATATGATAATATGTTGAAATAACTTTTATTATTAAGCAAAATACAAGATTTCTATTAAAATTAACTGCTGAAAGCTAACCAGATAACAACTTTATATAAAAATTTAGCTTTTTTTGTACCATTAAAATAAAATAAAGGTAGGAGCTGCTCTTTGTCCTAAGTGCTGTATAGTATATTTTTAAGACAAAATGTGACTGATAATATAAATGTATAGAACAGGTACAGTCATAATAATGGTCTATATTTTTATAGCGCTTAACCCTAACCCTAATGCTCACATATAACATATATAGGTCAATCAGCACTTCTACTCAGCCTGCACTGTTAGCATGGGTTCATAGCCAATAGCCTGTACTGTTACATGCACTGTTAGGTGTTAGCCTGTTCTACACATTTATTTTTTAAACTTTCAAAATATTGCAGTGCATTTTTGTTAGATTTTTCACATTTCCTATCTATGTCTAAGTAAAAAAGAAATTAAAGTACTTTAAGCACAAACCTGAACTTTAAAACTAAAAATTTAAAATCACTCCAGTGACATTGATCCAAGTTAAAATTTGATCACTTGTCAGCTTATTAGTACTTCTGGGGTCATTCCAAACAGATTCACACACAATACACACCTAATTAGATACAGTGATCCAATTAAAACATTTAGTTACCAGCATGTCAATGTATCAACACTTTTACTCACATTCAGCAGCAGAACACTTCGTGATGTTTTCCTACTCTTCTTTCATGTGAAATGTCATAGTGCATGTGTGCAGGCAGTCAATCTCTCCCGTTTCCCAGAGCGGTGGAGTGGGCAACTCACACAACCTAATTGCAGACACTCAGCTGACTAACATTATGCACCAGTATGTCAATAGTTTTATTGGCATGTGGACAGAAGAACCGTATAGACAATATCTTGATTGGCTGCTAGAAGGAAACTGAAATCATATCAGGAAAGTTTATGCAACTGTATTGAGGATAATCCATTTTGCATGCAATGCCCATGTTGCACTAGCAGTAAGTAACTTTAAATTAGTAACTTAGTTACATTACTAGTTAGTTCTATCAAAAGTAACTCAGTTACTTCAAGTTACTCGTTACTTTCAAAGTAACTAGTTACTAAGGAAAATAACTTTGGTTTTACTCAGAATTCTCTTATTAATGTGTTGCTTCCCAAACTGGATACCCAGCAAGGATGCCAGTCTTCTAGCTTGCTTTTTACGTCTAACACAGAAACTGCAGTTGTGTTGCTTTCAATTATACTCAGAACTCGGAAATTCTGCCTTCCAAGTAGGAAGATGTAGGTAACTCCAGACTGCAGATGAGTTGCATACAGGGCTGGACTGGGAAAAAAAACATCGGCCCGGGCATTTTGACTCGAGACCGGCCCACCATTATAGGAAAAACCATAAAGTCTTTAAATGAAAACAAACGTTGTTGTGACAGTGATGTACACTGTCTTGTTGGTATATATGTATCAATCCAATAAACATAAACCTACATCATCCTCCCTATTCTGGTATTCTATACAGTAATTATCCGAAACCCAAAAACTGCTTGCTCGAGTTAACCTCCTGAACTATTTACAACACATGAGAATAAGAAAGAAAAGTATTTATTTGTGCCCCCCTTTCCCTGTTAATGCCCTACTTAATTCACCCTTATCTCCTCGTCCACTCTGCCTCAGTCACAGCGAGCAAGCCCTCTCACGCCGCCGCAGCGGACGGAGCTTTCTTCAGCCCCACTGCAGCAGCTGCAGTCGCAGCATCAGACTTCTTCCCCCCTCACGTAAACCACCCCTCACCTGCCTCATGCCTGGCAGGAATGTGGTCGGAGGATGAGGGGCCAGTCACCGTTGCTCCGACACCTTCTGTTTTCTCTGCCACTCCCGTTTCTAAGAGAAAGCGGCATTCTCGCCGTCGCCGTCCTTCACCGCAATCGGAATCCAGTTCCTGCTCTTCAGAGCTGGACGTTGTGAGTGAACAGAACGATTTTCACCTGGCTTCTTCCACACTGGGAATTTTAAGCTCTGAGCCAGTAAATTCAGAGTCAGTTAACTTTTTGACTGTTAACTCAGAGTCTGTAACGATAGAAACTGATGATCCTAAGATGGCTGACTCTGAGGCTGCCTTTCGGGACTCTGAGCATTCTAATTATCCCTTTTTTGTTTCTTCCAAGTTTGAGAGAATTCAGGAATCAGATTACCTTATTTCAGAGTCAAAAGAAGCTTTGTGTTCTGTAACTGAGAGTGGTGTTTCTGGGATTCATTCTGAAAAGTCTGGGGTTTCTGTTTTCACTTCTCAGCCAAGTTATGTTGATTCCGAGCCACCTGTTTTTGGATCAGTTAATCGTACGACGATGGCTTCGGGAGTACTAGTTAATAGTGAGCTTTCAGATGTAGAAAACATATGTGAATCTGTTATGGAATTTTCTGACTTGGACAATCATAATCTCATTCAGGACGTTAAAAATGCTGTTCAAAAGACTATTTGCCGCTCTGCTCAAAAGACAATTTCTCCTACTGCTAAACTAAACCGGGACAGTTCAATTTCCCAGCCAGATTCCATCTATGCTGTTCTGGCTACACCTCATGAGACTGTTGTTGGTGTTGCTTCACCCATGTGTTACGCGGCTCACCAGCCAGTTCATTCTGAGGCTGCCTGTGACAAACCTCACGTTTCCATAACCTCTCCTGAGTTAAATTTCACAAGCCCAGAGTATGCTCATTCAAGGACTGTTTGTGTTGCTCATTGTGAACTCTTCGAGACTATGCATTCTGTGACTGTCCAGGTTAAGACCAATCAGGTGTCATCTGCTGTTAACAAGCTAGTAAAAATACTTGGTTTGAACACTGCAGAATTGGTTGCTCAAGTCAAAGTTTTGGTTCCACGATCATGTCTGTATAACCATGCTTTTCAGCCAGTAGCCCTGGACACTATGTGTGCAACTTCCCAGGCTGCATTTTGTAAGACTGTGTTTTATGTTGCTTCACACCCAGTTTATTCAGACACAGCTTGTATGATTTCTCCAGCACCTGTGGCTGCCCCTGAACTCATCTTTTCTAAGACAGCTAATGTCAACCTGGACAACATAAGAGTAGCAGTTTTACCAAGGTCAGCCTGCCATAAGTCTCGGTTTTCTAGACCCATGTCTGGTACCATAAACATGGTTTTCCCTGTGACTGTTACAGCTCCTCTACTCTGCTCTCTGCATCCAGTTCCAGTTCCCAGGCAAACTATGGCTCCGTTCATCCCTGCACCCATATCTGCTTCTCATGTGGGGATGACGGGAGCCTGGTCGTTGCCTGTGCCTGTTCTGGTTCCCCGGGTAAGGGCAACTGAGACCCTGCTGACTCCTGCACCCGTTTCAGCTCCTTGGGTGGGAGCAGCGGTGGTCCAGCTAGATCCTGTACCCACACCGGCCCCCAGGGGTAAGGCAGCCAGAACACAGCTCTTCCCTGGACCTGTATCTGTTCTTCAGGTGGGGATGGCTGATGCTTGGCCAGACCCAGTACCCGTCCCTGTTCCCCGGAGAAGAGTAGCTGAGAGTCGGTTACCAGCTCTGTTGCAAGTTCAACAACCATCACTACATTCAGCACGACCATCATCACGACCACCACTATAACTTCTGTTTCAGTCAACTGCCCAGCCGGTAACTCAGCAATTAGTGCGAGCACCTATGCAGCCCAATGGTCCCAATGGCCCCCTGGCCCTGCATCTGCTCACAGCTGGAGGTGATCCATCCGTATCTCTCAGTATCCGGACCGGCTTCTGGTCTCCCGGCAACCCAGTCAAAGAGACAACTCTGTCAAAAATGAAGGGTTTAAAACACAACTCAGGGTCACCTACTACCCCCTTTGACCCTACTAGGCCCGCCCCCTTTGGCTGCTGCTGTTTACACTTAAGGGCTAGGCAATCAGAGACTATATGACAGTAAAAACACTGTCTATCTGTTTTGACACCCAACGAGCCTCTAAAGGGCGGCGTTTTCACCGCCTGTCCTCCAACTGACGGTTCAGCCTTGTTAAAAATGGCTTTATGCGTCAGGGCAAACTCCTCAGCCAGGACAGCTGGCTCCTGTAGCCACCTTCTGCTCATTCAGATACATCACCATCTGCTCAGGACCACAGTTCTTAAACTCCTCCAGCAATATTAACTCGCACAGTGACTTAAAGTCTACAACACCTCTTGCCTGACTCCACCTTTCAAACAATATTCCCTTTTCGCTTGCAAACTCAAGAAAGGTTTGCGTAGGAGCCTACGGAGGAACCGGAAACGCTGTCTGTAAGCGTCAGGCACTAATTCATATGCTTTGAGAATGGCACTCTGTACCCTATCATACACTCAACTTGGTGAGAGCTGCATACACCTCCTGCACCTTACCTACCAGTTTACACTGCACCAGCAGAGGCCGAACCTCTTTGGGCCAGTGGGCTATGGCAATACGCATTAAAATATGCCTCTACTTCTGTTTTACGGAATGGTGGAACTAATGCTATATTCTTAACCACATCAAATGCTGGAGGGGCAAGCACCATAACGCTACTCAGCCACGGCCCCTGGAGCCCGAAAGACGGGGCAGGAAGAGGGAGAGAGGAGTGAGAGGGAGAAGAAAAAAACAGAGCGTTCTCGAACAGGGAGAACCTCCTAGCAACCCATAACAACAACACCCCGAAGGATCTCAGGCGGTGGAGATGATTTAGACCCTTCTTGTAGAGTGCATTTCTATTCATGGACCAATCCAGTTTGTAATTGAGGTGAACACCCAGGTATTTGTACTCCTCCTCCGTTTCAATAGAATACAACTTTATTTATATAACACATTTAAAACCAAAGGTACATCAAAGTGCTTCACAACAAGGTTAAAACAAAAGATAAAAGATAATAGGCTATAACAGAGTACAAAAAACCCAAAAGGTACAGACGAAATAAGAAGTAAAATGTTAGAGCATAGTTTAGAAGACAAAATTACAGGGTATTCATAAATATAAGGTGGGGGTATTTATACAGTGGGACATTAGTAGAAGATAAGTAACATAAGGGTAAAATATAGGGGAAGTGCACTAACTAACTGAAAACGCTGGGTCAAACAGATACGTTTTTAACTGAGATTTAAATGAATAGATGGAGTCAGAGGCACGAAGGCAGGAAAATTGTTCCAGAGGCTCGGGGCTGCCAGGGCAAAAGCACGGTCACCTCTGGTCTTTAGCCGGGATCTAGGCTGAACTAAGAGTAATTGTCCTGATGATCTTAGGGCTCTCCTAGGGGTATATGGACTAAGGAGTTCAGTGAGGTAGCACGGTGCAGTATTGTTTATGATTTTAAAGGTAAGCAACAGAATTTTAAACTTAATTTGGTATTTGACAGGGAGTCAATGCAGGTCAGCAAGGACTGGAGTGATAGAGGCAAACCTTGGGGTACCAGACAGAAGGCGTGCCGCCGCATTCTGGACAAGCTGCAATCTATGAAAAAAGGTGGAGTGGAGATCAAAGTAAAGGGAATTACAATAGTCTAATCTAGAGGTCACAAAAGCATGGATTAGTTTCTCAAGGTCCTTGTGCGGTATGTAGTGCTTGGCCTTGGAAATTTGACGCAATTGGTAGAAACTAGATTTAACTACAGAGGATACTTGCTTGTCAAACTTAAAGGAGCTGTCAAAGAGAACACCTAAGTTGCTAACAGTGCCAGAAAGAAAGGCGGCAAGGGGTCCAAGAGTGTCAGCAAATTGGCCCCATGAAGTATGGTTGTCGAACAGCACGATTTCTGTTTTCTTCTAATTCAATATAAGAGAGTTGTCGGAGAGCCAATCTTGACCTCTCTCAAGCACTCTAGCAGACAGTTTTGGCTGACTAATGACGAAATGTAATTAGTCAGCCGAAAATAAATTTGAATATCGTCAGCATAAAAGTGATAGGAGATATTATACTTCTCAAAGATAGAGCCTAAGGGCAGCATATACCTGAGAGGACTACTTTCTCCAATGCTTTAGACAAGAATGGAAGTTTGGAAATCGGCCTGTAATTTTTCAAGGTTGTTATGATCAAGATTACTTTTATTTTAGAACAGGCTGTACTACCGCATTTTTAAAGACTGTTGGAATGCAGCCGGAACACAATGATAGGATTAAGGATAGGATACTGGGCCCAATTACATCAAAACCATCCTCGACAAAGCGAGATGGGAGGATATCAAGGACAGAGTCAGCATTTCTCAGTTGATCAATTATACGCTTAAGTGTGGGAAGTGACACCAGCTCAAACTGATGAAAAGTCGATGGGCATCCTGAGGTAGGGGGAGGGCTCCTCACTAAGGGATGTAAGGCTTTTAAAGATCTAATTTTATCCGTGAAGTAATTTAAAAATTGTTCACAGAGAGTTGAGGGGGCCGCCCACAGCACCTCGGGACAAGGATTTACCACTGAATTAAAGATTTTAAATAACATTCAGGGGTTGTGAGCATTGGTAGCAATAATGTCCAATAGAAGAGCTGCTTTAGCCATTTTAGCAGCATTTTGAAATTCCGAGCGGCTCAAACGTAGTATGTCAAAGGAAACTTGGAGCCTGTCTTTCTTCCATCTCCTCTCGGCTCGACAGCAAGCACGATGTAAGGCACATATAGTGTCATTTAACCAAATTTGAGAGTGACTTCTGGGACATTTCACCTTAACAGGGACAACGGCCTCAAGAATATGAGAGCATGTAGATATCAGAGAATTAGCATAATCATCAGTCGTAAGAGATATAGAACAGTCAATTACAGATTCTGCAGAGTAAGCAAAGGCTGCAGAGAAGTTAACCATGGTATCGGGGTTGATTATGCGCAACAGGCATCGGGGACCATCAGAGTGAAGCTTTAATTTGCATAGATCAACTTCAAACAAAACTGGGAAATGGTCAGAAATGCCAATATTGTCAATGTTCTTAATACAAACATCCAGGCCACACGAAAGAACCAAATCAAGAGTATGGCCTTTATAATGGGTAGGTTCGTTTACCCACTGAAACAGGCTAAAAGAGTCAATAAGAGCGAGAAAATCCTTGGCTAATGGATCATCCTTGCAGCAGATATGAATGTTAAAATCACCAATAATAAGAGCACAGCCATAGCTTAAGAGGAGAGATCCTAAAAGAACAGCAAAGTCAGCAATAAAAGTCTTATTGTATTTCGGTGGTCGGTAGACCACCTAGCAGGTGTCCAGCCAGTTCCAAAACTTGAACTTCAAAACTGGGGTAGGTAGGGGATGGCAGATGCCGCACATTAAGTTTATGTTTAATAACCGAGGCTAGACCTCCACCTTTACCAGTGGGTCTGGGTGAACTAAAAAAGACACAGTCAGGAGGGAGTAGCTCAGAGAAGGATAGCGACTCACCAGGACGAATCCAGGTCTCTGTCAGAAACAACGCGTCCAGCCCAGAGGTGAGGAAAAAATCATTCTGAATGAAAGTCTTATTCACCAGCGACCTCACGTTTAGCAGTGCCATCTGGGTCAAGGGCGTTGTGTTTTTATTTGGAACGCGGCTCAATTGGCTTAGGTTGCTGCAGTGTACGCCACCTCGAAAAGTCCTTATCCAGGTCCGGCTAGGCAGGCAGGCCACAGGGAAGGCAGAGTTAACCTGTTGTCCGACGGGTCGGATCCATCGATGGGTGACCGATCTAACAGAGAATCGGTCCTGGGAAGTGGGAGGATGTAGCAGGATATCCATAGTAGCATGTAGATTAGCCACAGCCCATGCTTTGAGGTTAGCCTTAAAACATACACGAATACCACTCCGTTTACCCCGCTTCCTGATGCATTTCTTGTACGGGAAGGGTAGAGGCAAGACGTGTATGCTGGTGGAAAAATCCATCCAGGGCGAAGTAGCATCACCTATATTCCAACATGGTTCCGGTCCATAGTGGTGAAAAGATCGAAGATTCAAAAGTGTTTGCCGATCGTAGGTAATTAGTGCATTGCCACTTGGAGAGCAGATCAGGAGGATAAGGAAAATTAAACAGAGATCAAAAAGGAGGGGTTGAAAGCAGAGTCGAAAGCAGAGTCGAAGACGGCCAGCCATACACACCAACGCCATCCTTTTTTCTTTCCAGACTGCAAAAAAATAAATAAAAATGTCCAAACCCTGGATGTTCACTGGTGTAATAGGGGGTGGCTTCTTGCTGAAGTAAATCACCAGCTCCTTTGTCTTGCTGGCATTGATGTGAAGATGGTTCTGTTCACATCAGCTGATGAAGTCACTGAGCACCCCCCTGTATTCCAGTTTATTTCCCTCTGACCGCGATGGCGGTGTCGTCTGAGAACTTCTGGAGATGACAAGTGTCCATGTTATGATGCAGCAGGTAGATGACATCCATACCAATGGTAGGCAAACTGCAGTGGGCCTAGATGTCTCCCAACTAGTTGGTGAAGGTGGTGGAGTATGATCGTCTCCATGGTCTTCATCAGGTGTGAAGTCAGTGCAAAAGGTCTGAAGTGGTTTGGCTCCTTGGGGTCAGTTGTCTTTGGGACCGGTACCACGCATGAGGTCTTCCACAGAATGGGGACCCTCTCCAAACTTAGACTGAGGTTAAAGATGTATGTGATAGCCTCACAGAGTTGACCTGCACAGTCCCTCAGTAGTCTGGAGCTGATTCCATCCGAACCTGTGGCCCTCCTGGTTTTCATCTCCTTCAGCTGACTAAGAAGTTAAGTTTTATGTTATAAGCTGTCTGAGGTTTTTCACTGTCATCCAAAATCTGCTTACTTACCCAATTGTTCTAGAAAAAACTGGATAAATTAAATATATCAGCTTGAATTAGCTCAGATCTGCAAATAAGATATTGTTCATGTCAAGTCATTCAGTTTGAGCTGAGGTTGACAAAAAAAAACATTAAATAAGCTGTTACTTTATTTATAGGGAAAATTAAATCAGATTTCAAAATGGCGCCTGTGTGTGTGGCTCACCATCAACTGTTACCTGTTTTGATTCTACTAACCCTGTTTATATCTGTTTTTCTCAACAATGTCTGCTCTTTTTGTGTATGATTTCCAATCAATATTAAATGTCCAAGCCACTGTTGATGAGCAGTATCATATGGCCCCAGGAGGCGAGGATTACCGAGTCCCACCTGTGGTAGAAACTGTACCACTGTTTCTCCGCTGTTATCCACCTAGCCTTCCCCTCAGGAAGAAATGCTAGAGAGGGCGAGGAAAACGGAGTGGAATACTGGTAAAACTCAGAAACTGCTTCGCTACTTACATGGCAGTATTCCCGTTAACTAATCCTCATGCTCTTCTAAAGAACTTTGCCTCGGACAGCAAGTTCATCTCCTGGCGTTCCCTGGAATATGAACCTCGTTGGATTGCACTAGTAACTCCACTTCAAGATATCCAGCATCCACAGTGTCCTTCCCCACATTAGATTAGATTAGATAGAGATTAGATAAAACTTTATTAATCCCTCAGGTGGGTTCGTCCGGGAAATTCGTTTTTCCAATAGCACAGCACCGACAGAAGTTACAGAATGTGAGCAGAAATATACCATATATACACATATATTATATATTTGCAGGGGTGAAGTGGATTACTAGAATCTTCGCGCTCTACGTCGATCATCCAAGCCAGCTGTGAACACTACTGGCCCTGGTTAACGCCAGGTTGTTGGCTAACAAAACCTTCATCCTGAATGACTTTTTCACCGCTTGTAATTTAGACTTTCTCCTGGTGACTGAAACTTGGCTCAACTTGGGTGAGTGCAGATTGCTACTACCTCAGTTCACCCCGAATTGCAGATCAGGGTGGAGGATTAGCCACTGTTTATAAAAACTGCTTCAACTGTCGTCAGTTAACAGCAGACACCTACGACAGCTTTGAACTGCAATTATTTGAAATTTGTTTGTCTACTCCAGTGCTATGTGCGCTAGTGTATCAAAGGAGCTTGCAAAGAAAAGCGTCTGGACTTCTTTAAGTTACTTGAAGACGTTTCACCTCTCATCCAAGAAGCTTCTTCAGTTCTAAGGTCAAATGGTGGAGAGTCCCAGATATAAACCTAGTGCGAGTAACCCCCCACAGAGGGACAAAAGGACCCCTGATGATCCTCTAATCGCCTGAGCCAAGGTGTGAGACTGGGTGTGGGTCCCAATCAGCCAGAGTCCAGAAGTCCAGTTAATAGGAAGGCCCAGGCTTCTACCTTTCTACCTTTAAAAGCCGGAGAGCAGCCAAATGGCTGGTAGGCTTTTAGCTAAGCTTTAGCTTCAGGCAAGTGGAAGCTAAATTGGCTAGTCATTCATATGTAAATTGGGTTGTTACCTGGGAATTCTGGAGGGAGGGGAGTGGGGGTGTGTGGATGAGGGGGTGGGGGAGCTGCTAAAAGCGGTGAGCTTCCTTTTGTTTCATCTTGATGCATTCTCAATCATCCAGGGAAACAAATCTCCAAAAGTCACCAACTTGGAGTGTTTCAGTTTGCCATCTTAGGGAGAAATCAACACACATGGGTGTATGTCCTTTGTTGCTGAGATTTATTGATAAAAACAGTACAAAAAATCAACCATTTGTACACATTTTTACAAATAATTATAAAAAGTGAGTGAGTACATTTCAACATTTTCAGCAATCACTCACAATCCTGGCACTGCCATGGTATCTGTAGTCTGCATTTACCACATGTGTATCTGTTGCAGTGAACACATCGCACAGTGGCATGATTGTTCTTGCAATTGTGTTTGACCTGACACATGGCTCTTTTTCCAGGGCTCGGTGTGGAGGGTTGTGTCAAAGGCAACTGTTCTTTTCTTGCCTTCTTCGCAGCTACATGAGAGTGAGCTAACTCCCTTGCAAGCTCCACCAGGAAGTCCACCCGTCTTTCCTTCGTCCCGGAGCATGCTTGATACAGCACATGTGCATTCAGTGCTGCCATGTCAATCATGTTATAAAACACGGCAACTGGCCAGCGCCGTGTTCCTCTGCGGACAGTGTACTCCCGAACCATCTGGTCCATCACATCCACGCCACACTTTGTTTTGTTGTAAAGGGTGACAGTGTTTGGCTTCCTTTTGGTAGTGTTATCAGTCTGAACCACGCCGTGCATGCTGCTAAGAATATAGACTGTCTTCTTCCGTTTGGCCGCATACGCCGTCAGCGTGGCAGCAGAGGTTGAAAACACCTAAGAAATAAGATAAATTGTTATTTCCATAGCACTTTTACACACAATGAAACACATAAACATAGAACCAGAAAAGACCTGCAACATACCTGAGTGGTGAATTCATTGCGATCTGTCTGTCTAGTGGATTGAGGAATTTCCCTGCGAATCTTGTTGACTGTGCCGAGGATGGTGGTTTTCCGTCTAAGAAGTTTTTGCGCAAGTGAAAGCGATGTGAAAAAATTGTCCGTGGTAACATTTCTGCCCTTGTCTAGGAATGGTTCCATCAGCCTCATTACTACATTTTCAGAAAGTCTCTCCCCAGTGGGACGACTGGGGTCCTTGCCAAGATATGGGAAGACATTGCAAATGTACTTGGATTTTAGGTCGCAAGCCACCCAAAACTTGATCCCAAACTTGTCCGGCTTACTTGCAATATACTGCAGGAAACTGCACCGAGTCTTTGATGGGAAAAGCTGTTCATCAACGGTGATATGTAGACCAGGGTTGTAGCACGTGATGCAGTTGGTGACAAATGATCCCCACAAACTGGAAATTGCAGCGAACTTATCAGTCTTTGCTCGATCACTGCGGGTGGACTTGTCATCAAAGCGTAGGTGTTGCATGATTTCTTTGAAGCGGTTTCGTGCCATAGTTCCAATTATCTGTGGGTTTCCCAGGTTTGCTGACCAGCAGTCATTTAGAGATGGAACCCTGGTAACCCCCCGCAAGATGACAATTGCAATAAATGCCATTAGTTCAGGGAGGTCCATGAACCAATGAACATGCTCCGTTTGCTGTGCATGTTGAACAGTCCATTCTTGAATGCTACGAAGCATGTCAAGAGTGACAAAACACAGGAAGCTCTGAAGGCGACTCGTGATATTTCTCCTGGCCTTAGCCGTTGGCTCTCCATCTGCAGCGTACGCTTCTATTGGGGTGAAAGGGAGACAGGTCCCCACCTGTTCTTCACGCCACACTGTGCCATCTTTCGCTGTCTCAGTCCCCAAACAAGCTCTCTTTTTAGGTGCAGAAGCAGTCTCCTCATCTGCAGTGTGAACAAATTCAAATTGTGAGCAATGGGAAGGTCCAGTATCTCCTCCTCTGTATCAGAATAATGTCTGAAATATCTTACTTACAAACTACATCCACTTACTTATTTGAAATGAAATAGGAAATAACATGAAATGCAACTAACCGGAAGACTGATCAGACAGCTCTGAGTCCGAATCCGGCTGAACTTGTAGGTCTTCTCCATCCGAGTCACAAGGGTCGACTTCCCTCAGGATCATTTCCAAGGCCTGCTGAGTGGTGAGTCTTCTCTGCATTTTCTTTCCTTGGAGAGGAGGTCCGTACACCACAGAATTCTTCAGGGCAATGAAGGATTAGGCTAAGTGTAGTGAGATTGTATCATATATATAGGGCTTGGCTTCCTGATCAATGCTCCACTACCAAAAGGAAGCCAAGCCCTGCCACCCTTTACAACAAAACAAGGTGTGATCACATTGATGCCACAATGGACGACTGATCAATGCTCCACTACCAAAAGGAAGCCAAGCCCTGCCACCCTTTACAACAAAACAAGGTGTGATCACATTGATGCCACAATGGACGACTGATCAATGCTCCACTACCAAAAGGAAGCCAAGCCCTGCCACCCTTTACAACAAAACAAGGTGTGATCACATTGATGCCACAATGGACGACTGATCAATGCTCCACTACCAAAAGGAAGCCAAGCCCTGCCACCCTTTACAACAAAACAAGGTGTGATCACAGGGCTTGGCTTCCTTTTGGTAGTGGAGCATTGATCAGTCGTCCATTGTGGCATCAATGTGATCACACCTTGTTTTGTTGTAAATGCCACAATGGACGACTGATCAATGCTCCACTACCTTTTTTTTTTTTTTTTTTACTTTGATTTTTATTAGGTTATTTTATCATTGTGGACATACAGTAAAGAAAATAACAAACAGACATACATATAAACAAACAGAGTCTGGAGTTTACATATCTTTCTCCATTTATCACATTGCAGAAAAAAAAAGAAAACCTATTATGTTATTTCATTTGTGTCACTTCTGAATGTTTTCCACTTCCTCCATAGTCTGTCGTATTTACCTCCCATCAGTCTAATGTTGAGTGTTATTTTTTCCATCTCTGAGATATCCTCTACAATACTGATCCAATCCCGCTGGGTGGGAGGATCTGGATGTAACCACTTCTTTGTAATTGCTTTTTTTGTTGCGGCCAGAATTATTTTGACTAAATACACGTCCTCTTTTTGTATGTATTCTTTTATGTTTCCTAGATACATCACTTGGCAAGTATTTATATTGTCCTGTGCCTGACGTCCCTTGATGAATCCAGTTTGATCCACTTCTATCAGATCTGGTACAAATTTTTGGAGTCTTTTACTAATGATCGAAGCGTACAATTTATAGTCGTTATTTAGGAGGGAAATGGGTCTATAATTCTTGCAGTATTCTTTGTTTTTTCCTTCTTTGGGTAAGATTGTTATAATAGCTTCTCCCCATGATGGTGGAGCTATTCCCTGATTCAGAGTCCAGTTGAAGCAAGATAGAAGAAGTGGCTTGAGTTCTTCTTTGAAAACTTTGTAACTTTGTAGGTGTGATCACATTGATGCCACAATGGACGACTGATCAATGCTCCACTACCAAAAGGAAGCCAAGCCCTGCCACCCTTTACAACAAAACAAGGTGTGATCACATTGATGCCACAATGGACGACTGATCAATGCTCCACTACCAAAAGGAAGCCAAGCCCTGCCACCCTTTACAACAAAACAAGGTGTGATCACATTGATGCCACAATGGACGACTGATCAATGCTCCACTACCAAAAGGAAGCCAAGCCCTGCCACCCTTTACAACAAAACAAGGTGTGATCACAGGGCTTGGCTTCCTTTTGGTAGTGGAGCATTGATCAGTCGTCCATTGTGGCATCAATGTGATCACACCTTGTTTTGTTGTAAATGCCACAATGGACGACTGATCAATGCTCCACTACCTTTTTTTTTTTTTTTTTTACTTTGATTTTTATTAGGTTATTTTATCATTGTGGACATACAGTAAAGAAAATAACAAACAGACATACATATAAACAAACAGAGTCTGGAGTTTACATATCTTTCTCCATTTATCACATTGCAGAAAAAAAAAGAAAACCTATTATGTTATTTCATTTGTGTCACTTCTGAATGTTTTCCACTTCCTCCATAGTCTGTCGTATTTACCTCCCATCAGTCTAATGTGTTCACTGCAACAGATACACATGTGGTAAATGCAGACTACAGATACCATGGCAGTGCCAGGATTGTGAGTGATTGCTGAAAATGTTGAAATGTACTCACTCACTTTTTATAATTATTTGTAAAAATGTGTACAAATGGTTGATTTTTTGTACTGTTTTTATCAATAAATCTCAGCAACAAAGGACATACACCCATGTGTGTTGATTTCTCCCTAAGATGGCAAACTGAAACACTCCAAGTTGGTGACTTTTGGAGATTTGTTTCCCTGGATGATTGAGAATGCATCAAGATGAAACAAAAGGAAGCTCACCGCTTTTAGCAGCTCCCCCACCCCCTCATCCACACACCCCCACTCCCCTCCCTCCAGAATTCCCAGGTAACAACCCAATTTACATATGAATGACTAGCCAATTTAGCTTCCACTTGCCTGAAGCTAAAGCTTAGCTAAAAGCCTACCAGCCATTTGGCTGCTCTCCGGGTTTTAAAGGTAGAAAAGCCAAATGGCTGGGCTCTGGGCCTTCCTAGTGTTAAAGAAGTCCAGACACTTTTCTTTGCAAGCTCCTTTGACTACGATGACCTGGATGACTGAGAACCTTCACAGACATACGCTAGTGTATCAACCTCTGAAATATAATAAGGTCTTCATACAAGACTTTTCTGAATTCTTGACAAGAATTTTACCAAGCTATAACAGTGTTTTAATTGTGGGGGATTTTAACATTCACGTTTGCTGCCCAAACACTCCGCCGGCAAATGACTTTTTAAATCTGATAGACTTTTTTAATCTTGTTCAGTCAGTCAATGGCCCACTACATGAATGTGTTCATACTTTGGATTTGGTACTACAGTATCTTGTGGCCTGTCACGTCTTGACATTGAAATCTGTAGTATTAATTTTTCTGACGACATGCCTGTAGTATTTGAGTTTCCTCTCTTTGGTCAGTCCATCAAATCAGATGTGCCTAAATACAGGCACGACAACAACTTAACTGGTTTTTATTTGCTAGCAAGGGAAGGCTGGTCGGAACCAGGCTCTTGGAGCTGAATTCTCCTCACCTGTTTCCCAGCCAACTTCAAAGAAACAGCCTTCCCTGCAGCCTTTTATTCAGTGAATACAAACACCACCCACTGTAACACCCATATGGTCACAAAAGGTTAAAACACTGTGTGTGTGTGTGTCTGTACACATGACTTCCTGCCACACAATATATGCTTACAACTGTTTAACTACATTTCCTAGTTTGTCATGATCCTGGGTCTTTTGACCCAGCGTTTTAAGTTTGAGTTTATTTTGTTCATTAAGTTCATTTGGTTATTAGACTCCTTGTGTTTTCTTCCCCTGTATTTAAGTTTCCCCTCAACCTTCGTGTTTCATGCTGCGTGTCTTATGTTATCAAGTTTGTATTATCATGTCTGTCTCATGTTTCCTGTTTTATTTTGAAGGAGTCGTGTGTTCTTTGTTCATTGTATTTAGTTTCACTTCCCTTGTCCTGTCATTAGGCTCATGTCAGTCAGCTGTTCCTCCATGTGTTCCCACTTCCCCTAATCACCTGCTGTGTATTTAAGTCCTCTGTTTTCAGTGTGTGATTGTCAGGTCGTCTGTTGTCCACGCCATGTTTCCTATGCCATACCATGCTTCCAAGTTTCTTGTCTAAGTTTTTCTTATTGTTTGTTTAGATTCCCCAGTTTAGGTTTGTGTTAATTTTGCTTCAGTTTGCCTTGCCCTTTGTTTGTACCTTTTCTACCAGCCATATTAAACGGCTCGCCTTTTGTTAACATTTCAAGTTCTGTTCCCTGTTCCTTGGAGTCTGCGTTTTGGGTCCTTTTCTCAATTCATACAGTCTGCCCTCGCCAGACTGTGACATAGTTATCCAAAGGTCATCTCCCCACACTTGTATAAGGCTTAACTTTAATGGTTCACCATATGCAAGCATAGGCGAGCCCCTAAATGGCCGGGAGTGGACATCCTTCACAAGATAAGGAAACCAGAATCACACATGGAATGTGCCTGCAGTTAAACACTTACAGCTAATTACCTCCTCCAGCATCATAGATGAGGAACAGAAGAATATCTAACCATGCAGTTTAAGGCAAGGTTTACAAACTTAAGTACAACAATGACAACATTTAACAATTTACTCTGACAACACCAACTATAACCTTATGCGACTTAGACACCGACTACTGTGAGCAAGAGCCATATAGTGTTGTCATACACCGAACAGAACGGAATTGGTGAGTTTGAACTTTTAAGTGACTGTTTGTGATGCTAGCAGCTGACGCTAATTGGCTGCTGCCGGTCCAAACAATTTGAAGGATTGTTTTGAGTTGACTGATATTTGTTGGATAACAAATGTTTTGAAGGTATACAATCTGTATATTGCAGTCGTAGTGTTTAAAACGTATTTACAAAGCGTGTTGGATAACTGTGTGAGCTGGGGGCCTACCTCAGCTGTCAAAGGGAGAGAGGCTACATCCTTGACAAGATGCCAATCAGTTGCAGGACTAACACAGAGAGAGGCGACCATTCACATCCACACCTATCACAATCTAAATATATTGTTTATTTATTTATATATAATTTTTATATATATGAATTATGTACACAGGAACAAGAATAACTGTATTTCGCTCAACTGGCTGACATTTTCATATTCTTGTGATTTGTTATTGGCTCTGTTTATTTAATGCAGGCCAGGTGACCCTTTTTGGATATGAAAAAGGATGGCGAGCCAACGAACGGCTAGGAACAGGAATCGTTCTGCATTGAAGCTTCCACTTCCATTGGTCTGGTAGGAAGTTATCAAAGACGATGCTCTGTCCTTTTCTCTGAAATCATTTTTCAGTTACACTGATTTCTACAATCATACACACCATTCCCCCGTTTATGGACAATAGTGCTTGGACATCTCTCATGGACACTCAGATAAAATTCATGGACTTTTCCCTCTTCAGCGTGGACCTGTGTTTTTGATGCTGATGTGTGTTATTTATGGGGGAACATTTTTTTTAAATTTGAGAATCTATATTGCTTGATATAAGCTACAGGATTATTTAGTTGTCTTTGTGCACCTTAATTGGGTTTTTGATTGACTAAACCGCTGCAGCAGGAATGATTATTTAAGTTTTTCTTTTTCTTTCTTTGTTATTTTCCTTTGTTTTTTGTTGAAATGCATGGTAAAAGCAAAAGCATTTTGTGTTGTGTGTATTTATTAATTACTGACAATCAGCTCCAGTAGCCGTTCTTAAATCTTCTGATTAACAATAGCCCAATATTCTGCTTAATACCTGATGTGTATTAATTCATTAGCACTTTATCAGTGTTACACAAGTCTGTAGAAAAGCGGAACAAAAGTGGAAAAAGCCCGATTACAGGTATCGTTTGAGACTCTCAGAGAATCCTTGTCAAATTACCAGAAAGCCGTTAAAGCAGCAAAAACAGAAGAATTTTTCTAAGATTGTGTCCGATAATCAAATCAAATCAAATCACTTTTATTGTCACATCACATGTGCAGGCACACTGGCACAGCACATGCGAGTGAAATTCTTGTGTGCGAGCCCCACAAGCAACAGAGATGTGCAAACACAACAACACAAACGAGCAAAATACAAGAATGGCCAACCTGAAACTAATAAATATATGTACAATATATATTAGTGTATGCATTTCTGGATGTGTATACTAAATATTTTCCTGTGTGTGTGTGTGTGTGTGTGTGTGTGTGTACACATTTTTACAAATTAAATAGTAAAAAAAAAAAAAAAATAATAATAATAATAAAATATATAAAATATACAGAGTTGAATATGTGCAAAACAAGTGGCATTTATATACAGTGTGGAGTGCATAATGTTGAAGTTCCAGTAGTGAAGCTGAGGTGTCTATGACGTGTTCAGCAGTCTGATGGCCTGATGGAAAAAGCTGTCTCTCAGTCTGCTGGTACGGGACCGGATGCTGCAGAACCTCTTTCCTGATGGAAGCAGTCTGAACAGTCATCATGAACCTCGTATTTTATTTGGCATTATAAATTCAGTTCTTAATCCACCCACTATCGATCCGTTAGCAAATATAACAATGCGAAAATCTTCTGAAATTCTTTGTTACCAAATTTGTTGACATCCCACATTAGTCTTCCTACTATTGACCCTACTATTTACTTTCCAACGTTTGCCGTTTTTGATCATTTTCAGCCAGTGTCCTTTTCATTACTTAATGAAATAGTTAATAACTTGAAACCTTCAAAATGTTCCTTGGATATGGGGTGGTTGTAGCTCAGGAGGTAGAGCAGGTCATCTGCTGATTTGAAAGGTTGGTAGTTTGATTCCTGGCTTCCCCAGTCTGCATGCCAAATATCCTTGGGCAAGATACTAACCCCCACTTGCTCTCTGATGCATCCATTGGAGTATGAATGTGTATGAGTGTATGTTAGTTAAAGCACTGACAAAGCATAGAGTGCTGGTGTGTATGGGTGAATGCGGTGTATTGTGTAGAGCGCTTTCAGTACTCCAGGAGAGTAGAAAAGCGCTATATAAGAATCAGTCCATTTACCATAGCATTCCACCTAGATTGCTGAAAGATGTGTTTGACACTGTTGGTATATGTTTGCTTTCCATTGTAAATAGCAGTCTTTAGTCTGGCTCTGTTCCCTTTGACTTTAAACATGCAGTGGTAGAACCTATCCTTAAAAAGCAGAACCTGGACCCAACAGTTCTATCAAATTAAAGACCAATCTGCAGATTTGCCTTTTCTGTCAAAGTTCTGTAGAAAGTTGTCCTCCTTCAGCTCCAGACCTTTTTAGATAATCACAGCATCGGTGAAATATTCCAGTCTGGTTTTAAAATGCATCATAACACTGAAAATGCTCTTTTAAAAGTTTCTAATGACCTCTTAACTTTTATAGACTCGGGAGATTCCGCCATTTTAATATTACTGGATGTCAGTGCTGCTTTTGATACAGTGGATCATAGGATTATCTCTCAGCTGGAACAATATGCCAGTATTAAAGGGACTGGATTGCAATGGTTTAAATCTTACCTATCTAATCAATCCTTCTCTGTTAGTTTCAGAGACACACTATCCCCAAGGATCTCACTCTTTTCTGGGGTCCCTCGGGGATCTATTCTTGGCCCATTACTCTTCTCAATTTACATGCTTCCTATGTCGCGCTGACCTAGTAGGTGTGGCTGTTACTCTTCTCTTCCTCCTCTTGCCCACTACCTGCTCTGTGCTGCTGCTTGCGCGTGGCCGCTGATTAGACCTTGTGCAATCTACAATTAAGCACGGCCTGGTGCGCACCGCTCCACCAGGTGAGCTGAATTAAAGCAATCATGGGCTGGCATGCCTAGTAGACCTTAAAATGCATGCAGCAGTCATTTGACCCAGGTGCGACATACTGAGAGGACAGCAAACAAAGCACAATCCGCTTTCCACTGTGAGGAAGACTTTGAGCTAGACGGGCTATCGGTAAGCTCTTGGACTCATATTTGCTGCTTATATGCTTGAGATTTATGGAAATGTATTTATACTTTGGGAAATAGTTACTGCATTTAAGTGTCTTAAAGATGGCAGAAAGTTTTTTTTTTTTTTTTTAGAAGTTTTGGTTTGAGTCTGGCTTTTTTTTTTTTTTTTTTTACTGCACACAGTGTGTTGTAGTGATGGGCTTTCCGGCTCTTTTGGCTCGACTAACTAAAGGGAGTTTTGTTTTGTTGCTTTAATGAATTTATTATTAACAACAATTAAATTATGCACAAAAGGAATTACTAATGTAAAAACAAGTGGTTTTATTTATGTTTACATATAAATATTTACGGTGGCCCCTCGAGACAAAGCACGTACAAACTCCAAAACACATTTGTAGCGTTAACTGAACTTCCAAAACAGAGCTACCTAGATCGCTTAAATTACACAATTGAAAGCATGTGTATTTTATACACAAGCACTCATATATTCAAATTTAAAAAAAAAAAAAAATTGTTCGTTTACCTGTTACTACCACACACCAGATCCGGTCGTTGGTACTTCCTGGCTTGTGTAGCCACTAGGTAACAAAAGTTCAACACTGCGCCCTAGCATCCTGGAGCACTTCTGTCTTGTTTTGTACGCGCTTTGTCTCTAGGGGCCACCGTAAATATACTTTTATTTATTCACTCCACATAAAATGTAATAAATAAATCATATAATACAAAAACAAACTATTCACGGTTCAACTTTTAACTATTTAAATTTTCAGCTTTTTCCTTTTAAACAAATTTAAAGTGAAACAACACAAAACACTGCAAACCACAATGCAATTAAATATAAATTAAAATATGAAAACAAAAAGAAGATGCACATTCTCTGTCATATGGGCCTGCATGAATAAACCTTCTGAATCCTTTATTATCCACAGCTGAAAATAGTTGTGGATGATTACTATACCTTTCTAATGAGACGTTGTTGTCCCTGGCTCTTTCTCTCTCTCTCCCCCCCCTCTGGCTCTGTTCCTGTGCTGAGTGTAACTACCGCTCCTCCCCCCTCTGCCCAGCGTAAAGCACAAGGCTCGCGTGCGGAGTGAAGCGGAAAAAAAGTGAGAGAGAGGGGGGGGGAAACAAAAACAAAAAACGAGCCCGCTTGCGTCGTTCACTTCAAAGAGTCGGCTCTAAGAGCTGTTTCGTTCGGGACCGACACATAGTGTGTTGTATAGTAGGTTTGGATTCACACTGATACTAACAGGCATAAACAGAGAAAAGCATTTTCTCAGGAATGTGGCCATGATCATAAATCAGGTGCTGCTGTTATGCACTCTATAACCAGATAAACTAGTTAGCTATTAATTATCACATTTCTTTCTTTAGTAGGTATGTCAGTGATGGGGGAAGATTTATACCAACTAGGGGAGACCGGGGATAGTTGTAACATTTTTGACATTTCTGTCTGTAAATTGAAGCTCTTTTAAGGTAGTGGATTCAAAATGTAATGCAAAGTATTTACATGTCTCTGCTATTAAATATTGCAGCTATTTTCTCTGCAGCACAATTACCCATTGCATGGTATGGTCTCAAACACAAAGAGTGAAATGTTACAATTAACCCCATAGTCTGGGTTAGTTGTAACATATCCCGGGGTGAAATGTAACACAATGAAATAAGGGTACTAACAAAATATTAACATGTAATCTTTGTTTATTCAACACATGAATGCACTTAGAGCCATTTATGTAGCGCTGTGTGTGTGTGTGACAGAATGCAGAAATCTAGCTTTTGAACATATTCCAACCCCCCAAAAAAGACAAATTCTGGAATTTTCTGCAACTGAATATTTCATTAATTTTGATTGGTCTTCCTTGAGTTTGGCCTCATTGGCTCAGTGGGCATTATAACCTACAACTCTTGCACCAATTTTGAACATAACAATGAAGCTGAAAAAAATGTAGTTGTTCACCAGCATCGCAATTCCATTACTTTTTATCATGGCTTACCTTGGTGTGGTTTGCAAAGTGCTTCAGAAAGATGAGGAAATCTGTTTCTTGCACCCATCCTGACTTATTTCCACTACCAGTACTTCCTACTGGTCCATCTCTGACACAGAGGTCTGCATAATGTATGTGTGGGAACACAAACAGTGGAGGAATTGTGTTGCCAATGGCATTAACCACATATACAAATGCGACCAGTGAACCTCTCTCTGCTGGTGTCGTTGCCCCAACTTGTTTAATATAAGTTAAAGTAATAGTGTGGCAACTTGTAACATTTGCATTGTTACAACTAACCCAGACTGTTGCTGTTACAACTGACCCAGACTCCTATAGCCATGAACTAGCTAACATTACAGCCAACGGCTAAAACATTAGCACTAAAGACATAAGATAAGATAAGATAACCTTTATTAGTCCCACACGTGGGAAATTTGTTTTGTCACAGCAGGAAGTGGACAGTGCAAAAGTTATGAGGCAAAAATTAGAATACAATAAGAATAAATGCAGTACACAACTGTACAGAATAGAATAAAATAAAATACTATATACAGTAGAATAAAATAAAATAAATATACAATAAGATAAAAATAGAATACAAATACTATATACAACTGAGTAAAAATACGATGACAGAAAGGATTATTGCACTTAGTATTATTGCATATGTATGGATGTGTGTGCTTGATCAGTTAAAGTCTTTATTATGGAGTCTGACAGCAGTGGGGAGGAAAGACCTGCAAAATCTCTCCGTCCCACACCGTGGGTGCCGCAGTCTCCCACTGAAGGAGCTGCTCAGTGCTGTCACAGTCTGCTGCATGGGGTGGGAGATGTTGTCCATCAGGGATGACAGCTTAGCCGCCGTTCTCCTGTCACTCACCACCTCCACTGGGTCCAGAGGGCATCCTAGAACAGAGCTGGCCCTTCGGATCACCCTGTTCAGTCTCTTCCTGTCCCCAGCAGAGATGCTGCCGCCCCAGCAGACCACGCCATAAAAGATAGCAGAAGCCACAACAGAGTCATAGAATTTCTTCAGGAGTGGGCCCTCCACTCCAAACGACCTGAGTCTCCGCAGCAGGTACAGCCTGCTCTGCCCTTTCCTGTAGAGGGCGTCTGAGTTATGAGTCCAACCAAGGTCTCCCCTACTTGGTTGGTGTTCAGCCATGGGCTTTTTTTTTTTTTTTTTTTTTTTTTTTTTTGGGCCATGAAGGCTTTCCAGCTTTTTGTGATCTGCAGGAGTCTATGCTTGATGGTCAGTCCATAATTATAACAACACAGACTAGCAGTTAAAGCTAATGGATTGTTTACTATACTGTAGAGCCAAAATTTTAATTCAGTAAACCTCTTTTCCAGTGTTTTTAAAAGCATGCATGTCACTCCACCTATCCAACGAAAAGGGCAAAGGGGCAATATTACATATACACTATATCTTTCAGTAATTTTGCAGTCATTTCAAACAGCTACACATTCAGTGTAAAGAAATCCTAAAGGAATCTTCCTAATTAAAACATGGATAATCATCTGGTTTAAAGATGTTCATTTCAGTTAAGTGCAGAGTTAAACTGTATTACCTAAGCAACCATAGGATTTTTAAGCTCTTTTTATTATCGGGTCAAGTAAAGGTTACATATTAAAAAAGGTTAGCTAAAAGCTCACCAGAGACCGTTATGGTTTAAATACTAGTGTATGGATAAAGAACAATTGGGTCTTATTTGTGTCATCCTAGGATGTTCTTTTTTTTTTAATGACAAAATGTATGTATGCTCACTGTCCTACCTCATGGCATTCTCTCTCTCCCTGTTTCCCGGACTGGGGTGTGGTGATATTAACATAAACACATCAGCAAATGCAGTTAGGGAGCCAGCCAACCAATGTTTTAGATTGGCATTATTTTTGGTTTGGTCCAAATGCATGCATACAGTCAATGTAAACCTAATTGAGGGCATTAATCTAAGTAAGACAGTGGTCACCAGTCTTTCACTACTTTTAACAACATACAGACAGAAGAGTCCATACAAACTATTTGGGCTACCAGAAGAGGTCATCATCATATCAACAACGATTATGTAATAATCACATCACCATATTGGTGATGGAGACTATTGGGTGATTGGTATGGGCAGAACTTTGTGCCATCAGAAAATGAATTTGAATAAGTTAAATTCGAATTTGAATAGTTCAGCTTGAATCTGAATTGTAACTCGAATAAATGCTTTTTAAAACTGAATTTAAATTAGCCTAACTTGAAATTCAACATTTGTTTGAAAATGATTGGCACCAGGTTGAAATTGAATTTTATATTTTGAAACTGAATAAATTTGCTTTGAAACTATATTTTATCCTTTAAAAATGTAGCTCTCAAATAATTTCAGTTCAAAAATTCAGTTTTTTGGGACTTACATCCGGTTCCGGTTCCAGAGTAATCAAGCGCAGATTATTAGAACTCCCTTTTAACAGCGGACCGAAAGTGTTACTGACGGCAATCTACATCATCTTGAGCTGGAGCTGGATTAAGACCTCGGAAGTCCTTCATCATGTCGAATGACCAGCGGATGAACTTTCAGGTTGGGAATAAATGTATTACATGTGTAAGAACAAGCATCTTGTTAACAAATGATTGCTGTACAGTAACCTTTGTGCTTATTGTAGCTGTTAGCTAAAAACACTAATTTAGCGTAGTTTATCCTGAATTCAGCTTTGACAAACAAATATGATTGACTGTTTCTAGTAGAATTCCAAAGTTGTCATTTTGTACCCTCTCAGAGCCCCGTGTGCTTGCAGAGACCCCTACAGTAAGGAATTGTGCAAAAGAATGTCCAAACTTTGTATTTTTAGTTTATTTATGTCTTACACAGTATCCCAACTCTTTAGCTAGCATAATAACTTTAGCTAAAGTGAATAGTTCACGGCTCGCAAAATTTCAAAATCCCTGGTAGCCCTTCGGGCAGACACTCTTTGTTATGGAACGGCTGTATGCAGGCAGGAAAAGGACCCAAAGTGCAGACTCCGGAGACAGACTGTCTGTGAAGGTTCTCAGTCATCCAGGTCATTGCAATCAAAGGAGCTTGCAAAGAAAGGCGTCTGGACTTCTTTAAGTTGCTTGAAGACGTTTCACCTCTCATCCGAGAAGCTTCTTCAGTTCTAAGGTCAAATGGTGGAGAGTCCCAGATTTAAACCTAGTGGGACAGACGTGAACTCAAAACAGCTTTAATGCTGAACTCCAAAGGGTAACAAAACTAGGAATACAAAATACACTTATGCAGAAAGCACACACAGCCAGATAAGGGTAGATCACAACACCGACAAACTGAAACACAGGGCTGAAATACACAGAGGGAGCAATCAGGGAATGGGCAACAGGAGGGAAACACAGCTGGGGCAAATCAGGCCTAACGAAACTGGGGAAGCAAAACCAGATACATTAACATAAGACAAGGATCTTCAAAATAAAACAGGAAACATAACACAGACTGAACTTACAGACTCACAGGCAGGCACTACAACAGAGGGAACAGAGACATGGGACCAGGACAGACACTGACTGGACATGGGGATATAGCAGAGAGGGGAGACAGCAACTAAGGATTGCACAGAGACATAAACCATAAGAAAGAACTCTAACAAAGAAACCAAAGACTAGAAATGATAAATGATATAATAACCTCAAAAACCCTGGGTCAACGACCCAGGCATCCTAACACTCTTCAGTTTTTGGTAGCCCAAAATAAATTTAAGTAGCCCAAAAAAAAAAAAGTGGACAGTTTTTTGATTGGTGTTTTGTTTCTTTTACAATATTATACATTAAAGCATAATGCATGGGACATTTCCACTGAAATCACGGGCAAGAGGTAAGTGGAACCAAGATCTAGGACATTTGCTTTTTGAAGTTTGGCAAAATTTAGCAGTCTTTGCAATGGTGGTTCACTCTTTGCAACATAGTACACTGTTCTAAACAGATTTTTCAGGTTTATTTCAGGTATGTTTTTTGCAATTGGTGTTTGTTCTGGGAAAGATACTGCAGAATGAGCAATAATGCATTTCTTGCATTTCTCATGGGTTCTGATGGGACCTTTCTTAAAATTACTGGTCCCAGTAACAAAGGCGCTTGTCGACTCAGAAATCGAGGGAAACTCACGACACACCCGACAGAAGATTACGTTATTTAGCTCGCCATATTCCAGCCACAAATTCTTTTGTCCATGAAACTAAAAAAGCTGCGCTTTCTTTTTGCCTCATAGTCTGATTTGTCATAACTTTTCCGTTTTGTGGTAGGCTTTTCTTTGGCTGTCCCTTCTTCACCCTGACCTTTATTATTTGGCTCTGCAGAACTAAAATACCGGCGTAAATCCTACTGCTTTTACACACGTACTTACATAACGGTTAGCGATTCTCTGCACAATCAACCTCTATCACATGTTTAAGCTGCGAGAGATTTCACTTGTCATGTTTGAATAGTAAGCTAACAATTGATAAGACGATGCCAGAGGAATTGGTGCGCAACGAATCTGTCACTCACCAATCAGTACTGCCGCTCTCTATACAGAATTCGCGCTATCGCAAAGTGAAAGCAAAAAACAAGCGCAAATTCAAACGCGATTTCAATATGTCACATATTGACAGTGGCTCACCGATGCCAATGACATAATTACCCAGCTATATTTGCGAAAGAATGCAAAAGTATTGACACACAGTTTTCCTTTCTATGATAGCCCGACGGGAAGGGCTGAGATGGATTTTGGTAGCCCGACTGGAAACTATTGCTAGCCCGATGTCCCGGGGCTAGCGATTTTGCGAGCCTTGTAGTTAGTCTAGGAAGTTGCCTCCCCTATTTCAGTACTGAAGTAGTGAAGGTGTGTGGAGTCAGAATGACTACAGCAGAGCTGGCTGGACATGGCAGGCTGGAAGTATCAGGGTGCTAAAACATAGAACTGTAAATATAGCAAATTCAAACTGTGATCACAAAAAGTGTGTGGCATGAATCGTATCAGGTCTCTCAGAAAACTAATTTGGTTACACCTTCATTCTAACGTGGTCTTAGTTTGTTGCGACCTTGATCAGTATTGTTTCGTGGTCTTATGTGTTTTATTTTATTCCCATTTAATTGGGTATTTTCGATTTGCTGTAATAATAAAGGTGACCTTGGGAGTTTTTAAACATGCATATTAATACAATGCATTACTATACATTTTGTTTAAAAGTGCTTTCAACAACACTCAAGTTTAAATGTAAAATGTTTAAATATTATCCCTGATAAGGATAAACAGGAAAGAATGGCTAGCTAGACATCATCATTATTAGTATTATTATTTTTGTTGTTGTTTGTATAGCCGTGGGACCAGTTTTCCTGTGCTTCACTCGTGTAAGTTAGTTTGAAAAGGAAAAAGAAAAATTTCCACGAGATGTGAAAAGAAGCAAACATAGATTTATTCCACAGCTTGCAAATCTTCTTACAGGAGTAATCAGGTTTGATTTATCCTCAACAAAATAGCCACACGGTAGGAAAACCATGTGTCTCTGATCTCCTCGGCTGCAGTGTCGTGCCCTACGCCGTACTAACCTTTTTCTCTCTCTTCCCCCTCCCGCACCCCATGCACTCATTTGCATAAATCCGTGATGCCGGGATTTTAACTATAAACCAAGCCTTTAAGGCAGACATATTCATGGTTTTACTTAACCAAGCCAACACAATATATGAACTATATTAACTTGGCTCCCACATACCGGCCCCTAATTGTGACTCTATTGCACAGTTACCAAATTAAAACTTGTGGAGCCAAAGTACACAAATGTTCTTCATTCACAACATAAACAAACTTCAGTCTCTGTTGGTGATTACTTCAGCCTGATTCCTGCAGAAGGCAAATCTTTGTAATGGGCCTGTCCAGCATACTCGTTTTGGTTTTGATCCTCACTTGTGGCACCACTCTTGTCTTGTCCGAGATGGTATGGATTACTTTCCCTGTAATCCAGGAGTTGTGTGGGGCTGTAAGATGTAGCACTACATCTTCACATTCTTTGACTTTACTAGCACACACCAGGTTACCTTTTACATCTGGGTCATCTGTAGTCAGGTCTTCAAATGGGTGCCCAATCTTTGGACATTCTTCCATGGGTTTGGTGAAAAGGTCCAGCCCCTGAAGCTGCAATTCAGATGCCCTTGAGCCCATGACGGTTCCCCGCATGGAACTTACCACAGCAACAAAGGCTCATGGGTTTTGTATAGTCTATTTATCATATGAGAGCTCATTTATAATGTCTATAATGTCAATACAAAAGCCTGGATTTTGTTTTTTCATCTTGATGGACTCTACAATCAATCATTAATGCCACCAAATGCATGAGTCATCACACTTTTCTAACTGTAACATCAGCCATAAACAGCGCCCTCATTAGTGATTAGTGATTGCACAGTATCATTAGCAGCTCGTACACTGTAAAAATGAGAAAACTGTTGTTTTTACAAAAAAGAATTGGCAGCTGTGGTTGCCAGAGTTTTTGTAAAAATATAGAAGCACAGTAGACAGCTATACAGACAAAATATGTTAATTGATTTACAGTGAATGAAATGCACATTAAAAACTGTTAAATCTACAAAAAAAGACGTTAATTTCACACAACGATCTTGTACATACATAGACTATTTCCTGCATTTTTTACATGTAATAATTGATTATAGACCCTGTACGTGAGAAAATGCTAACTTCCTGTTTTAAGATTGGACGTAGGGTTTTACATTTCTGGCAGCTTTATTTTGCAGTCAATTACTACTGCGAAGGTGGACTCAATGTCCAAAATACGAAAATGGAAAGATTCCGTTAAGTTACAAAGAGCAGAGGGTGGGAACATTCACTATTGCTGTGTCATAAAAAAATCAAATGATCAATTTCTTCTTTTTTTTTTTTTTTTTTTTTTGATCTTTACCAGTTATTTTTATTCTAAGTTATTGTAATCAGGCCAGACTGGACTCGGGGACGGGAAAGGAAAAACAAGAAGAAAAGTTCAGGAGAAAGTTAACATAAGGAGAGGGAAAGAAAAAGGAGAAAAGAGAGAGAAAAGACAATGAAAATCTGCTTCATCACCTTTGTCTTTGGGTCCTTTTTTTTTTTTCCTCTTTTTCTTTTCCTGGATCACCTGTTGAGAAAGAAAAAAGAAAACAAGCAGAAGAACACTAGAGCAATATAATAAACAACATCACAATGATATATGGGAATATGACAGTAAATACTAAATGTTAAACATTATTGTGCAGCACATAAGATCGACAGCGCACAGTGTGCTTTGAGGTAGGAGCCAAAAAGGGTGTAGTTTGTGGGTGTGATCACCCGTGTGTACACCTGTGAGCATGGACGCGCTTGTTTTTAAAAGGTTCCTTCATGTAAGGATCTGTTACAGGGTGTGGGGGGGCACAGCCCCGTCCTCCAGGGCCCTGTTTCAGGAAGCCGGTTTAGAAAACTCAGAGTGAAAAACGATACGCAGGGTTGAGTAATCCCGAACTGTCCAACTCGGAATATTCGGTTTCAGAAAGGCTGATAACAATTAGTTCAGTCAACGCGGAGTTGCTTTAACCCCAAGTGAAGCGCGCGGACGAGGATACATAAAGCCCTGATAAGCGGAGCACAGATTAAGCGAGTCACCATGGAGACGGAGGGAAAGAAGGCGTGATCAATGTATTTTACAGCGCTTGAGGCCGAAATTCTGATGGCAGCATATGCCGATAACACGCAAATTCCGCGGAAAAAAGTAACACAGCCACAGCTGCGAAAGACAGGGAGCATGCATGGCAAAACATAGCCGACAGAGTCAATGCGTGAGTGTTAATATAAACATTGATCTAGGGATTTCCACCCATTTAACACGTTATTTTATCATATGTTATTTTATTTGTTATTTTATACATTTTATTTTGTGATGTGATGTGAGCACAGGTGCAACCCAACAGGCCCCAAACGTTCCTGGCAGCAAGTAAAAATGAAATATAAAAATATAGTCCAAACAGGTAAGGTGTAATTGTATTATGAGCCATAGTGCTTGGTCTGTTTGTCCGATGTAAATCAATTGCAGTTAGAGGCTACATTAATTTTCTTTCTGTAAGCACTTATTGAAATTATCTGAGCACATTACAAGTACATATTTGCTTACTCTGTATGCTCAAATGTGGCCCGTTATAGCCAACAGAAAAAAAGCGGAGGCCCGAAAAACAGGTGGGGGTCCTCCACCACCACCACTCACAGAGGCTGAGCAGTTGGCCCTCAGCCAAAACAGTGGGCGCCCTGTGGCCGAAGGCATCTCTGCGGGGACATCCTCTGAGTCAATAACCCCGCAAGACACAAGTGCCTACATAAGGGGTAAATTCAAAATAATACATGATGTGCATACATCCTTTCTTCACAGTCACCTTTGCAGTGCGACACATTCATTTGATAAACTCTTTACCATAATGGATTATTTTGTAGTGAAGTTATTTTCCTACTGATCTTGCCTTCCCTCAGTCTTTGTTGTCTTTGAGAGCATAATGACAATGAAGTGTAAGGTGATAGGTATGTTTGTTAATTGCCATATTCACGGAATATTTGTGAGTCATGAACAGAGCCTGGCCACTTGGCTTCCACATTTGTGATAATGTTGGCAGCATCACATATGATCTTCACAGTGCAGAGAACACAAATTAGCATCCATTACTATAATGAAATAATTTGTTAGTTTGACATGCTACAGGGAACTATGTACCTGTACATTAATGCTGTGGAAAGACTTCCTGTTCACATAGTCTCCTTCATTTACTGAAGGAGCAATGATTGGAATGTGAGTGCCATCTATACAGCCAATCACGCCTGGGAACCCTGAAAATAAATGTGCAATTTAAGTAGTAGTCCAAGTATCACCACATCATACATTAAGTTTTGGTCATCCTGATACCTGCAATTTTGTGGCATCCCTCTTTGATAAATCTTGTGGGTCTGTGACCGGGGAACACCACAGACGAGCACAGGAGACGTTTCAGTGCAACTGTAACATTCCTGACTGCCCGACAGACGGTAGCCTTGGAAACGTGCTCAGCGTAACCAATATTATACAGAAAGCTCCCGTTTGCAAAAAACCAAAGTGCAATACAAATAATATGTACAGAACTGAGAGCATGTCCGCGATGTGTCACATGCGTAATATATGTTATCCAAATAAATTATAGATTGTGCTGAGAAACGGTAACGTTCGCACAGACAATCATCAGGAAATGATAAAATGTCCAAACGCGCTCTGATCACTCTCTCCCGGCGGAGAGCTCTGCGGAGAATTTGGGCTTCACGATCTACTGGCTCTTCAAGGAAGGGACACGCCATGTCTGACACTTCCTACTGTCAGGTTTCCGACAAAGGGGCGGAGACAGTCAGGGTTAGTTGTAGTAAACCTGCTAGGGGGCAGGTTAGCTTCACGGCGTGTGTCGTCATAGTGACTCACTCAGGCTTCAGCTGAACTCGCTTTGTGAAACCGAAAACCCAGAGTTTTCGTTAACTCAGGGTATACTTACTCAGTTTTTCCACTAAACCGGCTTCCTGAAACAGGGCCCAGGCCATGAAGCAGGTATGGAGGAGATAAAAACTCCAGACATCCAGAGGCCCCCAGAACACAAGAGACCAAGGAAGACTAACAGAGGGGCAGCCGCGCCACTGTCCCAGAAAGAGCTGAGGAGAGTCCCAGATGAGGGCTCACTCAGCAGCCGCGGAGCAGAAGCCAGGGGGAGTTTGCAGTGACGTGCCCGTGAGCTCCGCCGGCAGCCAGCCGTGCCTGAGTGACCGAGCCCCAGGCCGAGAGGCCGGGGGCACCCCACCCCCGAAGTGGCCCGAGAGAGCTCCAGGCTCCAGGCCTCGATAAGCAGCAACCAAGGAGTGAGCCGGTGTGTACCTGGACGCCCATCCCCGGACACAAAGAACCACCAACGCACCGATGTCTGAGGGAGTCCGCCACTGGCAGGGGAAGTGGTGGTAGGGGGAGATAGGCCTCCATACCTTGGAGGGCCTGAGGTGTCCCCAGAGAGGTGGCGTCTGATAC
Source organism: Mchenga conophoros (assembly GCF_057382185.1). NCBI lineage: Eukaryota > Metazoa > Chordata > Actinopteri > Cichliformes > Cichlidae > Mchenga > Mchenga conophoros. Next base: position 35,902,558 of record NC_140546.1, read on the forward strand.
CCAACCTGACATATAGACACAGACATACAGGCACACACATATACATACATCCATTCCCACCCTCATGCTCTCATATGCACTTACTCCACACTCAACCAACGTGGAGACAGACATAAAGAGACGCTGTACACACGATCACACTCCCCAAGCGTACTCTACGAACCGGGTCTAGGTACCCTTGCCCCTGGAGGGGGGAACTGCACCCAGACCCAGGTGGTGTTACCCTTTTCCCTGCGGTGGGAAGAAGCAGATCGCCCCGACTCCGCAGCACCAGGGAGGCCCCACACTCCAGACCGCAGTCGGACGGCCAACTCCTCCTCCTGGCCCCCCGCTCCAGCAGGTCGCAGAGAAGGGGGTGTGAGAAGACTCCAAACCTCCCTCCACCCACTCATATGGGGCGACCATGGCTCAGTGGGTTGGGAAGCGCATTGTAACCGGAAGGTCGCTGATTTGATCCGCGGGCTCTCTGTCCTGGTCGTTGTGTCTTTGGGCAAAACACCTCACCTACCGCCTACTGGTGGTGGCCAGAGGGGCCGATGGCGCAATATGGCAGCCTCGCCTCTGTCAGTCTGCCCCAGGGCAGCTGTGGCTACAACTGTAGCTGCCTCCACCAGTGTGTGAATGCGAGAGTGAATGAAAAGTGGAATTGTAAAGCGCCTTGGAAAGCACTATATAAATGCAATCCATTATTATTATCATTATGTTTTGATAATGTAGCACTTGGTATAGGTAGCTCTAGGGAAACCCTCTTTAAGACATTACTCTCTTTTAGAATGCCTATTAGTCCTGGATTATAGATTATCTGACATAAAAACATAATATATGCATCTTTAGAATTGTGTGTCTGACAAGGTGGTCAGCAACACCAGGGCACCACAAGAGACTGTCCTCTTCCCTTTCCTATTCAATCTCCACACCACAGACTTTAGCCACTGCACAGAGACTTGCCATCTTCATGAATCACTGGGGTGATGAGACAGAGTGCTGGGCTGTGGTCAACTCTTTTGTCACATGATGCGAGCAGAATCCTCTGTAGGTCAATATGACAAAAACCACGACTGTGGACTTGAATTTGGAGGATAATGATTGTGGAGGACCAAGGAACCACTGACTCCTCTTACAATCCAGAGGATTGATATGGACATTGTGGAGGAATGTTAATACCTCACAGTACACATTCACAATAACCTGGACTGGATTAAAAACACAACTGTGTTGTTTCTATTTTCTGAGACAGTGGAGAGCTTTTAACATCTGCTCTGGATTTTCTACGGGTGCGTTCTGGCCACTGCCATGCGTAATGCTGTTGTATGTTGGGGCAGCGGGCTAAGGGTTGCAAATAGCAACAAACTCAATAAACTGATCTGCAAAACCAGTAATGTTGAGGGAATGGAGCTGGACTCTCTAAAATTGGTGTCTGAGAGGTGGATGTTGTCCAAGATACGGACAATGCTGGACAATACCTTTCATTCGCTCTATTATGTTTTGGCCAATCACAGGAGCACGTTCAGTGAGAGACAGATTACTGAAATGCACCGCTGAATGACACAGGAACTCATTCCTGCCTCTTTGTACAATTCCTCCATCTAAAAGGAGGAATTTTTTTTTCATATTGTTTTATTTATCTGGTACTTTAACGTATTAGTTATTGTTCTTACTGTCTTGGAGCAACTATCACGACATAACTTACTCCTAGATTAATAAAGTATTATGGTTCTGATTTGAACTTTGTCTGATCTATTAAGTTCAGGCATAAGGCAGGCTACGTTTAGGTCCTAGACAGTAACACACTTTCAACAGGGGGAAATGTGGAGTTATACACAGTGGGGATCATGCCGGGACACACACACACACAGAAAAGCTGAAAAAAGTCACTTTTAGGGGCAATTGCAGTTTTAAGACAGAAATGCAGTTTTAAGTGCACTGAATACAATAAAAATGAAGTTTCTCAATGGCAACAGCATCCCCAATATACTGGTGTGTGAGTTGACAACCATCCACAATTGTTACACATGTAAACTTACACACACACATATACACACAATCCAAGCCACTATTTAATCAACAAAACTAAATTAATTTGGGGTAGTCATTGCAGTAATTGTCAATTTAGTGTTATGCATGATTTCTAAATTCTACATCTGAGGGGCTCCCAGCAGGCACAGTGGAGTGGGTCAGCTGCCACCGACTGGGTGACATGACCACTACACTGAATAATCTCTCTCTTTTTGCTATCTTTTCAGGAGTCCCGAGGTGCTGCACCCCACCCAGCGGAAGTGTCAAAGCAGGAGGGCTGGAGGTGCAGACGACCAGGGCATGTCCAATGGGAGTGCCCACGGATGGAGGAAGGACAGGTTTTCTGTGTCGCAAGCCCTCCAACATCATCCCGAGCCTGAGAGTGACATACAGGGAGTGCAGAATTATTAGGCAAGTTGTATTTTTGAGGAATAATTTTATTATTGAACAACAACCATGTTCTCAATGAACCCAAAAAACTCATTAATATCAAAGCTGAATGTTTTTGGAAGTAGTTTTTAGTTTGTTTTTAGTTTTAGCTATTTTAGGGGGATATCTGTGTGTGCAGGTGACTATTACTGTGCATAATTATTAGGCAACTTAACAAAAAACAAATATATACCCATTTCAATTATTTATTTTTACCAGTGACACCAATATAACATCTCCACATTCACAAATATACATTTCTGACATTCAAAAACAAAACAAAAACAAATCAGCGACCAATATAGCCACCTTTCTTTGCAAGGACACTCAAAAGCCTGCCATCCATGGATTCTGTCAGTGTTTTGATCTGTTCACCATCAACATTGCGTGCAGCAGCAACCACAGCCTCCCAGACACTGTTCAGAGAGGTGTACTGTTTTCCCTCCTTGTAAATCTCACATTTGATGATGGACCACAGGTTCTCAATGGGGTTCAGATCAGGTGAACAAGGAGGCCATGTCATTAGTTTTTTTTCTTTTCAGAATCAGAATCGTGTTTATTGGCCAAGTATATGTGCAGACACATACAGGGAACTTGGTTCCGGTAGATGGTGGCTCTCAAGCACAGCAATGTAAATCTCACACACACACACACACACACACACACACACACACACACACACACACACACACACACACACACACACACACACACACAAAAGTGTCTATATATACACATTACACATACATACACAAAGCTGTGTAAACCAACTATAAATAACGAATCTAAACTTATATACATAAAATACAGAAATGAATGAGGTGGAATGAATACTACAAAATGTACATAAGGTGCAGTTGCAGTCTGGCAGTGGGAGCAGTGTGACAGGTCAACTGTTAAGAAGGGAGATGGCGAGGGGAAAGAAACTGTTCCTGTGTCGGGTGGTCCTGGTCTGCAGGCTTCTGTACCGTCTGCCAGAGGGCAGCAGATCAAAAAGTCTGTGTGCAGGGTGTGAGGGGTCTGCGATGATTTTCCCTGCCCGTTTCCTGGTTCTTGAGAGGTACAGATCCTGGATGGAGGGCAGGGGGGCGCTGATGATCCTTTCTGCTGCCCGTACAGTCCGCTGCAGTCTGCTCCTGTCCTGTTTAGTGGCTGCTCCATACCAGACTGTGATGGAGGAGCACAGGACAGACTCAATGACCGCAGTGTAGAACTGGATCAGCAGCTCCTGTGGAAGACTGTACTTCCCCAGTTGTCTCAGGAAGTACATCCTCTGCTGGGTCTTTTTGAGGATGGAGTTGATGTTGGTCTCCCACTTCAGGTCCTGGGAGATGGTTGTACCCAGGAACTTGAAGGTCTTCACAGTTGACACAGGGCTGTCTGATATGGTGAGGGGGAGCAGAGTTGAGGGATGTCTCCTGAAGTCCACTGTCATCTCTACAGTCTTAAGAGTGTTCAGCTCCAGATTGTGCTGACTGCACCAGAGTACCAGCCGCTCAACTTCCTGCCGGTATGCAGACTCATCACCATCTTGAATGAGGCCAATGACAGTGGTGTCATCTGCAAACTTTAGGAGTTTGACAGCCGAGTTCTTGGAGGTGCAGTCATTAGTGTAGAGGGAGAACAGTAGTGGTGAGAGGACACATCCTTGAGGGGCACCAATACTGAGGGACCGGGTTTCAGAGGTGATCTCCCCCAGCCTCACTTGTTGCTTTCTGTCTGTCAGGAAGCTAGTGATCCACTGACAGGTAGCTGGTGACACGCTGAGCTGGGAGAGTTTGGAGGAAAGAAGTTCAGGCACAATGGTGTTAAAAGCCGAACTAAAGTCCACAAACAGGACCCTGGCATAAGTTCCCGGGCGGTCAAGGTGTTGCAGGATGTAATGCAGCCCCATGTTCACTGCATCATCCACCGACCTGTTTGCCCGGTAGGCAAACTGCAGAGGGTCCAGCTGGTGGCCTGTAATGTCTTTCAGATGGGCTAACACCAGTCGTTCGAAGGATTTCATGACCACAGACGTCAAGGCGACAGGTCTGTAGTCATTCAGTCCTGTGATGGTGGGTTTCTTGGGAACAGGGATGATGGTGGAGCGTTTGAAGCAGGAGGGAACTTCACACAGCTCCAGGGATCTGTTGAATATGCGAGTAAAGATGGGAGCCAGCTGTTCAGCACAGGTTTTGAGGCAGGAGGGTGAGACGCCATCTGGTCCGGGGGCTTTCCTGGGCTTCTGTTTCTGGAATAGTCGTCTCACATCCTGAGTGTGTATTCTTAGTTTCATGGAGGAGGAAAGGGGGGTGAGAGGTGTGGTGGAGGTCGTTGAGTCTGGGTTGGGGAGGGGCAGGGAGAAGGGGGGGAGAGGTGGAAGGTGTGTTGGGGGTCAATGTCTGAAGCAATGTCCCTGGGGAGGGGAGGGTGGGGCGTGGGAGTCTGTCCGTCTCAAACCTGCAATAGAAAGTGTTTAACTCGTTGGCCAGGTCTTTGTTTGCTTCAATAGTGGGTGGGGGGGCGTCTGTAGCTGGTGATTTCCTGCAGGCCCCTCCACACTGACGCAGGGTCGTTGGCTGAGAGCCGTTCTTCCAGCTTCTGGGAGTAGATCCTTTTAGCTGCTTTGATCTCCTTGGTCAGTGTGTTCCTGGCTTGCTTGTACAGGACCCTGTCACCACTTCTGTAGGCGTCCTCCTTGGCCTTACGAAGATGTTGGAGTTTAGGAGTGAACCATGGTTTATTGTTGTTGTATGTGCAAAAGGTCTTTGTTGGCACACACACGTCTTCACAGAAACTGATGTATGATGTCACAGTGTCCGTGAGCTCATCTAGGTTCTCAGATGCAGCTTCAAAAACAGTCCAATCAGTGGAGTCAAAACAGTCCTGCAATTCCTGCTTTGCTGCGTTAGTCCACTTCTTCACAGTTTTGACTACAGGCTTGGCACGTTTGACTTTTTGCCTATAAACTGGAATAAGATGGACCATGCAGTGATCAGAATGTCCCAAAGCTGCCCGGGACACAGAGCGATAGGCATCTTTTAGAGTGGTGTAGCAGTGATCCAGTATGATGATGTCCCTGGTGGGGCAGTCTATATGCTGTCTGTATTTAGGGAGTTCGTAGTTTAGGTTTGCTCTGTTAAAATCCCCAAGAATAATTGTAAAGGAATCCGGGAATTTCCTCTCCAGGGTAGTAATCTGGTCAGCCAGCTCGCACAGTGCGTTGTTCACGTTGGCCTGTGGAGGGATGTAAACTCCGACCAGCATGAAGGAAGAAAACTCCCGCGGTGAATAAAAAGGTTTACAGTTGATGAAAAAACTTTCCAAGTGTGGGCTGCAGTGTTTCTGTAACACTGTGACATCAGTACACCAAACTTAATGTAGAATTAATGTAGAAGCAGACTCCACCACCCTTTGTTTTCCCTGAGAGCTCTGTTTCGCGGTCCGCCCGGTGAAGTTGGAAGCCCGGCAGATTTAAGACAGCGTCTGGGACTCGCTCACTGAGCCAGGTTTCAGTGAAGCAGAGGGCAGCAGAGCGTGCAAAGTCCTTGTTAGTCCAGTTTAAGAGCAGTAATTCGTCGACTTTGTTTGGAAGAGAGCGGAGATTCGCGAGGTGAATGGAGGGGAGTGCCGTGCGGAATCCTCGCCGACGTAGTTTCACCAGCGCACCGGCGCGACTCCCCCGTCTACGTCTTCTCCAGGAGCCAGAGAGCTGCTGCGCCTCCAACTAAAATCTCCAAAAAACTTTCCGGGTTTGTGAAAAATGGATAAGAACTATAGTGAGATGACTGCCTGATGTTAAGCAGTTGATCTCTGGAGAAAGTGATGTGGTCTGAGTGACCAAAAGCGCAGAAAATAAACAAAAACAAGAAAAGTGCGAGAGAGCGCAGTACCGAGGCTGCCATCCGCGGCGCCATCTTGAACATCTTATACCCTTTCTTGCCAGCCACGCTGTGGAGTACTTGGACGCGTGTGATGGAGCATTGTCCTGCATGAAAATCATGTTTTTCTTGAAGGATGCAGACTTCTTCCTGTACCACTGCTTGAAGAAGGTGTCTTCCAGAAACTGGCAGTAGGACTGGGAGTTGAGCTTGACTCCATCCTCAACCCGAAAAGGCCCCACAAGCTCATCTTTGATGATACCAGCCCAAACCAGTACTCCACCTCCACCTTGCTGGCGTCTGAGTCGGACTGGAGCTCTCTGCCCTTTACCAATCCAGCCACGGGCCCATCCATCTGGCCCATCAAGACTCACTCTCATTTCATCAGTCCATAAAACCTTAGAAAAACCAGTCTTGAGATATTTCTTGGCCCAGTCTTGACGTTTCAGCTTGTGTGTCTTGTTCAGTGGTGGTCGTCTTTCAGCCTTTCTTACCTTGGCCATGTCTCTGAGTATTGCACACCTTGTGCTTTTGGGCACTCCAGTGATGTTGCAGCTCTGAAATATGGCCAAACTGGTGGCAAGTGGCATCTTGGCAGCTGCACGCTTGACTTTTCTCAGTTCATGGGCAGTTATTTTGCGCCTTGGTTTTTCCACACGCTTCTTGCGACCTTGTTGACTATTTTGAATGAAACGCTTGATTGTTCGATGATCACGCTTCAGAAGCTTTGCAATTTTGAGACTGCTGCATCCCTCTGCAAGATATCTCACTATTTTTGACTTTTCTGAGCCTGTCAAGTCCTTCTTTTGACCCATTTTGCCAAAGGAAAGGACGTTGCCTAATAATTATGCACACCTGATATAGGGTGTTGATGTCATTAGACCACACCCCTTCTCATTACAGAGATGCACATCACCTAATATGCTTAATTGGTAGTAGGCTTTCGAGCCTATACAGCTTGGAGTAAGACAACATGCATGAAGAGGATGATGTGGACAAAATACTCATTTGCCTAATAATTCTGCACTCCCTGTATAGTGTACAGATAAGGTTCCAAGGGATTGTATGCTAGCCTATGGTGTATTCAGGCAGCACAGATGTTGTTAGAGGCATAAGTGGCAGGTACAATGATGCAAAAAGATAATGATACAAAAAGGCATGGCAAACAGCTTTAAAAGGTGAACTATGAAGGCCAATTATACCCCAGACTCCAGAGGGTTAAATTCTGTATGACATCACTAGTTTCTATCAGAGAAATCACTGCAATAACTGCAGGTTCCAGTCATTGCACATGGTAAAATTATTTCTTTGGCTTTCTGTGTCATGGTCAGGTGTGTGGAGAATGGGGAGAGAGGACCAAAAGAAAAATGCAGGAAGGCGCCAGCAAGGCCAGAAGCAGCGAGACCAAAAGCAGTGAGGCCAGTGGCAGCAACGACTCTCATCTGGAGGCTGGCTGCGAGGCCAACGATGCTCCACTGTGGACTGTCGGAGGTGATGGATATCCTCGCCACAGCGTGGCTTGGTAGGTTGCTGGTGGTGTAGTGTCGCTGGTGGCGTGGCTTGGTGCAGACCTCTGGCTTAGACGAAGCAGCAGGAGCAGGGCAAACAAGTGGACAAACCGCTGGCAGAGATGCAGCAGAGCCAGCTGGTGCAGAAACCACTGGTGGAGAAACCACTGGTGGAGATGAAGCAGGGCCCGCAGTTGCGGAAACCTCTGGCGGGGGCTACGCAGAGCTTGCACCTGGCTCTTGATGCTGTGCCTGAAGCTCATGTTGAGCTGGGAACTGGGAACCAGTACAGGTGGAGGAACTGGCCGAACCCCTCCATCCCCACCAGAGGAACAGGTACGGGTGCAGTAATGGGTTGGGTCCTGGCCGACCTCACCCTAGGAGCAGGGACAGGTGCAGGAGCTAGCTGGACCCCAGCTATCCTCGGTGTGTGTGCAGGAGCCTGCAAGATGCCAGCCACCCCACCTGAGGAACTGGTACGGTTGTGGGGACACACTAACCCCTAGCCGCTCTAGAACAGGGATAGGGACTGACTGGGTCCTAGAAACCCTCACTTGAGGAACTAGGTGCAGGGGAAGGCAGGGTCTAGGCTGCACTGGGAGATCCATTTTAGAAGGATAAATGTCCTTAATGAGAGCATCAAAGGATGGAACAATATTTATGGAAGCAGGTTGAAAATGAACAGTCCGCTGATAGTCACAGCAATAAACAGTCTTAGATCTTGCTGGGCTGTATATTGCACAGCAGCCCTCAGCTTATGGTGAGAGGGAAGAAAAAAAATCAGTCTCACTCAACCCCTACTACTGTGGCGTCAGGAACTTAGCCTTCTCTTGTCGGAGACGGGGGAAAGACTGAATGACAGTGCCTCCGCCACATGGATACGGGAGGCAGAGCTGCTCAGTCCCATCGAGGCAGAAGAGGCGGTGGGTGAGGTGGCCGGCGGACAAACAAGGAGCAGAGAGGCGGACAAGCAATGAGTGGGGAGGTGGGGCAGCGGTGTAGCTGAAGTTCAGCGAAAGACACCCACTCTCCACTGAGGCGGTTTGAGAGCAGGTGAAATTCGAGCGTGCAGAGAAAATACAACTAAACACAATGCACACAGACATAATGTTATCATAATTAAACAGGAAACATATGTTTGAAACTAAACAGTGACAAAAGTGCAAACTGAAAACACTGGGTCAGTGACCCAGGAACCCTGACATTCTGTTACAATGTACATCGGCCCCAGATAAGCGGAAGAAAATGAATGGATGGGTGCATGGACATAACCGTTGGTGAAACAAACCACTGTAGTACATATAGTAATAGTAAAAGTGATAATCCTCTAGTTGCAGAACCTGTTGTATACCTAGTGAACTTTCACCACTGTAGAATATAGAACATCAGGCAGTAGATTTGCTGTCCTATGTTTTTAATGTGGCTTATGCAGGATGCCCATCATTGTGTAAAATGCTGCTTATTTCCAGTGTTATGCCAGAACTTCTTAATATGCTGACTAACTTTTGAAACTCCAACATTAAACCCTAAGGTGAATTATAAATAATTCAATAAGGAATTGAACATGATTTATTGATGTACAAAATTCAATTTGAGGTATTTGGTGTCTGTCTCTGTCTTACTGTGGCAGGGAGATCTGATCTAGCCCTCCAGTTTTGTTCACTGCCCGCCCCTTACTTTAGTGTTCCCGGTTGACAGGTTTGTTTTAATAGCTCTTGAATTAGCATAACAAACATTTTTCACCACAAAATTCAGATCAGTGGGTTGTTCAGTAGGTTGTTCAGTTGGTCATTCTGCAGGTCATCCTGTCAATTGTGGGCTGAGGGGGTGTGGTTGAGTGGATTCCCATTCATTTCCTATGGTGGTCCTATGGGGAACACCACAGATGTAACAAGGTTGATTAAAACACTCAAAGTTCAATGAAAGAGGTGATCATCACCTTTATATGTTCAAGTGCATAGTGTGGAGGATGTGATCTGAGGCAATCAGATGTAAAACACAATATTTTAAGTTGTAAATTGGTCAGATTTGACACAAACGCAACAGAAAGGCTAGAGGGAATGAAACACATGATGTTTAGCAGTAATGCATGGCAGAGGGCAAGGTATAACATGCACAAGCACCACATTGAGTGAGAAACTCATGAAAGGGTCTGGTTAGCCAGGAGTAGAGCAGCAGAGTGGGTCGATGGCCGCCCGAGGCAAGGAGAGTGGAGAGAAACTGAAATAAGACGTGAGGACAAACTACATCTAAAATTAAGAAGGAAGGCCTTTTATAGGGGCATGGCTGATCTATGACAGAAGTGAGACAGATAATTTGCGATACGGCTGAGAGTTTGCAAAGGAGACAGTAGAGATAAGAGGGCAGAGAGGCTTGCCTTAAGGCTTGGGCCGCTGGAGGCCAGTCTGCCGGAAAAGTGAGAAGGATAAGAGTTGCAAACACAGGAGAGAAGAGCCTGTATTAAGGCTTGGGGCCGCTAATGGCCGACAGAGAACAGAGAGCCTGCGAATGACTGAATGCTGTAAGACAAGAAAGAGAGGAGCCTTTCTCAAGGCTCAGGGCTGGTGATGGCCAACAGACCAGAAAGCCTGCAAAGGCTAAAACCTGGCTGACTGGAGAGAGCACAGAGACTGTACAGCTGAGAGCTGGCAGAGCAGGAGAAAGGAGGGAGACTTTCATACCACAATCAGCTTTATGCCAACATGCCAGGAGTTTTAGACTTTATATGTTCAAGGGACTAGATCAGGGGTAGGCAATTCCAGGCCTCGAGGGCCGGTGTCCTGCAGGTTTTATATCTCACCGTGGGTCAACACACCTGAATCACATGATTAGTTCGTTACCAGGCCTCTGGAGAACTGCAGGACATGTTGAGGAGCTAATTTAGCCATTTAAATCAGCTGTGTTGGTCCAAGGACACATCTAAAACCTGCAGATACACCGGCCCCCGAGGCCTGGAGTTGCCCACCCCTGGACTAGATAGAGAGAGCATATTTCTCCTGTATTGGCTTCCCTTCATTGGCTTCCTGTTAAATCCAGAATTGAATTCAAAATCCTGCTCCTCACATACAAGGTCTTAAATAATCAGGCCCCATCTTATCTTAATGACCTTGTAGTACCATATCACCCTATTAGAGCACTTCGCTCTCGCTCTGCAGGCCTACTTGTTGTTCCTAGAGTATTTAAAAGTAGAATGGGAGGCAGAGCCTTCAGTTTTCAGGCCCCTATTCTGTGGAACCAGCTTCCAGTTTGGATTCAGGAGACAGACACTATCTCTACTTTCAAGATTAGGCTTAAAACTTTCCTTTTTGCTAAAGCATACAGTTAGGGCTGGACCAGGTGACCCTGAATCCTCCCTGTTATACTGCCGCGGGGATTCCCATGATGCATTGAGCTTTTCCTTTCCAGTCACCTTTCTCACTCACTATGTGTCAATAGACCTCCCTGCATTGAACCTGTTATTAATCTCTCTCTCTCTTCCACAGCATGTCTTTATCCTGTCTTCCTTCGCTCACTCCAACCAATCACAGCAGATGGCCCTGCCTGCCCTTCCTGAGCCTGGTTCTGCCGGAGGTTTCTTCCTGTTAAAAGGGAGTTTTTCCTTCCCACTGTCGCCAAAGTGCTTGCTCATAGGGGTCATGTGATTGTTGGGTTTTTCTCTGTATGGATTATTGTACAATCTACTGTACAATTAAAGCGCCTTGAGGCGACTGCTGTTGTGAATTGAATTGAACTTTAGAATATTAAGCCTCTTAAGCTGGCTTTTGATGCACTGTAAGACTGAATAGTAACAATTTGATGTATTAAATTAGTTACAACTTAAATACCTGTTATAAGTTCATACGCCTTTATTTTTTTGAGTAGTTTGAAGAAGTTTGTTTTTCCAAGTTATCAGTACTTGAATATATTGGTTAGTTTCTGACATTGCCCTCAAATAATTTGAGTCGACACTGACATCGCGTACATGCCTACGTACGTATGTGCCTACGTGCGCCACCTGTTTCTTCATGAGGTGCTGGAACCATCTTGGATTCCTTGCTTCCAGTGCGAATGGCCGCTCATTATTCCAAAAAAACTTGTGGAACATTAATATCCAAACAGAAATAAAATCATTTTTTGCTGCCTTTGACGCTGTACAAAGGAGGACGTGCTATGGCATGTTACAGACTTTTGAACTGGAACAGCTAATGCTCTGCACTTGGCTAGCTGCCTTTACCACTATTGCAGCAATTTTGTCTTCAGGAGCGTTTAATTTTTTCTGAAACAGTATTTCTCGCATTTAAGATTTACATGCATGACATGAGTCATTTTATCCATGTTACCTACACTGTAAACCCGAATAAGTTACCAGAACTCAAAAAAATTGAGGCAATCGATTGCCTCAATTTTTTTGAGTTGATCAACTCAAAAGTCAAATTTTTCCAGAACATAAAAGTTTGGATTACATGGTACTTGTATCTTTTGAGAACGGTCAACTCAAATATTTGCAGTTAATATGACTTAAAGTTTCAAGTTTACAAATTCAAAGAAATAAGTTCACAGAACTTATAAAAAATAAGTACACAACCACAACATTTTTATGTTAACAAAACTCAAATGTTTATTAGTTTGTGTTGTCATTATTTTAAGTACACGTTAGTCAAATATGTTGACTACTTGATACTTAAAAACATGTGACCCAAAACTTAAAATTTTTGAGGCAATTGATTGCCTCAATTACACTGAGTATCGGTAACTTAATATGCAAAAGTCATAAACATCTGCCATTGAACAGTATCTTGCCTGCTCCCTTTTAGCACTATGTTGAAATTAAATACATTTTTTTTTTAAATAAATAAATAAATTAAAAATAATTAACAAAAACATTTATAAATTAAAATAAGTAGACCAAAAATTGTTTAGTCAGGAAAACTGTCAGAGTAATGAAAAATAATGCCAAATAATAATAAATAATATCAAAATGTGCTTTTGGCTCTCTGGCTCTCTGGCTTTTGGCTCTCTGGCTAATATCTGAATAATATCTGAATATCTGAATAAGGCAACAGGGCAGCAATTTGAGTGAATTACAATGCTATTTGTTTTACATTAACCAGTATCAAACAGTGAAATTTAGGTCATCTTGCGCAGCCCACAATGTTTTGGAAATAGTATTACGAAAAACATTAAAACACACAAAACATTAGTGTTGCTTTGCATTATGTTAATGAGAACAAAGGCACATTGTATAGTTTGGACCTATTGGCTGAATGCAATAACGTTTTGAGGCATTATTTAGATAAAAGGAGAGAACTTTGAACTAGCCTTTTATAATGCTTCACCCTGCATCCTTCTTTCAGATGAGTTCCTACATAACCAAGTCATTCTTGAGGGTCTGTAACCTGGGTGACAGTTTACCACTTTCTAGACCAAGTAAAATCTTTTGAGTAAATTCTAAAGTGTTGGTCAGGGCTTTGGGGTAGCTGAGGTGCATAGATCAGTCCAAACATTACCAGGAAGGCTTCACCAAATCTGGGGAGACTGAACACGGCATCACTTTCAATGACGACAGAGATTTTCACAGGTTGGTAGTGAACTGGACTTGTCGTGTCATGGTCACTAATGACAGTGAAGAGGGCCACTTCAACACCATCAAGCTCCAACTCATCAGATTCGTCCTGAATTAATGAAAAAGAGATACTAATCACAATCTAACCCAAGAAATACAACAGACGACATATAATTTCTCATTTTACCAACTCCAATTGAGATCCAATACCTCTTTTACAAGGGAGACCTGAGTCTCACTGTAAGAGGTGAAAAACAGAAGATCCATGTTCTGCACACATAAATCAGCTAATTCACCAGAGAACCAAGTGGTGTGAGATAGACTGAAACTAAGCTAAAGGAAATACACAGGAAAATGTTTTACTAAACATCTTATCACTTTCAACAAAACACCAATTCAGTTCATTCGTAGTGAGGAGACAGAAAAGACCATACATGGAAACCGTATGGGTAGACTAAACAAAGGTAAGTCCAAACAGTGCATCAAAATACATGTTTGTACTTTGATGCACTGTTTATATACACAGTAGTATCTGTTAGATACTTAAGGACACTCACAGTGCAGGTTCTGAAAAATCCAGAGACATCCTCACGCAGATAGACAGGAAGGGCGTGGAGAACGGTAGTGCGCTTGGTGTGGATATCATGGATTTCCTATTTCCAGATAAAAACAGAATTGTATATACTGGTGAGTTTACTGAACAACAACAACAACAACAGTCAAATCAGAACATATGTCCACAAATAACCTGTTCACATCTTTAATACAGTCAGACAAATAGCAAACACAAAGTGGAGTAATAGCAAAATTCAAAAAGCTCATTTAAATCATTGAACCTGTCCAATGTTCCACTGGTTCAACCTATGAAATGTGTAACAATCTATTATTACCTGTTCATTGTGAATTCTTAGAATTTCAGCCAGGGCATCAGCTGTCTTCCCAGTTTTTGATGCCTTCTGTCTGAATAAGGTCATCAGTCGAGGAAGATGGCGGTCAAGTTCAGCGTAGAATGTATTGGGCAGGTTCTGATTTGTAATCCGCTGAAACTCTGCATACAACTACAGCAGAAGGACAATACAGTTCAATTTGAAGAATCTCGCACATCTTTATAAAGCAGCAAAAAGCTGCCACATGAGTAAGAATTACAATTTTCATTTTAAAGAGAGCTGATCCATATTACCTCAGACTCCATTTTTAGAGCAGGCCAGAGGTCCAAGAGCTCCTTCACTCCTTCACAACCCTAACCCTGCACATATAGTTTAAAATATAGCGTTTCTAACAAGAAAACAGCTTGAAAGCACTCTCACTGCAGACAGGCATCTCCATTGTGTAACTGCAGGGACAACGGGCTTGTTTGGACCCAACTATTCTGAGTCATGAGAGGGGGTTTAAAAATTTAAAGAGATTAAAACACTTTGTTTCATACTAGGCGACCGGGCGCCACCTCTAGAACAAGTAGTATCTAACTTTTTAAACAGCCTGCGACCCTCATTACAACAACTTAATGCTAGCTCTGCAAGCGCAAAGTTTCCTTCGGGGAGAGCAGCAAAGCACATAAAAAACACGGACCCGACATTTCTGCTATTCTTTTCGACACGCACCCAAAATACAACTAAATATTCGTATTTTAACAATAAACTAATATCAACATTGAAAACTTACTGTAAGTCCAGTGATGCTAGTTGCTGCGGTTAGGTCCAACTTTCTCCAGTCGTCCGTGTTGCCCCTTTGGTGCTGTTCCCGCCCATATACCTTTACTTCTTCTGTGTTTCGTATTAATGCTCATTAGCGCCGCCTTCCGCTTCGGAGGGTGAATCAGAGATTAACTCGGAATAAAAATTGATTCCTGCAGCTGCTCAACACTTGCGGAAAATATTAAAAATATATATGTAGGATACATTGATAAAACAATGAATATTAAAATAAATACATTTTGTCTTCCACTAATGCATTTAAGACAATTTGATTTCACTTATTTGGTGAAACACTTTGAGATTTTATTGTATTTTAGCATGTGCTACATAAATTAAGTTTATTATTAAATCCTATACTTGAAACAACAAAAATAACAGGACTTTACCATTCTTATATGTCCTAACTTAACTGTGTTACGTTGTGCTTAAGTTATGATTTTAAGTGATGCTTACTTAATATAGAAATAGTTCAATTCAATCAAATATTATTAGTTTCATTTACTCAAAAAGAAGAACATGTTACACGAACTTGACATATTTAAGTTAACAGAACTTTTTAAAGACTTTGAGTATACACTACTTAATCTATTTAATTACTTTGAACATTCGGGTTTACAGTGTAATGTAAACAAAGGTTCCAGTGTATGGTCTTGGTGGCAGTGGCCCCAAAGTGTGTTTTGTATGAATAATGCTAATAAGCTCACATTTAGTATAACACATTATTAGTCCCAGCAGAGGTGCGCACTGCTCATACTTTTCTAAGCTCCTACTATTTTAAAAGAAGGATTTAGAAGGCACTTCTGAAGTGCTAAACAGACTTGCAGATTATAAACTGCCTTGTGGATAAATTGTTGAATCAATGTGCAGTGCTACGCTGCTTCACACTTGGCGCATACCTGGATATCGACTCTGGCTAACCTGTTAGGCTAACTGGTGGAACTTGAAACCTATGTTCAGTTCTCTGGAATTGTTGGTGCGTTTCTAGTAATATTTGGACATATTGAAACTGGGGCATCAAAATTGTAGGCGCAGGATGATATTTACAAAAGCAGTGATTAATCATTACATAATTACATTTACCATTAATTAGGCGGAAGAACTTAGTTTGCATTGCAAATAGTTTTGTATACTAAGTTGAAATGTAGAATCTTCTGAACTGTAAAATTGTTGTGCCTGGTCTATTTTAGGTTAACTTGAGGGTGAATCCATCAATAATATATATACCAAACAGTTTTTTTCCCTTTTATTTTATTCTGAACCCCAGTGTACATTAATGAAAGACCCAGAATTTTGACTTTATTTTTTATTTTTGCTTTCTTATGTTATGTTGAAATGAAGTGAAGTACTTGTGTTATTAGTTACGGCTTAGTTGAGTTCTGGGCTAGTTATGTTTCATCCATGTCTCCTTGGGTATGTCTCTTCTCTGTTCTCTGTGTAGTCTGCCTTGTCTTCTTTGTTTTACTTGCCAGGGCAGAAGTAAAGTTTCTGCCTAATTTCCCAAGGGGTGAAGATGCTGTTGCCTTGACCAGCTAAGGCTACAGATTATGGACGAAGTCAAGAAAAGTGAAAAGAATTACGTCCTGATTACAATGATGTTGATGCACACCACTTTGGCTTTGTGACGCAAAGAGATCATCAGCGTTGACCTAACAGTAGGTCAGATCATGCATTGCTGGCCTGCTCTGACCTAACAGTAGGTCAGATCATGCATTGCTGGCCTGCTCTGAAATTGGAGTCCCAGGTAAGAATGTATATAGATGTGTCTAACAAGATGTATTTTATATTGACTTCTGTTATCTGGCTTGTCTGAACAAATTATCCCTTGGTAGTGTGAGGATTTTGATGTATTTTGCAAAGATTTGTAGACTAATTGAAACTTGTAAATGTAAATTTATCCGGTGTGTTCAGATCTGTACATAATTCCACAGGATTACAAACCTCTACCTGAAGAACCACTTTTATGCTGTGTTGCACCAATATGCTCCAGAGCTTATTCAGAAAGACAGATGCTCGCACAGGAAAGGTGTCTGATGTTCGGTCTCAGCTCTTCAGAAGCTATAATCTCCAGGTTAGTGGGGTTTTGGCTTGTTTTTGAGCTTTTTGATTTAATCTGATCAATTTTTCATACATTTTCCATACATCACTGTACAAATTGAACCCCCCCAAAAAACAAAAAACAAAAAAAAAAAAAAACAGAACTCCTACTGCCTTTCTGTAGTTATTGCCACGAAGAGGTTTCTGAGCTAGGAATAATCCAGAAATGTGACTTATATAGATGAAACTAACAGAAATAGGAATGCACTAACATATAGTCATTTTGTTTTCTGAAGATGATGCAGTCGGATGAATCAGATATTAGTGAAGCGCCTTATGATTGCCAATTCCAGCAATGCAACATTCTTCTGCCCTGAGAGGATTGTAGTTTTGGTTGAGGGTAACACTGAGGTTGGTGCGTTTCTAGTAATTTTGGACTGACTTACACCCTGCATCAAAGCTACCCAAAACATCTGTCCAACACATTTGACTTTATTCAGAAAGTTTCGGTAGGTCTGGAGGATGGGGGGTTGAAGCCCAAAGTGCTGAGTCTCAAAAATGACCTTTTAGCAGCAGAGGCTCCTACGCAGTCCTCAAGTGCTTGTTAAAGCAAATAATTCAGTTTGTCATTTTTCCAAGTCTGGATAGGTTTAAAAAAAAGAGAATAGAATAAAGAAAATGTTGGCTTTTGCAGACTCTGCATGTTTGGCTTTTAGATAATCAAAGTAAAAGGGGAAGGTCATTTTTTTCCCCCATCAGCACTTGTGCTTTAGTTGGTTGTGATTCTGTATTTTAGTCACATAACTGTTAATCCATACAGAAAATAAAGGACAATCTCACTACTATTCTAGCTTCTAGGTGGGGATCTTAAACGTCACTTAAGGAATGTTCCTCCTGAACTACTCATAACTGACATAAGGCACTAAGGAGATTATAAGCCTTTGTTTTATATGTTTCTAAAGAAGTGTTTTTCTATTTAAGGTTTTATTGCTCTGTTGTTGAGAGCATGATTGCACTCTACAAAGGTGCATATTGGTTTCAGCAGTAACCCTTTGCTGTTTTTTTTCAAAATCATAGCATTGGCATATTAAAATGTTACCAGCAATATTTCAGTTGATTAGCTGCACTGCAATTTACTTTCATTCAGTTTTCTCACCTATTAATGCTGTCATGATCTTGGGTCTTTGACCCAGCGTTTTGTGTTTTCTATTATCGTGATGTATTTTGGTTCTGGTTTTCTATTTCTTTGGGTTTTGGTTCTGTTCTTCCTCAGTTTAGTATTTAGTCTTTTCTGCCTGTGTATTCCTGTGTTAAGTCCGCGTTTCTTAGTCTGTGTCTTTCCATGTGTGAGTTCCTGTTTTGTTTTGTAGGTCTGTGTCTCTCGTCAGTGTTTCTAGTTTCACTCCCCTTGTCTCGTTATGTCCTATTACTCCCAGCCGTGCCTCCCTCCTGTTTCTCATTCCCTGATTGCCCTGTGTGTATTTAAGCCCTGTGTTTTCTCGTGTGCGTTGCTGGTTCATCTGCGTATCGCCCTCTGTTGTCTCGGCGTGTCTTCCTGTATCTGTGTTTCATGTCTCAAGATTTCAGGTTTGTTTTTGCTTAGCTTTTCCCAGTTTAGGTTACTCTTTGGTTTAGGTTTTTGTCTACCACGTTCCTGTTTGTTTCACCCTTCATGTAAATAAAGCTCGCTCACTTCTGAAGCAGCCTGCATCTTGGGTCCTTAATGATTCACACACAGCTTGCCCCGGCAATCCGTGACAAATGCAGCATTTTATCTTTTCCTTTCATTTGTTTTTTTTGATAAAAACACCATACTCATGTGTTAATCAAATCTGAATACTGTTAAAACATGTTGTGAAATTCTTTATTTCTAATATTGTGACCTTGTGCCTAAACTGGATATTTCTGAAATTATCCCCTACATTTTGTGGTTTTATTTCTTTGGGCTTGCCAGAGATCAAAAAAACTTATGAACACGCATGCAAGGAAATGTAATTTGTCATAGTGAAAGAGGATCTCAGTGGTATCCCCTTGCTACGTGTTTTTTTTTTTTTTTTTTTTTTTAATACATATAACCAGGTTTCTTTGTTAGATTTATTAAAGTAACCAGTAAGTAACTTGTAATCAAAGAAGTAAAACAGACCATCAGTTGCTACATACGGGACAGACATGACTGGGGGATAGGACAGGGAGAAAGAATGAAAGAAAGAGAGGGAGAGAAAGAAAACCAAAGGGGAGAAGAGAAGGTGAGATGGGGGGGAAGAAAAAAAACAAACAAACAAAAAAAAAAAACACCTGGGTCACCTGTATGGAGAAAAAAAAAACAGAAGAGAAAGCAAACAACAAAGAGCAACATAATAAAAAAAAAAACAGCACCATCACAATAAACTAGCTAGCAGTAAATATCAGTAGATACTAAATAATAAACGATATTGTGCAGCACGCAAGATAGACAGCGCACAATGTGCTTTGAGGCAGCAGCCAAGAAAGCTGTAGTCCGCGTCTGTGAATACCCGTGTGTACACCTGTGTGCATACCTGTGTGGATCAGCATGCTTGCATTCCAAAGGTTTCTCCATGTAACGATCTGCTAGGGTGTGGGGGGGCCACAGCCCCGTCCTCCAGGGTATGAAGCAGGTATGGAGGAGATAAAAACTCCAGACGTGTTTTTGGTTCTCTGAAATGATGCAAATATTAAGACATTTTGTCAGGCTAGCTATGTGCTAAAGTTACTCAATAAATTTGTAACTTGAGTGTGTGTGTATGTGTGTGTATGTATATGTATGTGTGTGTGTGTGTGTGTGTGTGTGTGTGTGTATACACCCAGCACGCCCCTGCGGGCGGTTTATCCTTCAAGCTCGGGTCCTCTACCAGAGGCCTGGGAGCTTGAGGGTCCTGCGCAGTATCTTAGCTGTTCCCAGGACTGCGCTCTTCTGGACAGAGATTTCTGATGTTGTTCCCGGGATCTGCTGGAGCCACTCGCCTAGCTTGGGAGTCACCGCACCTAGTGCTCCGATTACCACGGGGACCACCGTTACCTTCACCCTCAACATCCTCTCGAGCTCTTCTCTGAGCCCTTGGTATTTCTCCAGCTTCTCGTGTTCCTTCTTCCTGATATTGCTGTCATTCGGAACTGCTACATCGATCACTACGGCCGTCTTCTTCTGTTTGTCTACCACCACTATGTCCGGTTGGTTAGCCACCACCATTTTGTCCGTCTGTATCTGGAAGTCCCACAGGATCTTAGCTCGGTCATTCTCCACCACCCTTGGGGGCATCTCCCATTTTGACCTCGGGACTTCCAGGTTGTACTCGGCACAGATGTTCCTGTACACTATGCCAGCCACTTGGTCATGGCGTTCCATGTATGCCTTGCCTGCTAGCATCTTGCACCCTGCTGTTATGTGCTGGATTGTCTCTGGGGCATCTTTACACAGCCTGCACCTGGGGTCTTGCCTGGTGTGATAGACCCCACCCTCTATGGATCTTGTGCTCAGGGCTTGTTCTTGTGCTGCCATGATTAGTGCCTCTGTGCTGTCTTTCAGTCCAGCTTTGTCCAGCCACTGGTAGGATTTCTGGATATCAGCCACCTCCTCTATCTGCCGGTGGTACATACCGTGCAGGGGCCTGTCCTTCCATGATGGTTCCTCGTCTCCCTCCTCTTTCTTGGGTTTCTGCTGCCTGAGGTATTCACTGAGCACTCGGTCAGTTGGGGCCATCTTCCCAATGTATTCTTGGATGTTCGTTGTCTCATCCTGGACTGTGGTGCTGACACTCACCAGTCCCCGGCCCCCTTCCTTCCGCTTAGCGTACAGCCTCAGGGTGCTGGACTTGGGGTGAAACCCTCCATGCATGGTAAGGAGCTTTCTTGTCTTTATGTCAGTGGCTTCTATCTCCTCCTTTGGCCAGCCTATTACCCCAGCAGGGTACCTGATCACGGGTAGGGCGTACGTGTTGATGGCCTGGATCTTGTTCTTACCATTCAGCTGACTCCTCAGGACTTGCCTGACCCTCTGCAGGTACTTGGTGGTTGCAGCCTTTCTAGCGGCCTCTTCATGGTTCCCATTCGCCTGCGGGATCCCCATGTACTTGTAACTGTCCTCTATGTCTGCAATGTTGCCTTCTGGTAGTTCAATCCCCTCAGTTCTGACTACCATCCCTCTCTTTGTTACCATTCGGCTACACTTCTCCAGTCCGAACGACATTCCAATGTCATTGCTGTATAGCCTGGTAGTGTGGATCAGTGA
Source organism: Mchenga conophoros (assembly GCF_057382185.1). Taxonomy (NCBI): domain Eukaryota; kingdom Metazoa; phylum Chordata; class Actinopteri; order Cichliformes; family Cichlidae; genus Mchenga; species Mchenga conophoros. The sequence goes on from NC_140546.1 coordinate 35,923,890, forward strand.
ATCGATGTCTCGTTCACTCTTGGCATACAGCTTGATGTCATCCATGTACAGGAGGTGGCTGACAACTGCTCCGTTCCGTAGTCGGTATCCGTAGCCAGTCTTATATATATATATATATATACACACACACACACACACACACACACACACACACACACACACACACACACACTGTGGAAGCAGGGCCTGCGCTTCCACAGGCCCTGCTGGTTTAGAGACTTATTCCCATTAATGGAGCAGGATGAACAGCTTAACCGGTGTTACGTTCTTAGTCTAGGCGAATATTGAACGCAACAAGAAGTTGGCCCACTCACACACCACCCAAGCAAGAACACCAACAACAATATCTTTTTAAAGTGCTAAGCAGCCATTTATTTGCTTCAGCAGTGAGCAGTGCCAAAAATAACAAACAAAACTCCCTAATGGTCCCTACGCTTTCCTACACAAAATGAAAACCAAACAAAAGACAATTCACTTACCTAACTTTCTAAATGAAAAACAGGAGAAAACTTAATCAACAAAAATGGCTTCTCACGCCTACTAGGCTGCTGCAGTGAAGGATATATACAAGGTGAAGAAAATACACGATTGCTACTTGACAAATCTATTTACAGCTATTTACAAAATTGAAGTACTAACGCCAGACACACACACACACATGAGGTTATACTTGCAAATCACTTTGTCAAAGAAACTCTACACAGCAACGAAGCAAAACACAGGTTCTTTGTTGGATGGTGGAGGTTAGGAGAGAGGGGGGCCAGGTGGCTGTCATCTGGTAGTTAAAAACTGGAGGTGATTATCCAATCCAAGGACAGGAAGAGACTCCACCCAACTACTCAGAAGGCACGCCCAGGTGTCCAACTCCTAAAAGAGAAAGGGGGGAAAAAACCCACAGCCATCCTCTGGTGGGAGGAGTCACGCATAAAACAAAACCCTGACAACATTGGATCGTAACACCGGTTTTTCACATGCTAGCAAGGGAAGGGTCTCAGAGCAACCCTTCTGCCGTCGGTCTCAGACCGCTTCGAAGAACCAGCTTCCCCTGCAGCCTTTAATTCCCGTAACACACTGTTTACACAAACACCCATTGTAAAATCCCCCATGGTCACAAAAGGTTAAAACACTGCGTGTGTGTGTGACCAAAAGGGTCATAAAGGCAGGAAGTTTAAACAAGAAAACAGAACCCTCACACGGGATGTGCCTATAATAAAACACTACAGCCTCCCCTACCATTCAACAGGCTGGGGAGGGGGTCAGAAACAAAGGAATGTCTTTGATCATACAGTTTGAACCAAGATTTACAAATTTAAGTAATACAATGACAACATTTAACAATTTCAATCTAACAGCCAACACACCTGCCAACAATCGGAATTGGCTAGTGAAGAATCAGTAAGCCAATATTCACAACAAGTGAACATCAAGAGGGATTTACCGAAAGAAAGCTTCTGAGAGTAAAAGAAAAGAGCTGAGGGTTTTTAAAATTAGTATTATTTTAATTATTATTATTTTTATTCTAATATAAGGCTCATCATACCGGAGTGAATTAACTCCTGTACGAATGGCTCATGTGGATATAAAAATCAAAGCTAAACATATCACCCTATGAGGAAAGACGGACACATACGCTTCATTATGTTGCTCTAGTAAAATCTAGTTCTCATGAGTTTTTTCACATTTGTGAAGCACTTTGTGAACTGGTTTTAGAAATGAATCAAGAGTTATATTAAAATGATCAAAATGAAGCTATAGTTATAATGTAGATTTGGAATAGTTGTGTTTGCAGGTTATTAAACACTGCTGCATCATCACCATTCCCTCAAGGTCAAGAGCTCAGGAATAGACAAAGGTTAATCTTTGTGACTAAATTACTACAACCCTTAGAGTGGAGCATAAAAAGACGTAGAATTGCAGAGGGTTGAACAAGTAGACCCAGATGTAGATAAAGATAAAACAACAGCACACAAAAAAGTCCTGTACAAACTGTATAACTTCTCAAAATAAAAAAGGACATTACTGCAATAGAATTCATACATTGTAATTAATCTCTGAGATTATAACTCATACAAGCACACATGTTATGATCGTTGGTGTCACAAAGACATACTGTTGTTGGGGTGTTTTTTTGTTTGACCCATACTAAGCCAAAAAAAAAAAGTCATTAGTTTAGTGTCTGCTACCTTAAATAGTTCTTACTTGATGTTGTTAGTGATGGTTCAGACATCTAAGGACCACAATTAGCTAAAACATTGGACTTCTGTGGAGGTTGCCTGTAGCAATGTGATCTGTAGTTTGACATAATTCTTACTCAGCTCTTGTTTTAAAGCCACAGACTGCAGTGTCAGGTCTCAATTTTAAGGCCAATATGATAAACTTGATCTACCCCATCACTTGTAGATTCATTATTTGAAATCCAAATAAAATCAAACCACTCATGAAGATCCTGTGGAAAGTCCTCTGCAAAGCAAAGCAACCCCAGGGTGAAAAGTCAACGAAGACAAACAAAGATGAAGACTCTTGGTAGACTTTGGGGCCCTTATTTATTGGTGAGGAGTCATCACTACTCTTCCTTTTATGTAAATTTCCATATTTTTAATCTTCAAATTTTTTCAGTCCCTGTCTTAAACCCTATTTTATTCCCCCAACTATGTCTGAATTGTTTCCTTTACCAAACAAATACTTAATAGATGTGTTTATGCATGTCCTACTTTTATCAGTGCACCATTTTAGACCATTTTGCATCCTTCATGGTATTAAACACTTGTGTTGCATCACTTTTTGGGCACTACTCCCAGACTCTCATTGCAGCTATTTTGATAGATCTGTGCTGTAGTATTTATGTGATAATGATTGTTTCACTTGCTTCATAGTAGGAATACTCCATTTCACTTGGCAGTTCTATGACTTTTAAACCCGGTTGCACTACCAGATAAATCTCTGTAAATCTTACTAATTGGGGTTTCTGCCACTTCAGACAGTATAATGACCAGGTGCATTTTCAAATCGGCCAAATTCTACCAACTGTAAGGCACAAACCATTCAATATAGAACACAGCAGTCAAGGTTACCCACCAGTCTGAAACATTAGGGGGGCGATCGTGGCTCAAGAGTTGGGAGTTCGCCTTGTAATTGGAAGGTTGCCGGTTCGAGCCCCGGCTTGGACAGTCTCGGTCGTTGTGTCCTTGGGCAAGACACTTCACCCGTTGCCTACTGGTGGTGGTCAGAGGGCCCGGTGGCGCCAATGTCCGGCAGCCTCGCCTCTGTCAGTGCACCCCAGGGTGGCTGTGGCTACAATGTAGCTTGCCATCACCAGTGTGTGAATATGGTAAATGGTAAATGGCCTGCATTTGGATAGCGCTTTTCTAGTCCCTAAGGACCCCAAAGCGCTTCACACTACATTCAGTCATTCACCCATTCACACACACATTCACACACTGGCGATGGCAAGCTACATTGTAGCCACAGCTGCCCTGGGGCGCACTGACAGAGGCGAGGCTGCCGGACACTGGTGCCACCTGGCCCTCTGACCACCACATCCACCCATTCACACCCATGTGTGTGAATGGGTGGATGACTGGAAATGTAAAGCGCTTTGGGGTCCTTAGGGACTAGTAAAGCGCTATATAAATACAGGCCATTTACCATTAGGTCTTAAAGCAACCACTGCACATCAACAAGTGTTCATATAAATAGTGTAAGCTCTCATACAAATGTAGATAATAAGTGAACTAAGTATATAGGTCAAAAACAATTTAAGTATGTCAGTCAACTGCTTAACATTGTAATTTCAATCCTTAAAGCACTCCAGTACAAGTATGTAGTGTATACAAATTGCGGAGGTTAATTCCTATTTTGTTGTTGTGACATGCACAGTTATTGATATAAAAACCACTGTTTTGCTAGCAAAATTTCAACCACATGGTTGCACAATCTATCAAAAGAATGCGTTAGCTGATTTGTAGACAAAGGAAGAGAATATAGTTTGGAATAAGAATTTGTGTTATTTATCCCATCTTCACATGCACTTACAGGTAATTCTTAAGGGTTCCAGTATTCCTGGATAACATAATCATAACATAATCCATTGAACTGCACTATTGAGCTAAGTCACATCACAGGGATTAAAGACAGCTATTAAAATTAAATCCACTTATATTTACCAAAGGATGACATAAAACTTCAATTGGAGTTTGGGCTTTAGGAGTTTCATTTTGATTTTGATGGGATTTTCTGATCCTTTAAATAAAGCCACAAAAGAGCTCTCCAGCTGCTACGAAGCTAAATTAATGTTTTATGCAATAGGAATTGGGAGACAGCAGGAGTCCACGATAAAGTGATGGTTTATCACCATCAGTTTATGTGAGACCAAAAGACATGCTAATGGCATGTTCATACTGCTGACCAACTAAAAAAAGAAATACTTTAAATGGATTCTATACAGGAGTAAATACAGCATATATAAGTGAGTGATAGTGAGTCATGCTTCCTTATTTTTTCAGTGGTCTTTTTTTTAAATGACAGTGATGGCAAAGGTTGAAAAGATCTTTCTTTTTAACAGTTCTTGTAATCAACTCCTACTTCATCTCCAAGGTGGGCCATTTATATGGATACACATTAACATGGGAATGGTTAGTGATATTAAAGTCCTGTTTGTGGCACATTAGAATATGTGAGGGGGGCAAACTCCTCAAGATGGGTGGAGACCATGGTGGCCATTTAGAAGTCGGCCATCTTGGATACTTTTGTTTTTTTTCAATAGGAAGAGGGCCATGTGACACATCAAACTTATCGGTAATGTCACAACTACAACTTTAAAATATATTTATTTTTACACATCAAAAGGCTGTAAAAAACATCATTTCACAAACATGCCATGTTTATGTAAAAGATACAACAGTGGCAGTATAGTTTTATGCTGTAAATACATGTCTAAAATTCCATGCATTGAGTATAATTCAATTCAATTCAATTTTATTTATTCAGCGCCAAATCACAACAACAGGCGCTTTATATTGTAATGTAGACCCTACAATAATACATACAGAGAAAAACCCAACAATCATATGACCCCCTATGAGCAGCACTTTGGCGACAGTGGGAAGGAAAAACTCCCTTTTAACAGGAAGAAACCTCCAGCAGAACCAGGCTCAGGGAGGGGCGGGGCCATCTGTTGCGACCGGTTGGGGTGAGAGAAGGAAGACAGGATAAAGACATGCAAACATATAAAAAGACAAGTAGTGGTAAAAATAGTATGAATATTTTTCTATAAATATATAACATCTGCAAGTAGTGGTAAACGGTCTGTAGGCATGATTACAGTAAGCTCACCCATGGTGTCTTGATGCATTCTCAATCATCCAGGAAAGTAAATCTCCAAAAAGTTGATTCTGTTCATCTGGACATAGCGTTTTGTGGGAGAAACGGTTCGTCACTCACCCAAATGACTTCTTCAGTCTCAGCTGACTGCAGTTGAGTTACATCTGTCTTCACTTGCATCCCAGTCACGGAAGCATTGGAGGTAGTCCGTAAGAGATCACAGGATGACACCAACCTCAGCAACAGGACCACTCTCAGCATCGACCAAGTGTGTTTGCTTTTGGAACTGTGTCTTCATTCCACCTACTTCACAGACAAGGGTCAGTTCTACAGGCAGAAACATGGGTGTGCCATGGGTTCCCCAGTTTCACCCATCGTGGCCAATTTGTACATGGAAGAAGTGGAAAAGAGGGCTTTGCTATCCTACCCTGGAACACCACCAAGCCATTGGTTCAGATATGTGGATGACACCTGGGTGAAAATCAAATCTCAGGACGTACCACAATTCACGGATCACATTAACTCGGTGGACCGACACATCAAATTCACCAGGGAGGATATGAAAAGTGGCAGGAGGGGGGTCTAAGGGCCCATCTGTCACCATCTTATAATGCTGTGATTGCAGCCATTCTCCAACTCTCTGTGAAGAGGGGAAAAAAGAGAAAAAAAAATCCTGTGCCTTCAACTGCTGATCCCACTCCTGACACCACTTGTGATGGACCGAGCAGTGAAGGAAACTTAGGCACAGGTTAAAGTCCAAAAAATTATTTTTTATTTAACCCAAAAAACATAATTGGCTTACTCATGCAAAAAGAATCAAAATCTTGGGCCCATAAAAGAGGTCAAACTAACAAAACTCTACTCAAAGTTGACAACACAACCGATAACACAAACAAACTGACCTAACTTAATGAGACAAAGGGGAAACTTAAATAGTGGCTGATCAGCCCACAAAAACAGGAAAAGGGGTAAAACACACAAAACCTAACTAAACCAAACATAATGAACTCCAATTCCCCCCATGGTCCTGAGTTATGGCGTGAACCAATTTGTAGCCTTCCTTTAAAGCTCGCTCCGCCCCTTTTCCACCTCTTGGCTCCTTAATCAAGGGACTGGAACGGCTGCAACTAAGGTAACTCAGAAAACAAAAGATTAATCATACATAACAGTGTAAACTAAAATGTGCGCACTTATTTTAGAATGCAGCGTTATGTGGATATGTGAATTAACTAAACCAAAACCAGTTATTTATTGTCCTGTAAATAAATTCTTATATTTAAAGAAAAAAAATGTGAATGCAATGTTACTTATAAGCCTCTACACTAACATGGTGGGTATTACCACTGTGTGGCTGTAAGTGCAGCCATCACACACTCCCCCTCTTCAGATCTCTCCCTGGGACAGCGAGAGAGACAGTCTGCAGTGCAGTTATCCTTGCCGGGGATGTGGTTGATGGTGAACCGGAATGGCTGGATTGCAAGGTACCATCGCGTGATCCTTCCATTTGTGTCCTTCATTCTCTCTATCCATTGAAGAGCCTTGTGGTCTGTTTCCAATATGAACTCCCGTCCGAGAAGATAATACCTAAAGGAGTCCAGGGCCCATTTGATGGCAAGTCCCTCCTTCTCGATGGTTGAGTACCGCACTTCCCTCTGAAACAGCTTGCGGCTGATGAAGGCCACTGGATGACGCTCTCCAGGCAGTCCCTGTAACAGAACAGCTCCCAATCCTCTCTCTGAGGCATCAGTCTGAAGAATGAAATTTCTCTCAAAATCAGGGCTCTGCAAGACTGGGCTCCTACTCAGAGATTGTCGTAGGTCCTGAAAAGCCATCTTAGCCTCCTCTGTCCAGGTGATCTTATTGGGACTTTGGGCACCAGTCAAATCCGTCAGAAGAGCTGCCCTGGCGGAGAAATGAGGGATAAACCGATGATAGAATCCTGCCATACCTAAAAATGATCTCAGCTGTTTTCTGGTCTCTGGCAAGGGACAGGATTCTATGGCAGTGACCTTATTGACTTGAGGTTTTATTACTCCATGTCCAATCACAAACCCAAGGTACTCGGTTTCAGCCTTAGCAATGGCACACTTAGCTGGATTAACAGTCAACCCTGCAGACTGAAGACGCCCCAATACCTTCTCCAGGTGTTTCAGGTGTTCTTCCCAGGTAGAACTGAAAATCACTATGTCATCAAGGTAGGCTGCAGCAAAATCAGACATGTCAGACAGTATTTGGTCCATCAGTCTCTGGAATGTTGCCGGGGCACCATGCAGTCCAAAGGGCATGACTTTAAACTGGAACAAGCCCCACAGGGCTCAAAAAAGCAGTCAGCTCTTTTGAGCGCTTAGTCAGTGGTACCTGCCAATAACCCTTGCAGAGGTCCATTGTTGTCAGGTATCTGGCCTTCCCAAGGCACTCAACCATGTCATCAATGCGGGGAGTTGGATATGAATCAAATTATGATATTGCATTCAGGTACCTGAAGTCTATGCAGAAACGGATACTGCCATCCTTCTTTGGCACCAGGACCACCGGGTGGCACCACTCGCTCTTCGAGGCTTCAATGATTCCTAGTGACAACATCAGGTCGATCTCCTCTTTCAACGGGATCAGTAGACGCTCAGGTATCCTGTAACTCATTCTCCTCACAGAAGCTCCATCTTTCAACACAATGTCATGTTCCACAATGTCCGTTCTACCAGGATTTTCACTGAACACATCTAATTTACACAGGTTTCTCACCTGAGCCTGTCTTTCCTCAGGAAGATGGTTTAGATCCAGGTCCTGAGGAGTGGGTTTTGGCAGATACTGATCATCCACTTCCTCCTCCTCCGAAACCTCCCGGATCAGAAAGACATCTGCTTTTGGTCTCTCCACCCATTCCTTAAGCAGGTTAATGTGCAGTACTGTGCTGGAGCGGGGCTGATCTGGAATAGCGACCTTATAGGTTGTTTGTCCAAGTTTCTTTTGGACCTCATATGGCCCTTGCCACTTTGCTAACAGCTTACTGTCATCACTTGGAAGAAGCACCAGCACCTTCTCACCAGGACTGAAGGATCTTTGCCGAGCTGACTGGTCGTACCAGGCCTTCTGGTGCTGCTGTGCTTCCGCTTTGTGGGCTTGGGCCAGCTCCGTCATCTTCTCCAACCGTTCCCGCATCTGGACAACATAAGAGACAACATTGACAGCCTGTGATCTTTCTTGGTCACCCTCCCAAGTCTCCCTTAGAAGAGACAAGGGGCCTCGTACCTCATGGCCATACAATAGTTCGAAAGGTGAAAAACCTGTAGAAGCCTGGGGTACTTCTCTATATGCAAAGAGGAGGTAGGGCAGCCACTGATCCCAGTCTGTACCAGTTTCATTGACAAATTTGCGTAACATTTGTTTCAGAGTCTGATTGAAGCGCTCTGTTAGGCCATCTGTCTGAGGGTGGTATGGCGTTGTCCTCAGGCTCTTAATCCCAAGGAGCTGGTACACCTGCTTCAACAAAGTGGACATAAAGTTAGTGCCACGGTCAGTAAGAATCTCACGAGGAAAACCAACCCTTGAGAAGAACTGTATGAGACAGAGGGCGACTGCTTTGGCTTTTATTGATCTCAAAGGAAAGACCTCTGGATACTTTGTAGCGTAATCTGTCACAACCAGCATGTAACGGTTGCCTGCCTTGCTCCTTTCTAGAGGACCAACAATGTCCATTCCTAGCCGTTCAAATGGAGTGCTGATAATTGGTAGAGACTGGAGAGGAGCTCTGGAGGGGATTTTAAGAGAAGACTTCTGGCACTGAGGGCAGCTTTTACAGAACAGCTTTTACAGTTACATCTGAGCGCACACCAGGCCAATAAAAATATTTTCTAATGCGGGCCATGGTTTTGTGCTTTCCCAAGTGGCCAGCCCATGGAATGGAGTGTCCTAAGGAGAGCACCACCTTCTGGACTGCTCTAGGAACCACCAACTGCAATGCTGAACCCTGCTGACGATACAGAATGCCATCTTTCAGCAGAAACTCCCCCTTGCTGTTCAATTCTTGCTCAGTCCCTTGACTCCTCTCTGCAGCTTTCTGGAACAGAGATGTTAGAGATGGATCGTCATGTTGCATTTCAATAATATTAACAGGGATTTTTAAACCCAAAGGTAACTCAGGCTCTGTGCTAGGAGCTTCTCGAACAGCAGTATGTAGAAACTTCTCTTGCCTTCTCTGTTCACGTGACTTACGAGACTTCCCGGGTGCAGTCTCTATGTCCGCATCATAGAAGGGCAAGGCACAGAGTGGGTGTAGGGACTCCTCTTTCTTCTTAGCTTGAGCTCTTGTTACTGCAACATTGCATGTATGACTAGGATTCAGCAAGTCAAACAACACAGGCAGATCTCGACCCAGCACTACTGGAAATGGCAGATTCTCTGCAACACCAATATTTAGAATATACGTTTGTCCTTGTACCTTGATGTACAGATCTGCTGTTGGATATGATCTCTCATCTCCATGAATGCAGCGAACAGGGATTGTCTCCACATTAACTTTATTTGCAGGTACAAAGTCTCGGTGCACAAAAGTCTGAGTACTTCCGGAGTCAACAAGGGCCTTTAATGGTTTCCCATCAACCTCAACTAAGGTCATTTTGAAACCATTCTCAAACTCCACTTTAGGCTCCACACTTTGTCGGGGCACAAAACACATCAGAGTTATTTTTGTAGAATTCTTTGGGCACATAGGTTTTGTGTGGCCCTCCATCCCACACAAATAACAAATCACAGTCTTGGGTGGAGGTCTTGACGGCATATTGACAGACTGGCTCTTTGGAGGTTTACTCACCCCTGCTTTCTGGTAGTGAGGGACAGATTTTGAACCACCTCTCATTTTCCATGCTGTGTGGCTCCATGGCTGTCCTTTTCTCCGTGCTGCCACAAACACATCAGCCAGCTCTGCAGCCGCCGCTGCAGAGTTTGGATTGCGTTATTTAATCCATATCTGTAACTCAGGAGACAGCATTCTCAAGTATTGTTCTAAAATTAATATTTCACTAACCTCATGCATCGTTTTTCCTTTTGGCTTCACCCACTTCTCATATAACTCTTTCAATCTTGCATATAGTTCTTTTGGATTCTCATCAGGTTTTACCTCCAGTGAACGGAATCTCAGTCTATATGTCTCAGGATTAATGTCATATTTTTGAAGGATAGCTGCTTTAACTTTGTCATAGTCTAGAGAGTCATCCATATCCATATGAACATACGCACCTCTTGCTTTGCCAGTGAGTAAAGGAATCAGATGAAAAACCCAGTCCATTTTTTGCCACCGGCAAACCACAGCCATGCGTTCAAATGTTGTTAAAAAATGTTCAATATCATCCTCCTCTGTCAATATTTCCAGCCTGAGTTCATAAAAGCGAGACTGACCTGACTGAGGATGTATTTGCTCATTACTGGAGCCAGCACAGGGAGGATCCTCCTCTTCAAAGGACTCTACCTCTGGTTGTTCAGGTTCCTCCATTTGAGGCTCAGAGACCTCCATTTGAGGCTCAGGGACCGGGGAGGTACGAGCTTGCACTTCTACCTGCAACAGCTGAAACTGATGTTGCAGTGCTCTAAAGCGCTGTTCCTGGCGGGTAAACTCCTCCCTTCTTCTTGCTTCCTGGGCCTCCTGCTGACCCATATGAGAACGAAGCATGGAAATCAGTTCTGACATTGTCAGCTCCTTACCTTGGCTCTCAGTACTATCCACCCCTCCAGAGGCTCCATTTTCCTCTCCTCCTTCTACTTGCTCTACCACTCCAACTGGCTGGTTTTGACAATCTCCTTTTGCTCCTCTGCCACTCCTTCCCATTCTGTGCATGGCTTGATGAGTGAAGAGGGGAAAAAAGAGAAAAAAAAATCCTGTGCCTTCAACTGCTGATCCCACTCCTGACACCACTTGTGATGGACCGAGCAGTGAAGGAAACTTAGGCACAGGTTAAAGTCCAAAAAATTATTTTTTATTTAACCCAAAAAACATAATTGGTTAACTCATGCAAAAAGAATCAAAATCTTGGGCCCATAAAAGAGGTCAAACTAACAAAACTCTACTCAAAGTTGACAACACAACTGATAACTCAAACAAACTGACCTAACTTAATGAGACAAAGGGGAAACTTAAATAGTGGCTGATCAGCCCACAAAAACAGGAAAAGGGGTAAAACACACAAAACCTAACTAAACCAAACATAATGAACTCCAATTCCCCCCCATGGTCCTGAGTTATGGCGTGAACCAATTTGTAGCCTTCCTTTAAAGCTCGCTCCGCCCCTTTTCCACCTCTTGGCTCCTTAATCAAGGGACTGGAACAGCTGCAACTAAGGTAACTCAGAAAACAGAAGATTAATCATACATAACAGTGTAAACTAAAATGTGCGCACTTATTTTAGAATGCAGCGTTAGGACTAGGAGGAGGAGTTGGCCGTCCGACTGCGGTCTGGAGTGTGGAGCCTTCCTGCTGCTGCGGAGTCGGGGCGGTCTGCCCCACCGCAGGGAAAAGGGAAACACCACCTGGGTCTGGGTGCAGTTCCCCCCTCCAGGGGCGGGGGCACCTAGACCCGGTTTGTAGAGTACGCTTGGGGAGTGTGATCGTGTGTACAACGTCTCTTTATGTCTGTCTCCACGTTGGTTGAGTGTGGAGTAAGTGCATATGAGAGCATGAGGGTGGGAATGGATGTTTGTATCTGTGTGTGCCTGTATGTCTGTGTCTATATGTCAGGTTGGGTGTCAGGCGCCACCTCTCTGGGGACATCTCAGGCCCTCCAAGGTTTGGAGGCCTATCTCCCCCTACCACCACTTCCCCTGCCAGTGGCGGACCCCCTCAGACATCGGTGCGTTGGTGGTTCTTTGTGTCCGGGGATGGGCGTCCAGGTACACACCGGCTCACTCCTTGGCGGCCGCTTATCGGGGCCTGGAGCCTGGGGCTCGCTCGGGCCACTTCGGAGGTGGGGTGCCCCCGGCCTCTCGGCCTGGGGCTCGGTCACTCAGGCGCAGCTGGCTGCCGGCGGAGCTCACAGGCGCTTCACTGCAACTCCCCCTGGCTTCTGCTCCGCAGCTGCTGAGTGAACCCTCATCTGGGACTCTCCTCAGCTCTTTCCGGGACAGTGGCGCAGCTGCCCCTCTGTTGGTCTTCCTTGGTCTCTTGTGTTCTGGGGGCCTCTGGATGTCTGGAGTTTTGATCTCCTCCACACCTGCTTCACGCCCTGGAGGACGGGGCTGTGGCCCCCCCACACCCTCTAGCAGATTATTACATGAAGGAACCTTTTAAAAAACAAAAAACAAGCGCGTCCATGCTCACAGGTGTACACACAGGTGATCACACCCACAAACTACACCCTTTTTGGCTCCTACCTCAAAGCACACTGTGTTCTGTTGATCTTATGTGCTGCACAATAATGTTTAACATTTAGTATTTACTGTCATATTCCCATATATCATTGTGATGTTGTTTATTCTATTACTCTTGTTCTCTTCTGCTTGCTTTCTTTTTTCTTTCTCAGCAGGTGATCCAGGTGATTGATATATGCATTTTTTTTTCTCTGCCCGTTCTGTTGGTTTTTGTCTTTTGCCCTTCTCCCCCGTCCCTCTTCTCAGCTGTTTCTCTTTCCCTCTTTCTTTCTCCCCTTCTTTCCCCCAGTCAAGTCTGTCCCGTATTCAGTAAGTGAAAATAAAATAAACAATAAAAGGTGAATCAAATGGACCATTACGGCAAGGCTGGGATGGTCAGTTTGGTAAAGTAAATCCGTTGGGCATCTTTCTTTGCCTTTAGACAACAATTCTGATGCAAAAGAGCCAAACGGGACAGGCAAAAAAAAAAAAGAATGCAGCGTTATGTGGATATGTGAATTAACTAAACCAAAACCAGTTATTTATTGTCCTGTCAATTAATTCCTATATTTAAAGAAAGAAATGTCAATGAAATGTTACTTATAAGCCTCCACACTAACATGGTGGGTATTACCACTGTGTGGCTGTAAGTGCAGCCATCACAGTACTCATGGCCAGAGATGGGCAGTAACGCGTAACGCGTTACTGTAATCTGATTACTTTTTTCAAGTAACGAGTAAAGTAAGGGATTACTATTGCAAAATCGGTAATTAGATTACCGTTACTTTCCCGTAGGAACGCTGCGCTACTGCGTTACTAAAACCGTGATTTTTTTTTTTGCGAGAATGTCTCATGACAGTGACGTAAGCAAGTGCGACGTTGGTGACAGCAGCTGTGTGCAGATCAACAATGGATCATATATCGAGTGCGGGAAAGAGTATGAGCGTGCAGCGTTTAAAGTGTGGAAGTACTGACCTTACTTTGAGTTTGATTCCATAAAAAGTGACAAAAACATTAGTGTCCATCGTGCGTGGGAAGAAAACTTCTTTTTACAGCGAAAAAAACCCCTAAACTTCCGAGCAAGCACCGAGTAGCTACGACGTGATGGGAAACTCAGAGACACTCGTGCGGATTCTTTAACTGACCGCAGCACACCTACACCAGGGTAACCCTCCGCCTACCCTGCTCCTGCTTTACAGGTGAAAATAGAGCAAAAGGACCGCTGAGTCTTTGACTTTATTTATTTTCTGCTGTGTTTTACTTGCATCTGTTTGAAAGACTGAGTGTAAACACACAAAATATTTTATTTTATGTGCTGGAATGTGTAGAAAATAGGTTTAAATGTTAAACTAATTTATTCAAGTCAGAGAATGTTGCATATAATTAAATGTTTTGCTTGATGCATAAAGTTAAAAGATTAAAACTGATAAAACAAGTTAAAAAAAGAGACTTTTCCATTTGATTACATTTTGTATGATGGATTATGTAGAAAAAGTAGAATTGGGCTGAAAGATCTATCACTTTATCACCTCTTCAGGTTGTAAATCGTGTTTTTAAAAAGTAACTAAGTAACTAAGTAATTAATTACTTTTGAAAATAAGTAATCAGTAAAGTAACGGGATTACTTTTTTGGGGGAGTAATCAGTAATTAATTACTGATTACTTTTTTCAAGTAACTTGACCAACACTGCTCATGGCCATTGATCAGTGGTCTTTGATCAGTGGGTTTTGGTCAGTGGTTGTTTGTCCCTCCCTCACCCCTCCCTGAGCCTGGTTCTGCTGGAGATTTCTTCCTGTTAAAAGGGAGTGTTTCTTCCCACTGTCGCCAAAGTGCTTGTTCATAGGGGGTCATATGATTGTTGGGTTTTTCTCTGTATGTATTATTGTAGGGTCTACATTACAATATAAAGCGCCTTGAGGCGACTGTTGTTGTGAAGTGGCGCTGTATAAATAACATTGAATTGAATTGAACTGAATTGAACAGATGAGGACTCAGCAGGCGGAGGAGGATTGGCTGGCTTGGCTGAGCTCCCAGTGGACGCAGGAGTGAGATCCTCCGGGGGTCCAGAGAACATTAAGTCCTCCAGCGCACTCTCCGGTTAGGGCCTGGGTTAATTTCCTAGAGGCCCCTGTAAGTCCCTGAATAAATAGTTTTGGAACCTTCTAATCTTGGGTTAACATTATCTGTCCATAATTTATTGGACTCCGAAGGAGCATGAAAAAAAAGTCTGTCACTCACCAAAACCGGCTGCTCTGGGGAAGTCCTGGATTCTGACTGTGGTGAGGAGCACCAATGGCGTGGATACCACCACAGTGGAACCGAAGTGGCAGAGCTGATGGCTGGCTGCTGCAATGACGGGCTCTTCAGGTTGCAAAGAAATCTTGTTTACTTTCACCATTAGCTTTTATCTTCTGTGTCAGAATGTGAGACTTTGCAGAGACCCTTTTAAAGTATTCTAGTTAATGTCCTTCAGTGTCCATGTCTTGCATTTATTTTGCTTCCTTTGTATCTTTCCTTTTCTCAGGGAAGAAACAAACTAAGGTTTAACAAAAAGTGAGCCGTTTATTTGGCTGAAAAAAAAACAAGGCAGGGTGACTAGGGGTGAGAACTAAACTAAAACCTAAACTGGCAAAAATGAACTATGAAAACTCAAACACGAACATGGAACTGAACCCGAACATGCAAACATAAACGTGAAAATGTCCAACCATGAACATGAACCTGAGTAGAATCAAAAACTCTGTGACTTGATGAGACTTGACATGAAAATGAACAGACGACCCAACAAGGAACAGAAGGAAAAAGAGGACTTAAATAAACAGGAGGGTGATGAGGGAAGTGGAAACACAGCTGACAAATGAACATGATGCCACAGGGGAAAATAAAACTAAACACATTGAATATGGAGACACCGGACTCTTCAAAATAAAAGAGGAAACATGGAGAGAAAGACATGACAACACAAGCTTGACAATATGGAACACACAGACATAAAACACATGACAGACTGGGGAGACACGGGACACAAGGAGAAACACAGGCGAACAGATAAGGGAGAAGAGATGAGGACAGGAAAAAGACTCATAAATCAGGAAACATAGATGAAACAAATCTAGAATAAAACTCAACTAAATCCTAGCTAATAATAATGACACGAGAACTCAACATATTTCCAATATAATATAAGAAATAAAAAATACAAAAGAAACTCAAAATGCTCGGTCACAGTCCCAATTTTTCTGCAGTTTTGGCCTCTGAGGCTTCAACAAAGGACATCTACTTCTCAAACATTGATCATTTCTCTCATCCTGTCTTAATGTCAAAACTTGTCTCTCAACCTGTTCCTGCTCGCAGGGTGGTTCAGACCTTGCCTTCCCCTTCAACCAGTTCCTTGGGTGAGGGTGTCTGGGGCCCAGCCAGTCTCTGTACCAGTTTCTCGGGTGGCCCGGGCTCAGCAGGTTCTTACACCCATGCCAGTTCCTCGGGCAGGGGCAGCAAGTGCCCAGCCATCACCTGATCCTATGCCTGCTCCCAGGGCAAGGGCAGCTGAGGCCCAGTCCACTCCTGCACCTGCACCTGTTCCTCGAGTGGGGGTGGCTGGTGTCCAGCTGGCTCCTGTGCCTTCCCCTGTGCCTAGGGCGAGGGCAGCCAGGACCAATCCCATCTCTGCAGCTGTACCTGTTCCTAGGGTGGGGACAGCTAGGGTTCAGCCAATTCCTCCACCCATGGCGGTGCCAAAGGACAGGCGGACCACTCTTCAACACGCTGCTGGCCACACAGCCAACCTCCTGAACTGATTCGTCTCAGCTGCTGGCAACACGGCCGCACTCCTGAACTTTCTTTTTGGACTCCCCAACCTTATAAACAACACATTTTACATTTGGAATTTACACCTACTGGCCAGTGATCACACTTTCAGTGATGAGAATGTATACTAGGGGTGGGTTTAAAAATGGATTTCTCAGATCCAAATTGATTCTAGTTTAATAATGCAATATCAATTCATTAAATCCTGAATCATTTTTTTTTAAATAAATGTATTTTGCCAGAAACACCAGAATCTCAGGTTAAAGCTCAAAAAACTATTGTTAAAACCTCCAAACAGCTAAAACAGCAAACGATTAACCCTTGTGTGGTGTTCATATTTTTGTTACTCAGCCAGTGTTCATGGGTCTGGTGGACCCGCTAGAGTTTTGGCTTTCCAAATTAACACTATCAAACAATTTTATGTTAAATTACTCAACAGATGTTTACTTCATCCCAATTACAAACCATATGAACAGCAAACATGGTTAATTTTTTCCCTTTACCTTTGTTAGATCACGTTTATGAATTAATGTGCTTCTTGGGTTTTTTTTGTTTTTTTTTATAAAATGTTATAAAAAAAATAAATCAGTTATAATCAAGTGGAGTGAGTGGAAAGACACAACACATTTACACGTGAAGCAATATGTTTCACAACTAAATGGGATCAGCTGCTCATCAATGGTGACATTAGGCCCAGGGTTGTAAAACAGGGGGAGGTGGTGCACACACTTATCCCACACTGTCCTGATGGCAGCTAGCTTGTCTCTCTGCCGTCGAGCTGGTCTGTCGTCTCGGTTATCAAAATGGATAATCCTGGAAATTTTGTGGAAGTTTTCCAGAGACATTGATGCACGGAAAGGTTCTTGCCGGTTTCTGCATCCCACAGGGATTCTGTGGATTCCCCTTTGGACCTGAAAACTCCAGCAAGGATAAAAACCCCAAAGTAGGCCTTTGGGGTTCTTAGATGAATTTGGTCCATCTCCTTCCACCTCTCTCCAAAAACACACCTTCCTTCTAGATTACTGCAATCCAGAATAATTTTCTGGATGGAATCTGGGATGAAAAGCTCAAATGAAGACTTGATGTCCTGCACATGAGTAACTGTCAGCCGTGTTGGCCCTGGCTTATCACAGTAACAGCCCTGCAGGGTGGCTCATTTCTTGGGCAAGAAGACCATCCAATTTCACCAGTTATTGACATCCATATTTCTTCACTTGCTGTCTGGTGGGCTTGTTCTGGTCCTGGAGCTGGCAGCAGATGGGGTACTCGTCTTCGTTTTGTTACTAAATGGTGCTCAACCTCATCCTCTTCTTCAAAGTCACTGTCAGACTCTGAATTTTCAGAAATGTGAAATATTCTGAAACCTCTTTGTCAACATCATCATCCGAAGCCCCTCTCTCTTCCAAAATCAATTGGATGGCCCTCGCAGCAGATAATCTTTTGCCATCTTGATCAGTTGTCATAAAGAACCACACTGACAAAGTCTTATTTATAGTATTATGCCCCTAATTTGCAGGTGGGACAGGGTATGAAAAAATAAAATTTCGATCCCTCAAGAAAGAGGGTAAAATGTGTGGGAATGTAAGAGCAGACAACAATGTTGCAACTTTGTGCTGGAGGGGAAGAAAACACTATCAGCAGCACCAGAAAGGAGGAAGACAGAGTGTGGGAACACAGGACCTACACTTTCAACACTTTTATTAGAATAGAATAGAATAGAATACTTTTATTTGTCAATTTCTTCAAATGTACTTGCCATACAAAGGAATTGAAATTACGTTTCACACTGTCCCATGCGTAGACATTGACAACAATAAGGTGCAGATGCACAACAAAAACAGCCCTAACAATAAAGTAATAAATAGTAATATAATAATATAAATAGTGCTAAAAGAAATACTAAAAATATATATATATAGTAGCAGGTGTGTGCAATTGCAATGCAAGTCAGGAATGTTTTCAGTTCTTGGTTCAGAGAGTGTTTCCTTGTTGGAGAGTGTGCGTGGGTGGGTGGGTGGGTGGGGGGGAGTAGAGTCCAATCTGTCTTCCTATACTTCTGCCAATCTGGTGATTCTGCTGGCTGGGAGTCGGGAGGGAAGAGAGTTCAGCAGTCTCACAGCCTGGTGGATGAAGCTGTTGGTGAGCCTGGTAGTGCAGGAGTGGAGACTTCTGTATCTCTTTCCAGAGGGCAGGAGGCTGAACAGACAGTGCGCGGGGTGGGTTGCATCGTTGACAATTGTGATGGCTTTGCGGGTGAGGCGAGTGGTGTAAATGTCTTGCAGGGAGGGGAGTGGTACACCAACTATCCTCTCAGCTGTTCTCACAATGCGTTGTAGAGCTTTTCTGTTATAGTCAGTGCAGCTACCGCCCCACACAGTGATGCAGCTGGAGAGGATACTTTCAATAGTGCCTCTGTAGAATGTAGTCAGGATGGGTGGTGGAGCACTTGCCCGCTTGAGTTTGCGCAGGAAGTAGAGGCGCTGTTGTGCTTTCTTGGCCAGTGATGCTGTGCTGGTGGTCCAAGAGAGGTCCTCACTGATGTGCACCCCCAGGAACTTGGTGCTGCTCACCCTCTCCACCGCAGCGCCGTCGATGGTCAATGGGGGGTGACAGGTGTGGCCTCTCTGGAAGTTGACAATAATCTCCTTGGTCTTACTGACATTTAGCAGGAGGTTGTTGTCTCTGCACCACATGGTCAGGAGCTCAACCTCTTTCCTGTAGTGGGTCTCATCGCCCTTGGTGATGAGCCCCACCAGCGTTGTGTCGTCCGCAAACTTCACAAGGTGGTTGGAGCTGTAGGTTGGTGTGCAGTCATGTGTCAACAGGGTGAAGAGCAGAGGACTGAGCACACAGCCTTGTGGAGCCCCCATGCTCAGGGTGATGCTGTTTGAGACCTTGTTGCCCACACGCACCGCTTGAGGCCTCTGGCTGAGGAAATCCAGCAGCCAGTTGCAGAGGGAGGTGCTGAGGCCCAGTCTGTCCAGTTTACAGATGAGTTGTTGTGGTATTATGGTGTTGAATGCTGAGCTAAAGTCTATGAACAGCATTCTCACATATGAGTCTTTCTTGTCCAGATGAGTTAGGGCTGGGTGGAGGGCAGAGCAGATTTCATCCTCTGTGGATCGTTTCGCTCTGTATGCGAACTAGTGTGGGTCCAGGGTGGGAGGTAGGGTGGATTTGATGTGTGAAATGACTAGTCGTTCAAAGCACTTCATGATAATGGGTGTCAGTGCCACGGGGCGGTAGTCATTGAAACAGGCTGGGGATGGTTTCTTTGGCACAGGTATGATGGTGGCAGTCTTGAAGCATGATGGAACAGTGGCTTGCCTCAGGGAGGTGTTAAAGATGTCTGTGAAGACATTTTTCAGCTCCTCTGCGCAGTCTCTCAGCACACTACCAGGGATGTTATCTGGACCCGCTGCTTTCCGGGCGTTGATGGTGATGAGTGTCCTCTTCACGCTGGCAGCAGACAGGCACAGAGGCTGGTCGTGTGGAGGTGGTGGTGTTTTCTGTGGGCGTGTGTTGTTCTGTGCTTCAAATCGTGCAAAGAAGCTGTTCAGGTTGTTGAGCAGAGTGGTGTCGCTCTCACAGCTACGCGCTACAGGCTTGTAGTCTGTATTAGACCTGGGTCCAGTGGGCCCGAACACCTTGTATGTAATGTAAATGTGTGGGGGGAGGTACAGTATGAGGTCATTGTAAATTAGTTCGGATTTATGTTCTTCACAGAAAATAAGCCAAAGCCAATGAATTTCAGGTTGAAAAAATAATTCATTGTTTAATTTTTCTTTTGAGAAAAACTGAAAACGGGTCTCACAGACCCGAACACCATACAAGGGTTAAAGAGCATTTAAACGGATTCTGCAAAAAGATGTAAACACAAAGCGTGTATCCCCCCTGTTTACCCTACACGCAGACATTAGATGCCTAATTTCCGTTGTTCAATACCAAGGTAATTTGAACTTTTACAAATTATGCCAAATTGCAAAACGCTTAGCTGTGTCTCTAATTAAACCTCTGTAACTTTGCTCTGCTTCACTACAGCAGCATCAGGTAATGTTCATATGTTGGTTCATGGTTTTCTTCAGTTTTTGATCTACTGTATAATTATTTTTAAAGGGGTTATCGGCTATAAAAAGCCAGGCCAGGAAAATCTCTTTCATATTATTCTGTGTTTTATTCTCTGTTACTTTGACACAAAGGCATCTGCTGTGATGCTCACACACTGATGAAGGTCAAATGTCAGCTTTGTTTTTAGAGCCTACATAGATTAAAAAAAAAAAAATCAATATGTACTGAGTCAATATGAGTCAGTTATAGAAATCAGTGACGATACCCAGCCGTAATGTACACATCCTGGACAGGGAGGAAAGAGGCTGTTTACGTGAAAAGGGAATGAGCATCTGCGAACCAAGGAAGCGGCCAATGGGCATTCAAAGGACTTTTTCATATACGTTATTTAAAACAGTGTCGGGGATTGCAGTGTGGATGAGGGAAGGAGGACCCATATGCTGGACTCACAGATAGGTGAAGGTTGGTGTTTATTGTAGACTGAGTGAACGAACAGAACAGACGCAGGAAATGGCTGGCTGGCTGGCTGGACGACTGACTGACTGACTGAACTGAACATAGGACAACCTAACGGCGACAATGACACGACAAAACTTGTAAAGCCCAGGAACTTAAATACACAGATTGGATGATGACGATAATTGGGCACAGGTGAATACACAGCTGAACATAATAAAAAAGGAAATGGTACAAGTGGAAAAAACAGAACATGAACTGAAAACGCTGGGTCAATTACCCAGGAATCCTGACTGTTTATTTTAACCTCTGTGTGCAGCGCTTTGTGACTACCTGTCTATGAAAAGCGCTTAATAAATTAACTTTACCTACTTACTTTACTTACTTACCCCCCCCCCCCCCAAAGGCCGGCACCTGACGGCTGAAAGAAAAGAAAACCAGACCAGGGCAACCGGCGACTGAGCTACGGGAGACTGAACTACAGAAGACTGGAGGTGGGTGAGGTGGTAGACTGATGGGTGAACATTCTCTTCCAAGCCTCCAGAGCAAGAGGGCACTGGCTGGAGAGCCTCAGCTGAGTTTCTAGGATGGTCAGGTTGGATTCTGGCTGCCCTCAGCCTGGGTGCTGGGACAGGCATGGAAGGTGGCTGGATACCAGTCACACCCACCCGAGGAACATGAACGGGTGCAGGAGTGGACTGGGTCACAGCTGCCCTCGTCCTGGGAGGTGGCACAGGTTTGGGTGTAGGCTGACTGATAGAGGTGGAAATAATGACTGGATGTGTGATACTGACAGGTTTATCAGGGATTATTCTGGTCCTTCTGCCACCACTATTTACAGTCTTTAACTGAACAGTCTTTGATGGTGTCGAAGTTATTGTCTTGAATAAATCTCTGCTCAGATGGAGCAGAGCAGAAAAAGTCTTCCCAGTCCACATCATCGTCCAGGAGGGAAACTGCCTATGAATCAGAGAGGAGTCTATTATGTGTTTTAAGTGAAGAATCAGATGAAGGGTGTGGAAAACAGTCACTGGAACTCACCACCGGGAGTTGCTGAAAATAGTCCATTTTATGGCGGCGTGTGCGCCGCTTTCTCCGGGAAGAGGAAGTGGCTGGGGTAAACAGCTGAGCCTCTGGCGCGGTAGCCTCCGTTGAGCCGAGGTGGGAGGCGTAGCCGCTGTGCCGTGGCGAGGCGGAGAGGCTGGTGAGTGAAGCAGCCGGCGGCCGAGTGAGGAACGGAGTGGCGAGGGAGTGAGTGGCCAAAACTTGGCCAGTTACACCCACTCTCCGCGGCGAATGCTCCGATGTAGGAGAGGCAGCAGGCGGAAGAACACGGTGTCCTCGAGGCCCGCCCAGAGCCAGACGAGTCCCCACGAAGACGCGCTCTCTCTCCGCGAAGAGCCACTGCTTTCCCCTAAGCTCCTCCATCCAGCGAAGGAGCACTGCCTCCTGCCGCTCGAAAAGTTCCGAGTCCGCTGGGTCCACAACGCGGGGTTGTGTCATTCTGTCAGGGTTTGCAGTGTGGATGAGGGAAGGAGGACCCAAATGCTGGATTCACATGTAGATAGGTGAAGGTTAGTGGTGGATGGATCGATCCAAATATCGATAGTGTCGATCCCAAGTCGGGATCGGATCGATACTAGCCTGGGTAGATCGATTCTTTACTTTGAGCTCTTCTTGTTTGCTATGCTGTGCTTTCGGCAAAAACGAAACAGCCAGGTTGCTGGACTCGCTGCTCCTGTGTCAGCAGAGATCAGGCACACTTTGCCCCCCCTATTATGCACTTAAGACCTATGCGGTTTCACATCCGTGAGAGCCGATAGGGACACGCAGGCCAGCGGAAAAAGCAGAGGTGGGGGACTCATTGTCTACGTTAACAACAGATACTGTAACCCTGGACACGTCTCCGTTAAAGTTTCGGTATGCCGTCCGGACCTGGAGCTGCTAGCTGTTAGCTTGCGGCCATATTATCTACCTCGGGAGTTCAGTCATGTGATCTGTGTGTGTGTTTACATCCCTCCGAGGGCCGACGCAACAGCTGCCTGTGAGAAAATACACACAGTCACAGCAAGACTTCAGACACAAAACCCCGAGGCTTTCATTATTATATCTGGAGACTTTAACCATGCCACACTGGACTCTACTCTGGCTGCTTTTCACCAGTTTGTGAATTGTCCCACAAGGAGCAACAGGACAATTGACCTACTGTATGCTAATGTGAGAGATGCATACAGAGCCACCCCCCTCCCCCCACTAGGGAAGTCAGACCACAACCTGGTTTACCTACAGCCACAATACACACCCCTCGTCCAAAGGCAGCCTGTCACAACGCGCTCCATCCGGAGATGGACCCCAGAAAAGGAGGATGCTCTGAGAGACTGCTATGACACCACAGACTGGGATGTGCTCCTGAGCCCACATGGTGAGGACATAGAGGGGGCGACACACTGTCTTACAGACTACCTCAACTTTTGTGTGGACACAGTTGCCCCTGCTAAGACGGTACGGTGTTATCCTAATAACAAACCGTGGGTAACACAGGAAGTCAAAGCTGTCCTCAACATGAAGAAGAAGGCTTTCAGGAGAAAAGTGAAGGAGGAGATGAAAGCAGCACAGCGGGAGGTGAAACGCTGCCTGAGGGAAGCAAAGGACACCTACAGGAGGAAGGTGGAGCAGAAGTTGGAGAGGAACAATATGAGGGAGGTCTGGAATGGTGTGAAAACCATCACAGGCCACAACACCAAGAAAAGCACAGTGGGGGGGACTGTGGAGAAGGCAAACGAACTCAACAACTTCTTCAACAGGTTTGACCAGCCCACAACCCCCCCCACCCTCACCCTCACCTTCACTACAGAGTCCTCTCCCCACTCTCCTGCCTCCCTCGCTTCCCCCCCTTCCTGACACCATGACACCCCCCTCCTCGAATCCCTCTCTCAGCAGCAAGACATCTCCCCCCCTCCCCTCCTCCCAAACATCTCCCAGTGTCACAGTGGATCAGGTCAGGAGGCAACTGAGGAAGCTTGTACTCTGTACTTATATATGTGTGTGTGTGTATGTATGTATGTGTGTGTGTGTGTGTGTGTGTGTGTGTGTGTATATATATATATATATATATATATATATATATATATATATATATATATGGAGCAGCTGGATAGCGTAGTGGTTAAACTACACGCCTTTGGAACAGAGGATCGCAAGTTCGATTCCTGCCTGGGGCGTCTGTATCCAGTAAGGGTCCTAAGGCTAGACCCCCTATGCTAAGCAAGCCTACCGCAGACATGAGCGAGACAGATAAATATGAAGGCATGCCGGCTCGGACGTCGCCCGGATCAACAAGGTCCGCGTCAGGTGTTGAGGAACCAGGGCACCCTGACGAAAAGTGGGCTACTGGAACAAGAAGGCATCGGTGGGCAAGGGACGAAAACAGGGCGTTGTTGGAATGCTACTACGCAAGTAACCCCGGCGGAAGGGGCTACATGAATAGGATGAGGGACCTATGGATTCTTCGATACCCAACATCCACAATGACGGCGAAACAACTAGTAGCTCAGTGTTCCAACATTCGAAAGAAGGGACTGCTCTCACAGCTAGAGATTGACGAGGTACAACACAAATGCTACGGCAAGGAGGAGTCAGGACGCCAGGTCAGGGGGGAGATATCATCACCCCCACCCGAGATTGGGTACATAGCCCCAAGTGCGATAGGAGAAGGATCGTTGAGTGCGAGAGGAACTGACCTGAAAAATAGGATCAACCACGATTACCGACACTAACAAGCTGATCTACAATACGGCAGCAGTGATCAGTGAGATGCTTGGCTACAAGTTGAACAGCCACAAGGGGCAGTACCCTCCATGGAGAAGGAGGCTAGAGGGCAAGATCAAAGTAGCACGGAGGGAGGTTAGCCAACTAACGGAGTTGCAGAAAGGTGAGACAAATAAGGTGCCTAAGAAATACAGCAAGTTGTCCATACCTGAGGCCTTGGAAACTGCCAAGCAAAGACTCACAGCTCAGTGGCTAGAGGATCTGAGGGCAGACCACAGCGACCTCCCTGAACAGGGTCCAGTAACCATCACAGTGGCAGATATCCAAGAAAGGGTCTCCAGTATGAAGAGTTGGACAGCACCAGGGCCCGACATGGTTCACGCCTACTGGCTGAAGAAGCTGACTGCACTCCACGAGCGTCTGGCAGCACAAATGAACCAGCTGCTAGTTAACGAAAGACACCCGGAATGGCTAACTGAAGGCCGGACGGTCCTGATCCCCAAGGACCCCAAGAAGGGACCGGTCCCCTCCAACTACCGACCAATAACCTGCCTCAGTACTACATGGAAGCTCCTGTCAGGCATCATATCGGCTAAGATGAACAGGCACATGGGTCAATACATGAGCGGGACACAGAAAGGAATTGGCAAGAATACCAGAGGCGCAAAACACCAGCTACTGGTAGACAGAACAGTCAGCCGAGACTGCAAGACCAGACTGACCAACCTGTGCACTGCCTGGATTGATTACAAGAAGGCCTATGACTCAATGCCCCACAGCTGGATACTGGAATGCCTAGAATTGTACAAGATCAATGGGACCCTAAGAGCCTTCATCAGGAACTCAATGGGGATGTGGCGTACAACACTAGAGGCCAACTCCAAGCCCATAGCACAAGTTACCATCAAGTGCGGGATCTACCAAGGAGATGCTCTGTCCCCACTGCTGTTCTGCATACGCCCTGCCCGTGATCAGGTACCCTGCTGGGGTAATAAGCTGGCCAAAGGAGGAGATAGAAGCCACTGACATAAAGACAAGAAAGCTCCTGACCATGCATGGAGGGTTTCACCCCAAGTCCAGCACCCTGAGGCTGTACGCTAAGCGGAAGGAAGGGGGCCGGGGACTGGTGAGTGTCAGCACCACAGTCCAGGATGAGACAAGGAACATCCAAGAATACATTGGGAAGATGGCCCCAACTGACCGAGTGCTCAGTGAATACCTCAGGCAGCAGAAACCCAAGAAAGAGGAGGGAGACGAGGAACCATCATGGAAGGACAGGCCCCTGCACGGTATGTACCACCGGCAGATAGAGGAGGTGGCTGATATCCAGAAATCCTACCAGTGGCTGGACAAAGCTGGACTGAAAGACAGCACAGAGGCACTAATCATGGCAGCACAAGAACAAGCTCTGAGCACAAGATCCATAGAGGCTGGGGTCTATCACACCAGGCAAGACCCCAGGTGCAGGCTGTGTAAAGATGCCCCAGAGACAATCCAGCACATAACAGCAGGGTGCAAGATGCTAGCAGGCAAGGCATACATGGAACGCCATAACCAAGTGGCCGGCATAGTGTACAGGAACATCTGTGCCGAGTATAACCTGGAAGTCCCGAGGTCAAAATGGGAGATGCCCCCAAGGGTGGTGGAGAATGACCGAGCTAAGATCCTGTGGGACTTCCAGATACAGACGGACAAAATGGTGGTGGCTAACCAACCGGACATAGTGGTGGTAGACAAACAGAAGAAGACGGCCGTAGTGATCGATGTAGCGGTTCCGAATGACAGCAATATCAGGAAGAAGGAACACGAGAAGCTGGAGAAATACCAAGGGCTCAGAGAAGAGCTCGAGAGGATGTGGAGGGTGAAGGTAACGGTGGTCCCCGTGGTAATCGGAGCACTAGGTGCGGTGACTCCCAAGATAGGCGAGTGGCTCCAGCAGATCCCGGGAACAACATCGGAGATCTCTGTCCAGAAGAGCGCAGTCCTGGGAACAGCTAAGATACTGCGCAGGACCCTCAAGCTCCCAGGCCTCTGGTAGAGGACCCGAGCTTGAAGGATAAACCGCCCGCAGGGGCGTGCTGGGTGTTTATATATATATATATAACAATTCTGTAACTGTAACTTCGGTCGTTGCTGTGCTTTTTGGAAGTCGAACCCACCCGAGGGATTAATAAAGTTCTATCTTATCTTATCTTATCTTAGATTAACAAAAAAAAAAAAAAGATCGCCACCACGGCAGACCCGATGGCATTTTCATGCTTCGCCGCATCATTTATATATATAGCATTTATATTCTATTTTTATCTTATTGTATATTTTATTCTATTTTATTCTACTGTATATAGTATTTTATTTTATTCTATTCTGTACAGTTGTGTACTGTATTTATTCTTATTGTATTCTAACTTTTGCTTCATAACCTTTGCACTGTCCACTTCCTGCTGTGACAAAACAAATTTCGCACGTGTGGAACTTATCTT
The DNA here is from genome assembly GCF_057382185.1 of Mchenga conophoros. Classification (NCBI taxonomy): domain Eukaryota; kingdom Metazoa; phylum Chordata; class Actinopteri; order Cichliformes; family Cichlidae; genus Mchenga; species Mchenga conophoros. Next base: position 35,951,124 of record NC_140546.1, read on the forward strand.
ATCTTATTTATTCTTACAATAACAGTACATTCAATGGCTGCAGCTCTCCCGCTGGCAGCCGTACACATCACCACCACCAAACCAGCAGCGGCATCACAGAACACGCCCTGCCACATACCCCCATCGCCCGCTTCACCCCACCCCGCAAGTAGGGGAGGGAATCGGCCCGGACCATCGGCTCCCCATGCTCCGGCCCAACGACGGGGAAGTGTCCACTCTGGCGGTTGCCCGCAGGACCATGCAGCCTGCATGCCGAAGCGGACAGCATGCCGCCCTCAGGCAGGACCCCTGCGCACCTGGCGCCCCTCAACCTCCATCTCCAACTTGGCAGGTCCCGCTGGCGCTCCAGCCTCCGGCTTACCCCGAGCCGCGCGCTGTCCACCCTTACAGTGATCACCTGGTTGCTGTGAAGGTGAGTCCATCTCATCTGCAGCAGCATCGCAGACCACGGCTGGCCACAATAATAAAACATTTTTATTTAATTATAAATAAATTATTTCTCCTAATTATATCCTGGGTTTTAAGTAATTACAATACAATACAAAAATACAAAAGGAAAAATCACAAAAAACACTTAAGGTCAAGAAAATTTATTGCGATTTAGCAATTCAGGCATCCATCCAATTGAGGCATCCACCTTATTTATTGAAAAGTATCGGTAACGGTATTGGTATCGGGGATACTGGCCCGTATTTACTTGGTATCGGATCACCCATCGCACACCACTAGTGAAGGTTGGTGTTTATTGTAGACGGAGTGAACAAACAGAACAGACGCAGGAAATGGCTGGCTGAATGGCTGGAAGACTGAATGAATGACTGACTGACTGACGGAACTGATGGAACTGAATATAGGACAACCTAACAGCGACAATGACAGGACAGAGAACTTGTAAAACCTAGGAACTTCAATACACAGAGTGGATGATGACAATAATTGGACACAGGCGAATACACAGCTGAATATAATGAAACAGGAAATGGTACAAGTGGAAAAAACAGAACATGAACTGAAAACGCTGGGTCAATTACCCAGGAATCCTGACAAACAGACTTTACTTTAAACTTTAAATTCACTTCATTACATTCTCTTCTTTTTTATCTTATTCTAAAGATAGAAAGTCAATAACATATGAACATTCAGTTACTTATGAATACTTCACTTCATGTTTCATTGAGTTTATCCCATTTTACTTCGAATAGATTTATCATTAGCTCATTCTCACATGAGCGTTCATTTTAGCACAATCTACTTGTGAGGAATTCAAATACACATTCTTTCATTTTTTTCTCTTCAAAAACAATATGTTTGTCAATTGTTTATTAAGTCATACATGTTAGACATTCTTTTAGCTTAGTGGCTCCTTAGTATCGCTCTTATTTGCTCCACCCATCCTTCTCACACACATGCAGCCTCCAAGGACATCTGAACACAGACTCTTCAGTGAGAGGCTTATCTTTAGAACCATTTCATAGATTACATTTTCTAATTTGTTATATTGGTTAAACTTTTACCTGAATATATTCTAATCAGTATTAAGCAATTAAGCATATTTACCTATCAGCAAAACGACATATAAATTATGATTAATTCTGTGTTTAACAACTACAACACACTTAATACCATTCCATTCAGAATGATGTATAATGATCAGTTGGCGACACATTTAGGTTCAAACTTGATCATGTCTATGCTCACAAACTCCAGACACTAGAATAATTTTCATTAATAATTTTCAAATTAATTTCTCCTTCATCATAAGTCCTTGCAGGACTTCAATCTCTCGCTATCCCACCTCTCTTGATACAATTGAACTCTCACTATGAGGACCAAAAAGATGTCAGTGGAAATGAAGGAGGCCACCATTAAGCTGAAAAACCAAAATAAACCTGAGGAGATCAATTTAAAATCAACTCAGCTTGTATAAAAACTACTTTTCTTGATTTTAAAGCAGAGATTTCTACAGGGAGTGCAGAATTATTAGGCAAATTAATATTTTGTCCACATCATCCTCTTCATGCATGTTGTCCTACTCCAAGCTGTATAGGCTCGAAAGCCTACTACCAATTAAGCATATTAGGTGATGTGCATCTCTGTAATGAGAAGGGGTGTGGTCTAATGACATCAACACCCTATATCAGGTGTGCATAATTATTAGGCAACTTCCTTTCCATTGGCAAAATGGGTCCAAAGAAGGACTTGACAGGCTCAGAAAAGTCAAAAATAGTGAGATATCTTGCAGAGGGATGCAGCAGTCTCAAAATTGCAAAGCTTCTGAAGCGTGATCATCGAACAATCAAGCGTTTCATTCAAAATAGTCAACAGGGTCGCAAGAAGCGTGTGGAAAAACCAAGGCGCAAAATAACTGCCCATGAACTGAGAAAAGTCAAGCGTGCAGCTGCCAAGATGCCACTTGCCACCAGTTTGGCCATATTTCAGAGCTGCAACATCACTGGAGTGCCCAAAAGCACAAGGTGTGCAATACTCAGAGACATGGCCAAGGTAAGAAAGGCTGAAAGACGACCACCACTGAACAAGACTCACAAGCTGAAACGTCAAGACTGGGCCAAGAAATATCTCAAGACTGGTTTTTCTAAGGTTTTATGGACTGATGAAATGAGAGTGAGGATCTTGATGGGCCAGATGGATGGGCCCGTGGCTGGATTGGTAAAGGGCAGAGAGCTCCAGTCCGACTCAGACGCCAGCAAGGTGGAGGTGGAGTACTGGTTTGGGCTGGTATCATCAAAGATGAGCTTGTGGGGCCTTTTCGGGTTGAGGATGGAGTCAAGCTCAACTCCCAGTCCTACTGCCAGTTTCTGGAAGACACCTTCTTCAAGCAGTGGTACAGGAAGAAGTCTGCATCCTTCAAGAAAAACATGATTTTCATGCAGGACAATGCTCCATCACACGCGTCCAAGTACTCCACAGCGTGGCTGGCAAGAAAGGGTATAAAAGAAGAAAAACTAATGACATGGCCTCCTTGTTCACCTGATCTGAACCCCATTGAGAACCTGTGGTCCATCATCAAATGTGAGATTTACAAGGAGGGAAAACAGTACACCTCTCTGAACAGTGTCTGGGAGGCTGTGGTTGCTGCTGCACGCAATGTTGATGGTGAACAGATCAAAACACTGACAGAATCCATGGATGGCAGGCTTTTGAGTGTCCTTGCAAAGAAAGGTGGCTATATTGGTCGCTGATTTGTTTTTGTTTTGTTTTTGAATGTCAGAAATGTATATTTGTGAATGTGGAGATGTTATATTGGTGTCACTGGTAAAAATAAATAATTGAAATGGGTATATATTTGTTTTTTGTTAAGTTGCCTAATAATTATGCACAGTAATAGTCACCTGCACACACAGATATCCCCCTAAAATAGCTAAAACTAAAAACAAACTAAAAACTACTTCCAAAAACATTCAGCTTTGATATTAATGAGTTTTTTGGGTTCATTGAGAACATGGTTGTTGTTCAATAATAAAATTATTCCTCAAAAATACAACTTGCCTAATAATTCTGCACTCCCTGTATACTTTACCTTTGTGTCTCAAATGAACTTGGTTATCCAGCTAGTTAGGACTATGTGTTTTTGGACACCCCCCCCCCCCCCTTTTTTTTTTTAATTTTTTAGGATTAGTTCAATCTCAACTTTAAACTAATGAAGTTATTCCAGGGTCTCAGGTATAACTATTTTTAACAGTCTTTTTTTGTTTCATTGTTTTAGTGTGTGTAGGTTACCAAACCAATGCTACGTTCACAATTTTTACAGTTTTTCACAGCCTCATCTTTCATGAGGTGGCTGTAGCTCATGAGGTAGTGCAGGTCATCTGTTAATTGATGGATTGATCCCTGGATTCTGCAGTCTGCATGCTAAACATACCAACCCCAAGTTGCTCTCAGATGTATCCATCCAGAGTATGAATGTGTGTGAATCTTAGATAGAACAGACTTCATCATAGAAAAAGTGTATATATGAATTGGTGAATGAGGCAAATTGTATAAAGTGCTTTGAGTGCTCAGGTAGAATAGAAAAGCACTATATAAGAACAAGACCATTTACCATGTCATTTAGTCAAATTAGGTCAAAATCAGACCTTATATGATGTCTAGTGATTTATCCTGAATTGGTTAATAAAGCTTCCTGGTGTCCACAGTGTTGATGAAAATCAACAGAAAATTGTTTTTGGACATGGTCCACTTCTCAGGGAGGTGTCATGAAGGGCAAGAGGAGATATGTGTTATAATTCACTGCCATGTCAACTTGTAATTACAAACCCATCTGTCTCTCATTCTATGACAACCGCAAAATGTCCAATTATGGTTTCATTTAAATTGTAATTAGTTCAGCCCAATTTGCCATCCTCTGGCATGCTGCATGTGCCTAATGAAAGTGAGATGCATGCTTCAGTGCTAAGGAACCTGATAGTTTGGTGCTGACTACACACTGGTTTCCACACAAACACATACACTCTGCATTTTAGGCAAAGTAATAATTAATGTGTTGATAATCAGATTTGTAATGATTTCTTCATACCTATTAGCACATTACCTCAAAGGCTCTTGGTAACAGGAATGTTTCTGGTGCCTGTGGCAAGATATCAATCGACACTGTGAAGAGACCCTTTCCCAGTACTGTAACCAGGCTGTTTATGTTACTAAAACATGCATCAGAATAATTTACTAAACAAACATTACTTTTTTTAGTAAAGCAAGTACTACTATGACTACAGTCACTTCAGAATTGTACAGCATTACTGTGTTTCATATCAACTGCAAATTTAGTTTTTCAGAATTTTAAAAAGAGTTTCAATAATATTAATGTCACTAACTCAGCCTTATAAAGCTTTTATTGACTTTCAACTGTAATATTTTGATTATTCTTATCCTAGTTGATTTACAACAACTTGCAGAGTACAGTAAACATTTGGGGTAAATAAATAAAATAAAATAAAATAAAATAAATGGAAAAAAAACAAGATGGCAATACCATCCATCCATCCACCTTCATCCACTTTATCCGAGGCCGGGTCGCGGGGGCAGCAGCCTAAGCAAAGAGGCCCAGACCTCCCTCTCCCCAGCCACCTCCTCCAGCTTATCCGGGGGAATACCAAGGCGTTCCCAGGCCAGCCGAGAGATATAATCTCTCCTCCAGCGTGTCCTGGGTCTGCCCCGGGGCCTCCTCCCGGTGGGACATGCCTGGAACACCTCACCCAGGAGGCGCCCAGGAGGCATCCTTGTCAGATGCCCGAACCACCTCAGCTGGCTCCTTTCGATGTGGAGCAGCAGCTGCTCTACTCTGAGCCCCTCCCGGATGGCCGAACTTCTCACCCTATCTCTAAGGGAGAGGCCAGCCACCCTTCGGAGGAAGCTCATTTCTGCCGCTTGTATCCGCGATCTCGTTCTTTCGGTCACTACCCACAGCTCGTGGCCATAGGTGAGGGTAGGGACGTAGATCGACCGGTAAATTGAGAGCTTCGCTTTTACACTCAGCTCCCTCTTCACCACGACGGACCGGTGCAGCATCTGCATTACTGCAGCTGCAGCCCCAATCCGTCTGTCGATCTCCGGCTCCCTTCTCCCATCACTCGCAATGCAATAGCAATACCTTTCATTTAATTCAACTTTTTTATTTGCTGATATACAGTCACACTACTGTCCTGGAGCCTTGTACTGAATTTAATCATATATTAACATGCTGTAACAACATCCAGGTCTGTTTGGTATGCACACATCTGTAGCAACATTAAAACCATCCATCCCAAGGGGTTAGTTCAGGCCACCCTATGGATGCTTGGTTAGCCTCGGGTGATTTTGTAGGTCAAGACAACTTGGGCATACAAATCCCAGGTTTATCAGGCAGACTGTGATTTGCCTCCCATTTGTACTGTTGGACTGTAATCACCCACTGATTAGTTTTAGAGACTAAAATCTATTTGATTGGGTTTAGGAGAAGGCAGTGGTTAGAATTAAAATATGCATCTTAACACCAATACTTCTTTGCATTGAAAAATGATTGGAATAGACAGCACCAATTTAATAATGCCATTACCATGTACTTCACACACCACCTACAAAGGCCAGTGTGTTTGTATATGAGACATCACAGTAGCTTTGACAAAACTGCATTTCTTTTCATTCTAGGATTGAGAACAGTGCTTATCAGCATTGAGAGCTTCAACTGTGTACTATAAAAAACATCAGCTTCAAAATTAAAGGGAAGGTTTCCAATAGATAATACACATTGATTTAATTCTCCTGTTGCTGCAGATTACTCATTGCATGTTACTGGAGTGAAGAGAGTGGAAGTGTGGTATCCTTAGATATATTTGGGGTGATTGTGTCTGTATTCAGGCCATGATTAGCTTGTAATCCTCAAAATACGAACTCATTGTTATCTCTCCAACTCAGCAGTCTTCAGGAAATCTGGTTTTTAGTATTTTTGTATTTTTTTTTTCTCTTTGTGTTTCTGTCATTGATTATAAGATGCACAAATTTCCATAGCAGTAGTGAGTTTTATCTGTTCAGAAAGGTCTGTCATAGCTATTTTTTTCTATTCATGAAGAGGTAACTAAAACTGGTAGCACCCTAGATTATGGCATTAGGTTACTGGCAAAGTGATAACATGTGGGTGTTTTCATTCCTGGGGCATAAAATAATGCATATATTTCAGTGCTGCTGGTATGTCTCATTTATGAACAATGATGTCCTTTGAAAACAGTGTGTCTCACCAAAGAAGCAACTTCAGCGTCTCTCCATGCTTTCAGGAGGTTGAGGTGATATACCTGTGTGGCTCCTCCCTGGTTCAACCACCACATTTCATAGTAAATGTCACTCACTCACTGTGTGACCACAAAGGGACCTTGCCACTTGGCGAGTAACTTTAATTTAGAAGAAGGGAGCAATACAAGCACTTTATCTCCTGGTGAAAATTGCCTGAGCCTCGGCCCTCTTTTGCACAGGTGCTGCTGACGTTCCTGGGCCTGGAATACATTCTCCCATGATAACATCCCCAACATGTTCTTTCTAGAATGTATGGAATCTCATTTTTAGGTGGGCTTGGACCTTCCTCCCAGTTTTCTTTAATTAGGTCCAACACCCCCCAAGGCTTCCTGCCAAACATCAACTGCTTGAGACCTCTGAGAAAGATTATGTTGAACTTGTCTTTGTCTTCTGTGTTTAGGAGTGTATGAGGTGCATGATACAATCCTCTAGATTAAAGTGCAATTGAAAAAAGATTGTCGTCCCCCCAGTTTACCTCGCATTACATCTGAGAGGGAGTAAAACAACTTTATACCCAGCCTTTCATGTTTTAAGTGATACAGAATTCTAAAACTGAGTTTATCTGTATGTGAGTTTTCTAATAGTAATTCAGCATTAATTGTTAATCAAAAATATAATTAATTTAAGTCTAATTAATATCATGAATGAAAAATGTAGATTGAGCAATTAAATAATTCTAATATGATGATTTTGTGAGCGCTGGCGTGACTCAGCACGGACTTTGCCAAGTTAGTGTGTGTGAGTCTGGCTGCAGGAATCTGAAAGATAAATGTGTCTCTGGCCAATCAAGATGCATGATTTTGACTAAGAAATTATATTTAGTATGTTGTAATTGATAAACAGAATAATTTATTTGATTTTGCTGATGTTAATTATGATTAATGCTGATCAGAATATAATCAAGTATAGCCAATAAAATTAATAAAAATACAATCTGAGTGAGGAACTCAATCTAGTAACAGGCATCTACCTAAAATTTTTGTATAGAGTGCAGAGAACGAAGTGGAGCAGTGGGTTCAGGGTGTGGTGTCAGGTAAGGCTGACAGAACAACTGATGACCATCAAGTAATTATGCCTTCCCTATTCGAGGAGAATGCTGGGACCTGACAGGGCAATATAAGTGGTGTGTGAAGCCAGAGAAGGCAGCTGGAAAGCTGCACAACCAAGAGCGTACCAACAGCTGTTTCCAATAAAAACACCTGTCCACATGTAAACGCTGTGTGCGTGGGTCCTTCATTACTGCCACAAATACATACAAAATAAGAGAAAGGCACACAATAGAAAAGGTTCACATTAGGGAGCAGGTTGTAAAGTGCTTGAAAGTAGTGCACCTTGGTCTGAGTAGAGTCTGTGTAGAATAGAATAGCCTTTATTGTCACTGTACAGAGTACAACGGAATTGGAGTGCCGCTCCCTTGGTGCAAGTTTCAATAATAAATATAAATGTAAAATATAAAAAGTACAAAAAAACAGTAAAAACAATTGTAAGTACTCAAACAATAGTATGTACAATATATACAGGATAGCAGCATTAATATAATGACAGTGACGGTATGGAATAGATTCAATTGTTTTTGTGCTTATTTACTACGGTGATAGCTCTGGGAAAGAAGCTATCCCTGAATCTGTTTGTCCTGGTTTTATGTGACCTGTACCGTCGGCCTGACGGTAATAGTTCAAACAGTTGGTTGCTGGGGTGAGAGTGGTCCTTGATGATATTGCCAGCTCTGCTGAGGTACCAAGAGTTTGCAGTGACGTCCAGGGTGGGCAGAGAGCAGCCAGTGATCTTCTGGGCTGTGTTGATGACCCTCTGCAGTACTTTCCTGTCCGCAGCTGAGCACCCTGCATACCATGTGTGAGTGTCCTGAGTGATGAGGGTTACTCAGACTATGGGACATTTTGGTGGGTTGGGCCTGGGTGAGGTATGGGGGGGATAGTGTTTGTTCACAGTCTGAATGACCCAGGGAAGAAGCTGTTTGTGAGTCTAGAGGTGTGGGACCTGATTGACCGGAGGTGCCGACCGGAGGGCAACAGCACGTGGACAGGGTGCAAGGGGTCACCTGTGATGCTCTGGTTTTCCTGAGACAGGAGGATCTAGGGATGGCCTCCAGGGGTGGCAGAGGGCAGCCAATGATTTTGGCCGGTGGGCAGTGTTAATTACCCTCTACGTGCGATCCTGTATTCAGTAGTGGCTGCTGGGTACCAAACACCCAGGCAGTAGGAGAGCACGCTCTCCACTGAGGAGAACAGGTGCTGTGTGCATTCCATCTCTAATTCCTCATGGCTGACACAGAATGTCCCACTGCACGTCACTTACTTAGAGCTTGGCACAGTCTGGTCACTCCTCACTAGTGATTATATGTATACGTTTCTGGTCCTCCTTTGAGGTTAAAGCAATGATGTTGTCTGGCCAGCTGCTGCTGACTCTTTATCAGAGGGTTTGTTTCCACTTTGAAATAGACAATCGATGTTTCAGTTGCTACTGGTTTAAAGTGTGGCACAGAACTTCCATCTGGGTTTGTGACTTCAACGATTGGCTTTGTGGTGGTGCTGTCATTTAAATCTAAAGCCTGCTCATTCATTCCTGGGTTAAATTCATCTCTCCTCATGTCATTCATCTGGTGACTTGAGGAGACAGAGATCATGCACTCACTCCAGGAATTTCTGGTGTGGTTGGCGGAGACTGGTTGACGGTGGCACTTGTTTTTCACTGCCAGAGTATGCTGGAGGTGAAGCTATGGGAGATTATCCAAATCTGGCCTGGACAGAAGTCTGATGATGATGGTGTTGGTCTGTCATTTTGCTCCAGCCTCTGTGCTCGTGGAGGAGGTTGATCCAGGTCTAGGTCGACCTGCTTTTGACATACTGTGACATTTGATTAGTATAATTTTTCATCCCTGCCAGTCAAATCATTCTCTCCCTGATTCTGCCACAAGAAAAGAATATTTTCAATTAGCATTAAATTACACATCTTTTCTTTTAACTAATTTGTTCCTCATCTTCATTTTTCCTTTTTTTTCCCTTTCTTTGCATCATGTTATACTGAATTTTGGAAATACAAATTAATTTATCTACATGTTTTATTGCTACAACATATCACCATGGTTTATTTTTCATAAATTGGACATTTGGACTATTTTAGGTTATACTTCATTTGAATGGCTTTCTGCTTTGGACTGTGGGGCGCTCAGAGACACAATCTGTAGATTCTCAGTAACAACCAATGTCTATTTGTGAATTCAGCCCCAGTAAGTCGTCACTTATGTAACTCACAGTCTCGTTAATCTGCGTCAGCCTAAAATAACTGTGTTTACTTGCATCTGTTGCTGGTGATCAGCTCAAGTTCACAGTGTTGAACTTTACCAAACACAATATAATTTCCCATTCCTTAACAACTATAGTTCAATCAGAAATTCACGCTGGTCCGAGCCACCAACCACTCTGGGTTCTTTATCAATTGAGATTACAGCAGTGACTGTCTGCTCTCAGTCCTGCATTTGTCTCCTCAATAATTTGCTTGGCGGTAAGCACTCTTTCAGACTCATTGAGTCTACCTGCAGGGTTTCCTGAATCAACATGAAAGCAGAGCAGAAATGACTTGATATATCCCATGCTTGTCGCTAATATTATTGTGGAAAAATAAATTGAGCATTGAAACCAAACTGATTTTTTTTAGATTTATTGAAAGAAACCTTTGCAAAGGGATCAATACAGCACAAACAGGGTTCATACCAACAGTAAGAAATAGGCAAAATACTGACAGCTATTATGTGCATACAATCTGTCAAAAAAAAGCAAAATTATAACAGCTCCTTTATAGCCAATGTGTGGATACACTCTTGTGTATTCAGTGATCGGGAGTTAAATTCTCACCAGCTTGATAATGAATTGCATCGTGGCCTTGAACAAAGCTTACAGTTAGCTGCTTTCCCATCTCTGTACACTCTTTTCTTTGTATAACAAAGACACAGTTTCATACCAATAGTACACTGAGGCTAAATTAGGTGAAACACAAATTTTACATTACACTCATTACTACTTTTTCTCTGTGAGCCTCCACATTTTGATGAGCTGTACCTGTAACTGTGAGAAAGCAGGTCCAGAGCCTCATTGATCTCGGTCTTATAGGTGGCTGTTTTGTGTTCAAAGGCCTTTGGCACAGATAGTGCATTGATCCATGGGTGATTTATCAAGTCTGCAGTGCTTGTGCCTAGCTACAAGTCCAACACACTGCCACGGTGATTAATTGTGTGCCTCAATGGCAATACAGAGTGTAAGATTGTACATGATGTGACAAGAAGGGTCAATAACCAGCAGTCACAATGGGCCCACACAGAGGAAGGACCTACAGATTGATTATATTATATACAATAGCAGCAGCAGAATAAGCACTTAAAATGGCTATCATTTTCAGTCATGAATTTTGATTTTTGAGAATTCATTGTTAATAAAAAAAAAATTTCTACATTTATTATTCCAAATAAACATTTTAAATATGTCAGTTGTAGATTATGTTCAAATATAATGGCAGTACAATATGTATTTCTAATCACCTCTAACAGATGTAGTTCAAAGACAGCTCTACTAACAAGCCAAGCCAGGACTTGGCTTTTACTTTCAAGAGCCATTTTTGAGCAACTTCTGACCAAAAATAAATAAAATAAAGCTCGTTCTACTTAGAAAGGGAGCTTTATTTTATAAAGGTGATGTGCCTCAAGGGAAGGAGGGGGGACTCTCACCAGCTGATTGCCAGCTGACTGCTGGCTGTAGGTTAACTGTTAGTTTGCTGACCATTGGCTTAAAGTGGTCATTTTGAGTGTGTCATGGTTTGCTGTGTGGCAGGCAGGAGAAGGACCCAAGATGCAGATTCACAGACACGGGGATAAACTCAAAAAACACAGCTTTATTGCTGGCCACGGGAAGCAATACAAAATAAACTAAAACTGGGAAAACTAAAGCATGAAATGTACAAGGAACCGAACCACGGGGAGAATTACACACAACATGAGGGAGAACGCGATGCCGAACAGAGGGAGACTCAGACAGAAATACACAGAGGGTAAACGAGGAAAGTGGGCACACACGGGGAACACAGGTGATACTGATAATCATAACGAGACAGGGCGGGGTGAACTGAACATGACATGTACAGGCACAGAGGTTCAGACAGGAGGAGAGAGAGCACGGGGAAAACACAGACATAACGGGCTGGGGAAACATGAAACAACCACAAAGGGAGACGAGGGCTCATAAATACATAGAGGGCACACAGGGGGGAGAGAGAGCACGGGGAGAACTTAGACATAAAGGGCAGGGGAAACATGGAATAAAACATAAGGAGAGACGAGGGCTCACAGATACACAGAGGGGCACACAGGGGGTAAAAGCCATGAAGGGAAAACACTTAGGGAACAACACAACAGGGCAACTCAGAAAACATGGCCTAAATAAGGAACGAAATACAAAAATACAAGGAACTAAGAATACTGGGCCCACATGGCCCAGGACCATGACATCACCCCCCCCTAAAGGGCTGGCACCCGACAGCCCAAACCCGAGAAACAAAACCAAACAGAAAACAACCCACCCAGGGCGGGAGGCGGGGGACCAGGACGGAGGGACCAGAACGGGAAACAAAACAAACAACAGAAAACACAGGAGCACATGACTAGTCCAAATGAGGTTCAGGGGGCCGACCCAGAGCCCACAGGCACAAGAGTTCACGGATCACACGGTCGGGGGGCCGACCAGGCGGGTGGCACAGGCGACAGAGCTGGTCCGGAGGCCGGCCGCGCGGAAGGCAGCGGCGGCGGCGAAGGAGACGACGGAGCAGTTCAGGAGGCCGGCCGCGCGGAAGGCAGCGGCGGCGAGGGAGATGACGGAGCAGTTCAGGGGGCCGGCCGCGCGGAAGGCAGCGGCGGCGGAGAAGGAGACGACGGAGCAGTTCAGGGGGCCGACCGCGTGGAAGGCAGCGGCGGCTCTCCAGTCTCAGGCGTGCTGGCCATGGCCTGGTGGGCACAGGACCAGTCGAGGCAGGACCAGACGAGGCAGGACCAGCCGATGGCGATGCGGGGGCCGGACCAGGCGTCGCTGCAGAGGCTGAGGCTGGACCAGGAGGAGCAGAAGCCAAAGTTGGAGCTGGGCCAGACGAGGACGAAGACTCTGAGGCTGGGCCAGACGAGGACGAAGACTCTGAGGCTGGGCCAGACGAGGACGAAGACTCTGAGGCTGGGCCAGACGAGGACGAAGCACAGGCTGGAGCTGCAGCAGACGAAGCACAGGCTGGAGCTGCAGCAGACGAAGCACAGGCTGGAGCTGCAGCAGACGAAGCACAGGCTGGAGCTGCAGCAGACGAGGCTGAAGACTCGGAGGCTGCGGCAGACGAGGCTGAAGACTCGGAGGCTGCGGCAGGCGAGGCAGAAGCCGGGCCAGGCGAAGATGAAGCCGGGCCAGGCGAAGATGAAGCCGGGCCAGGCGAAGACGAAGACGCTAGAGCTGCAGCGAACGTGGACGAGGCTGCCGGTGGAGCAGCTGGTGGCTGAACGGGCCCCTCGGACCCTCCAGCGGAGACAGGAGGCTGAACGGGCCCCTCGGACCCTCCAGCGGAGACAGGAGGCTGAACGGGCCCCTTGGACCCTCCAGCGGATGAGGTAGATGGCGGCGTGGGAGCCGCGGAGTCCTGGATGAGCTCATCCGAGCTCCCAGCAGGAGCTGATGCAGAGCCAGGGAGATTTGGGACCCCTGGCTGAATGTTAAGCTGACCAGCGGACCATACTGCTATCGGGGACTGGGCTACAGGAGCTACTGGGGCCTGCGCTACAGGCGGCACTGGAGCTACTGGGGCCTGCGCTACAGGCGGCACTGGGGGTGACACTGGAGACTGAACTGAGGGTGGCTGCGAGGGAGCTAACTGAACTGAGGGTGGCTGCGAGGGAGCTAACTGAACTGAGGGTGGCTGCGAGGGAGCTAACTGAGCCGGGAGTAGCTGCGAGGGAGCTAACTGGGCTGCTGGTGGCTGCACCGGCGATAAGCAGCTCGCGTCGACATCCGCCACACAAAACACAGCCCCTGAGCGAACAGTCACTATGTCTGGAAAAGACACAGAGTCCTCACTCACCACAGCAGGTGAATTAGAAGTCCGAACGTCCGGCTGTGGGGTGGCGCGACGGCGGCGTGAACGCCGTTTTCTTCGGGATGGGGAAGGAGCTGAGCCGGGCCGCGAATCCTCCAGCGGACCGGACTGAACGTCCTCCGACTCTTCCCACCGGAGAGGCAGTTCCGGGCGGATGCCTATGGTGGACACGAGGAAGTCCCGGATGTGGGGGCGCAGCGCGCCGAACAGCCACGGGAGTCCGGACACCATCCGCTGTAGACGGACGGCTACGACCTCCCGGTGTTCGTCTCCTGGCAGCGCCTCCCACTCCTGACAGTGGTACTCCACCGTATAGATCAAGTCGTCCTGGAGGTCCGCGGAGGGGTTGTGAACTGCTGGGTCCATGTCGCGTTCGCGTTCTTCTGTCATGGTTTGCTGTGTGGCAGGCAGGAGAAGGACCCAAGATGCAGATTCACAGACACGGGGATAAACTCAAAAAACACAGCTTTATTGCTGGCCACGGGAAGCAATACAAAATAAACTAAAACTGGGAAAACTAAAGCATGAACTGTACAAGGAACCGAACCACGGGGAGAATTACACACAACATGAGGGAGAACGCGACGCCGAACAGAGGGAGACTCAGACAGAAATATACAGAGGGTAAACGAGGAAAGTGGGCACACACGGGGAACACAGGTGATACTGATAATCATAACGAGACAGGGCGGGGTGAACTGAACATGACATGTACAGGCACAGAGGTTCAGACAGGAGGAGAGAGAGCACGGGGAAAACACAGACATAACGGGCTGGGGAAACATGAAACAACCACAAAGGGAGACGAGGGCTCATAAATACATAGAGGGCACACAGGGGGGAGAGAGAGCACGGGGAGAACTTAGACATAAAGGGCAGGGGAAACATGGAATAAAACATAAGGAGAGACGAGGGCTCACAGATACACAGAGGGGCACACAGGGGGTAAAAGCCATGAAGGGAAAACACTTAGGGAACAACACAACAGGGCAACTCAGAAAACATGGCCTAAATAAGGAACGAAATACAAAAATACAAGGAACTAAGAATACTGGGCCCACATGGCCCAGGACCATGACAGAGTGACTGTATCTGTGTCTATACTGTCTGAGTCTCCTCTTGTTCTCTGTCACGTCATCGTCATCTACTGTGAACATGACCATCAGTATGGTTTCTCCCTAGTCTTAGTGTCTTGGCCATTTAGTTTGTTCATGGCATGTTGTTTATTTACCAGCCATAAAGCTGCATTTTAAGTCCAACTTCTGTTTGCCGAGTCCTGCCCTTGGGTCCTCACTCTACCCGCCACACAGCCAGTACTAAAAATATAGGAAATAGTTGTTTTTTTTCTTTATTTAACTTTAACTGGTTAGCAAGGAATTTTCCAGATTTTTTGCCTCAAAGTTCTCCAAGCACAGTCTTTGCACTTGAAATTGTGTTTCCTTATTAATTATTTTATTTAATTCTAGATTTAGCTTTCTCAGGTTGTTAATTATTTTTTCTTCTTGCAAGGCAGCATAGGCATATTCTACTAATTTAATTTACTGTTATTGTTCTAATACAATAGATGAGAGATCACTAACAGGCAGACCACGGTCCGGATCCAGACCCACAAGTCCCATACAGACCCAGACCTACTATGGGCAGAAATCTGTGCCATCAGAAACTGAATTTGAATAAGTTCAATTTGAATTTGAATTGCTCAGATTGAATCTGAATTGTAACTTGAATAAATGCTTTTGAAAACTGAATTTGAATTAGTCTAATTTGAAATTGAATTTATGGTTTGAAAACGATCATCACTAAATTGAAATTGAATTTTATATTTTGAAAATGAATTGATTTGCTTTGAAACTGCATTTTATCCTTTAAAAATTCAGCTCTCAGGTTGGTAATAAATGTACTACATGTATAAGAACAAGCGTCATGTTAACAAATGATAGCTGTAAGCTAACTTTTATGCTTATTGTAGCTGTTAGCTAAAAACGCTAATTTAGCGTAGTTTGCCCTGAATTCAGCTTGATCCAAAGTTGTCATCTTGGACCCTCTCAGAGTACCCCCTCTGTATGCTTGCAGAGACCCCTACAGTAGGGAAACATGCAAAACGGTGCCCAAACCTTTGTGTTTTAGCTTTATTTATGTCTTACACAGCATCCCAACTCTTAAGCTAACTTAATAACTTTAGCTAAAGTGAATAGTTAGTCTAATTCATTAGTGCAGCATTACTGGATCACCTCTGTTTGAAGTGATATAATGTGATATACAACTATCACTGACACAGCGAATTTTGTAAATAAGCAAACAACACTTCTCATTCTCTAAACGTTTGGCCACAGCTGTAGATTACACTATCAGTGCTTGTTCACTTTTGACAATAATTACATTTCTAAATTTACTTTGTGCATTTACAGGTAAACAATATCTAATATTTTATCTAAATGACTGCTTTGTCTTTGAAAAGGGTGAAGAGCCTGAGGCCGGTGACAGTCCAGTTCTACTCTAAGTACATCCTTACAGTGGCTCACAGGACAAGGCCACATTCCTGTCCTGCCAGAAGAGAAGAGAAACTTCAGAGTCTTCATGCATTTCAACCACACCTGTCATATTCCATATGACAGGGGTCTCAAACTCCAGTCCTCAAGGGCCAGTGTCATGCAACTTTTCCATCCCCTCGAGGACTGGAGTTTGAGACCCCTGCCGTATGGTGTTCATGCTGTTTTCTACCCCACAGTTACAGCATGTCTGACTGCCTGTTCAGCATATGCAAAAATATATGATGAGTTTAAGCATGTGATGACTAAGGCCTTCCATTATGGTGTTTGTCATCACATGTCACAGACATCTGGATGGTCATTTGGAATAAACAAAAAACTAAAAACTTGTTACTTCATCTTTTATCTTTATTATTATTATTGTTCTTATTTTACACTTTTCATTGTTAGGCATTGGGTTTATTTGTAGTAGTCCTTTCCAACGTCTTTCCCTCTTCCATGTTACTGTGTCAGCATCTATTTGGGTTTGGAAGTGGAACAGAAGGTAAAGAAATCCAAAGTGCCATTAAAACCAGGAGAGGTTCTTATATTTCAGAAGAAGGGATTAATTCAAAAGAAATGACCTCAATGCCATATTTAATTTAGGAACCCTAGAGAGCACTTTGCAAAATAACACATTCTTATAATTTCACCCTCAGATGAGCCAAGCTACGACTGTCAGGGAAGGTGATGTAGGTACAGAGCATATGAGAGTGGTTAAGTTAATGTCTCTTGTCTAGATGAAGGCACAAGAGGGATCAATGGCAAGGCGTAGAGATTCAGTATCTTCAGTCTTCAGTGGACACTCCATTTCTGGCACAAAACATCTGTAAAAGATGGTCGATTTAGGAGGTGACCCGACAACTTCAGCCTGTCAAACATATTAATGGAGCAGTATGCTTTAAAAAAAAAATCTAATTAAGCATGCACTCAGTACCCTAAGAATTATTATGGTATTAAACACAGTGATAGTTGTATATCACATTATATCACTTCAAACAGAGGTGATCCAGTAATGCTGCACTAATGAATTAGACTAACTATTCACTTTAGCTAAAGTTATTAAGTTAGCTAAAGAGTTGGGATGCTGTGTAAGACATAAATAAAGCTAAAATACAAAGGTTTGGGCACCGTTTTGCATGTTTCCCTACTGTAGGGGTCTCTGCAAGCATACAGAGGGGGTACTCTGAGAGGGTCCAAGATGACAACTTTGGAATTCTACTAGAAACAGTCGATCATATTTGTTGTCAAAGCTGAATTCAGGGCAAACTACGCTAAATTAGCGTTTTTAGCTAACAGCTACAATAAGCATAAAAGTTACCTTACGGCTATCATTTGTTAACATGACGCTTGTTCTTATACATGTAATACATTTATTACCAACCTGAGAGTTTATCCGCTGGTCATTCGACATGACGAATGACTTCTGAAGTCTTAATTCAGCTCAAGACGCTGTAGATTCCCGTCAGTAACACTTTCGGTCCGCTAGTAAAACGTAGTTCTATTAATCTGCGCTTGAACCGGAACCGGATGTAAGTTCCAAAAAACTGAATTTTGGAACTGAAATTGAATTGTAGAACTGAAACTGAATGGTGAGAAGTGAAACTGAAATTATTCGAGAGCTGAATTTTTAAAGGATAAAATGCAGTTTCAAAGCAAATCAATTCATTTTCAAACCATAAATTCAATTTCAAATTAGACTAATTCAAATTCAGTTTTCAAAAGCATTTATTCAAGTTACAATTCAGATTCAATCTGAGCAATTCAAATTCAAATTGAACTTATTCAAATTCAGTTTCTGATGGCACAGATTTCTGCCCATACCTACAGCCAGAACATAAGGTTATGATATAAAAGATGACGGGGTGCTTCCGTTTTAACTGGTGCAGCTTTTCTGGTCTTTAGAGTAGTTGTTCAGCAGCTGAAGAAATGCACAGACCAGTTGGATGCGAGTTAAGCCATGCCACATCATACAACTGAGCAAATCAATTATGTGCATTCCAGGCAGTAAACACAGTGGCAACAGCTGAGAATTAGTAAGTTACACACGAAAAGATGATAGAAAGAAGAAATAAGATGGCAATGTAGAAAAAGAGAAAGGAAGAAATACAGATGACTGTGCCAGAGAAAGCTGAAAAAAACACCAGTGACACAGAGAAGGGAAGGAAAAAATAAGGAACAAACTGTTCTGTGCCAAAAAGAAAAGTGGAAAGTGAAAATAGAGTAATGGGTGAATGCAGGGCTCCTCCATATGCAATTTGTTGATCTCCAAGACGATGTGGAACCGAAAGAACACTTTGTAAGAACTGACCCTTCCACCTTTCCACTGAGAAAGTTTC
Source organism: Mchenga conophoros (assembly GCF_057382185.1). Taxonomy (NCBI): domain Eukaryota; kingdom Metazoa; phylum Chordata; class Actinopteri; order Cichliformes; family Cichlidae; genus Mchenga; species Mchenga conophoros. The sequence goes on from NC_140546.1 coordinate 35,969,902, forward strand.
TCAGGTATGAGGAAAGCAGCCCTGTGTACCTGACAGTACAAACCCCTACATACAAACCTGAATAAATACTGATCTGTAATACTGAAAACTTTATGCACACTTTATTAAGTTCAGTTTCACAAAATCGAGAATTTATCAAAAACCTTTCAGTGCTCATAAATATCTAAAAATACACATAACATCTGCCTTTGCTCACAAAACCTTAAATGCGTGTGCACCAATCACCCAAACGCCCATGTGGGTTTGAGGCTGCTTTCAAGTCCGAGTGTAAAGCTGGGACATCTGGGCTTCCAGTGTATACTTGCATTTTGTTTTGTTTGTTTATTTCAGTGGACACTTGTACACACAAAAATTTTTGAAAAGAGAACGGACTTATGAAGCTTAATTGAATAAATGTGTGCATAAATGATCAGTATTTATTCAGGTATGGGCGTACACATTTGTATAATAGTGTTCAGATCGCTTCTGTCATGGTTTGCTTGGCAATGAGAGAGAGTGGAACCAAGCGCAGACAAAATGGAGGTTTAACTGAAAGTGAACCTTTATTTATGGCTGAATAAAACAATATAAAACAAGAGGCAAGCAGGGAACTGACATAAACAAAGAAAAATCTTAACTGGGAAAGCTAACGTGAAACATGAAACTTGAGACAAAAAACTAAAAAACGTTCCAACTGTGTTCCAACTTTCGGAAGAAGGAACTGCTCTCACAGCTAGAGATTGATGAGGTATATCTCAAATGTTATGGCAAGCAGGAGACAGGATGAGAGGTCAGAGGGGAGCCAACAAGTGCGATGGAAGAAGGATCGTTGAGTCCTGAAAGATACGGATAAGTCAGGAAGGGTTTTGAGAGTGTAATTTATTATGCCTGCTTCCCAATGTGCACAAAGGACTATTTACAAATGGAATAAACAAGTAACTTAAACAAAAAAAACAAAGAAAATAGTCTATTTACAAAGCTATGTGTTACCCTCACTGTAGCCATGTCATAAACTCTCAGGTAGGCCCCAATAGCCTACCTATATACACCATTGCCCCTCCCACTAGGCATAATATTTATCAATCAAAGTGTCTTTTCCCACAAAACAATACTTTTCTCTGCTCATTTCCAGCCATATTTTCCATAATAATCATGTATATTTTATGACTATTTACAGGCAACTTACAGAGTCTAGTAATAAGGGGAAAACCCTCCAAAGAATAATGCAATTCATGTGACCCCCCCCCCCCAAGTGGGAAAACCCACTATTTAATCCCCAAAACTCTATAATGGATGACCGCAGGGAGACTGACTTTTCATGGCTTTTCATGAAAGGTAAGGGACAATATATACTGGCTGCCCCTGTAGCGCACAATAGAAAAGTTAACTGTCACCCCTTCCCGTTTGTCTGACAGGCTGGCCTAGCGACAAGCAGCAACAATAACAAATTGCAAAGTGCGTGGAATCCAACTGCTGTTGTGCGTGCAAGCCTCCATGTCTGCTGTCTGTGGTCCATGAGAACATAACTCTGTCACATCATCCCCCTCCTGGAGAGGTAATCTGCCACTACGTTGAACTTGTCTGGTTGCCTGGTCGGTGTGGGGTGGTGAATCTAAAAAGCTGCAGTGAGAGGCAGCATTGTGTCAGCTGGCTGTTATGGTCCTTCGTGGATCTGATCCAGGTGGGTACTCGGTGGTCAGTTTCCAGCTGAAATTTCCGTCCAAGTAAATAATGTTGTAGTTTCTTGAGTGCCCACTTCGTGGCTAAGGCTTCCTTCTCCACAGTGGAATATTTTGTTTCCCGTGGCAGTAGCTTCTGGCTTACGTATAGGACTGGATGTTCTCAGGGGTCTCCTCTGTCATACCATATACAGTGGGGCAAAAAAGTATTTAGTCAGCCATCGATTGTGCAAGTTCCCCCACTTAAAATGATGACAGAGGTCAGTAATTTGCACCAGAGGTACACTTCAACTGTGAGAGACAGAATGTGAAAAAAAAATCCATGAATCCACATGGTAGGATTTGTAAAGAATTTATTGGTAAATCAGGGTGGAAAATAAGTATTTGGTCAATAACAAAAATACAACTCAATACTTTGTAACATAACCTTTGTTGGCAATAACAGAGGTCAAACGTTTACTATAGGTCTTTACCAGGTTTGCACACACAGTAGCTGGTATTTTGGCCCATTCCTCCATGCAGATCTTCTCGAGAGCAGTGATGTTTTGGGGCTGTCGCCGAGCAACACGGACTTTCAACTTCCGCCACAGATTTTCTATGGGGTTGAGGTCTGGAGACTGGCTAGGCCACTCCGGGACTTTCAAATGCTTCTTACGGAGCCACTCCTTTGTTGCCCGGGTGGTGTGTTTTGGATCATTGTCATGTTGGAAGACCCAGCCTCGTTTCATCTTCAAAGTTCTCACTGATGGAAGGAGGTTTTGGCTCAAAATCTCACGATACATGGCCCCATTCATTCTGTCCTTAACACGGATCAGTCGTCCTGTCCCCTTGGCAGAAAAACAGCCCCATAGCATGATGTTTCCACCCCCATGCTTCACAGTAGGTATGGTGTTCTTGGGATGCAACTCAGTATTCTTCTTCCTCCAAACACGACGAGTTGAGTTTATACCAAAAAGTTCTACTTTGGTTTCATCTGACCACATGACATTCTCCCAATCCTCTGCTGTATCATCCATGTGCTCTGTGGCAAACTTCAGACGGGCCTGGACATGCACTGGCTTCAGCAGCGGAACACGTCTGGCACTGCGGGATTTGATTCCCTGCCGTTGTAGTGTGTTACTGATGGTGACCTTTGTTACTTTGGTCCCAGCTCTCTGCAGGTCATTCACCAGGTCCCCCCGTGTGCTTCTGGGATCTTTGCTCACCGTTCTCATGATCATTTTGACCCCACGGGATGAGATCTTGCGTGGAGCCCCAGATCGAGGGAGATTATCAGTGGTCTTGTATGTCTTCCATTTTCTGATGATTGCTCCCACAGTTGATTTTTTCACACCAAGCTGCTTGCCTATTGTAGATTCACTCTTCCCAGTCTGGTGCAGGTCTACAATACTTTTCCTGGTGTCCTTCCAAAGCTCTTTGGTCTTGGCCATGGCGGAGTTTGGAGTCTGACTGTTTGAGGCTGTGGACAGGTGTCTTTTATACAGATGATGAGTTCAAACAGGTGCCATTCATACAGGTAACGAGTGGGGGACAGAAAAGCTTCTTACAGAAGACGTTACAGGTCTGTGAGAGCCAGAGATTTTCCATGTTTGAGGTGACCAAATACTTATTTTCCACCCTGATTTACTAATAAATTCTTTACAAATCCTACCATGTGGATTCATGGATTTTTTTTTTCACATTCTGTCTCTCACAGTTGAAGTGTACCTCTGGTGCAAATTACTGACCTCTGTCATCATTTTAAGTGGGGGAACTTGCACAATCGGTGGCTGACTAAATACTTTTTTGCCCCACTGTATCAGTATAGAAAAATGAGCTCCTCATCAAAGTAGCCCCTTAAAGTATGAAAAATAGACGGAGAATGAGAAGGATAGAGAGATGCAGAGACAGGCAGAAAAAGGAAAGAAAAAGCAGGGATCAGTTAACGTACAGTTTAAATAATGTTCCGGTGAACAGAGAGAATAGCTTATGTTGTACTTACATTTGCTGAGACAAAAGGCTGCATGGACCTTGGTGCTCTGAGGGAGTCAGAAAGCACATTTGAGGTCAGATATGCTAGATTAATCTGACACTGTCTCTTCTCAAAAAGTTGATTCTGTTCATCTGGACGTAGCGTTTTCAGTGGGAGAAATGTTTCGTTTCGTGACTTCTTCAGTCTCAGCTGACTACAGGTTTCTCCAATCTTGTAAACAGTACATCTACACAATGACTGAAACTAGCACCACTGAATTAACAATTACCATTTCAGTCATTGTGCAAAGTTCTAACTAAGTTGTCTAATGGCAGTTCACCCCTGGATTGACCTCTTTTACCAATTAAATCATCTCAACACCCAAACTCATGTTTGTTGTTTGCATTTTAATTTCTCCTATTTGAGATTAACTGGACCATGTAAGTATAAAAACTAAGAATCACCTTTAAAAAGAAAACGATTTTTAAAAGGTGTTCTTATGAGAGCCTTGCATTTGTTTTTTTACGTTGCTTTATTATTCGTCAGTGATATCCATTTACTGAGAAACTACTGCTAAGCAAAAATACCAGGTATATAGAGTTTAGAATTTCAACAGTGTACTGAACTATAAAGGCCAGATGTGGTGTGATGCTTTTGTGTTTGTTAACAGGACCCTACAAATATTTACATTTTACCAAACTTTGATGACTAGGTCTGCAGTTCCTGCTTTAAATGCATTGATTTTTTTATATATTCAACAATCTAAGCCATCAGATTTTGAAGGGATACTCATTTTACTGCAGCCCCTTCATATTCTTCAAAGCAAAGCTATCAACACAAACAGCAACGTAAAAAAAATCCAGACAGCCAGCCTGTGTCTTCTATAACTGGAGAGCTCCTTACATTGCACCGCATGGCCAATGTGCATTGTTTTTCTGCATGGACCAGAAGAGTGAGGGATAGCAAACCGGATAGTTAATCTGTTAGCTAATTCTATAGCTAATCATGTAGTTAATTGCAAAACTAATACATCTGCTAATATACTGTTAATCCATTATCTTAGAAGAAAGGGAAATGCAGTGAGGAAATTGATTTGAAAATTAGGAGTGAATTATAATTTTAAATATCAGAAAAAAATCTTTGAATTCAATGACTTACTTCTCATTTTTAAATGGTATTTAAAAAAAAGAAATTTAGACAATCTTTTTCTTTTTAAATTGGAATTTAAAAATGCCTTTGCCAGATGTTCACAGTGCACCCTAGTGATAAGCAACTTTTAAAGGAGCAATAAAAGAACAGTGGCATCAACATGGTACCAGCAGCCAGTTCAGGGCCCATTTTTTCATGCAATGCATAATAATAATAATAATTCTATAAAATAATCCAGTTTCCAGAAGGGCAGTGGCACGCTGCATTTACCAGCCACAAGTATTTCAAGGTCCATTACTTATGTAGTGCAACAATAAACAGCGTTGATCTGAAAAGCTCAGTCCTAACCATGTTGCAGTATCTGACAGAATTTGAGCAGAAAAATTCATTATTCTTTTATTAGTAATTTTTAAAGTCAGTTTTCTTTTAATTTAAAATTTACCTGAAGTAGCAAAAACATGACAGTACAGACCCCATGTAAAGGCAGGCCTCCAACCTCTCCATATGGTCCCATCTGGCCCGGATGAAGGTGTCTGTGGCGATATGGATTCACCACAATTGCTATTGCTTGTTAAAGTGCATCTCACATGAATGAGTCATTTTCCTTTTTTATCTGGAAAATGTTCTGCAAGGGTATTGAATTATAATTTTTTTAATCACAACTGTTTTCATTATTTGTGTTTTAATTTCATTATTAATTTTAATATTTTTACGTTATTTCTTTTTTAAATGAGATGCCATTTGGAACCAGAGTATTTTGTGTGTTAGATGGAGAAATTTTCATAAATGGAATCTCAATATTAAGGTTAATTTTTATTCATGTGTTCTGCAGTGAAATGAGGGAATTTGTTAGTCCCATGCTGCATTTCATTACAGTGTAGTGATCAGCAGATGGGTTTAGCTGGTGCTTAGAATCTGAATTACTTCTCTAAAGCTCATATTCTCCCAACAAGAATTCATTAAATACCTCCATTTTAAACTAATGTGAAGGACTAAATCAACACCTTCGGCAGCACTGTTTAACATCTTAATTGCATGTGTTTGATTATGCCACTTGAACTAATTCAGAACTGTTTAGTTTTCATAATGATAATGATGATATAATTAAGTGGCAGCAAAAGAGATCAAATTAAAATCTATGTTTTTATTTTTCTACAGAATGTTGCAAATCAATACTTTTTAAGCAATGCAACACACATTGCTAAACCTTTATTTTGAGGATTTTTTTTATGACCACTTAGTTTATAATGGTCAATCAGAACACAGTGTAACAACAACATGTAATAAAGAGCAGCATTTAACATACCAACCATGTAATGTGAATATGCCTGTCAATAAAAATGGCATGGTAATAGGAATAATCCTATATGTCTTTAAACGTGTTCATTAACACAATGTTCCTCTTGTGTGTGTGTGTGTGTGTGTGTGTGTGTGTGTAACACAACTTGGAGCAAATTAATACGATTTTCTCAACACTTAATTAAGGCAGTTTATGAAATAGTCTTGATGTTGTAATAGTTGGGAGGGTTTGAATGTAGACAGGTGGCCTGTCTACATAAAAAAAAAAAGCACACTCTGCTTCTTGGCCAGTGACAACTGGGATGAGTGCTAGCCCCACCATGACCCTGAAGGATTTATTCTTTGCAGAAAGAAACATTTCAAAGAAACATTAGGTCTCTCTCTTCTTAGTGCCTGTTAGTACATGGAATTAATAATTGATCAACATATTGTTTTACTCATCCTTACAGAAACCTGGTTACAACAGGACAGGTTGAAACAATGTTAGTTTAAATAAATCAACACCTCTGACTGTCAGATTCTTTGAAGACAAGGAGAGAGTTTTAATTCATTTGAAAGTAGGGCTGTGCAATATGACCAAAATCTCATATCCCGATATAAGAATTCTATCGTCCCGATAACAACAATGTAACATTTTCTGTAAATTCTGTGAATCTCAGGCAGCTCGTCTTGCGGGAAGTGTTTCCAGCTGCGCGTCATGTAGCTGGAGTCGAGTGTTTTAACTGATGCATAAAACTATACATTTTTAGACATAAGTTGTAACGGCCGCCGTTTTCTTTGTGAGTATTTATTACACGGCGTGCTGCGGGGAAAAACCTGTTCTAACGTTTGAGTCTAAGGTTTATTTTTTAGCAGCTGGCGGCTCTTTTTTTTAATTCTCATCCTAAATAATCTGCTCTTTCACGTGATTCATTTTATTTTGAAAAGTCTCAACAGGATCTTGAGCTTTATTGTGAAAGGTTTATGTGGAACATAAACAAGCGGACACGCGATGCTGTTACTGTCGTTGTTGTTAACCACAATGCATAAAAACAGTCGCTTGTCCGTCTGTAGTGTGGTTATATTACATATGAGAGAAAGAGAGAACTTTAAGAAATTAATATAGCCACTACAGTGACCATCAAAACGATGAAAAAATATTGCCGTAAACAGTTTATTTTGTGACACCACGAAACAAACGATAGCATAAAATGAAACGATAGACGTTTTTATATTGTCATCCGATATATATCGTTATATCGAACAGCCCTATTCGAAAGCCTGATGCTTGACCTTGCCCACTGAAACTAACAGCCTGAACATGGCACTTGATCTGTTATTAGACTCGACTGGCTTCCCTTAAAAAAGAACCCTCCCACCACTTAAATCACTCTCCAGATCTTGTTTTAACATATGGCATAGAAACTGAACATTTAACAGTGTTTCCTGAAAACCCTCTCCTGTATCATCATTTCCAAATAACATTTAAATTTGCAATCTTGGATTACACAGTGGTGTGGAATGCATTTTTATTACAGTACATGTCTCTCTTAACGTGTTCTAACTAAGTTTAAGGGTATAATTCCTTCACTGTTAACTTCCTGAACCATACTCCCACAGAGGTAATTTATCTTTATAATAGTATTACATCTTCACTGCGTACAATTCTGGATACTGCTCTGTTGAAAAAGAGAGCTTCAAATCAGAAGAACGCAAAAATCAGAATGAGAAATCACAGTCTTCCAATGAGAAGTCAGAAGACTCTCTAGTATAACTCTCAAACGTGCACCTTAAAGCTGATAACTCGTAAATAGGAGAAATGGTGTCTAACTAATTTAGAAGGTTATCATTTAGCCTGGAAAAATGGTTCTGCTCTATAAACAAAAAAAGTCCTCCGTGAAGCTAGAACATCTTACTATTCATCACTGATCAAAGAATATAAAGCTAGATTCCTCTTCAGCACTGTAGCCAGGCTCTGGTGAGCTACGCATTCCTTAAACCTTAAGTAGTAATGACTTCATAAATTTCCTCAAAAATAAAAATTTAACCATTAGAGAAAAAAATGATGTACAGCTACCATACCATTGCCATTTATTTAGAGTCTTTTTCTCCAACTGATCTCCATGTTAAAAAGCAAATATGACTTATTCTGATTTATTCATTCTTGAGGTCAGGCTAACATTTATGAATTTAAACAGTGTTCCACCTCAGATTGACAATAATGTAGAAACCTTTGTCCACGTACATTTATTTTGTCATTTGCTCATGCCAATCCCAATAACTTTCCTTCTCCTTGTTAGGTTGCTTCTCATTTTAATGATCTTGGTTTCATGACAATTGTGTTATTTTCTACAATATGTAAATTTTGTTAATGTGAAACCCTCTTTAACTGGCAAAACTGTTTTGAGTTAATGAACCTTTTGTAATTACAGTTGCTATAGCAACAGCAGTACCTGGGCCTGGATGATATTACTTGCAGTCTGTTTTTGGAGTCAGCAGACACAGGCAACCAAAGCTGATTAAAGATTTCTCATAATGTGGAGACACTACCTTGCAGTGCAAATATGTAGGAGCATAATGCACTGTTAGCCTCTAAAAATGAAATCTGGCTGGCATTAAGCCCTTAGAATATAGCTTTGCATCACTTTTTGTTTGTTCTTATCTGGTGTAGCTTGGACTGCTAAAATATAGACCACCTTACAGTTACTGAAAATTAGATAAGTCATTGAGTAATGAAAAAATTATGGTCTGATTAATCCCCAGAGTGAGAGATTAAATTAAAGGAGAAAATCAGGGGAGAAAATTAGCAGAGGGTCTTTGTATGTTCACTCTGGTCACTATCTGCACAGTTCAATACTTATTTCTTGCAAAATCCCCAAAATGACCTGTTTTTACCCAAGAATACAGGGACATTCCAGTTTCACATTGTGATTTTATATCAGGATTACATTATTTTCAACAGGATTAGATCAACGTAAAGAAGTGAGCCTCCCCTTTTACTCCAAGAAAAAAAAATGGTCAAATGAGCTTACTGAAAATGGCAGTTTTAACAACTTTCTGTCAGACAGTCATCTCTTCCAGTGTAACCTTCAAATTACATGCTTAAACAATTCTCCAGTGCTACTGCGTGTATGACTAGGTGAATGACAGAGACATTGTAAAGCACCTTGTTAAAGATGTTATATTAGCACAGCACATAGACCATTTATAAATTTTTCCTTTGTTTTCCTTCACCAGACCAAGCAACACAGCTGAGGCAAACTAACCAACATTCCTAAGCTGTGACACTAAATTTAAAAAAAAAACAAAAAACACAGAATTGGTGACCTTCTGAACACTTCTGATTATTCTGACTGGGTGGTTTTGTATCTCTGTCAGGAAAAGTTAGGGTTTTCTTTGCTTCACTGAGTCATTAACAGAAGCATTTTGATTATTAGGTAAAATTGTCTCCAATTAATTCAGCTTTTTGCAGTTCACAGCAGAACATATCATTCATTAAAAAACAACAACAACAACAAAACCCTACACATATCACTCTGATATCTCTCAACCCCATTTTTTGAACTACATTGACAGAGAAAGCATAGCAGCTGAAAGACTGTCATGGAGTTAAACTCGGTGTGGATTACACTCTACCACTGACATTAATTGCAGGTGACAGGGCTAAGTACAAGGCCCCACACAATGACAGTGATGACTCTGGAGAAAATTTGTCATGGGCCCCCCTTCGTCTGCTGTGACAGGAGTGATTATGCAGACTAGTAACTTTGCTGGACCATGGCTGACTGACGAGACCTAATATAATACAGACAGAAAGGCAGAATCCAAAAAGAATCACAGCCTACAATGTAAATTCCAGTAGCTACACAAATTAGTAAACTTTATTTAGTCAATAAAATTATATGACTTTCACTATCTTTTATTAAGTTACTGTAAATTTCATGGTGAAAACAGCAGTTTAGCCACTATTTTGGTTCATATTACAGTTTCTTTCTATCAATTTGGTGCAGTTCTCACACCAGGGATGTCATTCTTTTTTCTTTTTTTTTTTGCCTGTCCCGTTTGGTTCTTTTGCCATCAGAATTATTGTCTAAAGGCGAAGAAAGATGCCCAACGGATTTACTTTACCAAGTGGACCATCCCAGCCTTGCCGTAATGGGCTATTTGATTCACCTTTTATTGTTTATTTTATTTTATTTTTTTATTTTCACTTGCTAGATATGGGACAGACTTGAATGAGGAAAAGAAAAGGGAGAAAGGAAGAGGGGGGAAAAACAGCGGAGAAGAGGGACGGGGATAAAGGGCAAAAAACCAAAAACGAACTAAATAAGCAGACAAAAAAAATACATATATCAATCACCTGTTGAGAAAGAAAAAAGAAAACAAGCAGAAGAAAACGAGAGCAATACATTAAACAACATCACGATAATATATGGGAATATAACAGTAAATACTAAATATTAAACATTATTGTGCAGCATGTAATATTGACAGCGCACAGTGTGCTTTGAGGTAGGAGCCAAAAAGGGTGTAGTTTGTGGTTGTGAGCACCCGTGTGTACAGGGATGTCATTAACACTATTAAGTTTTTTTTCTGTGTTTTTCATAGCACAGACCCACCTGAGCAACAGAAAATGAAACAATTTTGAACACGGTAACAAATCTGGACAATTTCTAGCTAACCAGTTAGAAATCAATAAAGAAAAACCAACCATATGTGCTGTTAAAGATTTATCTGGGAATACAATATATGACCTTAAAAAAATAAACAACATTTTTAGGGATTTCTATGAAACTTTATATACACCACAAATAAACCCATCTAAAAACTAAATTGATCAATTTCTCAACAACGTAACTCTTCCAAAATTATTAGACACCCAAGCAATGGCACTGGATTCACCACTGACACCAGGTGAACTCCAGGAAGCCCTGATAAGTATGCCCAATAATAAGGCTCCAGGTCCAGACGGCTTTCCTGCAGAATTCTACAAAGAATTCTGGTCGATTCTAGCACCAGTTTTCTACAGAACATTGTTGGAAATCAAAGAAAAGGGCAGACTTCCATCAAATATGAATTCTGCAAACATTAATCTCCTGCTAAAACCAGGCAATGACCCTGTATATCCCTCAAGCTATCGTCCAATATCTCTTATTAATGTAGACCTTAAAATAATCTGCAAAGCTCTCTCAAAGAGATTAGAGAAAATAACCCTCCTCTTAATTCATCCTGACCAAACTGGTTTCATAAAAGGTAGGCACTCATCAACAAATACACGTAGATTACTTAATTTAATAGACTACTCATGCAGTAAAAACATTGAAACCATAATATTGTCTCTTGATGCAGAAAAGGCATTTGACAGAGTTAACTGGAATTTTCTATTTGCAACTTTACACAAATTTACACTAACGACTGCACCTCCAAGAACTCGGCTGTCAAACTCCTAAAGTTTGCAGATGACACCACTGTCATTGGCCTCATTCAAGATGGTGATGAGTCTGCATACCGGCAGGAAGTTGAGCGGCTGGTACTCTGGTGCAGTCAGCACAATCTGGAGCTGAACACTCTTAAGACTGTAGAGATGACAGTGGACTTCAGGAGACATCCCTCAACTCTGCTCCCCCTCACCATATCAGACAGCCCTGTGTCAACTGTGAATACCTTCAAGTTCCTGGGTACAACCATCTCCCAGGACCTGAAGTGGGAGACCAACATCAACTCCATCCTCAAAAAGACCCAGCAGAGGATGTACTTCCTGAGACAACTGGGGAAGTACAGTCTTCCACAGGAGCTGCTGATCCAGTTCTACACTGCGGTCATTGAGTCTGTCCTGTGCTCCTCCATCACAGTCTGGTATGGAGCAGCCACTAAACAGGACAGGAGCAGACTGCAGCGGACTGTACGGGCAGCAGAAAGGATCATCAGCGCCCCCCTGCCCTCCATCCAGGATCTGTACCTCTCAAGAACCAGGAAACGGGCAGGGAAAATCATCGCAGACCCCTCACACCCTGCACACAGACTTTTTGATCTGCTGCCCTCTGGCAGACGGTACAGAAGCCTGCAGACCAGGACCACCCGACACAGGAACAGTTTCTTTCCCCTCGCCATCTCCCTTCTTAACAGTTGACCTGTCACACTGCTCCCACTGCCAGACTGCAACTGCACCTTATGTACATTTTGTAGTATTCATTCCACCTCATTCATTTCTGTATTTTATGTATATAAGTTTAGATTCGTTATTTATAGTTGGTTTACACAGCTTTGTGTATGTATGTGTAATGTGTATATATAGACACTTTTGTGTGTGTGTGTGTGTGTGTGTGTGTGTGTGTGTGTGTGTGTGTGTGTGAGATTTACATTGCTGTGCTTGAGAGCCACCATCTACCGGAACCAAATTCCCTGTATGTGTCTGCACATATACTTGGCCAATAAACACGATTCTGATTCTGATTCTGATTTGGTTTTGGAAACTCTTTCGTAAGCTGGTTAAAAATATTATATAATTCCCCAACAGCTCGTATCAGAACAAATGACCAGACATCCTCCAGCTTCTGTCTCCTGAGGGGCACCAGGCAGGGATGCCCACTCTCCCCTTCACTGTTTGCAATTTTTATCGAGCCACTAGCAGCAGCAATTAGACAGGCTACAGTAATCATCCGCCTTTATGCGGATGATGTGTTACTTTTTCTCCAAAACTCACAAACCAATCTCTCTGGGGTAATTGCATTGATAAACTCTTTTGCAAGAATATCAGATTACTCAGTCAACTGGTCAAAATCTACAGTCCTGCTGATTAATTGCTCCTTCCATAATTCTTCTTCTACCCGACTGCAATCTGGAAATATTAAATATTTAGGTATCAATATCTGTCCTAAGCTTGCAGAATTAACTAAATTAAACCACATCCCACTTTTAAAGACAGTAGAAGGTGATCTGGCTAGATGGAACCCATACAACTCATGGGAAGGCTCGCCGCTATAAAAATGATGGTCTTGCCAAAAATAAACTATTTATTTTCAATGATCCCAAGTAAGCCATCACAAGATTGGTTCAGCTCTCTAGACTCATATATTTCTAAATTCCTTTGGAAAGTCAAACCCCCGCTGTTACGACCCGGCTCTGCTAGGCGACAGGGGATGTAACATAAATGAGCCCAGCGGCAGGAGGATTAGATAAAAAGAAAAACAGAAGGTTTATTACCACAACTGAAAACCGTTAGTGAAACAACTCACTAGGCAATGAGGTGATTTAAACAAACACACCAAACAAGTCATATATTCAAATAACACTAATAATACCAGTGGAACACTGATCATCTAAACATCTCACAGGCGTCAACTCAAACACAAAGGTTGTTAAGCGAAGCAAGGCCAAGGCCAAGGTAGGAGGGACAGTCTACACAGTCTGTTCGCATCAACAAGTCCCCCTCCGAATGACGAATCCTCAGCCTTTTATGCTTCCTGGTAAATGCAGGCAGCCGCATCACTGGTCCGTCGTGTTCAAGGCTCCTGCAGCAGCCAATGGTGTGAGTGGTCTGGCACACTCTGATATGCATGCAGTTGGGGCGGGCATAGGTCCCTGGCCAGCCAATCCCCCGTGAGTCCTGGAACGCTTTGATTTCCATAGAGAAAGGTGGGGCCACCTGAGGCTAGAGACCCGCGTATCAGCTTAAAAACATTACAAAGGACCAAGGACAAAGGAGGACTAGATCTGCCTAAGTTTAATCACTACTTTTTAGCCAACAGGCTTCAGTTCATCTCTAGATGGTTAAAACATACCTTCTTAGATGAACCCTGGATAGATGTAGAACGGGCACTATGTAATAATCTAGAAATTTCAGACCTACCATTTATCAGCTCAAACATCCAACGACATGAATGCTTTAAAAGCATCAACATCAGCTCTTCTCTGACAGCATGGTGGGAGTTTCTAAAATTGACGGAGTCTTCATTAATCCCATGCAAACGTACACCTATCTGAAACAATTCGGACATATTACAAAACAATAACATGATCAACTTGCCAGATTGGAGTTATAAAGGAAATAAATACTTGGAACATATATTGGAAGGAACAGACTTTATTTCGTTTGACAGAATAGTTACACAATATGGGATCAACAAGAAAAGATTTTTGGAATATCAACAAATTAAATCCATAGTAAAAAAGAAATTTAATCCCTGTGAAGCTGAATTACAAACACCACCAAGTGTGGTACAATTTTGTAATCTAAACCCCCCCACATTATTGTCTAAAATATACAGAACACTTTCTACAATAGATGAATCAATACCCCTTCCTATTGCAAAATGGGAGGTGGATTTATCGATCAGCTTAGACCAAAACCTTTGGTCTCAGATATGCTTAAAAACTTTTCAGTGGATCAGAAATCCCAGTTTGCAATTAATATAATACAAAATATTACATATAGTGCACTATACTGGTCATAGGATGTTCAAGATAGGCTATACGTCTTCCAACAACTGCTCACACTGTCAAGCAAATACACCGGACAATTATATCCACGCTCATCCACCTGTCACCTTGACCCTCTCCCCACTGTGTTAGTTAAAGCCTGTCTCCCCTCGTTAGCACCTCTCATAACCAATATTATTCATTCCTCCCTGAACACTGGAATTGTTCCTGAAGCACTGAAAAAGGCTTCTGTTATTCCAGTTCTCAAAAAGCTTGGTGCAGACCCCAATAACTTTGATAATCTTCGCCCTATATCAAATCTCCCCTTTATTTCAAAAATTCTTGAAAAAGGTGTCGCCTCCCAGCTTCATTTACATCTCAATGACCATAATCTCTATGAACAATTTCAATCTGGTTTCCGCCCCAATCATAGAACATAAACTGCTCTGTTAAGGATTACCAATGACCTTCTGATGGCAGCTGATTCTGGTCTCCTATCCATCCTCATCCTTCTTGATCTTAGTGCGGCATTTGATACCATTTCTCACAATATTCTCCTGAACTGGTTAGCATCCATTGGCATTAGTCACACACCCCTTGCCTGGTTCACCTCATATCTCTCAGACCACACTCAGTTTATCCAATTTAAATCCCATTCTTCAAGTCTCAACTCTCTATCCTGTTTCTGCTTGTGTGCCCCAGGGTTCAGTATTAGGGCCCCTTTTATTCATTATTTATATCAGGGGTAGGCAACCTTTCTGATGACGAGTGCCATTTAAAATTTCCTCAGAAGTCAGTGTGCCATATGATTGCATTATCAATAAATTTAATAATGCTCTAGATTAACAGTTACACACTATATAGAACCACTTTATAGAATTATATTATTTCGCAGATGTTGGCAGCTATCAGCGAATAGTTATCAGCTATATTGAAAGAAACAAAAAAAAAGACACTTTTTATTCATAACAAGAACTCCATAACAGCAAATGGACTGTACAACAGAAAATGCAAATGCTATTTATGGTCTCCTCACAACAATGATAAGAAAAATAAACTGGGCCATTATGGCATGTCTGTTAATACAGAGACACACATGTTAATGTGATCTCTGGTCTCCCACTCAGAGACACAGGTCTCCGAGTGTCCGGCATTCAAACGGCTACCTGAGGACTCATGTGAGAGAAAATCTGCTCACACAGATATGTAGAGCCAAATACTGTCAATAAGGTCTCTGCAATGTTCTGAAGACAGTTAAACTTGTCAGATAGTGATGTCCAGCAGGTGAAAATGCAAGCTCCATGAACACACACAGCTGTGGATTCCAGCTGCTTCGATGTTATATGTATGATTTCTATACATTTTACGTCAGATAAAAACTTTGGTTGTAAGCTTTTCATTTTAAATGAGAATAAGAAAGTATTTCTTTGTGCCCCCTCTCCCTGTTAATGCCCTGGCAAAACTTTGCTAGACCCGCCCCTGCACCAGCTGTCAGCTACATAGAAAAGGATCCTGGTGTTATTTGTCTCTCAGAAACAGTTCATAACTTCCCTTCAACTCATTCATGTCATCTAAAAGGTAAACCTGTTTCTCCATCACCTGTTCAGCTCTGATGATTCAGTAAGGACATCTCCTGGTTTCATCTTCATGTTTCCCTCTCACCAGATATATAAACCGGTGTCTTTTTCCATTCTAGCTGATGTACGGGACATAAGAAAGCATTGCATGTGATGTATCAGAGAAAAAAAACTAAACAAAAAAAGGTGAATAGACACATTTCGTTTGCTAAATACTTTATTAAAAGACATTTTCCTATTTACATTTCTATGTTTCACATAAGTTTGTAATTTTTACTCCGGGATGGGGATGGATGATGTGCGTCCTGCGCCACCCATACGATCTGGGGCGTATCGGAGCCATTTCTGGACTGCTTGTGCAAAGACAAACTCGGACATAGAGTTTGCCCCTAACTGCTGCGTCAGGCCATCTAGGACAAAAATACACACACACAAACAAAAAAAGTGAATTAGAGCACATGAATAAGCTCTTGTTAACTGTCTTCAGCGGGGAGAAAGTATGTAAACTCCTAGGCTGATAAACATGAAAAATCTGCAAACTGCCGCATTTCATTCCCAAAGAGCTATGTGGAAAAAGTGATAAGTCTTAGCATGGTGTGCCATGTATCCTTTAAAACAAAATAAACATGGGGTCCTCGGGCTGTACAAACTGTACAACCCGAGGACTAAACAACTAAACTGACCAAAGATTCCATCAGCAGATTAACTGGACATGAAAGTCTTGTTATTAAGAAAGACAAAGTAATATAGCAAAAACCGGACATAGGAAATGTGAAACACACCCAGCAGATCAATTGATCCTTTTATTGTTCACTTTAGGCTCATAAAACTACAATAAACGATAAAACTTACCAAATATGCATCTGCACAGCGCTGTATCTTTAAATGCCCTTTTTTGCTTTGTCTGGTCCTTGGTTTTTTTCCCTGCCCAGTTGAGTACCGAGGCCAGCTCGTTTGTAATGGCATAAGCCATTACACCTCCAGTGTGGTCCCTCCAATCAAGGCAAAGCGTCTCACCTATAGACACATTTTAAGAGATGGAATTAGCGTGTCTCATGTCTTAAATGTGTATGCAAGTGCTTGTGTGTATAATCAACATGCCGTCGTTAAGTATTTAAATCATATCTGACAGCTATTACACTTTATAGTTACAAAGTGTACATAACCTTTATATACTTACCATTGCCTTATTTGCCTCTTGTGATTGAAGAGCTGCTTCTGCATTGTTTAGCTCCTCAATGTTTTGCAAGGGCAAATCCAGAGGCAATACCCCAGCATCTACCGATTCATTGCAGCAGGGATGGCGGATGGCTCCGACCTCCTCACGGAGTTCGTTAACTGCTCTGGTCAGGTCTGACAGCATAGTTAACATCTTTTGTGAGGTCGCATCTGTTTCAAAGAACAATTCTAGAAAGATTAATGGCTCAAGCAGTGGGAGGCGAAAAACTAATATATCCATAAGTGATGGTGTAAAATTCTGCATTCAAGTATAAGTTGTTCTAACTGCTAAAAGTGTTTGCTAGTTTTTGCCTGTCACATATATTTGATATTTGTATATGTAGCTTGCCATCACCAGTGTGTGAATTGTGTGTGAATGGGTGGATGACTGAATGTGTAAAGCACTTTGGGGTCCTTGGGGACTAGTAAAAGCGCTGTACAAATATAGGCCATTTACCATTTATACCATGTAAAATCTGAAATTCCAAGATTTTCGAACTTGCCTTGTAATAGTGGCCTCACAGAGTCTCTGGAATCTGCAGAAAATCACAACAAGATGACATTCAAGAGTATAAATTGGTGTTTTGAAGATAAGAGCACAATGACATTGTGATTCAGCTTTAAAATATTTTAAAAGCATACCATCTATAGGGAAGGCCTCGACATCAGACTTTGCATGCTGGGGAGAGCGCAAAGCTGTGTCGTTTTGTGTGTTCTGCCGGAGTGGCGAAAGGTGCCGGAAGCTGGGCGGGGCATTATGATGCCTGCTGTCAGTGGGCTGGGAGGAAGACTGCGGAGTGGTGATGGCTGTTTAGAAAAAGATGATGTTTTTTAAGTATTTAAGAATACAGACAACATGTCAAAAAGCCACCAACGAGACTGAAAATGTAGAAGCCCAGTATCTTAAAGTTGTTATTAAGAATTCAGTATTTGGCGCTTCGTCATCAGCTTCAGCATCGCTATTATCAGAATCAAACAGTGGTGCATGGTAACCAAAGCTGTCAAAACTAAAGTCACCAGAGGTGTGGACTCGAGTCACATGACTTGGACTCGAGTCAGACTCGAGTCATTAATTTTATGACTTTAGACTTGACTTGAAAAAATGTTCTAAGACTTGTGACTTGACTTGGACTTTTACACCAATGACTTGGGACTTGAATTGGACTTGAACCGGTTTACTTGAAAAGACTTGATATTTTACCCCAAATACAAAATTTAACATGCATATTATATAGAGATTGAAAATGTGACGTCATTCAGGGGTAGAACCGCAAAGGATTCTGGGAACTCGTGGCAAGCGGTACTAGCGCACGCAGGCTTTCAATTAAAATCAGTTATACAGCGATAAAAAGAAACACAAGAAGCCGTTGTATTATTAACTGCAATAGCCGGTCGCATGACAGCCACGGGAAGCCGACGGGTAAAGAGATCGGTTGTTATCGGATTACGTCGTTGAAGAGAAATTGTTCAAGCCATGTTTCCGAAGTAACAAAGACACGACGGATGGCCTGGATTGCAGCCATTCAAAGGTCAAATATAACGTCCCAGAACCCTCCAGCTCACAGGTTAGTCTGCTCCAAGCATTTACACAAAGGTCAGTGTTTTTTAGTAGTTAATACGTCATTTTCATAACATAATTGGTGATATAGGTTACAAGCAAGTCTGGCGCTGAACAGAAATTGTCGCGCTATGCTCCTTTGTTTATTGTGCATAAATAGTGAATTGTCCTGACACAATATTGCGTTTCGCTTCTGTTATTATGGTACATTGACAAAAACATATACTTTTATTCACAGGATAAAACAGTTGTTTTGTATCACTAATTGTCCAGTACGATTACAGCATACAGTATTATTGTCACTGCTACATTTCTGTGATGGGTACCAGAAATTATTTCCACTACTAATTAATTACCGTTGAGCTCAAAGGTCCTATTAATAAACGGTTAACGAATGTGTATTTATGACGACAATTTGTGAGACTGGTAAACTTATGATACGTACGATGGTCTTTACTTTCTACACGGTGCATTTCAAGGTCCTGTACCCATCCGTCGGTAAACTGTACCTGGGCTTGTTGCAGTGACCTGAAGTTACTAAACTTCATGAGTGTATGCACTCACTCCAAGAACCGTATGATTATAAATATGCATATAAATATGCTAAGATGAGATAGCTGACTTCATCTAACTAGCAAATGTTGTCCAGGCTACGTTGGTGATGCAGTTTTTTTTAATGTGTATGATATTTTTGTCATGCGATTTTAAAGCCGATCCTACAACCGCATCCAAGAATAACATGCAGCTTATCTCAGAACTGTCGGTGAAAATTATTCTTGGAGCTAGGTTTAATTGAGCTGCATTTTAAAGAGGTGCAATTTCACAATTTGTGTATATTTTCTAAGTTCACTATTTTGTCATGTGTTGAGAAAAACACAGATTTTAAAATTACATGGTCTAATATTTACATTTAGCATATAACTGCAACATTATTTTTTCGTTTTTTAAAGACTCGAAAGGACTTGAAATTCAAAGTTTCAGACTTGTGACTTGACTCTGACTTTTACACCAGTGACTTGAGACTCGACTCTGACTTGCCTGACATTACTTGAGACTTGACTTGAGACTTGAGGATAAAGACTTGAGACTTACTTGAGACTTGCAAAACAATGACTTGGTCCCACCTCTGAAAGTCACAGTCGTTATCCTTGTCGGGTGATACATAGGTCTCACATACTTCTGAAATCTGCTCATAGCGACTGGTAAATACTTGACTGTCTATACCTGGGTGACAACAGTGGGACACACGAGACTCTTCCGCAACCTGCGGTCGCTTAACTTCAACTTCTGCATTGCCGTTTTGGTTATGTTTTTCAGCAACCATCTCTTTAAAGTGCCTGAGTATATCTGACTGCCTCAACCATTTTCCGTAATTTGCGCCTCCTTGACCAGCGTGATGTCATTGTCAGTGTATATCAGATTAAACAAATAGTGCTATATTTGGAAATAGCCAAATAAGCAAATTGTTTAACACTAGGAATTTAAGGACGTGAGTTTCTTACTTATTGATGGTAGTTACCATCAATCAGATCTGAAAAAAATAGGAAAAATAGGGCACAGTTGATTGATTGGTAATTTATTTCAACATGTGAACAATATACAAGTACATTTAGAAAAGAAAATAAGAGAGAAAAAAAATACTATACAAATTACATTAAAAAAACGTTCTGATTAATTTACATGTTGAAAGGGAGTGGGAAGAAGTATACAATCCCACCCCCTTTGCCATAAATTATTAGTTAATGTTTAGTCAGCTTCCTTACTGATATAATTTGTAATAAAAATAGTGAACAGATTTCTGATATACTATATACTATAATACCACATCATGAGTTTGTTTTTTTTTTGTTTGTTTGTTTTTAAATAGAGACATTCACTTAATTTAAATATTTTCCTTTTCTTTATAGTTCGAGAAGATCATATTTTTATAACTCTTTTTGAACAGTTTTATGTTTGGACATTGCTTTAATTCCATATTCAGACTGTTCCATAGTTTCACTCCATGAACAGAAACACAAAAGCCTTTTCTTGTAGTACGTACCTTCATTGTTTTGAAGTTACAAAAACCCCTTAAATTATAACTTCCTTCTTTCAAAAAAAACATACTCTGAATATTACCTGGCAGTTCTTTATTTTTTGCTTTGAATAGAATTTGTGCTGTTTGGAATTTCACTATATCGTCAATTTTCAATATTTCAGACTGCAAAAATAGTGAGTTTGTATGTTCCTATAACCTGCATTGTGAATGTTTCGAATTGATTTTTTTTGAAGAGTAAAAAGTGAATGTAATGTGGTTTTATAGTTATTGCCCCAGACCTCTGCACAATAGCTTAAGTATGGTGAAACCAGTGAACAGTAGAGAATATGAAGTGATGTTCTGTCGAATACCTGTTTTGCCTTGTTTAGTACTGCAATGCTTCGTGATACTTTGGAATGAATATATCTTACGTGAGCTCTCCAGTTAAGTTTTTCATCTATTATTACCCCCAGAAATTTATTTTCACTGACTCTTTCAATATCAACACCATTTATTTGAATCTTTGCATTTGTATTTAAACTACTATTTCCAAATAACATAAGTTTAGATTTATTCAAATTTAATGATAATTTATTTTTATCAAACCAGAACTTCACTTTACTTATTTCATTAGTCATATCCTCCAATAAATTCTGCAGATCATCACCAGAGCAAAAAATGTTTGTATCGTCAGCAAAGAGAACCATTTTTAATGCTTTGGACACTTTACAGATGTCGTTAATGTACAAGTTGAAGAATTTTAGACCCAAAACTGACCCTTGGGGTACACCACAAGCAATGTCCATACATAAGGAGCAACCACCATTTATTTTCACAAACTGCTTTCTGTCACTTAAATAACTCCGGACCCAATCTAAAACTACCCCTCTGACACCATAACGTTCCAGTTTTCTTATTAATATATCATGATCTATAGTGTCAAATGCCTTTGTCAAGTCTATGAATAACCCAGCCACATATTGCTTTTTGTCTATGGAATTTGTAATGTATTCTATTGAATCTAATAGTGCTGATGATGTTGATCTGCTTGATCTGAATCCGTACTGACTCTCAGTGAGTAGTTTATGTTTATCTATAAATTTTTCCAGTCTGTTTTTAAACAGTTTTTCAAGAACTTTTGAGAATTGAGGTAGTAAAGAGACAGGCCTGTAGTTTGTGAAATGGTGTTTGTTTCCAGATTTGTATAGAGGTATAACTTTTGCTATTTTCATTCTGTCTGGAAATCGACCAGTTTGAAATGATAAATTACAGATGTATGTAAATGGTTTTATAATAGCCTCAATGACTCTTTTAACCACTATCATATCAATATCATTACAATCCAAAGATTTGTGATTTTTACATTTTTTGACAATTTCAAAAACTTCATTTTCATCAACGGCTGTGAGAAACATAGAATATGGATTTCTGTCTATCAGTGTATCCGGTTTTTCCTGTGCTTTCCCAGGATGAGTGATTGTTCTTGCTAAATTTGGTCCAGCAGTTACAAAGAATTCATTTAGACTATTTGCCACAACATCCATATTGCATTCTTCATGGTCATTACAAATGAAATACTTGGGATAGTTCTTTTGTCCAGTCCCACATTTTATAACACTGTTCAGGATTTCCCATAATCTTTTATTATTATTTCTATTTATATCTAATTGCTTCTTATAGTATTCCTTTTTACTATATCTAAGTATATTAGTTAACCTATTTTTATATCTTTTGTATCTGATTTCAGTATCTTTAGTTCTCGTTCTTAAGAACTCTCTGTATAGAGCATTTTTCTTTATACATGCATTTTGCAGACCTTGTGTTATCCATGGACAGTCCATATATTTATGTTTCCTACTATATTGCTTTATTGGACAGTTGGTATTGTACAGTAATGTAAATATTCTAAGGAATTCATTATAAGCACTATTAACGTCCTGTTCCTGATATACTTCACCCCAGTTTTCTTTCAATAAATCTTTTTTAAATGCATTCATTCTTTCTTCTGTTCTTACTCGTCTGTACTCTTTTTTACTGTCCATTTTATTGATCTTGTAATTCCTATCATAGATTGTAAAAATTGGAAGATGGTCACTTATGTCGTTAATCAGGAGTCCACTTACAGTCTTATTTTCAATGTCATTTGCAAAAATGTTGTCTATGAGAGTTGCACAATGTGATGTAATCCTGGTAGGTCTAGTAATTTTAGGGAATAGATTCATACAGTGCATTGTGTTTATAAATTCCTCAGTGGTTTTATGTTTATTTGGGTTTAGCAAATCAATATTGAAGTCTCCACAAATGAAAACTTTTTTTGTGAGGTATTTCAATAAATGTTTCTTCTATCCAGTCTTTAAATGTCTCAATACTACTACCTGGAGCTCTGTATATACAGCTAATGATTACATTTTTACTTTTTTCTTTACAAATTTCAACTGTAATACATTCTAGTACATTATCAATCATCATCGTCATCTTTTCCACCACATTAAATTTCAAGGATTTGTCCACATACAAGGCCACTCCTCCTCCTCCTTTGTTTCGCCTAGTTATAAATGTGAATTCATAACCCTCCAGTTCAAAGTCTGTTCCTTTTTCCATATTGATCCAAGTTTCTGATAAGGCAATGACACTAAATGGATATGAAAACTGGTTAAGATATTCTTTGATATGACTAAAATTAGCATAGAGACTTCTACAGTTAAAGTGGATAATTGATAATTTATTCTCAGTTTTAATCCTCTGATTGTAGTCTTTATTTGTATAGTAGCAGCAATTGTTATTGTTAGATGCAGAAGAAGTTGTTGTCTGGATCTATTTCATATTCCAAGTCATGTGTATTGTGATCCATATAGTTAAATGTTTTCAGTTCCAATTGATCCTATTCTGCAACTGTCTGACTGATGCAGCTGTTTCTTCCAGATGTATCTGAGTTCTTCCTTCCAGTGTGTGTCATAAGTGAGTGTGTGGTTGTCTGTTACCTTGTTTGCCGTCCAGATCGTGTTGCTCACTGATATTTTTCGAGATCCGCCATATTTTTTATGGTCAGAACTTTGGCTTCCTCTGGTGATCCGTTTAGTTTAATAAATATTTTGCAGTTCGTCGTCCAAGTGCTTTGGATTTTTCCCAGCTTCTTAAGGTGTCGCGCTTTTTTGGCTATTTCAGCGTTGTGTTTGGATAGATGTTCATTGAAAAAGACATTAGATCCTTTTAATTTTCTTCCTTGTTTCAGCGTAATCTTGTGCTTTCGATTTACAAACCTTAATATAATAGCCGGTATGTTGCCGTTCCTCCTGGGAAGAGGGTGGCATGCTTCGACAGAGTTACAGTCCAGGGCAATCCCTTTGGACCGCAGGAAGGCAGCCACCTGTTGTTCCGTGGAGCTAATGTCAAGCTCTCCAGGTTCCTCATTGCTGTCAGCAGTCACCGCCTGAGTGTATGACCGGGGTTTAATATGGAGCCCAGTGATGATGACGTCGTTTATCCTGGAGTATTGTTCCAGGTCAGCGACCTTACTTTCCAGGTATGCAATCTTTTTATCTTTTTCGGCATTTTGGATGCGGAGGAGCTTTACCTCCTCCACAATTTCAATGTTATTTTTCTGCTGCAACCTGATAGTAGAAATTTCCTCCATTATGAAGTCAAGGGACTTTTTAATGTCCTCGACTTCCTCAGCTGTCGGTGTCCTCTTCGGCCCCATTTTATCTGGTTACCCTGGTAGCAGGTTCAGTCAGCTGATTTCTCAGTCAGCTGTTAGCCTGGTAATGTGTTGGCTAGCCTGCAATTACCTCGTTAACTCCGTTAGTCCAGTCCAATATCCTGTATCAAAGTCGTAATCCAGACAGGGTTGTACCAAAAGTTCCAACAATTTGAGTAGTCTTTGCTCCAGAAATTGATGGCCAAATTTCAAAAATCCACAGGACACGAACAAAACACAACTTTCAAACAAATGGCAAACAGGAAGTGTCAATGTCAATAAAGAGGGAAAACTAGATACAAAGATGGCTCATACAAGCTGAACCGAGTGCTACAGTGGGGCAAAAAAGTATTTAGTCAGCCACCGATTGTGCAAGTTCCCCCACTTAAAATGATGACAGAGGTCAGTAATTTGCACCAGAGGTACACTTCAACTGTGAGAGACAGAATGTGAAAAAAAAATCCATGAATTCACATGGTAGGATTTGTAAAGAATTTATACGTAAATTAGGGTGGAAAATAAGTATTTGGTCACCTCAAACAAGGAAAATCTCTGTCTCTCACAGACCTGTAACGTCTTCTGTAAGAAGCTTTGCTGTCCCCCACTGGCACCTGTTTGAACTCATCATCTGTATAAAAGACACCTGTCCACAGCCTCAAACAGTCAGACTCCAAACTCCGCCATGGCCAAGACCAAAGAGCTTTGGAAGGACACCAGGAAAAGTATTGTAGACCTGCACCAGACTGGGAAGAGTGAATCTACAATAGGCAAGCAGCTTGGTGTGAAAAAATCAACTGTGGGAGCAATCATCAGAAAATGGAAGACATACAAGACCACTGATAATCTCCCTCGATCTGGGGCTCCACGCAAGATCTCATCCCGTGGGGTCAAAATGATCATGAGAACGGTGAGCAAAGATCCCAGAACCACACGGGGGGACCTGGTGAATGACCTGCAGAGAGCTGGGACCAAAGTAACAAAGGTCACCATCAGTAACACACTACAACGGCAGGGAATCAAATCCCGCAGTGCCAGACGTGTTCCGCTGCTGAAGCCAGTGCATGTCCAGGCCCGTCTGAAGTTTGCCAGAGAGCACATGGATGATACAGCAGAGGATTGGGAGAATGTCATGTGGTCAGATGAAACCAAAGTAGAACTTTTTGGTATAAACTCAACTCGTCATGTTTGGAGGAAGAAGAATACTAAGTTGCATCCCAAGAACACCATACCTACTGTGAAGCATGGGGGTGGAAACATCATGCTATGGGGCTGTTTTTCTGCCAAGGGGACAGGATGACTGATCCGTGTTAAGGACAGAATGAATGGGGCCATGTATCGTGAGATTTTGAGCCAAAACCTCCTTCCATCAATTCAATTCAATTCAATTTTATTTATATAGCGCCAAATCACAACATAAGTCGCCTCAAGGCGCTTCATAGATACAGAGAAAAACCCAACAATCATATGACCCCCTATGAGCAAGCACTTTGGCAACAGTGGGAAGGAAAAACTCCCTTTTAACAGGAAGAAACCTCCGGCAGAACCAGGCTCAGGGAGGGGCGGCCATCTGCTGCGACCGGTTGGCGTGAGAGAAGGAAGACAGGATAAAAGACATGCTGTGGAAGAGAGACAGAGGTTAATAACAGATATGATTCAATGCAGAGAGGTCTGTTAATACATCAGTGAGAACTTTGAAGATGAAACGAGGCTGGGTCTTCCAACATGACAATGATCCAAAATACACCGCCCGGGCAACAAAGGAGTGGCTCCGTAAGAAGCATTTGAAAGTCCTGGAGTGGCCTAGCCAGTCTCCAGACCTCAACCCCATAGAAAATCTGTGGCGGGAGTTGAAAGTCCGTGTTGCTCGGCGACAGCCCCAAAACATCACTGCTCTCGAGAAGATCTGCATGGAGGAATGGGCCAAAATACCAGCTACTGTGTGTGCAAACCTGGTAAAGACCTATAGTAAACGTTTGACCTCTGTTATTGCCAACAAAGGTTATGTTACAAAGTATTGAGTTGTATTTTTGTTATTGACCAAATACTTATTTTCCACCCTGATTTACCAATAAATTCTTTACAAATCCTACCATGTGGATTCATGGATTTTTTTTTCACATTCTGTCTCTCACAGTTGAAGTGTACCTCTGGTGCAAATTACTGACCTCTGTCATCATTTTAAGTGGGGGAACTTGCACAATCGGTGGCTGACTAAATACTTTTTTGCCCCACTGTATGTGTGAAGGGACAGTAACTGCGTGTGTATATGTAAGCATTTAAACACTGAAGATAATAAAATTAACAGTATTTTGTCTAATTCTGCTATTGTAGGAATTCATGGCACCGAGATAAAAACGTGGCGCACAGTGTGACGTCAAAATAGGCGCACACGTTTGACGCTGTTTTTTCTCGGTTTTCCTCGTCCACACGTAAATGCTAAAACGGAGTTTACGAAAATATCCACCCTGGCAGGCGTCTTTAAAAATCTCAGTTTTCAGTTAACGAAAATGCAGTTTACGTGTGGACAAAAGGTGCAAACGCAAGGTAGGTGAGCGTGCAACGTAGAGTTAGGTGAGCGTACAACGTAAAGTTTGAATTGAGTGCGAATTGAAGCGGGTGCTCTCCAATCATTAAAAGTAACAAAGTCATTGAACACATTTATACAGTTACCTTTATGTTCATCAATCATATATCACAGATTTACAATTTTTTGTAGTACTATGCTAAAAAGCAACTACAGAGCAAAAGTCTAGGTCAAGTGCCGAGGCGACGGCAAGAACAAAGGAACCCTCGAAGCGTTAAAGCTAGCTTTGTCAGGGAATATAACGGAAAAGTATGAAACGAAAATGTTTTCTTTGTTGATAGACTTTGTTCGCAGTGCAATTTATTTGTTGCCGGATTGTAAGATGAAAGTAGACACAATTTCGGGCTCCCACATTTTGTCCGAAACTGTACATTAACGAGTTTTTTTTACTGTTATTCAAATGCAACCGTGGAAATAACGAATAGAAAAAAATTCATTCATTCTTACCTTATACTAATCGTGGTGCAGGCCAGTGCAGTGCATGAACTTATGCCTTCTCCGGTCAATTCCGCTGAGAGTAAATCGAATGTCCCGCTCTACTGTACAAGACAATGGTTACCTGGAGGGATGTACCACTGTGAGAGGGGGTGCTATGGAATAGTCCAAGTGATCGCTGCTTTAATTTCCCGGTCAACTATACATAAATTGCACGTCGACACGATTTTTTAAAGCTGGTGAACTAGACCAAAGTCATTGATAACAAAAGAACAATAAATCTACTTTCTCCTGTACTTTATACCGGCTCAGTTGCAATGCAATTTAACTCTCAACTACAAATCGATGGCTTTTTGATGGTGACCGGCGCCGAATGATGGTCAACTACAAATAGACGTTTTCTCGACATTGTTGTTGTCACCTGGTCGACTACAAATAGATCAAATATCAATGACAAAAAACAACGGTAAATCAACATCATTACAACGTCCCTATAGTAAGACCGTCGATTTACCACAGAATTTCAATGATGTTACAGCATTTCAACCCTGACCATAACGATGGATCGGATGAAAAATCAACATCAATTCAATGTCGTCTTCCTATCTGGGTAACTTCTTACCTGAAGTTCAGTTCACCTGACACTCGGACCTGCGTCTGCCTCGGGTCTCTCCTCCTCCTGCCTCCCCTTTCTCTCATCCACCTGCTGGCCTCCACCACTTGCTAATGTTACTGAGTCTGAGGAAGCACCACCACAGCCACCACCAAACAACTGAGTTATTTTTACACACCGACCAGCATCTGGCCAATCCACCACCTTTCATTGTTTATGCCGTTACAAAGAAAAAAAAAGTCACTGGGCCACCGAGCAAATGCCCAGTATGCCCAATGGCCAGTCCAGCTATGGTCGTGCCATCAGTTAACTCTTCGCGTGCCAACTGTGGCATGCATGCCTAGGGTTGCCGACCCCTGATTTATATGCTCCCTCTTGGTCATATATTCCGAAAATATAATATAAATTTTCATTGTTATGCCGATGACACCCAGCTCTACATTTCTTCTAAACCCCTTCATCCCTCCCACCTACCTCCCTCTCAAACTGTCTTATTGAGATTAGATCCTGGTTCTCCTCCAATTTTCTCAAACTTAACAGTAATAAAACTGAAGTTTTACTTGTTGGTACACCATCTATCTTAACCAAATCCCACAGTTTTTCCATTAACATTGAAAATTCTCCTACCTTTCCCTCCCCTCAGGTTAAGAGTTTGGGTGTCATACTTGATAATACTCTTTCATTCCAGTCTCACATTAATTACATAACCCGGTCTGCATACTTCCACTTACGTAATATTAACTGACTCCGTCCCTTCCTTACTCCCCATGCTGCTGCCATCCTTGTCCATAGTCTTATTACGTCCTGTATTGATTACTGCAATTCCCTCCTATTTGGTCTCCCTAAAAGGTCCCTTCATAAACTCCAACTTCTTCAAAATTCTGCAGCTCAGGTCATAACTTGCACTCCGTTAAGAGCTCATATTACCCCAGTTCTTCAGCAACTTCACTGGTTGCCCATAGAAGCCAGGATAAATTTTAAAATCTTACTTGTGTATCCATAAATCTGCTCCTTCATATTTGTGTAACCTGCTCCATATCACCACTGTTTCCCGCCCTCTCAGATCATTATCTGCTATTCATCTTACTGTTCCATCCTCACGCCTTGTTGCTATGGGGAACAGAGCTTTCAGTTGCTCTGCTCCTCGGCTCTGGAACTCTCTTCCTCCAGCCATAAGAAATATTGACTCCCTTTCCGTATTTAAGTCACAGCTCAAAACACATCTGTTTAAACTGGTTTATTCGCTTTAGTGCTGATTTTAAATGTTGTCAAGCTCTGTTTTGCAATTTTAACTTATTTCGTGTATTTTATGACTATTGTTCCTTTTATTAATTTTGTTCTTTGTAAGGTGACCTTGGGTTTCTGAAAGGCGACCTCAAATAAAATGCATGATTATTATTAATATTATTATAAAATTAGGAAGGCAGAACAGGGAGAGGAGGGGAAATGTTTCTAAATGAAGGTGTTTATGATTAATGAAAAAAAAAGGCCCTAAACATAATAAGTGGGTGGGCCACCCTTAGCAGCAACAACTGCAATCAAGTATTTGTAATAACTACCAATGAGTCTTTTACAACACTGTGGAGGAATTTTGGGCCACACATCTTTTTCAGAATTGTTGTAATTCAGCCACACTGAAAAGTTTTTGAGCATGAATCGCCTTTTTAAGGCAATACCACATCAACCTATTTGGATTCAGGTCAGGACTTTGAGTAGACCGCTCCAAAGTTGTCACAGCGGGGTACGCTGGTGTGTTTGTAAAACGGACCCAAATCCAGAACACTGGAAGAAACTGTACTTAGCTTTAAACAAAAGGGAAGCCTTTAGCAGGGCTAATAACAAGAATGCATAACAAAACAACATGAACAGTGGTGAGATCTAAACTAAAACGTAAACTAGAAAAACTAGGAAAGACAATGATGACCATGAACATGATTTTGAGCAGGAGCATGAAAGAAACTATGAAATACAAACATGAACTTGTTAGTATGCCTGGGTCATTGACCCGGGGTTTTTGAGTTTATTATATTATTTATTATTTCTAGTCTTTGGTTTCTTTGAGTTCTGTCTTATGGTTTATGTCTCTGTCTTCTCTAGTTGCTCTGTCTCCCCTGTCAGCTGTATCCCCTTGTCTGTGTGTCTCTGTGTATCCTTAGTTGCTATATCCCCTGTGTCTGCCCTGGTCCCACGTCTCTGTTCCCTCTGTTGCAGTGCGTGCGAGTCTGTGTCATGTTTCCTGTTTTATTTTGAAGGTCCTTGTCTGAGGTTAATGTATCTGGTTTCGCTTCCCTTTGTCTCATTAGGCCTGATTTGCCCCAGCTGTGTTTCCCTCCTGTTACCCATTCCCTGATTGCTCCCTCTGTGTATTTAAGCCCTGTGTTTCTCTGTGTCTGTGTCATGATCTACCTTTATCTGTGTTTTGGCTGTGCAGGTGTATTTTGTATTCTTAGTCTTTGTTACCGTTTTGAGTTCAGCATTAAAGCTGTTTTGAGTTACTTTCTGTCTCCGGAGTCTGCACTTTGGGTCCTTCTCCTGCCTGCACACAGCCGTCACATAACAGAACTAGGATCCTGAAGACCCTGGAAATCTGAAGTGATGCGGAGGGAAGGAATACAGATGACCTGACACTGAACAACAGAAAACAGAGGACCTACCGTAAAGACGGTAAGTGACGGAAGTGACGAGTAAGGTAAGCGACCCATGTTGTAGGTGACGTCAGATGCCGGAGAATTGGCGGGAAAAAAAGCAAATGGTAGCATAGAGTTTAACAAAGGTTTTTCAAGCTTCAATATTACCAAATATACTAATCAATTGTCATATAACTAACAACATCTGTTCTATCATCTCTAACACCCTGGAGGACAACGGGGAGAGTTTAGACACTCTCCAAGATTACATCGACCGCTGTTTTCAAGATTTAGTAATGAAGAAGGCCCAGAGTGCATCCTCCCCGACCAAAATTGAGACGCCGTCATCGAAGAGATGTCGCCCGGCAGACTCCCCCGGTACAACATCACCTGCCGGCAAAGACATCGCAGACATCCTGGAGTCAATCGACAAGCGATTGTCCAGCTTCGATGCGAGGCTGTCCCTGGTGGAGATTTTACACCGGGAATTTAAATCTCTGAGAGAATCCCTGGAATTCAGCCAGCAGCAGGTGGAAACGCTTGCCGCTGAAAATACCACGCTACGGGAGTCGGTCAAATCTCTCACCGATAACGTGACCCAGCTAAACATTGAAAATAAAAAAATAAAAGAGTCCGTTATCGATCTACAAGCCCGTAGCATGAGAGATAATCTTGTGTTTTCTGGTATTCCAGAATCTGCCGGAGAGGACGCGGAGGCAACGGTGAAAAGCTTCATTAAAATCCACCTGAAGCTGCCGGAGGACACCGTAAAGAACATCGACTTCGATAGAGTACATTGCTTGGGGGGCGTGAGGTCGCGGACCGGGAGACCACGTCCTATTGTGGCCAAATTTGGTCAATTCAAACAGAAGGAACAGGTGAAGAGTCGCGGCAGAGAGCTGAAAGGAACGGACTTCAGCGTGAACGGCCAGTTCCCCAAAGAGATCCTGGAACGACGCAAGGTCCTGTTCCCAGTTCGACGTAGCTTCATCCAGAAAGGCTCCCGTGCTGTCATCGCCGTGGACCGGCTCTACGTGGACGGACAGCTCTACTGCGAACCCGGCACCACACCGTGGTTATATTGACTGCACTCCAGATAAGAACCCGCTACACTCTTTTCTTATTCATTCACACTTTCTCCTTTAACATGGGTTTAACCTAGTAATATCAATATGATGTCATAGCAGATATAACACCGTCACCCTCCGTCATTGCTTTAATTGGAATGTTTTCGTTTCGTTTTTTTTTTTTTTTTTTTTTTTTTTGGTTGCTCACAGTTCATGTGGTTTCTTTCTTTCTCTTGTCTTTCACTGCTGTGATCACCTACTTCCCCACTCACCTACAAACAACACCCTCTATTTCTCCATATTTTCACACCACGATCACGCAAACACATCCGCTCAACAGCACATTCACAACAGCCTCACAGCACGCACAGACTTGCAGGACACATAACACAAGCCACGCTTGTTCATATTAGTGAATATTCACACACATAGTCAGAGTCATGGAGCCTCTCACCACACTTTTTTTTCTCTCTCTCTTTCTATTTACAAACAAGGGATGTTTCCACATTCTCTCCACCTGTCTAAACGAAACACCCAGCATACATCATTAGACATACACACACAATTATGGGCATGCTGAGGTTTGTCACATGGAATGTAAATGGAGCTGGCACCAGAGGAAAGAGGTTAAAGATATTTAACCAGCTTACAAAACTACAGGCAGATGTTGTTTTATTACAAGAAACTCACAGACCTGTCACAGGTTTAAACGAACTTAAAACACTTGAGTTTCCTAACGTGTTTGCAGCCTGTTATAATTCTAGACAACGGGAGTAGCAATTTTAATACATAAAAATGTTAATTTTACAGTACTCGATACAGTTATAGATCCAGAGGGTAGATTTCTAATTATTAAACTATCAATATTGAACAACAAACTATGTATTGTAAGTATATATGGTCCAAATGTTGATGAACCCTCATTCTTCCACGGATTTTTTAGTGCACTCTCTGAACACCTCGATTGCACACTCATTCTTGGCGGTGACCTCAACCTTGGACTAAATGAAGAAATGGATAGGCTCAACACAACAGGAACTCAGCGCAATTGGCAGTCCACAAATATAATCAAACAGTATGTGAGCGACTTTGGCCTTTGCGATGCATGGCGCTCTCTTCACCCCAACAGTAAGGAATATACTTTTTTCTCGCATGTTCATCACTCTTACTCTCGTCTGGATTATTTTCTGGTCAGCAGCTCACTGCTGAATGACATTTCAGACACTGAGATTCATCCTATAGCTGTCAGCGATCATGCTCCTGTATCTTTAACACTAATGCACAAGAATAATACTACGCCAAGTAAAAACTGGAGATTTAATACATCATTGCTTAAAGATGAAGACTTTATTAAATATTTTAAAAAGGAATGGACTTCATATTTAGACTTTAATGACACTCCCGGAATATCTGCTTCTGTTCTATGGGAAGCAGGGAAAGCTGTGATGAGAGGTAAAATAATTTCTTTCTCATCACACAAAAAGAAAGAAGAAAACAAAAATATTCAGGAATTAGAAAAAACCATCAAATCACTAGAAGAAGCCTACGCGTGCGACCAAGATCAGGAAACATTGAACAAAATACGCAAGACAAAACTAGAATTAAATGAAACTATTAATAAAAAAACACAATTCCTTATACAAAGACTTCGCTTGCAGAATTTTGAACACAGTAACAAATCAGGTCAATTTCTAGCTAACCAGTTAAAAATAAATAAAGAAAAAACAACTATATGTGCTGCTAAAGATTTATCGGGGAACACAATATATGACCCTGGAAGAATAAACAACATTTTTAGGGATTTCTATGAAACTTTATACTCACCACAAATAAACCCATCTAAAAATGAAATTGATCTGTTTCTTGACAACGTAACTCTTCCAAAATTACTAGACAGTCAAGCAATGGAACTGGATTCGCCACTGACGCCAAGTGAACTCCAGGAAGCCCTGATAAGTATGCCCAATAATAAGGCTCCAGGTCCAGACGGCTTCCCTGCAGAATTCTACAAAGAATTCTGGTCAATTCTGGCACCAGTATTCCACAGAATGTTGCAGGAAATCGAGGAAAAGGGCAGACTACCACCAAATATGAATTCTGCCAACATTAGTCTCCTGCTAAAACCAGGCAAAGACCCTTTATTTCCCTCAAGCTATCGTCCTTATCCCTTATAAATGTAGACCTTAAAATAATCTGCAAAGCTCTCTCAAAGAGATTAGAGAAAATAACCCCCCTCTTAATTCATCCTGACCAAACTGGTTTCATAAAAGGTCGGCACTCCTCAACAAACACTCGTAGATTACTTAATTTAATAGACTACTCATACAATAAAAACATCGAAACCATAATATTATCTCTAGATGCAGAAAAAGCATTTGACAGAGTTAACTGGAAATTTTTATTTGCAACTTTACACAAATTTGGTTTTGGAAACTCTTTCATAAACTGGATAAGAATATTATACAATTCCCCAACAGCTCGTATCAGAACAAATGACCAGACATCCTCCAGCTTCTGTCTCCTGAGGGGCACCAGACCGGGATGCCCACTCTCCCCTTCACTTTTTGCAATTTTTATCGAACCTCTAGCAGCAGCATTTAGACAGGCTACAACAATTAAGGGCATAAAATGTAAGAACATAGAACATAAAATCAGTCTCTATGCGGATGATGTGTTGCTTTTTCTGCAAAACACACAAACCAACCTCTCTGAGGTAATTACTCTAATAAACTGGTTTTCAAGAGTTTCAGATTATTCAATTAACTGGCCAAAATCTACAGTTCTCCCCATTAACTGCTCCTTCCATAATTCTTCCTCTGCCCCACTGCAATCTGGAAATATTAAATATTTAGGTATTAATGTTTCTCCTAAGCTTTCAGACTTAACTAAATTAAACCACATCCCACTTCTATAGAAAGTAGAAGGCGATCTGACTAGATGGAAATCTTTACCCATATCACTCATGGGAATGGTCGCCACTATAAAAATGATGATCTTGCCAAAAATAAATTACTTATTTTTGATGATCCCTAACAAACCATCACAAGATTGGTTCAGATCTCTGGATTCATATATTTCCAAAATCCTTTGGAAAGATAAACCCCCGCGTATCAGCTTAAAAACGCTACAAAGAACCAAGGATAGAGGAGGATTAGATCTGCCTAATTTTCACCAATACTTCTTAGCCAACAGGCTTCAGTTCATCTCAGAATGGTCAAAACATACCAGAGAGTGATATTATACCCCTCATGTCAAACTGACAGGTCATGAATTATTCATGAGCTCCGGAAGTAATTACTTCCGGAGCTCCGGAAGTAGGAAGTACTTAAGGAAGTAATAAAAATATGATATTCATAAAAAATATGATATTCATAAAAAATATGCTAGTTCATAGCTCATTGCTTTTTTCCCCCTAAAAACAACTAATGGATTATTTAGATACTTTCTTATATATCAAATATCATTCTTTTATTTCTTTAAGCCATTAATTTTTTTTTTTTATGCTCAAAAAACGCCATCTGGTGGCAGGTCAGTGTGTGGGCGCGCGCCCGAGACTGTGTGTCTGGGGGCGCGCCCGTGTCTCCGGACCGTGCTCTCTCGGGCTCCGTGCTCATGTGTTTAAAAATGTATTAAACCATATTAAAATTGTTTAGTTAAACTTGTGCTTTTGTAACGTTCAGTATGGCCACAAACACAGGCTGCATGCCTTGGGGGAAAACTTTATTTCGATTTATATGCATTTGTAGATTTAGAATAAAACTCATACTCAGAAAAAACTCGCGATCCCCGCAGCCCCCTTAACCTAATCCTTAGAAACATAAGCAGGGAAAACTCCTTAAAAAACCCTCCGCGTTTTCTCCAAAACCCTACAATAACTTGTTGGGGTACGCCCTCTATTCCCAAAACCTTATATTCGATAACAGGGAAAATCCTGAAAAAATCCTTAGTCTTTTTTCTTCAAAAACTTCCCTCTTACTAGCAACCTCTAAAATTCAACGCACACTCTAAGTTCTACCTCGCTCTTAATCTCCGATCCACAACTTCTTGCAGAGCACAATTTTTTCCTGCTTGTTCGCTCCCCGCTCTGCTCCCGAATGCGCTGCTTACCTCGTTCGAAATTTGCGCCGGAGACCAACTCCGCCTCACTTCGCCCCGCTGCCAATCACATAACTATTGCACCGCTCCCTTCGCACCCCGGTTAGCCAATCCGCTCCAGGTCCGATTTTTATGATCTCCCGCTCAGGTTAAGACTACCCTCGAGCTCCCAGAAGACCCCTGCCTTCAGCCATATCAACAACTGGAACCGCTCAGACTGCTTGCGAGTTCGCATAGGGAGCGGCCGATTTCAACAGCAACTTGCGTCTCTTTCCTTATCCGCATATCATTCGGTAAGTGTTAATCTTCCTCTCTAACTACATTTTTGCATTTTCCTTTTTACCATTCTGTCAATCCTTTCATTAAAAAAATAAATAAATATCACAATGGTTTGTAACACGTACAATACACCATCCGTCCATCCATTCGCCTCCACTTATCCTTTTTTCAGGCTCGCGCGGTGCGCTGGAGCCTATCCCACGTACAATACACTTTAAAAAATATATAAGCTCGACTTTTAACTCCCGTAAAAGTTTATACATTACATGTCTGCATCACCTATCATGGCCTCATCAGGTATCTCATATCATCTTGTTATTGTTATGTTATGCTCCTTTGATATTTTGCTAGTTTGCGTGTTTTAAAACTCTTTTTGTTTTTCTTTATATTTTTAGACCCAGATGAGTTAACCTGATCCCTGCGAAACACCAGCTCTGCGTGGATTTTGACCGCGAGTGACCGGATGTTGTTTCCGGCCTGAGGTTGCCTGAAATGCCGTGAGGCTCGTTTGAAAGATTGCGCCCGAGACCAACTCCGCCTCCAAGGTATGCCTACCTTTAGCTGCCACCAGTGAGATATCAGAGCCGGGCTCCACATATCCAATCAGGAGCACGAGCAAGACAGCTTTTGCAGACTCTCCAGAAATATACAAGTCCTTACCAACTGCTCTGCAACCCACTGTTTCTGGTCCCCTCACTAACATCGCTTTTTGAGATATTTTTTATGAACCACCAAAAAAGCAATTTTACCCCACAGTACAGAAGACTGGGTCTGAGGGCAGCAGCAGGGACAAATGATTGTAATGAAGCGACGGACATTTCATGGCTGGTCTTGCATAATCGTGAGTTATTATGTCATATGGTGATAAGTACATAGTTTTGCAAGAGGCATACAAGCACTGTGGAAAAAGTAATCATAAAACTGTTTTTGTGAACACCCTACGTTATGCTTTAAAAAATGTGATACATGTAATGTGATCATCAAAGAACATGATTTTTTTTTAAAAAAACTTTTATTCTTATGCTTTTAAAGTATGTCAGATTATCTTAAAACACTTATTTGTATGTTATAATGTTTTTCTTACACCATGTGTAATTTTTATAGACACCTTATTCATTGTATCAATGTGTAATTATGTATCTTTGATAAATAAATAAAATATTTAATCTTGTATTTGTGTACTTTCTGGTGATTCAATAAAAAATTAGTCACATATCGCTCTGATAAACACAGATGGCTGAAAGAAATGTTTGATGGAACAAAGGAAACAAGTGCCTTGCTGCTAAACTTTTAAGTGACCATGGTTTAAATGAGAAAGTCTGTATGTAAAACATGAAAAACTCCATATCAGTGATATCTACAAAGGTGTACTCATTTCTTTGTAATGGTACTTTACTGTTCCAATGAAACAAAAAGAAAATCTCATTTTTAAAGTACATTTTTCGGCCATCCTGACCTATTTTCAGGGGCAAGAATGTTGATGTTAGACTGTGTTTTAAATCAGGTTGTGATCTTAAACTAACTATCACAGCACTGATTTCAGTTGTAATCTCAATTAGAATCCCAAATGGGCTTTTCTCCAGTCAGTGTTATGGTGAAATTTAACTTGTTCTTTTGTGTAATTGCACATGGCCCAGCAAAGGACCCCTTAGTAAGCTGTACAGCATAAGTTTTCAATTCACTTTTGTCAGAAAACTTCACAGTATGAGAAGTTACAGCACAGTTTCTCCAAACGTGTGGTTCTTTTTCAGCCAGCGTGCTTTTAGAGCATCTACATTAGCTCATGTAGTAAAAGTACAATCAGTAAGTGTACTTTAACATTTGAGATTCCGAGTCACTCTTGCTTAGATCATGTGAACTATATCATGAACCTTTTTTTGTATAATGCATCAAACGTGTTCAAATCAGTTTATTTTCAATTTATTTTAACTAATCTAGAGACAAGCAACTCCTTTTTAGCTTCTGTTATGTATTTACCTCTCACACCTTAATCTAGATGTTAGTGTTCTCAGAGTTAACATGTCTCATGTTGCCATGTTGTATTTCTAATACCCAGCCTCAGTGTTCGCCCTGTTCACCCTCAAATCCAAACACCAATGATCTAGATATTCACAAAATTCATAAGGAGATTCTTAAGGTCTTAAGTTTTGTTGTTTTTATGTTTTACAAAAAAAAAACTTCACATTTTTTATATTTTTAAACGAAAGTGACATGCAAGGATATTTTTCTTTAGTGATGTTGCTTCAGCAATCTCAAATACTAATTATTCTGGGAATTTTTATGGTCAAACTATGTGATTTTCCAAATGTGTGTGTGTGTGTGGAGTAAAATGACCTTGTTCTTATGATGTTGTCACCGTGAATCATTTAGGATTAACAACACAAATTGTATCGATAGCAGAAACAGTCTTATAACTTATAGTTCTCACACGTTACCGCTAGTTTTACAAACGCAGTCTTCTTCAGCTCTGTTTATGTAGCTTTTATGAAACTGATTTTCCATAGTACAAGTAGAATTTAATTTTTCTTTGCTCTCCAGTATAAATGCAATAATTTGCAGGCTTTTTACTGAAACTCTCACAATGCAACACTCAATGCTCAGAGCTTCATATATCAACAGCTCTGAAAATATCTTCTTTTTTTTAAAGTAATGTAGGACAGGATCTCTCACTCTCTGTGTCTCAAAAAAACCCAACTAAACTGGCAATCACCACTAAACAAATGAAAGTAGTTTATGGCTTTTTTATCAGCTGCATTTCTTTCATTTATGTATTGATCACATTGTTTATTGGTAATGCTTTTAGGTCACTGTTTTAGCATGTCTGCCTCACACTCCATTTAAACAGTTTGACAGATAGTGGGGTCTGGTAAGGAAGTTGGGGGGAAGCAGACAACTCCACAGGAAGAGTCTTTTTGTCTTTTCTCCACTGTAAAAGATAGCAAGGCAGTGTGAAACTTTCTTTGCGGGAAAGACAAAAGGTGTGAAAACAGCTGTGTACGGTCTTCTTTCCTGTAGGAGGCATTTAACTGAGAGCCATGCTCAGTGAGAGACTCTGCTCACCCTCTGCCCCAGCGATGGCAGTCCCTCACCAAGCTCGATTTCTGTTCTTTGTCTTGATTAAAGAATGGTAGCTACCGCTCATCGCTTGTCTGCAGGCTTTATTAAATGGAAAACTTCCACAACAACCTCTAAACAGTGGTTTATGGCTTTTTGTCACCTGCAACACCATGTAACACTTGGATGTTAGATTCTTTTACCAGTCAGTGTTGTTAGCCCCAACCCCCAGGCTCCAGGTGTCTGAGCTCTAACCCTGGCTGCCAAATGTCCCACTGAGGCCTTTGTGCTTTTTACCACCACACTAAGTTTGTAGTCCTATCTACTAATATTATTAAATTTTTTATTATAGCACAAGGTTCAGTTAGGTTACTACTTTGACTTCCTCAATTTGAGCACATTTTTGACCTGATACTTTATCAAACTTTTACTCGAGTGTTTTTGACACTAGCAGCTGTACTTCTACGTAAGTAAAAATTGCCTGCACTTTTGCCACCTCAGTTGCCACTTTTCTGGAGTTTGTACACTTTTTATATTGAAACGTTCAACGTTTTACGTGTTATCCTTGATCACAGTTCTAAACAAGTTAACTTTCTTCACTTCAAAGTAACCCAAAAAAGAAACTATATGTCCAGTTCTCTTTACTCCAAACCTGGTTTAAGGCTATGCTGTTGTTGTGATATGGCCATACAAATAATATTAAGTTTAATTAATCTTAAAAAAAAATGGCTGCTTCATGGCTACCTGTTCAGAGAATTTGCAGACTTTTATGGAAACTGTCACAATGTAACACTCTCACTGCCAAAAACAGGGTTGATCCATGTTTCTATGAACACTGATTAATATATCAACAGC
The DNA here is from genome assembly GCF_057382185.1 of Mchenga conophoros. Taxonomy (NCBI): domain Eukaryota; kingdom Metazoa; phylum Chordata; class Actinopteri; order Cichliformes; family Cichlidae; genus Mchenga; species Mchenga conophoros. The sequence goes on from NC_140546.1 coordinate 36,010,032, forward strand.
TCTGAAAATCCTTTTTTTTTAAAGTAAAGCAGAACAGGATCTCTGTATCTCTAAAAATCCCAACAAAACTGGCAATCACCTCTAAACAAATGGAAGTAGTTTATGGATCTTTATCACCTGCAACACCATGTAACACCTAGATGTTAGACTCTTTTACCATCACATTTGCAAGGGTTTATGTGTTATCCTTGATCACAGTTCTAAATAAGTTAACTTTCTTGACATAAAAGTAGCCCAAAGAAGACAAACATATGTCCAGTTCTTTGAACTAAGGAGTGAACTTCATACAAACTCTGTGTTAGAAAAATCAAACTGTGTCTCGTGCGTGTGTATTGTGACTGCTCCATCACAATGTATAATTTGACTTGACTTGACGAGACACAGTTTGATTTTTCTAACACAGAGTTTGTATGAAGTTCACTTTATCAGCTGAAAATATTAAAGCCAGAACTTACAAGATCAAAAACCTTTTACTTCATGTACAGGGTTTTATTTCAGGTATATAAACCATTACATTTGATTCAAGTAAAACAAATAATTACATTGATTCTTGCAATGCTTTTCCAAGAAAGTTTTATTTGATGTAACGGGTTTCCAAAATTATTTAATTTGATGTAATGAAACCAATAGATTTGAAATGGGGTAAAACAAATAACGCGATTGATTCTTGCAATGCTTTTCCAAGAAAGTTTTATTTGATGTAACGGGTTTCCAAAAAAAAGTTTTATTTCAGGTATATAAACCAATACATTTGTTTGTAAAACAAATAATTACATTGATACTTGTAAAGAGTTTCCAAAAAGGTTTTGACTGGCAACAACGCTCACCTGCTAAATCCAACAGAAGACCACTGGGACCTTATGTTTCACTCCATCTGACTGTGCAGGAGCTCAGTGTTGGGTATGGTAAATGGTCTGTTTCATATTTAGTGCTTTTAGACTCTTCCTGGTTGTTGATGTTTGTTTCTAAAGATGTTGTTGTTGAGACTTTGTAGAAAGCAGCTTCACCTCTGATCACACACACACACACACACACACACACACACACACACACACACACACACACACACACACCTTCACTCGCTCACCTGGAGGATCAACGCTCAGGCTAATGATGCTGATGGGGTTATTGCTCTGGGGATTTAGCAGGTGAGCTAAATCATGTGTAACATGTGAATTTCCTTAGTGTGGCAATAATAAAGTTTGTGTCTATGTCAAAGCTGACGTTTAAATTCCTTTTTAAATTTACCAACATTTCTGATTTGCAATTAAGACTGTGACATGTTTTCACCATTTGAAAGCCAGAAGAGTGATCACTCTTGAAGCCTGGTTGCTGCAGAATACTAGGACTACTAGTACTAGTTCTAGTACTACTGCTACTGCACAAAGCATATTGTTCAGGAATTTCACAAATTTGCTTACGTCTAATGTGTTGGCTTACAGGTAAACTTGTTTTGCAGGTGGATAGGATGAAAACTTCCAGCATCACATAATGTTTTCCGATCAGTAGGTTTGGAGTAAAAAAGAACTGGACATATATTTGTCTTCTTTGGGCTACTTTTATGTCAAGAAAGTTAACTTATTTAGAACTGTGATCAAGGATAACACATAAACCCTTGCAAATGTGATGGTAAAAGAGTCTAACATCTAGGTGTTACATGGTGTTGCAGGTGATAAAGATCCATAAACTACTTCCATTTGTTTAGAGGTGATTGCCAGTTTTGTTGGGATTTTTAGAGATACAGAGATCCTGTTCTGCTTTACTTTAAAAAAAAAAGGATTTTCAGAGCTGTTGATATATTAATCAGTGTTCATAGAAACATGGATCAACCCTTCTTTTGACAGTGAGAGTGTTACATTGTGACAGTTTCCATAAAAGTCTGCAAATTCTCTGAACAGGTAGCCATGAAGCAGCCATTTTTTTTTAAGATTAATTAAACTTAATATTATTTGTATGGCCATATCACAACAACAGCATAGCCTTAAACCAGGTTTGGAGTAAAGAGAACTGGACATATAGTTTCTTTTTTGGGTTACTTTGAAGTGAAGAAAGTTAACTTGTTTAGAACTGTGATCAAGGATAACACGTAAAACGTTGAACGTTTCAATATAAAAAGTGTACAAACTCCAGAAAAGTGGCAACTGAGGTGGCAAAATTGCAGGCAATTTTCACTTAAGTAGAAGTACAGCTGCTAGTGTCAAAAACACTCGAGTAAAAGCTTGATAAAGTATCGGGTCAGAAATGTGCTCAAATTGAGGAAGTCAAAGTAGTAACATAACTGAACCTTGTGCTATAATAAAAAAATTAAATAATATTAGTAGATAGGACTACAAACTTAGTGTGGTGGTAAAAAGCACAAAGGCCTCAGGGGGACATTTGGCAGCCAGGGTTAGAGCTCAGACACCTGGAGCCTGGGGGTTGGGGCTAACAACACTGACTGGTAAAAGAATCTAACATCCAAGTGTTACATGGTGTTGCAGGTGACAAAAAGCCATAAACCACTGTTTAGAGGTTGTTGTGGAAGTTTTCCGTTTAATAAAGCCTGCAGACAAGCGATGAGCGGTAGCTACCATTCTTTAATCAAGACAAAGAACAGAAATCGAGCTTGGTGAGGGACTGCCATCGCTGGGGCAGAGGGTGAGCAGAGTCTCTCACTGAGCATGGCTCTCAGTTAAATGCCTCCTACAGGAAAGAAGACCGTACACAGCTGTTTTCACACCTTTTGTCTTTCCCGCAAAGAAAGTTTCACACTGCCTTGCTATCTTTTACAGTGGAGAAAAGACAAAAAGACTCTTCCTGTGGAGTTGTCTGCTTCCCCCCAACTTCCTTACCAGACCCCACTATCTGTTAAACTGTTTAAATGGAGTGTGAGGCAGACATGCTAAAACAGTGACCTAAAAGCATTGCCAATAAACAATGTGATCAATACATAAATGAAAGAAATGCAGCTGATAAAAAAGCCATAAACTACTTTCATTTGTTTAGTGGTGATTGCCAGTTTAGTTGGGTTTTTTTGAGACACAGAGAGTGAGAGATCCTGTCCTACATTACTTTAAAAAAAGAAGATATTTTCAGAGCTGTTGATATATGAAGCTCTGAGCATTGAGTGTTGCATTGTGAGAGTTTCAGTAAAAAGCCTGCAAATTATTGCATTTATACTGGAGAGCAAAGAAAAATTAAATTCTACTTGTACTATGGAAAATCAGTTTCATAAAAGCTACATAAACAGAGCTGAAGAAGACTGCGTTTGTAAAACTAGCGGTAACGTGTGAGAACTATAAGTTATAAGACTGTTTCTGCTATCGATACAATTTGTGTTGTTAATCCTAAATGATTCACGGTGACAACATCATAAGAACAAGGTCATTTTACTCCACACACACACACACACACATTTGGAAAATCACATAGTTTGACCATAAAATTCCCAGAATAATTAGTATTTGAGATTGCTGAAGCAACATCACTAAAGAAAAATATCCTTGCATGTCACTTTCGTTTAAAAATATAAAAAATGTGAAGTTTTTTTTTTGTAAAACATAAAAACAACAAAACTTAAGACCTTAAGAATCTCCTTATGAATTTTGTGAATATCTAGATCATTGGTGTTTGGATTTGAGGGTGAACAGGGCGAACACTGAGGCTGGGTATTAGAAATACAACATGGCAACATGAGACATGTTAACTCTGAGAACACTAACATCTAGATTAAGGTGTGAGAGGTAAATACATAACAGAAGCTAAAAAGGAGTTGCTTGTCTCTAGATTAGTTAAAATAAATTGAAAATAAACTGATTTGAACACGTTTGATGCATTATACAAAAAAAGGTTCATGATATAGTTCACATGATCTAAGCAAGAGTGACTCGGAATCTCAAATGTTAAAGTACACTTACTGATTGTACTTTTACTACATGAGCTAATGTAGATGCTCTAAAAGCACGCTGGCTGAAAAAGAACCACACGTTTGGAGAAACTGTGCTGTAACTTCTCATACTGTGAAGTTTTCTGACAAAAGTGAATTGAAAACTTATGCTGTACAGCTTACTAAGGGGTCCTTTGCTGGGCCATGTGCAATTACACAAAAGAACAAGTTAAATTTCACCATAACACTGACTGGAGAAAAGCCCATTTGGGATTCTAATTGAGATTACAACTGAAATCAGTGCTGTGATAGTTAGTTTAAGATCACAACCTGATTTAAAACACAGTCTAACATCAACATTCTTGCCCCTGAAAATAGGTCAGGATGGCCGAAAAATGTACTTTAAAAATGAGATTTTCTTTTTGTTTCATTGGAACAGTAAAGTACCATTACAAAGAAATGAGTACACCTTTGTAGATATCACTGATATGGAGTTTTTCATGTTTTACATACAGACTTTCTCATTTAAACCATGGTCACTTAAAAGTTTAGCAGCAAGACACTTGTTTCCTTTGTTCCATCAAACATTTCTTTCAGCCATCTGTGTTTATCAGAGCGATATGTGACTAATTTTTTATTGAATCACCAGAAAGTACACAAATACAAGATTAAATATTTTATTTATTTATCAAAGATACATAATTACTGTCAGGGTCCTGGGTCTCCTGACCCAGCGTTTTAGTTCTTTGTGATTTTTGTATTATTGTACTTGGTGTGAGTTTCTAGTTTTGATCCCTTGCCCTTCATGTTTCTCTATGTCCCCTCTGTTCTGTGTAAGTCTGTGTCTGCATGTTGATTTCCCCTCTGTGTCTCTCGGTTCTTAGAGTCCTCTGCCTTATGGTTTATGTCTCTGTGTTTCTTAGTTGTTGTCTCCACTGTGTCAAGTTCGCGTCTCTGTGTGATCCTTCCTGTTTTACTTTGAAGGTCCGTGTCTTATGTGAATGTGTCCTGCTTTGCTTGTCTCGTCAGTTCTAATTTCCCCCAGCTGTGCTCTCCTTCTGTGTCTCATTCTCCTCGTTACTTCCCAGTGTATTTAGTCCCTGTGTTTCTCTGAGTCAGTGTTGCGTCGTACCCTCAACAAGCTGTGTGTGTTTTGCCTCCGTGTTGCCAGTGTTTTGTTTCCAGTTCCAGTTCAGTGTTTTGTGCTTCAGTGTTTTAGTCCACCAGCGTTTTTGTTTGTCTTTTGGTGAGTTTAGTTAGTAAGAGGTTTTCCAGCATTAAAGCTGCGCTTTAAGTTGAATTTCTGTGTCTGAGTCCTGCATTTTGGATCCACCACTCCTGCTTGCCCGCCTGCCACACAGCCAACCATGACAATTACACATTGATACAATGAATAAGGTGTCTATAAAAATTACACATGGTGTAAGAAAAACATTATAACATACAAATAAGTGTTTTAAGATAATCTGACATACTTTAAAAGCATAAGAATAAAAGTTTTTTTTTTTTAAAAATCATGTTCTTTGATGATCACATTACATGTATCACATTTTTTAAAGCATAACGTAGGGTGTTCACAAAAACAGTTTTATGATTACTTTTTCCACAGTGCTTGTATGCCTCTTGCAAAACTATGTACTTATCACCATATGACATAATAACTCACGATTATGCAAGACCAGCCATGAAATGTCCGTCGCTTCATTACAATCATTTGTCCCCGCTGCTGCCCTCAGACCCAGTCTTCTGTACTGTGGGGTAAAATTGCTTTTTTGGTGGTTCATAAAAAATATCTCAAAAAGCGATGTTAGTGAGGGGACCAGAAACACTGGGTTGCAGAGCAGTTGGTAAGTAAGTAAAGTAAAGTAAAATTTATTTATATAGCACTTTTTAAGACAAAAACGCTGTTACAAAGTGCTTCACAAGAAGACATGTCAAACAAACAATATAATATCAAACAAGCAATAGTACAATATAAATATAAAATAAAACAACATATTACGCATTAACATTACCCAAATGCCTGTCTAAACAGATGAGTTTTAAGCTGTTTTTTAAAAGAGGCCACCGTGTCGATGGTGCGTAGTGAGGAGGGTAAACCGTTCCACAGTATTGGAGCCAGGGTTTGAAAAGCGTGATCCCCCTTTGTTTTCAGACGAGTCCGTGGAATAGATAGACGACCGCTATCAGTGGATCTAAGATCTACAGGAAGCGCTGCCTGAGGAAAGCGGGGAGGATCATCAAGGACTCCAGTCACCCCAGCCATAAACTGTTCAGACTGCTTCCATCAGGAAGGAGGTTCTGCAGCATCCAGTCCTGAACCAGCAGACTGAGAGACAGCTTTTTCCATCAGGCCATCAGACTGCTGAACACGTCATAGACACCTCAGCTTCACTACTGGAACTTCAACATTATGCACTCCACACTGTATATAAATGCCACTTGTTTTGCACATATTCAACTCTGTATATTTTATATATTTTATTATTATTATTATTATTATTATTATTATTATTATTATTATTATTTTTTTTTTTTTTTTTTTTTTTTTTTTTTTTTTTTTTTACTATTTAATTTGTAAAAATGTGTACACACACACACACACACACACACACACACACACACACACACACACACACACACACACACACACGTAGGAAAATATTTAGTATACACATCCAGAAATGCATACACTATTATATATTGTACATATATTTATTAGTTTCAGGTTGGCCATTCTTGTATTTTGCTCGTTTGTGTTGTTGTGTTTGCACATCTCTGTTGCTTGTGGGGCTCGCACACAAGAATTTCACTCGCATGTGCTGTGCCAGTGTGCCTGCACATGTGATGTGACAATAAAAGTGATTTGATTTGATTTGATTTGATTTGATTTGAAGAGTCCGCTTTGGAGAATAGGGCTGGAGAAGCTCCGAGATATAGATGGGGGCCTCACCTTGTAGAGACATAAACGTAAAGGTGAGGATTTTAAACTTATATCTATACTCAACTGGAAGCCAATGCAGGGATTTTAGTATAGGAGTGATATGAGAAAATTTATTGCTGTGGGTTAAAAGCCTTGCTGCAGCATTTTGAACCGCTTGGAGCCGATTTAGTAAGGCCTTAGATACGCAGGAGAAAAGTGCATTACAATAGTCCAGCCGGGAGGAAATAAAGGCGTGGACAAGCATCTCCAGTTCGGTTGTGGAGACAATAGTCCTGAGTTTGGCAATATTTCTTAAGTGAAAAAAGCAGGAGCGGGTCACGGATTTAATATGTGTTATGACCCAGGGTCATTATTTGTGGTACGGGGTTGTTATTGTTTGTATTTGTATTCAGCGATGCTTGTTTCCAGGTGGAGGCCGCCCATTGGTGGAGGAAGGAAAGAGGCCAGCTACAAAAGGGGTTGGACTGGGCCGGTGAGGAGACTTTTCCTGGTTCCCCGTGAGCTGTGTGGCTGGGGACCGTCGTGGCGTGTGACTGCACGGGGCTGCAATATTAATGTTGAAAAAGGGTTGTACCTGGGCTTGGTAGCTGTAGGGGTGGGAAGCCGTTTTCTTTTATTCCCCTCTTTTTTCCTGTTTCGGGTAGGGAGACAGGTTAGAGAATTGTATTTTGTTTTGGAATCGTGGGAGGTAAGTTAGCTCTGTTTTTCTTTCTAGTGTGTTTTGTTTGTTGTTTTGGCATCGCCCACCCTGAAGCTCGCTACCTGTTCAGTGAATAAATTAACCAAACTCGTCATTCTGCCGTGGTGTGTTTTTTTGTTTGTCGTTATTATGTATCGGGTTTATTTTTTTGTTGTGTTGCACCCCGGCTTCGGGCCGGTGTGTAACATAAATGGGGGCTCGTCCGTTTGAGGGATTTCGGGTTCGTTTGTGTGTCGTGGGGCTCGTGTGGGTGTGTGGGGTTGTTTTTTGTGTGTTTGGGGGTTGTTGGTGTGGGTGGCCGCGGATGGAGTTCGATGTGGACAAGTTTGCCGAGGCGCCTTCCTTGCAGCAGTTGGGTCGGTGTCGGAGGGAGGATTTGTTGCTTATTGCGGGCCGTTTTGATGTGCGAGCGCCGGCGGGGGTAAAGAAGGACGATTTGCGGCAGCTTGTCGCGGTGGCTTTGAGCGAGCGGGGTTTATTGTCGGGCGTGCCGCTTGTTGGTGGAACGGGCGGGGCGGTTGTGGAGCCGTTGGCTCCGGTGTCTGTTCCTCCTGTGGCCACCCCCTCTGTGGCTCCTCCGGCTCCGGTGGTGGGGTCGTCGGCGGAGGAGCTCCAGTTGTTGCTCCGCATTAAGGAGGTGGAGTTGAGTAGTCACCGGTTGGAGGTAGAAGCGATGCATCTGAGGGTGAGGGCGTTGGAGTTGGAGCGTGGACCTCCGCCGCGTGCCCCTGACTCTACGCCGCGTGCCCCTGTCTCTACGCCGCCCACGTCTGCGCCCTCTGTGCTCCCTGCGCCGCCGGCGCCTGGTCCCGCCCCGGCTCTCCGTCAGGATTTTGATATTGGGAGGCACATTAAATTGGTGCCGCCCTTTTGTGAATCGGAGGTGGAGTCGTTTTTTTCTGCTTTTGAGCGTGTGGCTGCCGCGTTACAGTGGCCGGAGGAGGTCTGGGTTTTACTGTTGCAGTGTCGGCTGGTGGGTAGGGCTCAGGAGGTGTGGGCTAGCCTGTCGGCATCTGAGGGCTTGGATTATGGTGTGGTTAAGGCTGCTGTATTGCGTGCTTTTGAGTTGGTGCCTGAAGCGTACCGTCAGAAGTTTCGGCAGTGTGTGAGGGGGGGGATCAGACTTATGTGGAGTTTGCGCGCGAGAAGGGTTTGCTCTTTGATCAGTGGTGCCAGGCTAGTGAGGTTAAGGAGTTTGCACAGCTGAGGGAGTTAGTGTTATTGGAGGATTTCAAAGGGTGTTTGCCAGAGCGGGTGGTTGTTTATTTGAACGAGCAGAAGGTCGTTTCCCTCGCGAAAGCGGCGGTTCTGGCAGATGAGTTTGCTTTGACGCATAAGAGGGGTTTTTCCCCTCCGTTACGTCGGGGTTCTAGAGTTTTGCCGGAGGTGGGGGGGGGGCGTTCTCCCCCGCTCTCGCGGCGTAGCCCTACGGTGGCCGCTGGGGACCGCCGATGTTTTTTTTGTCATGAGCTCGGTCATCTCGTTGCTTCTTGTCCCGTGCTGAGGGCGAGGGAGGGGGCGGGGGCCAACATTTCGGGGGGGGCCGTGCAGTGTTGCTCCGCGGTAACCCGCCCTAGCTTAATGCCGATTGGCGTCGTTCCGCGGGGGATAGATGAGGTGTTTCGACCGTTTATTTCGTCTGGGTTTTTATCGTTGTCTGGTGATGCGGGGGACCGGGTTCCGATCACCATCTTGAGGGATACAGGGGCGAAGCATTCGGTGGCGCGGCGTGGAGTCGTGCCTTTCTCTCAGCAGTCGTATTGTGGTTCTGACTTACTGGTGTGGGGTATACAGATGAGTATTCTACGCATGCCTCTCCATACGGTTACTTTGACCTCGTCTTTTGTATCGGGCGCTGTGCGGGTGGGGGTTTGAGATCAGCTGCCGATTGAAGGTATTGATCTTATTTTGGGGAATGACTTGGCCGGGGGAAAAGTGTTTCCGGCTACTCCGGAAGTTATTGAGTGTCCTACCTCGGATCGGTTATGCCACTTTCCGTCGGAGCTGGGTGACTCCACGGTTTTTCCGGCATGTGTGGTTACTCGTGCTCAAGCTCGTCGCTTGGGTGGTGAGGTGGACATATCCGGAATGTTTCCGGACGGCTCTGAGCCGCATGATAGTTCTGTTCCGGGGGTGGATGGTGGGACGGCGAAGGTTTTTAGTGTGGTGTCGGAGGATTTGCGCCTGGCGGTAAACAGGGAGCAGCTCATTGCGGCCCAACAGGCTGATGATACGTTGTCTGCCTGTCGAGCTGCTGCCTTGCAGCCAGGGGCGGTGCCTGGTGCTGCTTCTTATGAGGTTGATCGCGGGGTTCTGTTACGCAATTGGGCTCCGGTGGGTGGGTTGGGGGGTGAGGTGGTCACTCAGGTGGTGGTGCCGACGGAGTACCGACCCCAGGTTTTGAGTCTGGCCCATGAGCATCATCTGTCAGGCCACTTGGGGATTAAAAAAACTTATGACCGAGTGCTTCGTTACTTTTTTTGGCCGGGGCTTAAGTCTGATGTGGCGTGCTATTGTCGGTCCTGTCATGTGTGCCAGGTGTCGGGTAAGCCCAATCAGGTCATTCCACCCGCCCCGTTACATCCAATTCCTGCAATAGGGGAGCCCTTCGAGCATGTTATTGTGGACTGTGTAGGGCCTTTACCGAAAACTAAGGTGGGTTACCAGTACGTACTCACCATAATGTGTGCGGCCACACGGTTTCCAGAAGCTATCCCCCTGCGATCGCTTAGGGCTAAGGCCGTGGTGAAAGCCTTAGTACAGTTCTTTTCTATATTTGGGTTACCGAAGTACATTCAGACCGATCAGGGCTCTAATTTTCTGTCGGGGGTTTTTGCTCAGGTGATGACTGAGTTGTCGGTTAAGCACCGGGTGTCTAGTGCTTATCACCCAGAAACACAGGGGGCTTTGGAGCGATTCCATCAGACCTTGAAGGCCATGTTACGGAAGTACTGTTTTGAAACTGAGTCCGAATGGGATGTGGGCCTGCCGTTATTGCTATTTGCCATTCGAGAGACCACACAAGAGTCCCTGGGTTTTAGCCCGGCGGCGTTGGTTTTTGGGCATACGGTGCGTGGACCCCTACGTCTGCTCCAAGAGGGGTGGCTCGGGCAGCCCGACCAGCCGCGGCCCGTGCACAACGTGCTTGACTATGTAAGTTCGTTTAGGGAGAGGCTGCACGCTGCATGTGAGTTGGCGCGCAGGTCGCTTTCCGGTGCTCAGGAGAAGATGAAAGAGAGGTATGATAGGAAGACCCTCAAGCGCACCTTTTTGCCTGGTGAGCGTGTTTTAGTTCTCTTACCCATTGTGGGTTCATGTTTCCAAGCTCGTTTTAGTGGTCCGTATGAGATCGAGCGCCAAGTTAGTGACACGGATTACCTGATTAAAACCCCGGATAGGCGGAAGAAGTCCCGGGTTTGTCATGTTAATATGCTCAAGAAATATGTGGACCGGAACCAGAGCCAGACTAACTCTGTTTCCCCTGTGGTGACGGTGGGTTCACCCTCCTACCAACCGGAGGTGGATGGGTTGCGTGAACCCCAGGGACCCAGCTCAGGGGCCCGCTTGGAGAATTCAAAGATCTTGGAGGACCTTGAGGCTCATTTGCTTTATTTGGGTGAGCCCCACAGGCAGGATATTTACAATCTGATCTGTGGTCATATTGTGCTCTTTAGTGACAAGCCGACTCAGACCACTATGCTTGAGCATGATATAGATGTTGGCGAACACCGGCCCATTAAGCAGCATGCCTATCGGGTCAATCCCGGAAAGCGGGCAATCATGAGAAAGGAGGTGGAATACCTGTTGGAGAATGGTTTTGCGGTGCCCAGCTTCAGTCCATGGAGCTCTCCTACCCTCTTGGTGCCTAAATCTGATCAAACCCCACGTTTTTGTAATGATTACCGTAAAGTAAATGCCATCACCAAGCCAGACTCCTTTCCGCTCCCCCGTATGGATGACTGTGTTGATAGGGTGGGCTCAGCCAGATTTGTCACCAAGTTAGATCTTTTGAAAGGTTATTGGCAGGTGCCCCTGTCGCAACGGGCGGCGGAGATTTCAGCTTTCGTGACACCAGACCATTTCCTGCAATATACGGTGATGCCGTTTGGGTTGAGAAATGCTCCCGCCACGTTTCAAAGGCTGATGAACATGGTGCTACTGGGTGTTCAGGGATGCGAGGTCTACTTAGATGATATTGTGGTTTACTCGCTGACCTGGCTAGAGCACATGGAGACGCTACGGGAGGTTCTTGTCCGATTGAAGGGTGCCTGTTTGACAGTCAATTTGGCCAAATGCGAGTTTGGCAAAGCTGTGGTTACCTACCTAGGGAAGCAGGTGGGACAGGGGCAGGTACGCCCTCTCATGGCCAAAGTCCAGGCCGTCTTGGATTTCCCTGTACCAACTACGCGGCGTCAGCTTCGCCGTTTTTTGGGAATGTGTGGCTACTATCGAGGGTTCTGCAAAAATTTCGCCACCGTGGTTATTCCTCTGACAGCCCTGACAAGTCCGTCGTGCCTGTTTTTGTGGAACTCTGATTGTCAGGATGCCTTTGACTCAGCCAAAGCCCTGTTGTGCAGTGCCCCAGTGTTAGGTGCCCCTGACTTCACTCGGGTGTTTAAGTTAGAGGTGGATGCCAGTGCGCATGGTGCGGGTGCTGTACTCCTGCAGGAGGATGACCAGGGTATTGATCACCCCGTGTGTTACTTCTCAAGAAAATTCAATAAACATCAGGTGAATTATAGTACCATCGAGAAGGAAGCTTTAGCGTTACTCTTAGCCCTCCAACATTTTGAGGTGTATGTCAGTTCCAGCCCCACTCCAACCGCTGTGTATACGGACCACAACCCCTTGGTTTTCCTCTCTCGCATGAGGAATAACAATCAGCGTCTCATGCGTTGGTCTTTGCTGCTGCAGGACTTTAATATTGACATCCATCATCTTAGAGGGGCTGATAATATTGTGGCCGATGCCCTATCCCGGGTGGAGACCTAGGTCTAGCATCTCTCTAATGAGATGCTTGATTTTAGGTGGGGGGGTGTTATGACCCAGGGTCATTATTTGTGGTACGGGGTTGTTATTGTTTGTATTTGTATTCAGCGATGCTTGTTTCCAGGTGGAGGCTGCCCATTGGTGGAGGAAGGAAAGAGGCCAGCTACAAAAGGGGTTGGACTGGGCCGGTGAGGAGACTTTTCCTGGTTCCCCGTGAGCTGTGTGGCTGGGGACCGTCGTGGCGTGTGACTGCACGGGGCTGCAATATTAATGTTGAAAAAGGGTTGTACCTGGGCTTGGTAGCTGTAGGGGTGGGAAGCCGTTTTCTTTTATTCCCCTCTTTTTTCCTGTTTCGGGTAGGGAGACAGGTTAGAGAATTGTATTTTGTTTTGGAATCGTGGGAGGTAAGTTAGCTCTGTTTTTCTTTCTAGTTTGTTGTTTTGGCATCGCCCACCCTGAAGCTCGCTACCTGTTCAGTGAATAAATTAACCAAACTCGTCATTCTGCCGTGGTGTGTTGTTTTGTTTGTCGTTATTATGTATCGGGTTTATTTTTTTGTTGTGTTGCACCCCGGCTTCGGGCCGGTGTGTAACATATGAACGTCAAAGGACAAAGATTGGTCGAAAATTATCCCAAGATTCCGAGCAGTGGCTTTTATCGACGATGAAAAAGCACCCAGATGTTGACTAATCTGGGGCTTGATATTCTCTGGGGCTAGGATTAAGCACTCGGTCTTGTCTGCGTTCAGCTGCAGGAAATTGTTTGTCATCCAAAGATTAATTTCCTTAAGACAGTCCATAAGAGTGGATAGCTTGTCTAATTCCCAAGATTTAAAAGAAATGTATAATTGGATGTCGTCCGCATATAAATGATAGGAAATATTTTTGAAACCGCTAATGATCCGGCCTAAGGGAAGAATATATAGTGAAAATAACAGGGGGCTTAAAACCGAACCTTGTGGAACTCCACATAGAAACTTAGCCACGTCTGATTGGAAGTTTCCCACTGAAACTAAAAGCGTCCTATCTTCCAGAAATGAGGTGAACCACTTTAGAACAGATCCTGATATCCCTACCGTGCAGTTTAAGCGATGGATTAAGATCTGATGGTCAACGGTATCAAAGGCTGAGCTAAGGTCCAGAAGAACCAGGACTGAGCAATCACCCCTGTCTGCAGCCATCAAGAGGTCATTTGTGACTTTCAGCAGAGCTGTTTCTGTAGAGTGTAACTTTCTGAAACCCGATTGAAATTTATCAAGAATGTTATGCTTCTCCAGCGCTTTCTTTACTTGTAGCCAAACAACTTTTTCTAGGATTTTAGAGATAAAAGGAAGTTTTGAGATGGGCCTGTAGCTTGACTGAAGTGTTTGATCCAGGTTAGGCTTTTTCAGCAGAGGTTGAATAACCCCCTGTTTAAAGCACCTGGGGACAGAGCCAGATAGCAATGAATGGTTTATCAGCGTGACCACAGAGGGCCCGATGGTCTCAAAAACTTTACAGAATAAACGAGTAGGTAAGACATCAGCTAAACTCGTTGAAGGATTCAATTGAGTCAGTGTTTCCAATAAATCCTCTAAAGAAACTGGGAGGAAAGATTCCATAATTATGGGGTGTGGACGATCATGGTTGGTGGGGTTTCCTGAGGGAGTTATGTTATGTCTTAGGCAACTAATCTTATCTTGAAAAAATGTTAAAAATTCACTGCAGTAAGGACTTGTATATTTCTGGAGAGTCTGCAAAAGCTGTCTTGCTCGTGCTCCTGATTGGATATGTGGAGCCCGGCTCTGATATCTCACTGGTGGCAGCTAAAGGTAGGCATGCCTTGGAGGCGGAGTTGGTCTCGGGCGCAATCTTTCAAACGAGCCTCACGGCGTTTCAGGCAACCTCAGGCCGGAAACAACATCCGGTCACTCGCGGTCAAAATCCACGCAGAGCTGGTGTTTCGCAGGGATCAGGTTAACTCATCTGGGTCTAAAAATATAAAGAAAAACAAAAAGAGTTTTAAAACACGCAAACTAGCAAAATATCAAAGGAGCATAACATAACAATAACAAGATGATATGAGATACCTGATGAGGCCATGATAGGTGATGCAGACATGTAATGTATAAACTTTTACGGGAGTTAAAAGTCGAGCTTATATATTTTTTAAAGTGTATTGTACGTGGGATAGGCTCCAGCGCACTGCGCGAGCCTGAAAAAAGGATAAGTGGAGGCGAATGGATGGACGGATGGTGTATTGTACGTGTTACAAACCATTGTGATATTTATTTATTTTTTTAATGAAAGGATTGACAGAATGGTAAAAAGGAAAATGCAAAAATGTAGTTAGAGAGGAAGATTAACACTTACCGAATGATATGCGGATAAGGAAAGAGACGCAAGTTGCTGTTGAAATCGGCCGCTCCCTATGCGAACTCGCAAGCAGTCTGAGCGGTTCCAGTTGTTGATATGGCTGAAGGCAGGGGTCTTCTGGGAGCTCGAGGGTAGTCTTAACCTGAGCGGGAGATCATAAAAATCGGACCTGGAGCGGATTGGCTAACCGGGGTGCGAAGGGAGCGGTGCAATAGTTATGTGATTGGCAGCGGGGCGAAGTGAGGCGGAGTTGGTCTCCAGCGCAAATTTCGAACGAGGTAAGCAGCGCATTCGGGAGCAGAGCGGGGAGCGAACAAACAGGAAAAAATTGTGCTCTGCAAGAAGTTGTGGATCGGAGATTAAGAGCGAGGTAGAACTTAGAGTGTGCGTTGAATTTTAGAGGTTGCTAGTAAGAGGGAAGTTTTTGAAGAAAAAAGACTAAGGATTTTTTCAGGATTTTCCCTGTTATCGAATATAAGGTTTTGGGAATAGAGGGGGTACCCTAACAAGTTATTGTAGGGTTTTGGAGAAAACGCGGAGGGTTTTTTAAGGAGTTTTGGCTTTGTTCGGGAGCCGCGGGGGCGCTGAATTTGAGAAAAAAGACTAAGGATTTTTTCAGGATTTTCCCTGTTATCGAATATAAGGTTTTGGGAATAGAGGGGGTACCCTAACAAGTTATTGTAGGGTTTTTGGAGAAAACGCGGAGGGTTTTTTAAGGAGTTTTCCCTGCTTATGTTTCTAAGGATTAGGTTAAGGGGGCTGCGGGGATCGCGAGTTTTTTCTGAGTATGAGTTTTATTCTAAATCTACAAATGCATATAAATCGAAATAAAGTTTTCCCCCAAGGCATGCAGCCTGTGTTTGTGGCCATACTGAACGTTACAAAAGCACAAGTTTAACTAAACAATTTTAATATGGTTTAATACATTTTTAAACACATGAGCACGGAGCCCGAGAGAGCACGGTCCGGAGACACGGGCGCGCCCCCAGACACACAGTCTCGGGCGCGCGCCCACACACTGACCTGCCACCAGATGGCGTTTTTTGAGCATAAAAAAAAAAAATAATTAATGGCTTAAAGAAATAAAAGAATGATATTTGATATATAAGAAAGTATCTAAATCATCCATTAGTTGTTTTTAGGGGGGGGGAAGCAATGAGCTATGAACTAGCATATTTTTTATGAATATCATATTTTTATTACTTCCTTAATTACTTCCTACTTCCGGAGCTCATGAATAATTCATGACCTGTCAGTTTGACATGAGGGGTATAATATCACTCTCTCATACCTTCTTAGTTGAGCCCTGGCTAGATGTTGAACAGGCACTATGCAAGGATCTAGAGATTTCAGACCTACCATTTAGTAGCTCAAACATCAAAAGACATGAATGCTTTAAAAGTATCAACATCAGCTTCTCTCTGACAGCATGGTGGGAGTTTCTAAAAATAACGGAGTCTTCATTAATCCCATGCAAACGTACACCTATCTGGAATAACCCTGACATATTACAAAACAATAATATGATAAACTTTTCAGATTGGAGTTGTAAAGGAATTAAATACTTAGAACATATATTAGAGGGAACAGAATTTATTCCATTTGACAGACTAGTTGCACAATATGGGATCAACAAGAAAAGATTTTTAGAATATCAACAAATTAAATCCATAGTAAAAAAGAAATTTAACCTCAGTCAAGTTGAATTACAAACACCACCAAGTGCGGCACATTTCCTCACTCTTAAATCCCCCAAATTACTATCTAAAATATACAGAACACTTTCTAAATTAGATGAATCAATATCCCTTCCTATTGCAAAGTGGGAAGCAGATTTATCAGTCAGTTTAGACCAAAACTTCTGGTCTCAGGTATGCCTAAAAACCTTTAAATTGATTAAAAATCCCAGTCTGCAATTAATACAATACAAAATACTACATAGAGTGCACTATACAGGTCATCGGATGTTCAAGATGGGCTTTACATCTTCCAACAACTGCTCACACTGTCAAGGCAATACACCAGACAATTACATTCACACTCTTTGGTTCTGTCCACCAGTGCAGAAGTTTTGGCGCGAGATATGTGAAGACTTATCAAAGTGTCTGAAATGTAACATTCCAACTTCCCCCTTAGTGTGTTTGTTGGGCAGCTTAGATAATGTCACTTCAGAAAAGAATATCGCCCATATGGTTTTCACTGCCCTATGCATAGCCAAGAAAACAGTCCTCATGAACTGGAAAAATAAAAACAATCTTAATTCTAACCAATATAGAAATTATCTATTAGATTACATTAGTCTTGATACAGCCTCTGCCACCACATCAGATCAATTGCTCTGGGCTCCTTTGATCAGCTCCATCACCTAGTGGGGGTGGGGGGTCATAGTTTGGTCCCGCCTTCACTGTTGTGATTGGTGTGGGGGTAGGGACAGGCTTAGGGCGTCGGGGGTTCCCCGGAGGCATCTTCCTTGGGGGGCTCAACCCGGGGTAGCGGTCATGTCCGGTTGGGGGCTCTTTTGGCTCTCGTGTGACTGTTTCCTCGTGGCTGCGTGCAGCGGGGCTAGGGGAGGGTCTGTGCTGACGGACGTGGGTTACTGACCTGGTAGCCTGGCTGCCCCTGGGTGGGTCCGGGATGGGCGTGAGGTTCTGGGGGCGCTCCGTCTCTGGGCCAGGGCCCTGGCCGGGCCTCGGGGCCTTGGGTCCTGGTTGGTGTGTTGCCGGGGTTGTGGGCGGGTGGGTGCATGGGGGCCCATCCCTGGAGCAGGGTGCCGCCGGTGCGTCAAGCCACCTGGGGGGTTCTTCAACTGGTGGGGAAGATTGTCACACCTTGCAGGAGCTTTCCTCTCCTCAGGAACTCTCTGCAGGAGGGGGAGATACAGGAGAGGTGGAGGAAGATCTCAGCCTGGGCGTCTATTGTCTCATGTAGTCTGGGAGATGAGTGGATGGTGGGGTGGGTGCAGTTTTCTCTGTGGTGGGGTTGTGTGGACTGTCCCGGGCTCTGTGGGGCCGGGGGGCGCTGCTGCGCTGGGCCCCGGTCTGGATGGGCCTGGGGCCCCTTTCCCTGGCGGGTCACGGAGTATGGGAGTGCCTACTGGGGTCAGCGGGGGAGCTGGCCCCAGGGAGGGGTCACCTGCCCCTCCCTTCCTTCCCTCCCCATCTCCAGCTGCCTCCCTCTTCCCGCTCCACCACAACCACCCACACATGCAGGGCCTTGGAGTAGGGGTATGTCACCAGGGTGCAGAGGAGGCTACCCCCCCCCCCCTCTGTCCCCTTCTGGCTGCCTCTGCCTCAATTGTATCTCACAACTTAGACATTCACATTACTCACACTCTCATTACACATACATATAGGATCTTGGGGGTGGGCACGATACACGGAGTCCAAATTACCATCAGGGTGTACACCCCACCCCTGGCGTCGTTGCCCACCTCTCAATACACGTAGACATTGAGGACTAGCAGGAGGGACTATGTGCTTACCTGCTGCTCTCTGGCAGGTAGCTCCATGCCCTCCTGGGTTTTAATTGCACCTTAGAACACACATGCATCAACACTACAATGAGCGGGTGGAGGGAGGTTTGGAGTCTTCTCTCACCCCCATTCTCTGCGGCCTGCTGGAGCGGGGGGGCTAGGAGGAGGAGTTGGCCGTCCGACTGCGGTCTGGAGTGTGGGGCCTCCCTGCTGCTGCGGAGTCGGGACGGTCTGCCTCTCCCCACCGCAGGGAAAAGGGTAACACCACCTGGGTCTGGGTGCAGTTCCCCCCTCCAGGGGCAAGGGTACCTAGACCCGGTTCGTAGAGTACGCTTGGGGAGTGTGATCGTATGTACAGCGCCTCTTTATGTCTGTCTCCACGTTGGTTGAGTGTGGAGTAAGTGCATATGAGAGCATGAGGGTGGGAATGGATGTTTGTATCTGTGTGTGCCTGTATGTCTGTGTCTATATGTCAGGTTGGGTATCAGACGCCACCTCTCTGGGGACATCTCAGGCGCTCCAAGGTATGGAGGCCTATCTCCACCCACCACCACTTCCCCTGCCAGTGGCGGACTCCCTCAGGTGTCGGTGCGTTGGTGGTTCTTTGTGTCTGGGGGTGGACGTCCAGGTACACACTGGCTCACTCCTTGGCGGCCTGGGGCTCGGTCACTCAGGCACAGCTGGCTGCCGGCGGAGCTCACGGGCGCGTCACTGCAACTCCCCCTGGCTTCTGCTCCGCGGCTGCTGAGTGAGCCCTCATCTGGAACTCTCCTCAGCTCTTACTGGGACAGTGGCGCGGCTGCCCCTCTGTTGGTCTTCCTTGGTCTCTTGTGTTCTGGGGGCCTCTGGATGTCTGGAGTTTTGATCTCCTCCATACCTGCCCTGGAGGACGGGGCTGTGGCTCCCCACACTCCCTAGCAGATCGTTACATGGAGAAACCTTTGGAATGCAAGCATGCTGATCCACACAGGTATGCACACAGGTGTACACACGGGTATTCACAGACGCGGACTACAGCTTTCTTGGCTGCTGCCTCAAAGCACATTGTGCGCTGTCTGTCTTGCGTGCTGCACAATATCGTTTATTATTTAGTATCTACTGATATCTACTGCTAGCTAGTTTATTGTGATGGTGCTGTTCTTTTTTTTTATTATTATTATGTTGCTCTTTGTTGTTTGCTTTCTCTTCTGTTTTTTTTTTCTCCATACAGGTGACCCAGGTGTTTTTTTTTTTTTTTTTGTTTTTTTCTTTCTTCCCCCCCTTCTCACCGTCTCTTTTCCCCTTTGGTTTTCTTTCTCTCCCTCTCTTTCTTTCATTCTTTCTCCCTGTCCTATCACCCAGTCATGTCTGTCCCGTTTGTAGCAACTGAAAATAAAATAAATTCATAATTATAATAAAGGTCAATCAAATGGACCAATATGGCAAGGCCATGATGATCCACTTGGTAAAATAAGTCCGCTTGGCATCTTTCTTGGCCTTAAGACAACAATTCTGATGGCTAAAGATCCAAACGGGACAAAAAAAAAAAAAAGTATACACAGGAGGTGATCAGGGGATGTTGAAACACATGGGGAAGCAGCTGACTGAAATGAACATAATGGCTCGCACAAGGCAGGACCAGAAGGTGGCGGGGCAGACTTTTGGTGGTGGCTGAATGGTTTCAGCTGATCCTCCAGCTGATGGAACAGGGAGCTGGACAACCTCGCCTGAGCCTCCAGCTGGCACAGGAGGCTGCATGCTGGAACATGAAGTTCCTGGCTGGCCTTTTCAAATCCTCCAGCTGGCACAGAGGAATGTTGGGCGGGCTCGGCTGAGCCTCCAGCTGGCGTTCGATTTTACTTATACAGCGAAAAATCACAACAACAGTCACCTCAAGGTGCTTTATATTGTGAGGTAGACCCTACAATAATATGAGAAATTGGTTGACAGAAGGACAACCATGGGGACTGACACAGAGCTGCAAATGAAGCCACAGAAATGAAATGCTAGGAGGACTAAAAAGCCAAGGTCATCAATAACTAAAGATTAAAGGCACAAATAAATAAACCATAGAAAAATTCATATCAGAGGTGCGCGTGATAGTCAAAATTCATGAACACATGAAAATACAATTAACTATTTTAGAAGAATAATACATATTCTTTATAGATAGATCCATATTCTGTAATATATCTATATTATTGCTAACGCACTTTCTGGATGGATGCAAACTGCATTTCGTTGCCTTGTACTTGTGACATGTGCAAAGGCAATAAAGTTGAATTCTATTCTACTCTGTTCTATTCTCAAAACCAAAAGAACCATAAATCTACAAAAAAGTAAAAAGTCTGGGTAAACAACCTAGGGAACCTGATGCAAACTAGTCCTAATCCTGGTCAGCAGTTCTCATCCCCAACAAAACATGGCATGAGCCAAGCCCTTGAAGTCAAATGGCTTGCTGGAACTTCCTTGAGGGCAGTCGAAAGTCTGTTCCCACACCAAGTTTGTTTTTGGAACTGCCAAAAGTGTATCCCCCTTTAGCTCAAGGTTACACAGGTGCTGGATCAGGAGCAACCGTGGCTAGCCAAGCCATTGAAAACTTTTTTATTTTAGTGTGGTGGCTTCACTTTCTGCTAATGTCCTGCAGCAAGACCTTAGGTTGTCATAACTATAAGTACAGGTTACTTTATGATCACAGTCTTCCTTGGGATGCAAGTGAAATCCCTTTGGCTATGGAGGTCTAAGGCCATGCACTTCTACCAGACATCCGCAGTTCATCCCCACTAGCCAGCTTATGGCCAGAGCATGCCTAGCAAAGAAGTCAAATAACAAAAAAATCACTCTGGTTTAGAGGCTGGTTATTCCTCTCAGTCACTCTTCACCAACTATCTCCATCACTGCTGCCAAAACCTCTTCTTTGAAAGGTAATCTAAGGAACTTGGAAAGAAAAGCGTCTGGACTTCTTTAAGTTGCCTGAAGACGTTTCACCTCTCATCCAAGAAGCTTCTTCAGTCCCTGTGGGAGTATCCCCCCAAAGAGGGGTCCTTGTGAAACCTAGCCCCACTCTATCATGTGATTTCCTGAGGTCAGATGGCCCAGGCTGTGAGTGGTCATTAAGGTGTCTGGGAAAGGATCTCAAAACTGGATTATAGATGGCAGACAGTTGGTGTCGTAAGCCACTGCCTCTGTTAATAGGGTGAGTCTAGGTTTCACAAGGAGCTCACCCGAAATCCTGGCTGATTGTGTCCAACAACCGTTTTCACACCTTGGCTCATGTGATTAGGTAGAGGATCATCAGGGGGTCCTTCTGTCCCTCTTTGGGGGATACTCGCACAGGGTTTAAATCTGGGACTCTCCACCATTTGACCTTAGAACTGAAGAAGCTTCTCGGATGAGACGTGAAACGTCTTCAAGCAATTTAAAGAAGTCCAGACGCTTTTCTTTCCAAGCTCCTTAGACTACGATGACCTGGATGACTGAGAACCTTCAAAGACACTTTGAAAGGTAACAGAAGCAGTGTTGACCAGTCACCATGGCACTACTACACAAGGTAGTAGTATTATAGCATACTAGCATATAGTTTCTAGTTGTACGTCCTCATTGTCACAGGAATTGTGGGGTGTGGTATTATAGCCTGTGCCCTATATTATTCACTAGTAATTATGTAAGATTATCACATAATTACGAGATCTCAGGCCATCATAACAGATCTCAGGTCATGTTATATGTGACATAGTGCTCTCAGTTTTTTATTTTTTGCCTTTTCTTCTGTCAGTTTAATTACTTCAAACTCCAAATCAATATGGAAAGGCTGAATTCTTGGATTTTTGGGGACAGTATGAACTTCATATGACCCCAGAACTGCACTTTATAGTACCAGAGTACCAGAAACTATCATTCCACCTTTGTGTTGTTGCAAGCAGAGGAGTGAGCAAAGGCAAAAGGATGGCAAGAGTTAGGGGTGGGGTGTGCAAGGCTTCATGCTAACCCACATAAAATGGCGTTTACAAGTGTCTTTATCACAAACTTCAGGTCAACAAGGAAGACAAGATGAGGCTGCGGATCCCATCTTGGCCTTCTGGTGCTATTGGATCATAATAGAAAGCATATTCTCAAGGTTCTTTATTATTTGTCACATGCATAGTTATACAAGTATAAAACAGTGAAATGTAGCCTGACACGCTCCTCGACATGTGCAAAAATTGGGGGGGGTGTAGAGGAAGAACATTATATATAAAAACACCCAGCACGCCCCTGCGGGCGGTTTATCCTTCAAGCTCGGGTCCTCTACCAGAGGCCTGGGAGCTTGAGGGTCCTGCGTAGTATCTTAGCTGTTCCCAGGACTGCGCTCTTCTGGACAGAGATCTCCGATGTTGTTCCCGGAATCTGCTGGAGCCACTCGCCTAGCTTGGGAGTCACCGCACCTAGTGCTCCGATTACCACGGGGACCACCGTTACCTTCACCCTCCACATCCTCTCGAGCTCTTCTCTGAGCCCTTGGTATTTCTCCAGCTTCTCGTGTTCCTTCTTCCTGATATTGCTGTCATTCGGAACCGCTACATCGATCACTACGGCCGTCTTCTTCTGTTTGTCTACCACCACTATGGTTAGCCACCACCATTTTGTCCGTCTGTATCTGGAAGTCCCACAGGATCTTAGCTCGGTCATTCTCCACCACCCTTGGGGGCATCTCCCATTTTGACCTCGGGACTTCCAGGTTATACTCAGCACAGATGTTCCTGTACACTATGCCAGCCACTTGGTCATGGCGTTCCATGTATGCCTTGCCTGCTAGCATCTTGCACCCTGCTGTTATGTGCTGGATTGTCTCTGGGGCATCTTTACACAGCCTGCACCTGGGGTCTTGCCTGGTGTGATAGACCCCAGCCTCTATGGATCTTGTGCTCAGAGCTTGTTCTTGTTTTTTTTTTTTCTCTCTCTTTTTTTTAAAATTTTATACCGCCTGATATTTTTATTAAAGTTTTTGCATCGACTTTTACAAAAGACAAATTGAACAATATGCCGTTTTCTTTTTAAAGAACATAAAGCAATATAAGACATACACTCCCACCTCATAATTATAGCAGTACCAGTGGGTGTACAAACAGAAAAAGGAAAAAATCCAATCTAATAATACTAGTAACAAACCCTAGGGTACAAGACAACAGTTCCTGAGTGTACAAGGGAGATGTGGAGAGTATCCAAAACCCCCACCTCCACACAGACACATAAAAACCAAAACACACAAACAAAAAAAAAAAAAAAAAAAAAAAAAAAAAAAACCCACACATGATAAATGGTCAACTTAGTTATAGGGATAAATCAATTCTGTTAGAGAAAAGAAATATGTATAAAGTAGTTAAATAAATACCATCATAGAACGCAGGCACAATAGAATCCATATACTTAAACTTAGGCCTCTTACTTGAACATAAGATAAGAAAAAATAAAATATGATAGAGTCTGAGCTGGCTAATTGGGAGCATTGCGAGACCGCAAAGTCTGAACATGATCAAAAAAGGGTTGCCAGGTCTTAAAAAATTTGGCCGTAGACC
This sequence comes from Mchenga conophoros, assembly GCF_057382185.1. Lineage (NCBI taxonomy): Eukaryota > Metazoa > Chordata > Actinopteri > Cichliformes > Cichlidae > Mchenga > Mchenga conophoros. The sequence goes on from NC_140546.1 coordinate 36,033,890, forward strand.
CGCGCAGGGTGAATTTAATCTTTTCGAGTTTGCTAAAATGCAGAACGTCTCTGATCCAGATTTCCCAGGATGGGGCAGAAGGGGACTTCCAACATAGCAATATTCTGCGTCTTGCCAATAAGGTGAGAAATGCGACCAGATCCGCTTGAGGCGTCGGCAAGGCAACTGAATCAGGAAGAACCCCAAACAAAGCAGTTAAGGGCACAGGTTGGAGGGTTAGCTGGATGATCTTAGATAAAATCAAGAAAATATTAATCCAGTATTGTTTGAGGGATGAACATGACCAAAACATATGCATTAAAGAGGCAGGTGTTTGATGACAACGGTCGCAGTCAGGGCTAAGATTGGGGTATATTTGAGCTAGTCTGGCCTTAGTCCAATGTACACGGTGCAGAATCTTACATTGAATCAGCCCATGTTTGGCACAGAATGAGGAGCTATGGACCCGGTAAAGAATTTTATCCCAAGAGTCATCCTGAATCACACACCCCAGATCCTGCTCCCATGCCAATTTAATAGCCGAGATTGAAGAGTTGCCAAAGGAACATATTCTCCCATACAAACAGGAGATCAGGCCCTGTAATGAGGGCAGAGGCAATAGAAGGTTATCAAAGTCATAATAAGAAGGTCTAGATGGGAACTGAGAGGATTTCTCCTTAACAAAACTCCGGATTTGTAAATAGCGAAAAAAGTGACTTTTTGGAAGGCCAAATTTCAATGAGAGCTGTTCAAAGGAGGCAAATGTATTCTGAATGTACAGATCAGAAAAAGACCTGATACCCAAAGAGGCCCACAAATAAAAAGCACCATCAGCTAACGAAGGCTGAAAAGAGGGATTTTTCAAGATGGGTGATTGAAGGGGAAAAAAGGTCAACTTAAAATAACGACGAAATTGATACCATATTTTCAAGGTAACTTTGACAATAGAGTTATTATAAGAGCCTGTACTCGAAGGCTGCTTTTGGGCATAAATCAGGGCTGGTAAAGAGGCTGAGACACAGGAAGAAGTCTCCAAACTGAGCCAGGCCGGGGCATTATTCGTGTCTTCCCCCTGTAGCCAATACCTGAGAATACGAATATTACATGCCCAATAATAGAACATAAAGTTTGGTAAAGCCATCCCCCCCATCTTTTTCGGTCTTTGAAGATATGTCTTGCGTATTCTGGGTGTTTTTTTGTTCCAGATAAACCCAGACAGAATCTTGTCTAATTTAACAAAAAAGGAAATTGGAATAAATACAGGGACACACTGAAAAAGAAAAGAAAATCTGGGGAGGATATTCATTTTAATTGTATTTATGCGCCCTGCTACAGACAGATGGAGTAGAGACCATCTGTCCAAATCCTGCCTAACTTTCTCCACAAGTGGGTCGAAATTAAGCTTGAAAAGAGCATGAAAATGACTTGTAATTTTAACCCCTAAATATGTGAAGTTGTCTGATACAACTCGAAAAGGTAGTGCTGTGCACTGATATTTCTGTGCAGCAGCATTCAGGGGAAACAGTTCACTCTTGACAAGATTCAGTTTATAGCCAGAAATAAGGCTAAACTGTTCAAGTATTGAAAGTACCAAAGGGAATGAGGATGCTGGCTCTGAGATATAAAGAAGCAAGTCATCTGCATATAAGGAGACTCTTTGTTCTATACCATTTCTAGAAACCCCGGTGATACCTGGGTTTGATCTTAGCGATATGGCTAAGGGCTCAATTACAATTGCAAATAGCAACGGCGACATAGGACAGCCCTGCCTGGTCCCCCTAAACAGAGGAAAGAAGTCAGAGCATGTGCCATTTGTTTTGACAGCGGCAAGCGGGGAGGTATAAAGAAGTTTCAACCAGGAGATGAATATTTTACCAAAGCCGAATTTATCTAAGACATAAAAGAGGTATCCCCACTCTACCCTGTCAAAAGCCTTCTCAGCATCTAGACTGATCCCAAACTCCGGGCTGTTGGAGTCTGAGGGATTGTAAAGAACATTAAATAAACGTCTAAGGTTAGAGAAGGCGTATCTCCCTTTAATAAAGCCTGTTTGGTCCGGGTTGATTACAGATGGTAAGACTGCTTCTACACGCATCGCTAGAAGTTTAGCAAGGATTTTATAATCCACATTTAACAAAGAAATGGGACGGTATGAGCCACATTGTAGTGGATCCTTATCCTTTTTTAAGATCAGGGATATAGATGCCTGCAGTAGAGAGGGTGGGAGGGATCCAACTTCCAGTGAGTGCTTATACATATTTATCATGAGCGGAGCCAGTTTAGGCATAAATTTACGATAGAACTCAACCGGAAACCCGTCCTGTCCGGGGCACTTAGAACACTGCAGTTTGCTGATAGCTTGCATGATCTCTTCTACAGTTACTGGTCCCTCCAGCTGGAGGCTGTGTGTCTGATCGATTGATGGGAGCTTAAGATGATTCAAAAATGAGTCCAAAGCCTCCGTACTAAATGCACACTCAGACGCATAGAGAGATGAATAAAAGTCTCGAAATTGGTCATTAATTATTCTAGGATCCGTAGAGACACCACTTAATGTCTGAATCCGAGGAATGGAGTGTGCAGCTGCTGCACTACGGAGCTGATGAGAGAGCAGTTTACTGGCCTTATCCCCATATTCATACTGGGAGTACTGACATTTCAGCAACATCTCTTCAGCCCGAGCAGAGGACAGGTGATCAAACTCAGTCTGCAAAGACAGCCTATCATTATAGACCTCTGGTGCCGGGCAAACAGCATACAACTCGTCTAATTGCGATATGCGTATTATGAGCTCGGACAATTTTGCTTTCCTTTGGTTTGCCTCAAAACCAGCATAAGATATAATATGTCCCCTGATAAAAGCCTTAAACGTTTCCCACAAAATAGAGGGTGATATTCCGGGTGTAATATTTGTCTCTATGAATAAGTCTATCTTGGAATTCAGAAATGTGGTAAACTTATCGTCTGACAGCAAGCGTGTATTCAAACGCCATGGAGCTGGCGGATAACATTGGCCCACTGCCAGAGCTTGTTCTTGTGCTGCCATGATTAGTGCCTCTGTGCTGTCTTTCAGTCCAGCTTTGTCCAGCCACTGGTAGGATTTCTGGATATCAGCCACCTCCTCTATCTGCCGGTGGTACATACCGTGCAGGGGCCTGTCCTTCCATGATGGTTCCTCGTCTCCCTCCTCTTTCTTGGGTTTCTGCTGCCTGAGGTATTCACTGAGCACTCGGTCAGTTGGGGCCATCTTCCCAATGTATTCTTGGATGTTCCTTGTCTCATCCTGGACTGTGGTGCTGACACTCACCAGTCCCCGGCCCCCTTCCTTCCGCTTAGCGTACAGCCTCAGGGTGCTGGACTTGGGGTGAAACCCTCCATGCATGGTAAGGAGCTTTCTTGTCTTTATGTCAGTGGCTTCTATCTCCTCCTTTGGCCAGCCTATTACCCCAGCAGGGTACCTGATCACGGGCAGGGCGTACGTGTTGATGGCCCGGATTTTGTTCTTACCATTCAGCTGACTCCTCAGGACTTGCCTGACCCTCTGCAGGTACTTGGTGGTTGCAGCTTTTCTAGCGGCCTCTTCATGGTTCCCATTCGCCTGCGGGATCCCCAAGTACTTGTAACTGTCCTCTATGTCTGCAATGTTGCCTACTGGTAGTTCAATCCCCTCAGTTCTGACTACCTTCCCTCTCTTTGATACCATTCGACTACACTTCTCCAGTCCGAACGACATTCCAATGTCATTGCTGTATAGCCTGGTAGTGTGGATCAGTGAATCGATGTCTCGTTCACTCTTGGCATACAGCTTGATGTCATCCATGTACAGGAGGTGGCTGACAACTGCTCCGTTCCGTAGTCGGTATCCGTAGCCAGTCTTGTTAATGATCTCACTGAGGGGGTTCAGGCCTATGCAGAACAGCAGTGGGGACAGAGCATCTCCTTGGTAGATCCCGCACTTGATGGTGACTTGTGCTATGGGCTTGGAGTTGGCCTCTAGTGTTGTACGCCACATCCCCATTGAGTTCCTGATGAAGGCTCTTAGGGTCCCATTGATCTTGTACAATTCTAGGCATTCCAGTATCCAGCTGTGGGGCATTGAGTCATAGGCCTTCTTGTAATCAATCCAGGCAGTGCACAGGTTGGTCAGTCTGGTCTTGCAGTCTCGGCTGATTGTTCTGTCTACCAGTAGCTGGTGTTTTGCGCCTCTGGTATTCTTGCCAATTCCTTTCTGTGTCCCGCTCATGTATTGACCCATGTGCCTGTTCATCTGTTCATATATATATATATATATATATATATATACACACATATAGTATATACACTGGGTGAATGTGCAGTAGTAGCAGCAAGCAGGTGAATTCTGTACATTAATATGAATAGATATCTGACTATTTTACAGGATAGACAATATAAACATATAAACATATTTAAAATTAAATGAATTGAAATGTACATTGTGCCTTGGTTTAGTGTCTGGAAGAGTCCTATCTCAGTCAATTATAGATGATGTGAGAGGGCGGGTGTGTGTGTTTAGGGCACGGATGGCTTGGGGATAGAAGCTCCTCTTGAGTCTCTCTGTCCTTGCCCGGAAGATGCGGAACCTTCTACCAGATTGCAGAAGTTGGAACAGTTTGTTGCCAGGATGGGACGGGTCCTTCAGTATCTGCGCTGCTCTAGTCCGGCATCTCCTGGTGTAGGTGTCCTGAAGCGGGGGGAGAGCAATCCTGCAGCAGCGTTCTGCTGTACGGATCACTCTCTGGAGAGCTTTTTGGTCCTTCACACAGCTGTTCCCGAACCACGATGTCATGTTCTGTGTGAGGATGCTCTCCACAGCGCCTGTATAGAAAATCCTGAGGATCTTTGGAGAGACCCTGAACTTCCTCAGTTGTCGTAGGTGATACAGGCGCTGCCTAGCCTTTTTGGTCTGGACCTGAATGTGGGCAGCCCATGTCAGGTCTGAGGAGATTTGGACACCAAGATACTTGAAGGACTGCACCCTCTCCACTGGAGCTCCATTGATGATAATGGGCTTGTAGTCTCTGTGCTGACCCCTTCTGAAGTCCACCACCAGCTCCTTGGTCTTGCTGACGTTCAGCTGGAGGTGGTTGTCCTGGCACCACGATGCCAGATTCTTCACTTCATCCATGTAGGCTGCCTCATCGTTGTTGGAGATGGCACCCAACACCACTGTGTCGTCAGCAAACTTCACAATGGTGTTGGAGCCATGGGTGGCCACACAGTCTGAAGTGTAGAGGGAGTAGAGCAGTGGCGAGAGGACACATCCCTGAGGTGCTCCTGTGTTGATGGTGATGCTGTTGGAGAAGCACCTGCCCACCCTCACCACCTGAGTTCTGCCAGTGAGGAAGTCCAACACCCATGCACAAAGACGGCTGTTAAGTCCCAGATCCCTCAGCTTTGTGAACAGTCTGCAGGGCACTATTGTGTTAAACGCTGAACTGTAATCAACAAACAGCATTCGCACATAGTTACCCTGTTTCTTGTCCACGTGGCTGAGAGTGGTGTGTAAGACGTGGGCGATGGCATCCTCTGTGGATCTGTTGGATCTGTAGGCGAACTGCAGCGGATCTGTGGTGTCTGGGATGGAGGAGGAGATGATGTTCTTCAGCAGCCTCTCAAACACCTTCATTACTACCGAGGTCAGTGCGACTGGCCGGTAATCGTTCAGGGATGAGGGTTTGCTGTTCTTGGGCACAGGGATGATGGTGGATCTTTTGAAGCATGTGGGGACCACAGACTTCGCCAGGGACTCGTTGAAGATGTAAGTGAACACACCTGCTAGCTGGTCAGCACAGCAGCGCAGCAGACGGCCGGTGATGCCGTCTGGCCCCGCCGCTTTCCTTGTGTTCACTCTCCTCAGTGCCGCTCGGACGTCATGCTCCGCGATACTGGTCACCGGTCTCTCGCTGATGACGTCACTGTCCTCGGTAGTCAGGCGGTAGATAGCATTAGCCGCCTGGCTAACCTCGAAACGGGCGTAGAACCGATTCAGCTCGTTGGTGAATGCAGAGTCGGCGTTGATCGGCGCAGTGTCCCTGGCTTTGTAGTCCGTAATGGTGCGTAGTCCGTGCCACATACTCCGTGTGTCGCCCTGGTGGAAGCGGGACTCCACACGTTCCCGGTACCTGCGTTTGGCATCTCTCACCGCGCGCCGCATGCCGTATGAGGCCGCTTTGTAGGCGCTCATATCGCCAGTGGCGAGACCCGCGTTGTAGGAGGCGGTCCTGGCGTTTACTGCAGTGCGGATCGATCTGTCCATCCACGGTTTCTGGTTTGGGAATGTGGTGACTCTCGCAGTGGGGATAATCTCCTCCGCTAGCATATTGACAAAGCATACTGCTACTTCCGTAAACTCGTTGATGTCGACTTCGCATGCTCTGAACATGTCCCAGTCTACGTCGTTGAGTGCGTCCTGTAGCGTAGCTTCTGATTGGGCAGTCCACCGTTTTACTTCCTTCGTGGTCACGTCTTCCCTCCGTATGCTTTGTTTATACTGGGGAATGAGGAAGATGGCGTTGTGGTCAGACTTCCCAAAAGCCGGGTGTGAGACAGCTTTGTAGCCCTGCTTGTATGGCATGTAGCAGTGATCCAAAATCCGATCCCCTCTCGTTGGACACGAGACATGCTGGTAAAAGTTTGGCATGACTTGTCTGAGGTTCGCTTTGTTAAAGTCTCCTGCTACAATGAGGGCTGCGCCCGGGTCCTTGTTTTGAAGCGAGCTCAGCACATCATGTAATTCGGACAAAGCCATACCTGTGTCCGCTTGGGGTGGGATGTAGACCGCCGTGGCGATGACTGAGGTGAACTCACGGGGCAGATAGAAAGGGCGGCACTTAATGCTCAGGAACTCCAGATGTGGCGAGCAGCCGCTGGAGAGAGTAGAAATGCTCCTGGCATCACACCACTTTCTGTTTACCATGAAACACACTCCTCCACCTTTGGTTTTGTTCGACTCTGCCGTTCTGTCCGCGCGGAGCACAAAGAATGAATCCGACGGAGTTACGGCCTGGTCCGGCACGGTGGGGGACAGCCATGTCTCCGTGAAGCACAGAATGTTGCAGTCCCTCATGTCACGTTGGAAGGTGACCCTTGCTCTTAGGTCATCGAGCTTGTTCTCCATGGATTGTACATTGGCCAGTAGGATACTGGGCAGTGGTGCGCGATGCGCCTGCTGTCTCAGTCTGTTCCTAATACCAGCGCGTTTTCCCCGGCGCTTCTTTGTTCTGCGCCTCGGATGAGCGGCCCGTCCTTTGTTGTTCTCCGCGCCGCGTAGAATCTCTGGCGGCCAGGAAGGGTCAGGTTTAAAAGTGTCCAAGATTAGATGTGCAACCTTGGCACCGATGTTTACAAGTGATCCGCTGTCGTAAACTATAAGACTAGAGGATTTTGGGATGAAAACCAGAGCAAAAAATAAGTAAAAAACAAGAAAAGTGGATAGTCGGAGCGGAGCGGTCAGGAAGGCGTCTGGACGTGGCCGCGCCATCTTTCCTTTTATATTCTGTCTCACTCTAACAATATGGTATGGTAACTGCACCAAATAGGACAGAACTTGACCTGGATAGTGAGAACAGCACAGGGGATCCGTATATTTGTGTTTTATCTGTTTGGGGGCACACCTACCTGCCTTCCAAGTGGTACCCCAGATACTTATTAAACCCGATTCTTTGATCCCCATGATAGAACAGAGAAAACTGACTCAGAGTGTCAAAACATTTATATATTTATTCAATCATCTTCCGGAAGAGAGAGCGCCCTGCACAGCCCAAAGCAAGTTGCAGAATCTCTAACGTTAGAAGCTCAAGATGTGTCTCATATGGTGTTATTTTGGTACTTCACATGTCACACATAGTTTCAACAACTCCTTATATGGTACAAGTTCCTCTTTTCTGTCTGGCTTCCTGTATTTATTAATATGCTTGTATAGCTCTACACTAACTTCCTGTTTTTCAGTCTGGCTGAGCACTTAGTTTGTGAGTCAAAAGTGGCTGTCACAGTCCGCTGTGGCAGACCGTGTGGAGAGTGCGTGGAGGACTCAGGCGCAGACACAAGTGACACGAGAGTGAACTTAAACAAAAGCGAGCCTTTTATTGTGGCTGGTGACACAAGAGAAACAAACAAGAATAAGGGCAGCACAAAAGCAGTAACTAAACAGAAACCTAAACTGGGAACAAACTAAGGAAGGCTATGGCTTGGAATACGACAGACCGGGCATGGAGACACGGAGGGTGGGAACACAGACGACGCAACGCAGACTACATGAAACACAGAGACTAAATACACATGAGGGATGATCAGGGGAAGTGGCCACACATGGGATCACAGCTGACACACATGAACCTAACGACAGGACAGGAGGGTGCAACTGAATACACTGACATGAATACAGATTTACAAAGTAAAACAGGAAACATGGAAATTAGACATGACAAGAACTAAACATAACCACGCAGACATGACTCACGACCCAGGGAAACTTAGTACAGGGGAGATGACATAACTGACAGCATGAACTTGACAATACAAGACACACAGACATAAACACACGAAGGGCAAGGGAGGCTTGATACGAGGGTAACACATACAACTGGCTGGACTACCTAGTGAACCTAAACAAACAATAAACGATAATCATCAAAATAGGTTAAACACAAAACACTGGGTCGCACGACCCAGGACCATGACACCGGCCTTGCTTTACAAACCTTCATTATTAGAGTACATAAAACGATATAATCAGCAAATAAGCATTAAGAATATATATTAAATTCATGACATACTGTACCTCTCTCCGTCCAAATTGCACACTTCTTCGGGTTGACCGTGAGCCCCGTCTGCACTGTACAAAAAAAAAAAAAAAAAAAAAAAAACCCTAAAAGAAACCGAAAAACCTAATATTCCGGCAGCTGGGGCGCTAAAATAATACCGTAAAATAACAGAAAATAACTTTCTCATAAAAATAAGGGTATTTTCAGTAATTAAAATACAGGTTGTTGCCCTAATTTTGCATGGAATTTTGCCTTTTCAAGTGCTTTTAAACATTAAATTAGGAACATTTTAACGTGATTAAACAATGACATTACCTATAAACAAGGTAAATGAATGCGGCAATATGAATAATAATGCTTAAATTTACAGAAATATACAGTTAAAAGTTGGTTTAAATAACATTATTTGATGTAAAAAAGGTGTATATTCAATTATATTTGATGTAATACTACAGTATACAACACAAAATAATTTCATTCCACTTTCAAAATGTGTCAAAAACTTTTCAAAAAACTATATATTGGGTTTGAAATTACAACTTACTGTAAGAGACTGTTGGTTTTATCTGTAACAAAGCATCCAAAGAACCCCTGATTATAATTACATCAAGATTATGTTAATTCTTGATCACATGTTGTGTATGAGCAGTTTTTACATGTTTATTTTACTTATAAGCAGTGTTGGGGAGTAACGGAATACATGTACCGCCGTTACGTATTTAAAATACAAAATATGAGTAACTGTATTCCGTTACAGTTACCGTTTAAAAAGGTGGTATTTAGAATACAGTTACTTTGTTGAAATAAATGGATTACACTGCGGTACTTTCCCATTTCATTTTGTCGCAGGTCAGGACTGTTTGGTTTTGTTTGACAGCTACGTTCTGTTGTTCCAGGTGGAAGCGTTATGGTTGCCATGGTTACAGGGCGACGCTCTCTCTCTCTGCGACTGTGTGTTTCCTGGGTGAGAGAGCGCCTTTTCGTTGTTGATGTTGTTGTGCTAAGCTAACAGGCAGAATGCTACAAGCATAGCTCTAAAGAATGTAGCATCATGGGCAGTGTAGTCCGTGTTGCAGGGAGAATGGACTGCCATACACATTATGGGTCTGTGAGCGCGAGGAGGGAGAAAAAGGGGAGTGGAAAGGTACGAGTTGTCATCAAGGAAAAACGGGAGCTGGAAGCATGTAAATATAATAATAACCACTGCAGCCAAGAAGAGAGCCTGACGAGCCCAGTTGTAAGTAAGCTATTAAGACTCGACTGTACACCGTGTTCGTGTTTTCCTCCGAAAACAATAAGTTCCGTTGGAGCAGCCTTTCAATGCCTCTCTCTGTCTCTCGCAAGAAAAGTTGACCCAGACAACAAAGTAAAGCTATTTTTCGGCTACGAGCCGACAGGGACCCCGCCGTATTAGTCAGAGGTCCCTTTACTACAGTTCGGAGTCGCGGACCTTCAGTAACAGTAATAAATCACACAGCAATAGTACATTCATGTTGTTGTAAAAAGCATGATAATATATTAAGTAATCCAAAGTAGTCAGAATACGTTACTGTCATTGAGTAACGTAACGGAATACGTTACAGAATACATTTTGGGGCATGTATTCTGTATTCTGTAATGAAATACATTTTAAAAGTAACCTTCCCAACACTGCTTATAAGACATGACACATGGTTTCAACCATAAACATGGGTTTTATTGACAAAAAGATAACCCTTCCTGGAACAACCCAAGAACAACTAACACTTATGCATGAACAAAGACACATAGAAAAAAAAATCTAATTCAAACGCACATTTGAGCACAAAAGAAGGGGACACTGCCACCTCGAATGTTCATCTGCCTCCCCACTGTCACAGTTCTGGGTCATTTTGACCCAGCTTTTTCTGTTTCTTATGTTTTGGTGTTTTTCTGGATTATGATTTATGTTCTGATTATTTAGTGATATTGTTTTGTTTATTGTTATTATTGCAGCTTTAGTTCAGTGTCAGGTCTGTCTCTCTCTGTCTAGTCCGTGTCTTAGTAAAGTGTGTCTTGTTTCCTGTTTTACTTTGAAGGTTCATGTTCATGTGTGATGTCAGTGTGTTCAGTTTTACTTCTCCCCTGTCTCGTTAGCCCTAATCCCTCCCAGCTGTGTCTCCCTCCTGTTTTCCATTCCCTGATTACTCCCCTGTGTATTTTAGCCCTGTGTTTGCCTTTGCTCAATGTTGCGTCGTACCATCACATTTTGCCTGTGTGTTCTAGTTTGTGTTTTTTCCCCCGATTTGATTTCTGTTTTCTGCAGTCAGTGTTCAGTTCATGTTTTGTTTATCGCCAGCAATAAAGCTATGGTTTTCAGTTGCAATTTGGTCTCCGCGAGTCCTGCTTTTAGATCCTCACCTCCGCCTACCCGTACACAGAGCCCTGACAGAACAACGTGACCAGTAATGGATCCAGTGGACTCACGTTTTGCCTCAGAGGAGTATCTCGCGCAGTTGAGGGATTATTGCCGGCGCATACTTCACTCTGTGGATCACTTCAAGAGGCAACTGGAGGTAGTGGTTTTTGATAACTATTTGTCGTCCACTACCTCCACTGTTAGTTTTATGGACATAAAAATATTAAAATAAATAATAATTGATCTGAGAACGAGGCTCAGCTTTGAACTGTTTGGCATGGGCGGTCCGGGTAAGGACAATTTAGCTGCCCTCCTGGAATCCCTCGCCACTTGGTATTCTCAGCATCAGCGGCCTTTCCCGTCATTATTTATTGCCAAATTGCTCGATCCTCCCTTAAGGAGGTTCAGGAGAACCCGGCCAGCATCAAGCCATGTCAGCTGGGGGTTCTGAAGAACCCAGCCAGCATCACGCCTCTTCAGCTGGAGGGTCCGAAGAGCCTGTCCAGCATCAGGCCTCGTCAGCTGGGGGTCCTGGAGGACCCAGCCAGCACATCCTCATGTCTGCTGACAGCTCTGGGGAGTCCGTTCAGCCACCACCTGCTCCACCACCTGCAACGTCCACACCGTCGCCTGCAGCGTCACCACCTGCAACGTTCTGGTAAATGGAAAGCTCAGATGACACTACACCCTCAAATACATCATGGCCAATACAGGGTGGAGGCCTGGCTGGCAAACATGAAAAAATGCCAGTGAATTAAAGACAGTTAAATTTCCAACCTCAGACTATACTTGCATCACCATTTTGCAGTTCTTGAACAGTGTCATTGTACTCTTGTACTGTACGAATTGGAGCATGGTGTTCAAAATTTTCTAGCTCACTTCTGTGAATCCACCAACATTATGTCACCCCAAATTGTCACCAGCAATACAAAAGACAGTTGCCTTAGCAATGTTTCCATGAACATTCAGTCCATTTCTCTCCAGTTCTCTAAGATCTGCTATCAATTGAGAAAAAAACTTTCTCATGGCCAAAATGTATGAAATCAGCTTCTCGGCGCAAAAGCTGCAAGTTGTCAACAGTGGATCGATGAAAAGCATAAAATTTTGCTAAAGTGAAGCAGACACCAAGCATTTTGTGTTTTGTTTTTTTTTTTGTTTTGTTCTGTTTTGTTTTCTTTGCCGATCCAAGGGGATTAACCACCTCGAAAGCATCTTGATACAGTATCACTTTTAAAGGGAGACCTGACTCAGAATAAAAAGAAGATTGGATTTAAATACAGATCTATTGCACGCATCATTTAAAATATGAGGTGCACTTTCATTCCCTGATGTAGAACCCTGTTCCAGTATACCAGCATCTTTTAGCAGAGCTTTCAATGTATGTTTTATGGGTAAATATTGAGCATATTGCTCCTTTCTGTTTTCGTCAGACTCTTCCCCCCCCCCCAAAAAAAAAAAAAATCGGCTGCGGATGTACATAAGGAAAATTCTCCTCAAAATCTTTTGTACTCTGTGGAAAGGGCTGAGCTGCAGCATGCATGGATATCTACCTCATCTAGGGTCTTCAACACATCTTTAATTTCTGCCTCAGATAGTTCGGTTTTTGTTTGTAACAATGTTTTGATTCTGTGTGTATTGCAGGCACATTCCATTAAGACTATTCCTTTCTTCTATGATGAGCAATTTCATGTAAAACATGCAGATTCTTCATGTACAAACTTTTCATTTGTGCAATGTCTAGTACATCCTCCTCAGGGACATCATCCCGTGACCCTTCGTCTGACTGGCTTTCAGCAACAGGGGACTGAACCTCACTAGGAACTGAAGGAAGACAGTCTGAACCAGAGACATGGACAGCTGTAGAGTGTTTGTGCTTTCTAGATAAGTGGGCTATGAAAGACGACACCACCAAAAAAGTTTTATCACAGTTTTTAAATGGGCAATGCACTTCCTTTCTTCTGGAAATGTGAGATTTTAGATGACAGAATAGGTCTTTCAGAACAATCAACTGTTTCTGACAATGAGGTTGTTCACATATAAAGCGTGCTTGCAAAGTCGGATACTGTAACACAGCAGATGACCGTTGATGATGGTGGTAAAAATGACATTTAAAAGCATTATAATTTCTGAACTGAAACTTGCAACCTTCTATACAACACACAAACTGATAATGTGGCTTATTTTTATGAAGTCCTTGATGCTGAACATACCCTTTTCTCATTAAAGCAATCTTTTGACATCCTTAAATGCAGCACAATACTCACCTTTACAGCTTACTGAATAAACTCGAAAACTCACGCCACTAATCTGCAGAGAAAGAAAAAAAAATCTTTGAATCATGAAACCTGCCAAAATCCAAATAAATGTATGCAGTGTCAAATTCAAATTCAAATTCAAATTTTATTTGTCACGTACACAGTCATACACAGTACGATATGTAGTGAAATGCTTGGACAACTGCTCGTGACCTAAAGAAAACAAAAAAGGAAAAGGCTATGAATAAGATAGGAAATAAATATGAAAAATTAAAAAGGGTAAATTTAACTAGGAAGGAATAAAATATATAAGTTAAAGTTGAAAATAAAATAACTGTACAACAAAATACACAATATAGAACTATATAAGAATGTATGAAGAAATATAAATAAATATATACACAATAACAGCAGCTGTACATGTATTAACTGGAAGTGAAGAATGTAGTGACCAGTGTTGTGCAATCCACATTATGTCCTGTGCAGTGCAAATATGCTTAAAGTGATTTAAGTGATGAAGTGAAAACAAAGTCCAGAATGTCCAGTGTGTGTGTAAGAACTATATGTGTGGGTCAGTACTGTGTGGTGGTGTGATTGAGAGACCATATCGCCTGCGGGAAGAAGCTCCTCCTCAGTCTCTCTGTGTTGGTCTTCAGGGAGTGGAATCGCTTTCCTGACCTCAACAGAGAGAACAGTCTGTTGTTGGGATGGCTGAGGTCCTTCACCATCTTCCTGGCCTTGGTCCAGCACCGCCTGCTGTAGATTGAGTGCAGGTCAGGGAGCTCGGAGCGGATGGTGCGCTCAGCTGATCGCACAACCCTCTGTAGAGCTCGTCTGTCCTGCATGGTGCTGTTCCCGAACCAGGTTAAGATGTTTCCCGTCAGGATGCTCTCTATGGTGCACGAGTAAAAGTTCCTGAGCACCTTGGAGGGCAGTTAGAAGTCTCTCAAGCGTCTGAGGTGGTAGAGACGCTGACAGGCCTTTTTCACCACGGTGTTGATGTGACAGGACCATGACAGGTCCTGCGTGATGTGAACTCCGAGGTATTTGAAGCTGTCCACTCTCTCCACTGGGCACTCGTTGATGACAGGGGTCCGGTAGTTCCTCTCCTGCTTAGTGCTGAAGTCCACTATCAGCTCCTTTGTCTTACTGACGTTTAGAAGGAGGTTGTTCCTCTGGCACCAGTTCTCCAGATTCCTAATCTCCTTCAGGTAGGCCGTTTCGTTGTTATCAGAGATCAGGCCCACCACGACGGTGTCGTCAGCAAACTTGATGATGGTGGTGGAGCTGGTAGTGGCCACACAGTCATATGTGTACAGAGAGTACAGCAGGGGGCTCAAAACACACCCCTGGGGGGCTCCAGTGCTGAGAGTGGTGGAGGCTGAGACATGTCCGCCCATCCTTACTGCCTGTGGTCTGCCAGTTAGGAAGTTGGAGATCCACTGACACATACAGTGGGGCAAAAAAGTATTTAGTCAGCCACCGATTGTGCAAGTTCCCCCACCTAAAATGATGACAGAGGTCAGTAATTTGCACCAGAGGTACACTTCAACTGTGAGAGACAGAATGTGAAAAAAAAATCCATGAATTCACATGGTAGGATTTGTAAAGAATTTATTTGTAAATCAGGGTGGAAAATAAGTATTTGGTCACCTCAAACATGGAAAATCTCTGGCTCTCACAGACCGGTAATGTCTTCTTTAAGACGCTTTTCTGTCCCCCACTCGTTACCTGTATGAATGGCACCTGTTTGAACTCATCATCTGTATAAAAGACACCTGTCCACAGCCTCAAACAGTCAGACTCCAAACTCCACCATGGCCAAGACCAAAGAGCTTTGGAAGGACACCAGGAAAAGTATTGTAGACCTGCACCAGACTGGGAAGAGTGAATCTACAATAGGCAAGCAGCTTGGTGTGAAAAAATCAACTGTGGGAGCAATCATCAGAAAATGGAAGACATACAAGACCACTGATAATCTCCCACGATCTGGGGCTCCACGCAAGATCTCATCCCGTGGGGTCAAAATGATCATGAGAACGGTGAGCAAAGATCCCAGAACCACACGGGGGGACCTGGTGAATGACCTGCAGAGAGCTGGGACCAAAGTAACAAAGGTCACCATCAGTAACACACTACAACGGCAGGGAATCAAATCCCGCAGTGCCAGACGTGTTCCGCTGCTGAAGCCAGTGCATGTCCAGGCCCGTCTGAAGTTTGCCAGAGAGCACATGGATGACACAGCAGAGGATTGGGAGAATGTCATGTGGTCAGATGAAACCAAAGTAGAACTTTTTGGTATAAACTCAACTCGTCGTGTTTGGAGGACGAAGAATACTGAGTTGCATCCCAAGAACACCATACCTACTGTGAAGCATGGGGGTGGAAACATCATGCTATGGGGCTGTTTTTCTGCCAAGGGGACAGGACGACTGATCCATGTTAAGGACAGAATGAATGGGGCCATGTATCGTGAGATTTTGAGCCAAAACCTCCTTCCATCAGTGACAACTTTGAAGATGAAACGAGGCTGGGTCTTCCAACATGACAATGATCCAAAACACACCGCCCGGGCAACAAAGGAGTGGCTCCGTAAGAAGCATTTGAAAGTCCTGGAGTGGCCTAGCCAGTCTCCAGACCTCAACCCCATAGAAAATCTGTGGCGGGAGTTGAAAGTCCGTGTTGCTCTGCGACAGCCCCAAAACATCACTGCTCTCGAGAAGATCTGCATGGAGGAATGGGCCAAAATACCAGCTACTGTGTGTGCAAACCTGGTAAAGACCTATAGTAAACGTTTGACCTCTGTTATTGCCAACAAAGGTTATGTTACAAAGTATTGAGTTGTATTTTTGTTATTGACCAAATACTTATTTTCCACCCTGATTTACAAATAAATTCTTTACAAATCCTACCATGTGAATTCATGGATTTTTTTTTCACATTCTGTCTCTCACAGTTGAAGTGTACCTCTGGTGCAAATTACTGACCTCTGTCATCATTTTAGGTGGGGGAACTTGCACAATCGGTGGCTGACTAAATACTTATTTGCCCCACTGTAGATGAGCTGAGTCCCAGATGCTCCAGCTTGGTGGTGAGTGTGGAGGGAATTATGATGTTAAATGCAGAGCTGTAGTCTATGAAGAGCATTTTAACATAATTCCCCCTTCTAGTGTCCAAGTGAGTGAGTGATGTGTGGAGGAGATGAGAGATGGCATCGTCTGTGGAACGATTTGGACGGTAAGCGAACTGTAGTGGTTCCAGTGTGTCTGGTAGTGAAGAAATGATGAAGTCTCTGACCAGGCGTTCAAAGCACTTCATCACTACTGAGGTGAGGGCTACAGGGCGATAGTCATTGAGAGAAGCAGGGTGGGGTTTCTTCGGGACAGGAACAATGATGGACTCTTTGAAGCATGTGGGGATCACCGACTGAGATAAAGAGATGTTGAATATCTCAGTGAACACAGGAGCTAGCTGGTATGCGCAGTCTCTTAGGATACGACCTGGGATGCCGTCTGGTCCTGCTGCTTTCCTGGTGTTCACTCTCTTGAAGGCTCTCCTTACTTCATGCTCGGAGATGACGAGCACGTTTCCGGTGCTGGCAGTATCTTCCTGTCTGCAGCCGTTAGCGCCGCTAGCACTAGCATCGTTGGAGTCCTTAGCTGCAGCCTCGAAGCGAGCATAGAAAGTGTTCAGCTCGTCTGCCAGAGTCACGGCCGCATTCGTCATACCGGTTGTTGGTGCTTTATAGTCCGTTATTGTCCTTAGTCCCCGCCACAGGCTCCTAGAGTCACTCTGTTGGAGTTGTGACTCTAGTTTCCTCCCGTAGCGCTGCTTCGCCTCTTTCACCGCCCTCCGCACGTTATATGACGCGGCTTTGTACGGGTCCATGTCCCCCGTCGTGAGTCCCGTGTTGTAGGCAGCGGTGCGGGATCTCAGAGCGTCGCGGATGGTTTTATCCACCCACGGCTTCTGGTTGGGAAACGTTGTGATAGTCTTTGTCTCCACGGTATCATCCGCTAGTTTCCCGATGAATCCCACAACCGCTTCCGTAAACACGTTGACATCATCATCGGAGCTGTTTCTGAACATGCCCCAGTCTGCGTCATCGAGTGCGTCCTGTAACGCGGCCACCGATTGATCCGTCCAGCGCGCAACCTTCCTCTGAACCGGAACTTCCTGTTTCAGCCTTTGTTTGTATTTTGGCATGAGGAAGATGGCGGCGTGATCAGATTTGCCAAACGGAGGGCGGGATTGTGCCTTGTAGCCGTCCTTGACCATAGGGTAGCAGTGGTCCAGTGTCCTTTCACCTCTGGTGGGGCAGGTGATGTGTTGATAAAAGTTCGGCGCTGCGCGTTTGAGGTTGGCGCTATTAAAGTCCCCCGTCACAATAAGCGCAGCGTCCCGGTGTTGTGTCTGGTGCTGTGTGAGTGCCTCATGCAGCTCGCATAAGGCGGTGACCGTGTCCGCTTGTGGTGGAATATAAACGGCACTTATAATGACCGATGTAAATTCCCGAGGTAGATAAAAAGGACGACACATGATGGACAGTAGTTCCAGATTTGGTGTGCAGGAGCGTGTGAGAGGAACAACGTTCGCACTGTTGCACCAGTTGTTGTTCACCATTAAACACACGCCGCCTCCCCTTGACTTCCCCGAGTCCCGTGTCCTGTCCATGCGGTGAACCGAGAAGAACTCGGCCGGTTGGATGGCGTGGTCCGGCACCGCTGGGTTCAGCCACGTCTCGGTGAAGCAGAGGAGATTGCAGTCCCGAATGTCTCTCTGGAACTTTACCCTGGCCCTGAGGTCGTCAAGCTTGTTCTCCAGTGACTGGACGTTGGCGAGCAGGATGCTAGGCAGAGGTGTGCGGTGTGCACGAGCTCTCAGCCTGTTCCTGACGCCGGCTCGCTTCTCTCTAGGCCGCCGCCGCTTCCCTTTGTTCTCCCTCAAGATCTCACTCGGCCAGCTCGGATCCGGAGTTAAAAACTTCGAATTGTGAGTACATTGTAAACCAATAGAAACAAGAGTGTCACTGTCATACCTAATGTACCCAATGGTGATGATTTTGTCGATTTAGAAACGCTGAAAACCAACTTAAAAAACAAAGACAAAGAAAAAGTGGTCGGAGCAGTCGTGACGGCAGCCGACCTCACCGGCGCCATCTTAATGTACATCTTAATGTCTGTTTATATATTGTCAAATAATTCACCTCAGCTGCTTCAGCCTACTTCCTCTCCACAAAATAAAATAGTTAGCTTATCCTTTACATGTCCATTACATTTTACAGGGCAAAGCTAGCACAGTGGGCTACTTCTATTTCCTATTTCTCTCACTTAATCACGCAGCACATCTTGGCGCACATGAGCTCTGATTGCGCCAAGATGTGCAGGTGTGTTGCTAGAGTGGAACAGTTCTTATGTTCCATACTTAAAATCACATTAAGACAAATGCATCAGTGGCAGCTGGTCATCGCAGCCGCCTAACGGTGCATTCACACCAAACGCGACAGACGCGACCAAAAGGCGCCAGACGCCCCTAGCTGGTCGCTTGCACATTCGCACCTCGCATTGGTCATACTTCAAAATATGCACGTTTCACGCGCGTGAAGTGGAAATGTGGGAGAAAGTGGTGTCAGACGGTATGTTTGCAAGATGGCAGCTGTCGAGCTAGCGTTTGAAGAGAAAGTCTTCCTTCTCTATTTACTGTGGAGAGCAGAGCAGCGGTGTAAAGGACGTCCTCGCCGTACCTGGGTCCAACAGGTCCTCCAGAAGCGCGAGCAGTTTGGTGAGTTTCACCACTTGCTCCAGGAGCTGTGTCTGGATGATGGCCGCGTTCAGCGGTACCACTGTCTTTCCTTCGCCCAGTTTGAGGAGCTGCTGTCGTGCGTCGGTCCAAGCATTGCCCGCCTAGACACCAACTACAGGCGCTCAATCCCACCTGCAGAGCACCTGTCCGTCTGCCTGCGGTTAGTAAAAGTGTTTAATACAGTAGTCCTTTATTGATACCTGTGCTAATATATGCTAAACTATCCGTTTATACACTGATAACATGGATGTGGTATGCTGTCAGTGAATGCCGTCTGTGTTTACTGAAAGCAAACTGTGGTATGGAGACAACTGTTTCGAGTATCACTAGAAATATTATAAAGGTCTCATCAAGTCCTGATTTAATTCGATTTATGCTGTTATCAGTGTTTGCAATGATAGCGTGGCTGTGGTGTCATATCAATGTATGCTCTCGGTGTTTGCTGATATCAAACTGTGGTATGAGGGCCACTGTTGGTAATCTTTGTACTGATACTCAGAAGGTCTATCTTATAAAGTCCTTATTTTGTTTTATTTAGACCTGGTTTAATTCTGGCGGTTGCGAGGCCTGGGTCATGTAGCAGCCAACAGCTCCTCCAGAGAGGCTGTCCTGGTGAGGGAGAAGTTCATGGCCCACTTCTCGGTGGAGGGAGCAGTGTCTTGGCAAACAAAAGAATAGCCTATTTGAAGTCCCAGTGACTTCCCCACAACGGCTCTTTTAAGAGCCACCCACAAACCTCTAAAGAACGCTCCTGCCTTTTTAAAATTTTCTTAATAAATGAAGCTCTTAAATAATTGGTCTTCACTATGTTCCTATATAGTAGTATATTTTTTCAATAGTATAATATGAAATAAATTCTTCATGTGTCAAGTTGTGTGCCAATATTTGCTGTGTAGTAGAACTGAGACATTAGTCATTACAAAAATTTATTTGAAATTATATAAAAATTCTCAAACAGAAAAACATTACACTTAAATATATAAAATATAACTATTTACAGAGAGAAAGGAATATAAAGGACCCAGCTTAAAGTGGAAGAGAAGGAGCTTTGGCTGGACCTGCCCCTTTGAACTAGGTCAGAGCATCACGTCACCAGGCTCCTGATTGGTTGTCGCGGTGCGACTTGAAGCTGGAGTTCAGATTTTTCCAACTCGAGTGGTAGATGCAATACGTGCGAATGCACAAAATGCACCACACAAACTGCCGCACGTATTTTTATTTGCGCTTCAAACGCGTCAGTCACGTTTTCGCCATGCAAATCTGCTTCTGAATTTTAGCAGGACCCCCAGTCGTGCGTCATCGCGCTCCTCTATTGACTTTACATGTAAACCTGATGCTCTGGTCGCGTCTATCGCGTTCAGTGTGTACGCACCGTAACGGGTATTAGCGGTGTAGAAACTATCCACGTAGCAGCTGCTGTGTTTACACGGTCACAGAAAGCTGGCAGCTAACAAATTAGCGAACAACAACAATGCTAGCCAGCAAGCTAGCTGTACACTAACTGCACCTTATACTGACAGACAACGTGCTTTGCCTTCCCTAGCTAGGGATTCCATGCCTTACCGTCTCAGTAAACTCCGAGCCATAGTGGTCAAGCAATACCAAGTTAATTCTACTAAGCTGAGTTTGATACACTTGCCTTGCAGCACTGCTTGGATGATCTTTCATCAACCTCTCTCTTCCACCGCGCTTTCCACAGCCATACCCGCAACCTAGTGGTTGTTAGTTAAAATTCATTGGCCGATGTCATGTGTCAGTGTCATGTTGTTATGTGTCCCAACATCCAATGGCGTGTCACGTTGTTTTCATGACCGCGCCCTCACCCCAGGTGCGGAGAGTTTTAGCCAAATGTCTCCTGATAAAACTAGGCCTATTTCTGTTCAGGAATGCTGTGAATACTTTGAGATTTATATTTATTGCAGTTCCTACAGCTGCATTTATTTTTTTAAAATATATAATTAGCACAGCGTGGCCATACAATGCTTTATATGTTTTTTTTTAGTTTTTATTCCTATTAATTATATTTTCACTCTTTACTTCTGGATTATTGAAACAGACCTAGATGACATAACTGTCTAAGGAGCTTGGAAAGAAAAGGGTCTGGACTTCTTTAATTTGCTTGAAGACGTTTCACCTCTCATCCGAGAAGCTTCTTCAGTTCTAGGGTCAAATGGTGGAGAGTCCCAGACTTGACCCTAGAACTGAAGAAGCTCCTCGGATGAGAGGTGAAACGTCAAGCAATTTAAAGAATTCCAGACGCTTTTCTTTCCAAGCTCCTTAGACTATGACCTGGATGACTGAGAATCTTCACAGACATAGATGACATAACATTTTCAGCAAAATTATAATCCAAATACTCCTTTGATTATTAATTGTTCTAATTAATTTTAGATCATTTTATATATTCTTTCATAGTATTAAATTTGTATTTAACAGTTCAATCTCTCAAATAACAGACGAATATTTGTGAAATTATGATCAATTTTTTTATTACATTTTATTACATTCACAGTGATTTTATGTTATTTTACAGTTGACATGTAAAATCACAGTCTATTTATGTAAATTTAATGATATTCTAAAAAAGCAGGAAAAAACTGTAAAATACACAGTAAAATACTTTTATATTACATTTTGTTTTTTTTACAGTGTGCCTCGGGGACTCCAGGACTATGTCCACTGACAAGGTGGAGATGGGTAACCAACCAGACATAGAAGTGGTGGAAAAGCAGAGTAAGATGGTTGTTTGATAGATGTAGAGCAGCGGTCCCCAACTCCCGGGCCACGGACAGGTACCGGTCTGTGAGTCGTTTGGTACCGGGCCGTGAGTTGAGGCTCGAGTGTGAAATTTATGGTTTTTAGGGTTTTTATCGTTAACTCGGTTTTCCTGGGTCTTTTCCCGTGTTGTAGTTGTGTGTCTTATTTTGAAAGAAATATTTACATGTTACCATAGCAACCGGAGAGCATTAAGGGGGAGAGAGGAGGATAATACTCTCAATGTTGTTGCCGCATTTCAGGAGGTAATAAAGTTAAAATGATAGAAAAAACTGTGGTATTTTGAAAATATAATAATAAAGGCAAATTCACTGTGTAATTACTTATTTTGTTGTATTTATCCACGACACTTTAAAGGCTGGTCCGTGAAAATATTGTCTGACATTAAACCGGTCCGTGGCACAAAAAAAGATGGGGACCGCTGATGTAGAGTGATGTAAAGTGACAAGGAACATCAGTAAGAAGGAAAGTAAGAAGTTCAACAAATACCAAGGGCTGAGAGAGAAGCTCAGGAAGACTACTGTTGCCTCAAGTGAAGGCAACAGTAGTCCCTGTGCTAATCAGAGTACTCAGGGCAGTGACCACCAAACTGGGTGAGTGGCTTCATAAGATCCCAGGAACAACATCCGAGATCTCTGTCCAGAAGAGCGCAGTCCTAGGAACAGCAAAGATACTGAAAAATGACTGCCAGCAGTGTAAGTGGTGATTTTTAAATATATATATATATATATATATATATATATATATATATATATATCCACAAATTGTTCTGTATAAGTTTTTTTTTAAAAATACCTTGTTCTAATAGAATTCCTAGAGCTTCTTATTTTGATGAAATGGAGATTTTATGGAAATGGAAATTTCATACTGCTATCACCTCATTTCTGCTTCTAAATAAACTCTTCCTCAATTACATGTTCTGTTCCTGTTGTTGATTATACAGCATGGCGAACCTTGAAAAAGCAGTATGCATGAGACCTGAAGTCTCTATCCTGAGGAAGGGTTCTGGTTCTTCCCTATTAATACAGAAAAGTGACAATCATTCATATTTTACAATTAAATAATTATAGCATTTGTTGATTTAATTAGGAACTACAACAAAGTGGTTTGATTAAAAAAAGTTTTTAAAAAATGCATATAGGATTTATTCAGAATAATCAAAAAAAATCTTTTCAAATGGAAAAAATCAATACTGACTGATATTTGCATTTATAGGGTGTACTCAACACCTGCCTCAAATAAGCCACTTACTCATTGTTCTGCCTTTGTTTTCATTTGCGTATGATGGAAAAATTAGTTCTTGTCCATCAAATCAAACGCAGCTGTCACAACCAATGAAGGAGCCCATTTGTTTCTAGACATTTCCACCCTGTGCACTCATACTAATACCAGAACAGTGGGCAAGATAACCCAAAAAGTCAATAAAGGTTGGACACAGTTCAGTTTCACCCTCAGTTCTCCTTTTAGGCAGAAAAGCATGCTGGGAGAAAAAGCCTATTGAGCTGAGACCTCTAAAGCTTTTGTGTCTGTTTCCATGTTTGTCTAATATCAACTCTCTGTCTGTGTTGTTCCCCAGTTTAGTTATTTACTGTTTTATTTTGGTACATTTTTTCCCATGTGTTTAGATTTACCTAGTTCGTTCCTGCGATTAGTTCTTGCTGTTCCATATCACCGTCTCTCTTTAGGTGTCTAAGGAATTCTTGGAGCAGCTCATGTCTGGAGGCCATCTTCTTGGTGCATTGGCAGATGTGTTTCATCCTTGATTGTGGCTCTCACACTCATTAATCTTCTCCCTCCCACTTTCCATTGCTGATAAGGCTCCAAGATACTGTAATTCAGTTACATTAAATGAAATGTATTTAAATGTTATTTGTAATTTTATTTTATTATACGTTTTTAGCTCCACCCCTTCAGTCCAGTTCCCCCTACCCTCTCTTTGCAACAATTCATCTACACTTATACAGTCTGACTAACATCTAAGTATCTTCCCTATAGATCCCGGTGAGGTAAATCAGTGAGTCAGTATCTCACTCACTTCTGACTTACAGCTTGACATGTTGATATATTTGATTTACTATGAAAGTCTCATTTTAATTTGTTTTTGAGTTTGAGTTTGTGCTTCCCAACCTCCTGCGCCACGGTTGCATAGCACATTTAAAACCAGCGGTACACCGCAGTGCTTTACAGTAATACAATGATTTATAGAAAGATTAACAGGGAATAAATACACCAACAGGTGGAGAGTACTAATTAGCTGCAGCACAGTGAAAATATGTAAAAGAAAATACAAACACAACTCGACTAGGAGATTATTCAACAATAAAATAAAATAAAATGATTAAAACTACATAAAAGAACATTTGCAGGATACAGACACTAACTAGGGAAGGCTAGATTGAATAAATGGGTTTTAAACCGTGATTTAAAAGATTGAACTGATTCAGACGCACAGATGCATGTGGTTGTTGATGCCAAACAGGCTTGTCTCTGTATTTCAGAAACTGCTGATCTACTAGTATTTTCCCACACATCCAGCTCTCACGAACAACCAACACTCTAACCCATATGCTCCTTGAAGCTTATGGGTTACAGCAGCAGAAGGCCATGCCAGGGGGTCACTCCTTTCAGCTAAGAATGTGAAATTGAGGCTAGATTTCTCACAAATTCATCAAAATTGGACGATACAAGATTGGATTGCTGTAACCCAACAATTTCCACAGTCATAGATCTGAGATCAGTAGAACACATTTTGGATGTGGTGGAAGGCAAAATTAGGATAAGCAGCTGATAAACCTGCAGCTATTGTGTGGTATTATAATGCCAATGTGGACCAAAGTCTCTGAGGAAGGTTTCCAGCACTTTGTTGAATTTATAAAAACAAGAATTAATTTGATGAAAAGTGCTCCGTATGATTTCGTTATTATTGTTTTAACACATTAATTAATTAATGCTGACATGAACCTGAAAAGAAAAAAGTGGCTAGGATAGAAAAATGGAGAAAGGTGCAGGTCATTAACATAGATATTTTCATTTTAAAACTGTTCCAGACGGCAGTGTTGAACTAAAGTTGTTTGTAAGCACTGCAAAGAGGTTTTTTTGTCTATTTCAAGTCTGAAGTTTCACTTAAATACATCACACACAATTGATGCCCAAATCACCTACCCTTCAGCAGACTACGCTGCATGCAGCATGTGGGAGAAGTTGTCATGATCTGCAGTGGCAGGTTGTGTGCAGTGAATGAGGTGTCGACCCAAAAGCAGACAATAAGATGTGGAACTGAAATTAACAAAAGGTAAGCCTTTATTGCGGTGGATACACAAACGTAAACCAAATGAGGGAAACAACTAGAGGAGAGACTAACATAACATCTGAACCAGGAAAACCTAAAATACACAAAACTTAGAAATACTTGAAGAGACAGAGGACTTAAATACACAGAAGGCAGGGAACACAGCTGACACAAATGAACAAGACGCCACCGGGGAAGCAAAACTAGATACACCGAACAAGAAACACGAGACTGTCACAATGAAACGGGAAACACTGAGACATAGACTAACGCATGGCATAACTTGACACAGGAGCTGAGAGGACATGAGAAAGAACACGTGAAGCACAACACAATAATGACACCACTTGGAAGACACGGCACTCAGGAGAACATGACACATAGGGAGGGAAACATGGGAATAGTAGAGAGAAACAAGACAAAAGGACTCACATAAACACAGACACACACAGAGGACACAAATGGAAACACAAAATACTGGGTCAAAATGACACAGAACCATGACAGAAGTTTAGAAAAACCATAGCAAGAAAGTTTAAAAGGCACCATAGCAAAATGGATGGTTACAAACTGCAAGCCACTTAGATGTCAAAGATGTCGGTCTGAGGAATGTTTTAAGGATTGCAAAACATTACGGCATATATGAGCCTCCCTCAAGACACACTATCACAAGAAGAATCTTGTGAAAAAGAGCACTAGAAAAAGTGACTGTGTGACACTTTTCCCCTGCGCTGGGAAAACCTGGCAGAGGCCCTGGTCCACAAGATCTTCAACTTACACGTCTGGCAGAGCTTCAACAGCATTCCAAGGAGACTGGGGGACACTGAACCTGAATGGACCATGTTCAGCACCTCCATTGCCGTTGCTGCACTGAGCTGCGGCCACAAGGTGGTTGGTGCCTGTCGTGGTTGTTATGTTTACATACACTGCTTAGATGGTGAAGGGTTGCTTTACAGGGGGGACTGAATACGAACATATACTCAGTTACCAGTAGGGGGCTCTGTGACTAATAGTGATAGAAGGATAGAAGAAGAAAAGAGTATTGTGATATGTTTTGGATGGCGAACTATTGCTGAATACACGTTCCATTATAAACCAAGCCCCGTCTCCGTTCTTCTGTTGAAACAGCACAGTGGTGATAACCCCCGAACCAAATGGTGGACACCAAGGTGAAGGGAGCCAACAGGCTGTAGAAGGACTGCTATCAGGCTTGGTTAGCCTGTGGGTCTTTGGAGGCAGCAAATAGGTATCGACAGGCCGAGCAGAATGCAGCTCAAGCAGGAGAGGAAGCAAAAACTTTCAGACTGCCTCAAACACATTGTGGCAAACCATCAGGTGACTCAGGAGGGGAAAGCAGTGCTCTTCCTGCACTGTGTATATTGCTTGTGGAGAGCTGCTTACGTCAGCTGAGAACATTGTCGGGCTGTGGAAGGAATACTTCGAGGACCTCCTTAATCCCACTAGCTTATCTTCTGTGGAGGAAGCAGAGTCTGGGGATGAGGGGGACAACTCATCTATCTCTGGGGATGAGGTCACCGAGGTAGTTAAACAACTCTTTGGCAGGGCCCTGGGATGGATGAGGTTTTCCCTGACTTCTTGAAGGCTCTGGATGTTGTAGGGCTGTCTTCAATTCAAATCAATTCAATTCAATTTTATTTATAACAGTCGAAACAAGGCACCTTATATTGTAACGTAGACCCTACAATAATACAGGTGTGTCTTGGTTGACATGTTGCGTCGAGATCAGGGGTGGTACCTCTGGATACAGAACCAGGAGTTCTGAAAACTAAATGAAGGTTAAACTGAACCGTTAAATTAATCAATTAACGGTTTCACAACTACTCTTTCAAGAATTTTTCAGGTAAATGGAAGGTTGGCAATCAGGCTATAATTAGTTAAGACAGCTGGGTCTAGTGAGGTTTAAGTAATTAATTACTGCCAGCTTAAAGGCTTGTGGTATGTTGCCCAGTAATAAAGATCGATTCATCATATTTAAAGACTGAAGGATTAGTTAATGGTAACTGTCATTAACTGTCAGTAACTGTTATTAACTGGGTGACTATTCTCTGATCTCATAAGCAAAAAGAAGATTTCTTCCTTCTCTTTTTAGCCTTCAGGACTCCATTAAGATTAGCAAAGATCTCTCATTATATTATTAAAATGTATTATTTATATACACACAGAGAAATCAAAGTGAACACATATAAAATAAGTTATAAGAAATTTTAAAATACATTTATTGAAGAAATGTGACTGAGTTAAACAAAGACAGACATGTAGAAATACTGATCTGATCTGTGGGCTTATGAATGCTGAAGAGCAGAAAACGTGTGAGAAACAGATCACAGCACCAGTCATCAAAAACCTCACCTTCAGACCTAAATGCTGTGTGAGAGTGCACTCTAACATGCAGTCAGAATACATGTAATTGCTAATCTATAATCTTTTTAATATACTTTTGCCTTTTCCCAATTGATCCTTTTCCAACCGGAACAGCAGCACCAGAGGCTACATTAATCCTGTTATTGAAAGACTGGAGTGTGGCTCTAGAAATCCAAATAGCTCTTTTACCGTTGTCACCTCACTCCCCACCCATCTGCTCCCTTGCAATTGTCTGTAATTGATATCTCCATCAATGAACCAAAAGGAACATAAAACAAGCCTCTTTTTTTTTTTTTTTTAGCTGCAATAGGAACTTACTTCCCACTAAGTCTGCCATAATGTATAATAGCATAAATTATAATTGCCATTTACACTGTATTTATGTGTATATATATATATATATATATATATATATATATATAAAAACACCCAGCAGTTTATCCTTCAAGCTCGGGTCCTCTACCAGAGGCCTGGGAGCTTGAGGGTCCTGCGCAGTATCTTAGCTGTTCTCAGGACTGCGCTCTTCTGGACAGAGATCTCCGATGTTGTTCCTGGGATCTGCTGGAGCCACTCGCCTAGCTTGGGAGTCACCGCACCTAGTGCTCCGATTACCACGGGGACCACCGTTACCTTCACCCTCCACATCCTCTCGAGCTCTTCTCTGAGCCCTTGGTATTTCTCCAGCTTCTCGTGTTCCTTCTTCCTGATATTGCTGTCATTCGGAACCGCTACATCGATCACTACGGCCGTCTGCTTCTGTTTGTCTACCACCACTATGTCCGGTTGGTTAGCCACCACCATTTTGTCCGTCTGTATCTGGAAGTCCCACAGGATCTTAGCTCGGTCATTCTCCACCACCCTTGGGGGCATCTCCCATTTTGACCTCGGGACTTCCAGGTTATACTCGGCACAGATGTTCCTGTACACTATGCCGGCCACTTGGTTATGGCGTTCCATGTATGCCTTGCCTGCTAGCATCTTGCACCCTGCTGTTATGTGCTGGATTGTCTCTGGGGCATCTTTACACAGCCTGCACCTGGGGTCTTGCCTGGTGTGATAATATATATATATATATATATATATATATATATATATATATATATATATATATATATATATATATTAGGGGTGCAACGATACACAAAATTCACGATTCGGTTCGGTTCGATACTTTGGTGTCACGGTTCGATATTTTTTCGATACAAAAAAAATGTTCATGCCTTTTTAATTTGTCATTTATTAAAATTATAAATATATATTTTAACTCAAAAGTACAGTTTTTAAATTTAACCCTAACCCTAACCCTTGTGCGTGTTTTTTATTTTGACAGCGAATGCGCACCTGCGGACCACTTATGTGCAGCCCTGGTTATTTAGCTCATCATATCGCAGCCACAGAAATTATTTTGTCCATGAAACCATAAAGCTGCACTTTCTTTTTGCCTTATAGTCTGATTTGTCATAACTTTTCTGTTTTACGGTAAGCTTTTCTTTGGCTGTCACTTCTTCACCCTGACCTGTCTTATTTGGCTCAGCAGAACTGAAATATATATCCTGCTGCTTTTACACACGCACTCACATAAGCTCAGCGATTCTCTGCACGATCAACCTCTCACATGCTTAAGCTGCGGGAGATTTCACTTGTCATGTATGCGTAGTAAGCTAACGATTAATAAGACAATGTCAGAGGAATTGGTGCACAAATTATCATCACTCACAGATCAGTGCTGTCGCTCTCTATACACAGTTCACACGATTGCAAAGTGAAAGCAAAAAAACAAGCGCAAATTCAAACGCGATTTCAATATGTCACATATTGACAGTGGCTCACCGATGCCAATGACATAATTACCCAGCTACATTTCCGAAAGAATGCAAAAGCATTGACATATATTTTTCCTTCCTACAATAGCCGGACGGGCAGGGCAGAGATAGATTTTGGTAGCCCGACTGGAAAAATCGCTAGCCCCAGGATGTCGGGCTAGCGATTTTGCAAGCCCTGTATCTGATTGAGGAATCACTCATCTTTGGAAAAGAGAGTTTATTACAGAGAAATGTCTCTTTATATATATATATATATATATATATATATAAACACACATACATATATATATACAGGGGCGCACACAAGTGGTCCGCAGGTGCGCGTGCACTGTCAAAGTAAAAGGTGCGCACCAGATAAGAAGTTGCAACGCGCGTTTGCGTACATGAGTTTAAGTTGTACCCAAACGCGCGTACACAACCACGTACATAAGTAGTTGCAGGAGGTGAGCTGGCATTTGTTTGAAGCCCGCTCAACTCCTGCAACCACTTTTCCGAGAATACGCGCTTCTTTTGCGGTTCGGACTCCTTCTGACATTTCTTTGGAGGTGGAGGAAAACCAAAGTAACTGCTTAAAGGAGCTTCTTTGACATCTTTAAGATTTCTAAACAAATGTCTGTCCTCCTCCAGAAAATCTTATGTACGCAAATGTGTGTTGCAACTTCTTATCTGGTGCGCGTCTTTTATTTTGACAGCGCATGCGCACCTGCGGACCACCTATGTGCACCCCTGTATAGACTAGTCCAGAGGAGCAATATATAACACTGGAGTGTGGAAAGATATGTTTAGAGGCAGCAGCCAACCAAGATGTGTGAACACCTGAGTCCAGCCAGCGAGAACCACCAAAGCACCTACACTGAGATGTTCCAAGAGAGGTGCAGTCCAAGATGCAATCTGACACATAAACATAGACAAACAGGCACACAAAGAAACAAACATGCATTCCCAACCTCATGTGCACATATGCAAATACTCAGCACTCGTCCAACATGGAGACACACAGAAATGAATACATCACACACACTCACACTCCCCAAACATACTCTATACTCCCAGGTCCAGGTACCATCACCCCCAGACGCAGAAGATGTTGCCCTTTGCCCTGGGGTGGAGACAAGCAGACTGCCCGCGGTCCTACAGCATCAGGGAAGCCCAACATCCCAGACCCTCCTACTGCCCCCCCCCCCCCCCCGCCCCAGATGGCGAACAGAGAATGGGGGTGTGAAGACCCCATCCCTCACTCTGCCCACTCATATGTGCTGTTCTAAATTGCATTTAAAACATGGGAGGGTCATGGTACCAACGACTCTCTTCTAGATAGCAGCTGGTGTCAGCACGGCCCCTCCCGAGAACTCAAAGCCCTGCATGTGTAGGGGTGTGATGGAGCATGAGGAGGGAGGCAATTGGGGATGGGGAGGAAAGGATTGGGGGAGGCAAAGTACCCCCTCCCTGAAGCCAGCTCACCTGCTACATTGTATATTTGCCCTAGTATTTGTTCTCGTCTCACAAAATTACAGGAAACTTAAATTTCTGCACAATATATTGTGACAAATAGATTTCAGTCTAGAAAATCTAGTTGTCTATTTAAGATTTACTTTAAGATTTTGTTTTCTCGTGAATAAAATAAAATTTACTATTGATCCAGTTATCAGAAACAATACATTTTTAGCTTGAGTTTATGGAAACCTCTGACATTAAATGATATTTAGAAATAAGGTTGAAGCTGAGAAGTTGAGTTTTTTCAGTCTTTCTTACTCTTCACTTGATTGAGTATCTGCTTGAGTGGATGTCTAGTGTCTAATCAGAGAGATGAACACCCACTTGCCCTTACTTTAGTTGGCTCATCAGAGACCTCATCAGGCATTCCAGAAGTTCCAGAATTCTGTGCATAATGGACAACTTGACGGGAAAAAATTTACTCATACTGAGGAGAAGAAATGTGCAGAATATAAAGCAGTAGATGTGACATTTTCTGACATAAGAAAATTATATTTATGCCAGATTTATCATATAAAAGCAACTACTGATATTAAACACAGTTTTTAAACAATGAGTGTCCACTGTTGTATATTTAGTGTTAGCCCTATATTTGCAGTGTGTTAAAGAGTGTGAAAATGCTATCTTCTAGTGAAAATAGAATTAATTTACAGTCACTGTACTAAAGTATAACCTAATTTAGCAAAGATTCTGTTGATGTTTAAAATTAATATATGTTTATTTTTAAATGCTTTATTTTTTGTTGTTGTTGTTGTTTAAATTTGACTTAAGCTGCAGGTATGTCTAAAGGCAAATATTTTATAGAGAGTGTGAAGGAAGGCTGTGACATCATTTATCTTTTTATGGCTCTATCAGATCATGAACTTAGTTTTAACTCATAGTAAAATAGATTTGCTATGCAAGTAAAACAAAAATGAAATGTTACTTGTTATTGCCTGAAATGCATTTATCACTGTAGGACATTACCATACACTTTAGCTTGACCCCAGAGGTGGAGAAAGTGACCTGCATTTGACCCAGTCAGTAGTCTTATACCTCCCTTATTGTCACCTGCTTTAAACTTTTCTTTAAAAAAACTTTCTATTTAATAAACTTAAATCAAAATATGCACTTAGATATAAGAAGAGGTGTTGGAGGTTACAAAGACAAGGCCTGGAAGGGATATGGATAGAGGGGTGTGTACTTTAGCAGGTAATTAATTCTCATAAATTAAAGCGCTCTGTTTTATCAGACATTTTCCAGTGCCCTGGGGCAGTGCTCGTTTAGACACATTCAGTATTAATTAAATTGTTTTCCATAGTGTTCTTGAACTTTTTTACAAGGATAACAAACATCCTTTGAGAGGCCCTTATAGCTGTCTCAGTCCCTTGAGAAATGTGTGAAATTAAATATGAGAGTAAGCCTTTATCTCTGGTTCAGTCCATATTCACTGATATAGGTCTAATGGAGTTTGAGCATGGGAGGAGTAAGTGTTAAAATTTTGATAAAGTTAGTAAAATGACATTAATTCTCGTGATTCAAATCTAGAGCTGGGCGATATGAGATTTTTTCATATCACGATATGTTTTTTTCATTTCAGGCGATAACGATATATATCACGATATAAGCCAAATAACTATATTTGTAAGATGTGCCGTTGCTCACAAGTAAAATGTGAAATAATCAGCAGTTTGTTTTGATTTAAATATTTATTTCCCATAATAAGTTCAACAGGGTAGATGTACTTAAGGAACATGAGACTTTTTCAGATAAATAAAGGCAAATTTTGCAAACTACACAAAAGGCAGCCGCTAAACCATTTAAGTTTCAAAATAGAACAAACAAAACAGACTACTACATTGTCAGTTCCACTTAGAAACAAAATATTAATTCTAAAAATAAATCTTAGTTTGTTTTACAGAAGAACAGAAAAAACTGACTAACTTTTGTCAATATCAAATAAACTGAGAACTAAAAGGAAATTCTCAATCTCTCCTTGTTGTATAGCTTAGCTTTTCAAACAGTTTTAACAGTTACTTTAGTCTGACAAAAGCCGAATGATGAATTAGCGCTTCCAGTCAGAGATTGAGCATGCACCGGTTTATTGCATTTCCAGACTGGCTTTCGGCACAATTTACAGTGCGCGCTACTCTTTTTGTCAGACTTGAAATAGCCGAAATACCTTCACACTACGGAACTTCTATGGCTCTTCCGTTCGACAATCTCTCCGGCATTGGAACCATCATCTGTTTTCTCTTCGGTAACCTTCGGTCACGCTCTCGGTTGATTTTTCTCTAGTCGGCACACTCATTTCCTCCGTTACCCAGGCGGCAAAGTGGCTGGCTGCTTCCCAAAACAAATACACATGTGCAGCTTGGCACTTGTGCTGTACGTAATAAGTCATGTGACGTGACGCTGCGGCTGTGATTGCTTCGGCTCTGCACTACTTAATTTGGATTGGCTGTTTGTTTGTTTTTTAAGAGGACAAGAGCGGTGAGGTCTATCGCAATAGTTTAATTTTTCTATGGAGAAAAAGTTATTTCGCAATACATATCGTTATCGTTCTATCGCCCAGCTCTATTCATACCTATGTGTCCCTGTCCTCTGTCAGTGCGCCCCAGTGCAGCTGTGGCTACAATGTAGCTTGCCATTGCCAGTGTGTGAATGTGTGTGTGAATGGGTGAATGACTGAATGTAGTGTAAAGCGCTTTGGGGTCCGTAGGGACTAAGTAAAGCGCTATACAAATGCAGGCCATTTACCATTTACCATTTATATGGGAACCATATGTGACAGTAAGATTATATGAATCACAAAAATTTTTTTTTAACTTATCCCAATTCCCAGAACTTATATCTACATTAACCAGCATCAGATGCTGAGTATTAGAGAAAATTGTATTTAATCTTAGACAATGGTAGAAATAACACCCAAAAAATCTCGAGTAGAATTGAATCCCACACATTCAAAATTCAGGTGAAGAAAGAAGGTAAGGAAACTGAGGCGACATTTCACATTTCACGACTCACCAAAAATGGACAATGGAAGAAAAAGACTGTACTCCATTAGCCTCCACAGTAAGCAGATCTCAGTCCAATAAAACATCAACGGGATGTGCTTGAATGGGGAATTTGGATGAGCAGCTGAGAAATCTGCAGCAAAATCTGTGGAATATTTTCACTGCCTTCTTGTGGTTCTCACATATACACACACGGGCGGTCTTTATTCTTCCTTCCTTGTCTTCATGTCTCTTTGTTACCATCTGACTATACTTCTCCAATATGAACGACATTCCAATGTCCTTGCTGTATATCCTGGTGGTGAAGGTCAGTGAATCAATGTCTCATTCACTCTTGGCATACAGCTTGATGTCATCCATGTGGCCACCCAAAACTGAAAAATAATGTACATTTAAAAAAAAACTGACAGGAAAAGGTCTGGCAGACCCAAAGCCACAACTGAATCAGTGGACAGCTTGGAGGATAAACAGCTCAAAGGACAACAGCTTCAAGCACAGCAAGACAAAGACCCAAAGGTCCAAGCTATGCCAGAACTACCTCAGGAAAAAAGAACAAGACGGTAAACATGAAAATATGAGCGGCCAGCACAGTCTCCAGACTAAAACCCCATCGAGCTGATTTGGGATGAACTGGAAAGTGGAACTTAGGCAGGCAAAGCAACCTACAAGTGCCACATTTATGAGAACTTCTGCAAGAGATATGGGAATAACTTTCTGAAGACTTTTTGATTTCTATTGTAGAAGTAATGCCACGGATGTGTTCAGTTGTTATATCTGCCAAAGGTGGCTCCTTTGATGAGTCAAAAGTTTAGAATACGTTTTGGTCTATAAACTGATTCCATGATTTCTTTTTTAAACTCCAATTACTTATTTCTACTATGCTTTCATTTCAGAGCGCAATGAAACATTAAACTTAAAATTTTCAATAAAAAACTGGAAAAACTGGGGTGTTCTAAAACATTTTACCAGTAGTGTATATGAACCATTTAAGGTGCATGCTCAGTGAGAATAGCCCCACCAAGGCTTGAGATGGAGAAATACTGGATCCAGTAATCAGTACAGTTGCAAACATCCAAAAGAAGAGTTGTAAGCATGAAGACTTGGATAGTGCCAGGCCCTGACATTATTCACACCTCAGGGCTTAAGAAACTAACTACACTTCATAAGCATCTGGCAGCACAAATTAGCTTCTACTAAGCTACTAATGGATGAGACACACCCAGCATGGCTTGCCGAATACGGGACAATCCTGATCTCCAAGGCTCTCCAGAAGAGATTTGTTCAACTACTGGACAAAAAGTCTGCCTCAGAACAACATAGAAACTCCTGTCAAGCAGCAAAGGAGGAAATAGAAGCTAAGATCCTGTGGGACTTCCAGATACAGATGGACAAACTGGTGATGGGTAACCAACTGGACATAGTAGAGATGGGCAAGCAGAGGGAAATGGTTGTAGTGATAGATGTCTTTGTTTTTAGTTTTTTGCAATTTTTGTTTTTGTACTATTGCTGTGTGATTTATCATTGACTGCTTTCAGAACTACACATGATTATTTGCAGCAAGCAGATTGCTAATGCTATCCATCAAGTCTGCAGCCTATGACCTAACCTCAGCTAATGCCAGCTAACAATGTTAGCTCGGTGGTGAGTAATCGCAATAAATCACACAACAATAGAACATTGAAGATACTGAAGTGACATATAACCCTGGTAGCTACCACAACTAAAACAAGGTAGTTGCAGTAGGCTAACGTTAGTTTTTAAAAAAGAAATTACTTCCAGATATTTCTTTAGGGTTGGAATCTTTTGAGACTGAGAGCAGCTTGGTTGCTGGCAAAGAGAGTTTGCATTGAACAGTTAGATTTCGCCCATCCCTTTAAATATGAAGTGGTGTTGGAATTTCCAAGTAAGAAATGCATTCTTGCCCGTGCCCTGCTGGCTCTGTTGTGCTGGCTTCGGGTCCATTGTGCAGCAAACTCCACCAGCATTAGCAGGACGCTTACATTAGAACCTCTTATTCCATGTTTGTTTGGGTTTCCAGCAATGCGTGGAATTACCAAAATTACAGAGTAGAGGGAGAGGGGATAGCCTAACATATGAAACAGAAAAAGACTGCCATGTAATTTATTTCAACAAAGTAACTGGATTCGACTACCATTCCTCGGAGTTTCTCCTGTTTGGCTACAGCAGGCAATGAGGTGTGTTCAGGGTGCCTCTGTTAATTTGAGTTTCAATGAAAGTGCCATAAATAGGCATATACCTTTGTTTGTTTGGGTTCACTGTGATAAGAGTGTTATTGTAAACATGTTGCTGATTGTAATTGTTTTGTTTGGGTAGTTCTCACGACGATGATGATGACAACGCTGAGTGATCTTGTCGCTGAATGTTGAATAAATCATCTGTAAACAAGAACTTGTCCACATGGTGGTTGACGGGAGCTACAGGTACATGTATTCTGTTACTCCCCAACACTGCTCATCCCTCCCCTGGAGAGAAGGGAATTTCCCAGTAGCACTTAGTCAAACACAGTGTCCAGGAAAAACTAGCAGTGCCTAACCAGTCCAGGAGCTCGTCGACCTGAGGTATGAGGTGAGCGTCAAACTGTGACACATCAGTTACTTTTCCATAGTCCACATAGAACCATACTGACCCATCTTTGTTTACCACAAGAACTATGGGGCTACACCAAACACTGTGTGATTCATCTATTACTACCATCTCTAGCATATCAGCCAATTCCTTCCTTGCCTGTGTTCAGGCAATATTTTGGGCTGTGACCTCACCCCAGGGCGGATCTCAAAATGGTGCTCTACAAAAGTGGCGCTATCGGGCAGGGGAGAGAACCCATCTGCAAAGCGCAGGATGGAGAGGCACAAGGACAACATTAATAGGCCCAGTCAGCCATTGGATTCAGACCAAGAATGTTTTTGCTGTGACGATTCACCACTACATCACTGTACTGCCCTTCTGCAGAGATTCTCAACTGAAATTATTTTTTTGATAAAATGTCTCTTTCTAACAATTTACAAAATGCCAAAAAGTAGTGATAAAAATACACTTTCAGTTTACTGTTGCCCTTTAAAAATGTCATGCAATACTTGTGTCATCTGATGTACTGATGTACAGTTTGTGTCTCTATCATGAAGGCTGAAAGCTGCAAGAATTTTAATGATATGATCTATTTATTTGTGTATTTATGTATGAATGTGTGTATATATTTACAACACAGGTCTGACCTGATGACCAATGGGGACTTCAACCCACAAAATGACCAATTCCCTAACTTTCCTACTTGGGACTCCAACCCAATTTCACTGTTTTCCTTTTCCTTGGGACTCCAACCCAGTACTGTAACTTACAAACTTCCATTATCATTACTTCAACTGTCAAACCTCATGAGATTTTCACCAAAATCAAAACAGACATTTACCAGCAATTTTTACTGATAAGATTTTTAATTTTATCATTTAATTCAGCACACTTCGGATAAAATCAACAGGCCTGTGCCTACCTCTTTTATAAAGGCGCCTGTCCACTCAGTTCGATTGCCAGGTCACGCCTGCCCGTCTGACCACCACGGACCACCAAATTTCTCCGTCTAC
The DNA here is from genome assembly GCF_057382185.1 of Mchenga conophoros. NCBI lineage: Eukaryota > Metazoa > Chordata > Actinopteri > Cichliformes > Cichlidae > Mchenga > Mchenga conophoros. The sequence continues at coordinate 36,071,444 of NC_140546.1, forward strand.
ACCTCCAACTCTCTCCTTCCTCAAACACCGGACGAGCCCCCAAATGTTAAGGGTTCAATATTGAGGACGAGAGTAAAAACAACCATGGTCCAGAAGAGCTTGGTCAAACAATTGATTTTAATGAACACGCGTGGGAGATGAACACTGTACGCAGACAGCATCGATCTCACTCGAACAATAGACAATAAGTTGTTTTTATACCATCAGGGAAATTTATAACGCCCCCTCATGCGTTAAGCAGATACAATATATGCATACGTCAAACCAAAACCACAATGACTTTTAACACAGTTTGAAAAAGCAACATCGCCTCGCCTCCATGCCAGGTGTCTTCCTGTCGCTCCCGGACGCTCGCTTATCATCTGGAACATCAGGCACACATTCTGCAACAAACTGTTCTTTTGCAGGCACAATTTTGCAGTTGCAAGCTTTTACAAAATATTATTTGAACCTTCACCTACCCCTGAGTCTAACTGCTGTGTAAGTGTGTGTATGTGTACGTGTGTGTATGTGTGTGTGTGTGTGTGTGTGGCTCGACCTCACACGAATTTTGTCTTATGAGAAGAGAGGCCAATTCTCATGTGTATAATAACCTAACTGAAACTATATCTGTAATATGTTGAATAAATGTTTTAATCAAGAACCACTACTAAAAGCTTAATCAAAAGATTTAAATGAATAAAGGACAATAATGAATAACCTGGTTATTCAAATAGCATCCTCCCAACAGCTCCTCAAAGTAACTTACACTAGTGCTTTAGTTTCACTTTCACAAACACGCTCAAAAGCCTGCAGTTTCGTGTCTACTTTGCACAGAGTGTACTCAGAGTTAGGCCCTTCTTTTATAACCCAACAGAATTAGCACATACACATTTAAGATTATAACAAGCATTCAAAAGCATTTAAGATTATTGATTTAACTCAACAGTTTAAAATGGTTATAACTGCACCTGTAATAAAAGCTAATTGGGTACCAATATGCTTAAACATCTGAATGCAATATCAATATTAATTATTAATGCAATGGTAATGATGATGATTATTAACAATAGCAGCAAAAATTTCTCTAATCCCCACATTACTTATTTGTGGCATACACAATTTCAGGGAGATCTATCAAACAGGTTCCAGAAACCTTTTCATTTCACAATCCAGCAAGGCCAGCAAGGAATGAAAAACAGAAATTGGAAATACGAGCTATTATTTTTCTAAAATGGATGTAATTATATTGGTTATTTCAGGTTTATTTTTACATTGTAGAATTTTAATTGATTCTCAGAAGAAGAGTTTATAAATCAATCTTACATTTAGAGTATCCCTGTTACAGAATTTCTCTGAAAAAAAAACCAGACACAGTGAAAACAAATATTTCATCACAGTAATCACTGTTTCCGGCTTAAGATAAAGGTTTTCTTGTCATGTAGAATTCCATTACTGTCTTCTTTACCAAAACCTTATGGGAAGCAACAATCAACAGTTTGGAGAGGAATTATCATGGCTGTTGTTAAAGAATGGAGATTCAAAGTGATTAATGAAAAGTAATATTTTATGGCAATTAAAATGATTAAAGCTGGAAGGTTTTTTGCTGTTAGTCTGAATTGCACCAGGAATGAGGTGGCAAAGAAGATGAGAAGCAAACTGCATTAGTAAGTTGAGGAGAACTGTATTAAAATGCAAATGTACATCTGTTAATAGTTCTTCAAAAACCAATAATCCCCTACAGTCAGTCATGTGTCAAAATGGTTAATGGAAAAATATCCCAGAGGCACGCAAGGTCCTTTTCCATTCCGCTTTTGATTAAAGCAGAAATTCTCTTCAGGGAAAAGCACAGTTTAGGTCAGGATGGGATTGGCAAAGATGGCTTAATGTGGGCAGGAACCCAAATTCATTGTTCTGAAGCCCCTATTTCACAGAAACGTGTTTCTTCTCAAGGGAAGAACTCTTGTCACGAACATGACACAATACCAGGATTTATATCAGATCTGCAGTTATTACCAGCATTTTTCATACAGCTGAAAAGGACCCAACCTGTTCTAAAAAAAACCACTGACATGAAATAACGTTATGTATTGATAAATACATAACGGTAAGGATTTTTTTAGTCCAAAGACCAGTAATTATTTTTTTTTTTGTAATTGTGATTATAAAGCCAGAAAAGTGAAAGTTGTTGGTTTTAAAGATTAGGCAAATAAATAGGCATATTACATAAGTGATATTATATAGTAGCTGTGGAAAATATATTCTGTAAAAGTATATTAGCAAATGTCATATTAATCCAGCAGCTAATAAAACGTGCACAATCATAGGTTATTATTATAAGTGATCTGCTTGTAACAGCATACGTGCCTGCACAGAACAGGATGTGCTCAGGATGTGCTATATACATCATGGGCCCCATAGTGAGAACAACAGGAAACAGCTGGGGTGAGAGACAGTTGAGATAGCTTTCTAAGGGTTATAGAAGATTACCAAAAAAGGAATTATATCTAACTGTCACTAAGTGTGTGTAACTGATGCATGTTATGTTATCTGCCTACTCATGAAGGGGCGTGAACCCTGACATATAAAACTGTGTATCTAAGTGCTTACTCTTTGAGATAGACACGGAAGGTGGTATTATGTACATCTCCACATGCATGTGCTAAATAAATGATTGTTGATTGACTGGACCTGCTCTAAGTATTAGTTGTTTGTTCTCAGCCCAACATCAAAGAATACGGGACATAGCATAGTCAACCTACCTGCATAGTTAAAAAACAATATATTTTAGCATTCATATTATTATAATACATCAATCATATACTTTTTCTTTACTTTGTCTGGATTATAATCACAAAGCCTTAACACAATCAGAACTGCAACTGAACTCAATTTATTGTGTTTGATGGACCGCAATTGTATAAAATAGATCCATACATTAAGCTTCTGTCAAATGTATTGTATTTTGCAATAAATGATGATATTTTCTTTTTGCCTTGTGGGGTACAGTGAGTAAATGTTATTAATTGGTACACTACTATCTCAAAAAAGATTGGCACCTTATCTTGTATTTAGAGAAAAAGGTCCCCAGGGAATGCAAATGTGCGAGTGTCACTGTGAAGCCTCAAGTCTGGAATTTCAAATGTTACCATTTTTTTTCCTTTCTTTCTTTTTTTTCATTAGATATGGACACAATGGCAGAGCTGAGGAGTTGGTAACTAAGGCTGCAGCTCAATACCTTGGATAGCGGAGTATATCCAAGCTTGTGATCAACCAGAGTCCTAGAAAGAGTTATAATCACTCTTAGACTATCACAACTGTTCTTATTGTCTTGGAACAACTGTAAAGACATAATTTTCTTGGGGATTGATAAAGTATTTTGATTCTGATTCTAACAAGGGGAAGTTTTCTTTAGAAGCATTGTTTGAATTTATTCCTAAATTGACTACAACAAAATTATACTAACTGAACATTCTATCTTGTGAGGCAAGTAAAAAAGTAATTTTAAAAAATTGAATACGCTGTTAAGTAGACTGAAAATGGTGACCTCTTACTACAGAGTCCATTTCTTATCTTAAACTAACTGATCAAAAGTGAAGTGGTTGGTTTTCTAGTTTAAAATGCTGACACTGGAGAGAAGGGAAGGCTCTGACAATCCAGACAAATAAAACCAACCAAGACAAATAAATGTAACCAATAGACAGAATTTAGATGTTGACAAAATAAAGAGCAAAACAAGCAAGCACATGACGATACTGTTCTGTATGTTGCATGGCTGCCTTTTCATGTCATCATTAAACTGCAGTTACCAAATGTCAGTGTAATAAAAAAGATCAGACATACAAATTTGCTTTCTTTTGTTGCACTAACATATTTCTCATTTCAAGCATCTGATAAGATACACAATGTATGTGTAAACAGTGCCAACAACACTATGTACAGTTCTATTCTTTGCCATAAGAGTGTGGTGAGTTCTTGGCTATGAAACTGTAAGAGGGTAATGATTATACTGTTTTCAACAATACAAATCCAGAGATTTATTAGCTCTGAGAATCTTTCTTCTTGTAATTCAGGTATACTAATGCTCTGTGTACATAGACTGTGGTTGTATATACTGTGATTCCTGCTTCGCAGTTGGTATGACATGTGCTTATGTGCTTTATTAATAGTCAGAATTAATGAAAATAAAATCAGGAAATGTAACTAATCCCCACAGGGAAAATTCCTTTTTACCATGGGTCAAAATAAATTATATATAACCTAAAATGTAATAAAAGAATTTAAAACAACTAACAAATATTTTATGGTATCAAATGCAAAGAAAAACGGAGTAGAAAATGGCTCTCAAAGGAAAGCTGGGGCTCAGGAATTAGCATGAATTGTGTGTTTATGGAAAGGTCAAATGTCAGTGAGCGAGATAGTGTCCTAAATTGCCCCAGGATATAGTTACAGAGTGCTTAACGGACATAGAATAAATGGTTATGTGAATGTGTGGGTGAATAAGGATTATGATAGAAAGAGCTTTGAATTTGTATATAAGTACCTGTACATTTACAATAAAGTAACAGTAGCATAGTACCACAGAAACTGAAAGACGTAACAACCTAACAACAAAAATGGAAGCACAGCTAGTAATTTTTCTTTTAAATAATTTAAAAAGAAAAACAAGGTGTTGCATGACAAAACTGAAGTAGTGGCAAACTTGTGAGATATAAGAGTGACTTATGACGATCACTTTAGGTGCATTTGTATGTAAGAGATCAGGCCATTAGGTGGGTTTTTAGTTTTATTTTTTTAAAGGCCTCCATATCATTATAATGCCTGTTAATTCTGAGAACAATTATAACAATTGTATTAAACAGCTTATACTGTTTTTTTTTTTATTTTCCTTAAGCAATTGTGCTTCATTAAAAAACTGATTAGTGTCTAGTGTCAGTTGGAATTAAGAAGTTCTGCTTTTTTATATATTTGCTTCTACACTGATGGTATTTCGTTTATACTCTCCCTTGCTTGTTAAAACTGAGGATTGAGGGTAAAGTTTTGGGAGGCAGCTTCTTAATGAGGACAGCTATAAAAGTACCCCACAGACCTCCAATGAAAACACAAACCTGGCATCCACTTTAATTACTGATAAATTGTGAGCCAGCAAAAGGCAATGGATTTCCCTTCCCTAGAGGCTCTAATCTGTTTAAAGCTGAGTACTGATCCTAACTGCCGAGTTGGAGGATTTGATAGCAGGTGCCACTGTGAAGTCCCACAACAGACGCTATCAGTCTTGCATCCCAATCTCCACATCTCCCGGGGACTGAATTACAAGCTTGCCTCTGTGTGTCCAAATTTCTGCCATGTCTGATCATTCAAATCTGCTTGATCACACATGGCACTAGATTAATTATAGTCAGGCACGCTGCTTATGTGTTCTTATGTTGTCCCTGTTAGTGTGAAGGAAATGTCGAGACAGACTGTTTACACATGCACTGTTTGTACACTGCACAAATGTGAAAATCCAAAGCTGTTTAATTTAGCACAGTGCACACTAAGTGCTTAATCAGTCATTTCTTTAGCCTCAGGAAAAACACAATATTGTATACTGCTCAAAAAAATATTAGTAAACCCATAAAGATAATTAATTGCTACTAAAGATTATTACCGTTAACTACTTCATTGCATTATAATACATAAAAACTGTCTTATTGCAGAGTGTCACGCTAAAGTGTAATAAGAATCTCTGCAGTTTCTTGTTACATTTTAACATGATAATCTCTGTAGTTTCCATTTTAATGTCAAATTCATAACAAATTATCTGCATTCGCTGATTGTGACACATTTGTCACACATTCTAGAAAACTGTCAGTATAACCTGTCATTCAGTATAATCTGGTTTCTGTTTTCAGATCTACATCCACCAACTAACTCTATTATAACAGATATGTATCATATGTATGTCGATAATTTACAGTCTGTCAGGGTCTCTGGGTCTTGGAACCAGGACAATGCATTTCTGTAAGGTTTTGTGATTCTTCATTTTTATATTAACATTTTGTAGGTTTCCTTTAAATTATATTCTATTCGTTGTCAATTTATATTCAACTTAATCAAGGTTTTGGAATATTTAATTATCATTTGTGCCCTGTCTCTGTGGCTGTCCCCTTGGATACAGCAGCTGTCCCAGCAACGCAGCCCAGATAAACATAGGTTCTCTCCATCACTCTACACCAACCAAGCAAAATCCAATGCTGAGTGAGAAGGACTTGTTGCCTCCTGCTCTCTTCAAGTCTGGGGGAAAAAAAAGACTATGCTGTGCCACAAAATCTGTAGAGACTAAGAATGATAGTTTTATTCCTGAGATGGCTGATTATAACACATTCTCTTCTGTCTCCATGCCAGACTTTGTTTTCAGTTTCTGAACCGGCCACTACTTGTTTAATTTCCAAGCCTGATAATAGGCCCTTTTCTGGGAGGCACTGGGGGGTAGAGCTTACAACCCAGCGCGGCGGTGTGGGAAGCCAGATCGGGCGCCCCACTTCCAGCTCTCCTCTCTGCTCTCTCCTATCTTGTCCCTTTTGTCTTACTCCTCTCTATCATAAGAGAGAAGGCTCCAGGCATCATAAGGCTACATAAATGTTAAAGATGTAAGTATTATTTCTCAGTTGCAGTGAATAGATAGAAGAAAATAAACTATAGAAACTAAACAGAAGAAAGAGAAATAATAATTTAACATAAACCAGTGACACACTCCGGGGCCTGATCAACCCTGGCAAGGCCTCCTTGGATGAGGGTGTATAGTGATAATGGCCAAAACACCCAATGAATCCATTGGGCGTTTAACCGGAGCCTGAGCCTGTGGGTCCCACATCTGATCTGAACCAGCACCTGAGCATCCAGTGACAGTGGGTCTTGCTCCACTTGAGCCAGAGGAAAAACTGGAATTGCCATCAAGATCAGCCATCAGCCATGCTACCAGAGGTATTCCATCACTTCCATCGACGTTCTTTCGTCAACGGCCTCTGACAAAGGGTTGCTGTTGTCATCACTGGCCACCTACCAAGTGATCACAAACCTGTGAACCTGCTCCCTCACCTTCACAGGCTTCCTTGAGATTTGCACCAATGGACTCCCGGTCGGCCTTCAGAGTTGCACCATCTGTGCCGCTGATCTCCAGAGTCCTGCATTTGGGACTCACGCAGCAGCCATGACATAGTCCTATTAGTTATTCTAGAGCTGTTTAATATATGTGTGACCAAACCTCAATAAGCACACACATATGTATTTATGAGATACCACCAATTCATTTAAAATTACATTTTTTGTGCCTCTCACTGTTGCTCATGTTTTAGGCAACAAATCTTGTGTTAGATGGGGTAGGACTCATCACACAGATATCCAAGATAATGGAGAAACATATAACATCTCCTTAATGTTGTGAAAGCTTGAATTTTGAGTGAAACCTGAGTCTTTTCCTGTACTTTGTTGCAGTTCAGTTTATTATAATAAATTTTCCTTTGCCATTGTAGCCCATTGTCCTACAAAGATGGGTATGATGGTTTGCCACAAACCTTGAACAAATCATTACTGATTTAATTAACTCACACATACCAGAATTCAATTGATAAAATTTCTGATTTCTTTAATCCATCTTCATCCCCAAACCTTCCCCCAACCCAGTAAAGAAAATTTAAGTCAATACTTTTATTATATTTAGTCAGTTCTAAATCTTCTGTACATGATTTCTGTTTTCATGACATTCACACCTAGGGCTGCAACATCATTTTCTGTGTTAGAGGAACCAAGAACAAGCATAAATGGACTTTCAAGAGGACTTAGCAGAGGTGGTCAAAAACACAGCTCATGGGGCATATACAGAAGCAGCATAATTTGGATAAACTATGTACAATACAAACCATTCATACAAATTAAGCTCTAATATATAGAATTCAATACATTACATTTGCTATATTAATTGACAATGAACAAGTCTTATCCCCAAGAACCCACTGATCAGTCAGTTAATCCGGAATTTTGTCAGTTCAAAATATAGGCCAGTCATCTAACTGACTCAGTAGCTGGTTAAGTTCGTTATCGCAAAAAGCTCTCTGATGATGACCGAGGACTGATCATCTTACACTATCTGAAAGTCTGTTGTTAACAGGTTTTCTCAACTGACTGTAGAAGAAGCCAGCCTGGTAACCTCACTTATTAAACTACCTCACATTTCTAACAGCATCACACTCACATTTGAATCTTTGTTGTCATCCTCAGCCTCTTTTTCTAATAACATTTGAAGGATAGTTTTCATTCTTTTTAAACAAGGAGCTAATTTTTTTTCCATTATTCAGAATAAAATGCAGAGTGAAACTGGTACAGCAGGGGCAAACAGTCCATATACTATCAAGAGTTAATACACTGTATATTGAAATATGCTAAAAGAAAACAAGGTTATTAACATTCAGTTGGACTACAAGTGTGATGTAAAAATAACAACAAGAAAGAGCAGAGTTCAATAATGAACAATTCATACTAGTACTAACCCAAGATGACCCAAAGGCCATTGCTTTCGACAAAATTCAGCTGGAATAAATCATAATTAAGGGATAAAATTCTAACTGGTAATCCAAGGTTACTTTTAAGCAGTTTACAATTAGCACATTTTGTAAGAATTGAAAGTTGCTCTTTGCTCTTTCAGAAGATTGAACAGGGGAATCATTTGGGGAATCATTTGGGCATAGTTGACACTCTGATATGAACATGTTAAGGGACAGAAGGGCTAACATACAAATGTCTCTGGCCTGGATAGAAGTCCTAGTCTGTTCTCCACTCGACCACTATGTAGTTTGTGAGTGTATGGAAATGTCAGCCAGAGGGAAAGTAGGGAGTGTCACTGTGGTAGTTGTAGTCTGGACACACTTTCTGCACCAGTTTGTAGTCGGTGCTGTAGAAGGAAATGAAGATGCAGATGACTTTGAATGGTTTGGAGCAAAGCCAGGAGACATGGCTCTGAGTTTGCTCTTGGTAGCATGTCTTGGATGGGTCAAAGTTGCAGAGTGTGTTCTTGGCACCCTTCTCAACCTTCTCATATTCTATGCGACAGTTGAAGGACTTTGAGTCCTTGGCATCAATGACGGACTGCTGTGCTGCCACATCAAACTCAACTATCTTTGTTGGAGGGACCAAGCTAACAGACACATTGCCCTGCCCTGTGGAGTTGTGGCGAAAGTAGACACTGAAGGTGCCATTTCCATGATCTACAATCTTACCAGTGATTAGCAGGTTAAGTTTAACTGTCTTAATGTTTGAATGGAAGTCCCCCCAGCCAAACATCTTCTTAAACTTTCCTGTCTTGACCATAGGCCGCCGTTTAGCCCGTGGTCGTGAGTCCTGCAGGTCCGTGGAATTTCTCAGCCAATCCCAAAGATCCTGCTCCAAATAGGGCTCTGGAGTGTCATAGTGAAGATCCAAAGCTGTGCTGTTCTCCTTGCCTTGTAGAGTCTGTGATAGCAGCCTACTGATGGACATTTCCTTATTACTTTGTGTCCATATATGCTTAAGTGTGGATTTCAGATTTCCTGATTTGACAATGTCTGACTTTGAAGGATGAGCACTTGTAACCTGGGGAAGAGAGTAAAAAACATCTATTAGCTGAGAGTTTACATCAATATGAGGATGCTACGTTAGGATCTAGATATCTATGAAATGAGCAAATTGCAAATGACAAAACATTCCTTTCACCAGGTGCATATCTACACCAGTTAGTCACAACGTTAAAAGTTTGAAAATTGAAAACGTGAAGAAAATATTCAAATTTAATGTTTTGTATTAAAACCTTGGACCCTGGTATTAATGTGGATGTTACTTTGACACATACCATCCAGAGAGTCCATACGCATCATAACACAACACCCAGAGGATCTTCTACCACACAACACCCTGTCCCTGCACCTTGGTCCTGGCTTGTAATGCCTGATGTGTCAGCGAGCTGTTCTGGCAGTACTCAGGGGATATACAAAATATTTGGCAGGATGTTTTAATTTTATGGCTGATCGATCTTCATGGTACTGTATGGAATGACATGCAGTGTTTACATGGAAGGTTTTGATGCATGCTCCATCATGTGGGTAAGGAAATCCCCAAAAAATTGTTTCTGTTCCCCTGGATAAACTGTACATTTGCTTAATGACTGAAAATGGCACCACTGATTAACAGAGGACTGTGGGGTCAGTTTCATGATCATATACAAATTGTCATGGCTATTGATCAATGACCAAGAATACCATTCACATAGAGTTGGCGAATGGCTGCAGTCACAGCATTGTAAGATCCTTACAGACCAGGGAAGCAGAAGAACATCATATGAAAAAGGCTATGAGTAAATGTGGTTATCCCAGCTGGACATTTGTCAAAACTGGTAAGACACCTAAGGGTGCTCCAAGCGATCCAGGAGAGAAGGTCAACGGCTGCCCAGCCAAAACCCTTTATTGATCGCTTATGTGTCTGGTGTATCAGAACAGCTGAGATGCAGTTTCTCTAAACACAGTGTCTCTATAGATTTGAAACCCCCCAAAAACCCAGTGTAAAGTTCACCACAAGGATTGTGTCCCACTGGCAAATACTTTCTATGCCTCCTGTTTTTTAAAATATGCAAAATGATGTTTCTTGAGGCAACTTTTTACAACTTGGCACTGTTAAAAAACAAATAAACAAACAAAAAAATCCTAAATTGTCAAACCTAAAAGTAGGCTACACATTTCATTTTTTACACCCGTGACACAACAGCCTATAGATAAAGCGTGGATGCTACATGCATATGTATTCTCATCATCACACAAAACCATCTAGAAGGTTTTACACACACTGTTAAAATAAGAATGCATCTGCACCGTAAAGATGTCCTCGACTGCCAGAAGGATGGAGATTTAAATCTGTATTATATATTAATTTTAAAGTAAACATCTAGCAATCCTTTTTTTATATGATTTATCTTTTGTTTTTGACAAATGTGAGTAATTTTTCTTCCCTTTCAAGCCTTTCCATGACTGACATGTACTATATACAGAGATCACATCTAACATAGTACTAAATAAATTACACTGAGAAATTGAGGTACAAAGTCTGTCTTTAATCAGCCAAGTCACTCCGGGTAAATAATGTGGTGATCCTCTCTCTTCTCTAATGACTTGAGGTTGACATTTGTATATTTTATTAAAACTGTTTTGTAGATTGTGGTACTGATGTTACATTTGCCAAATTGTAACACCAAATTCATTAAAAACTGACAATGAAAACACTGTTCAACCCTTCTGCTTTAAAATGAGCTGTCATACTAGAACCCACTTGTGTATGTAAGTGTGCTTATGATTAAAGTGACACTTTTTTTCAAATGGAAGAAACTTTTATTCCATCCATCCATTTTCTTGACCACATATCCAATTAAAGCCACAGGAAGACTGGACAGGGTGACAGCTAGGGCTGGGTATCGTCACTGATTCCTATAACTGATTCGATTCCGATTCACAAGATCCCGATTTGATTGGATTCGATTTTGCATTAGAACCCTGCGGTAGATCAAAAACTGAAGAAAGGTTTTATTAGAGACATAGCTTTTGTAATTTGGTATAATTTGTAAAAGTTTAAATTACACTGCACACAACGGTAGACTGGTGCGTAATAAGCAAGCAAATAATGCAGAGAACAGATTTTATTTATGCTTGTTCAGTGAATTTTGGTCAGAGGGTGATGAAAACTGCAGCTTCAGAATCTGTGAGATGTTGGCTTTTGCAAACATGCTGTCGGCGAACAGGGAGATCTGCACTATAGCAAGTTTAGATTCATCCAGCTACCCCAACATAAATGTGAACCATGGAGAATGCTAGAGTACCCACAGTGAACCTATGGGGACAGAAATAATATGCAAGTTGCACACAGGAAGTCTGTATTTATTTAATTTTTTTAAACTTATATTCTTTGTTGAAAATCAAACATTTTAAAATGTAGAACACATTTCACAAGTTGATATAGTATTCATTCAATTCAACTCTCTTTAACGCAATAACAATTTAATTGAATTTTATTTAATTAATGCCAAATCAAAGCAACAGTCACTTCATGGTGCTTTATGCTGTAAGGTAAAGACCCCACAAAATAAGTAGTAAGTAATTAATAAATAATATTCAAGACCTTGCTATTGAAGAAAGTTATGGTTATGCCAATAATGTTTGTTTAAAATCCTACAATGTGGCTGAATTAAAGCAATTCTGCAACGATTTGGCCAAAATTCCTCCACAGCAATGCAAAAGCTTCATTATCAACGATCACAATCACAATCATCTTCTTCATCAAGCAGTTGATTGTAGTTTTAGCTTCAAAGTGTTGGATAACCAATGGTTAAGTTTAGGGAACAGTTACATTTGACATAGGGCCAGGTAGGTTTGGAAGGTTTTTTCCACTCAATTAGTGAAATCATGATTAAAAACCAGAGGTTTGTATTTACTTCAGATTTCAGGTTTGTTTGATGATCTGAAACATGTAAGTTTGACAAATATGCAAACATTAAAAATAAATAAGTGCCCAGAAAATATCCTGAAGAGTTTAGATACTTTTACAGAAAGGTATCTTAGTGTAAATGTGCATGTTGTTTAATTGTAACCCTAATGTTACCTTGAATTAACGGCAGTTAAAAAAAGCAATGATCATCATTGAATTCTTATAAGATACAAAAATAATAGTCATTAATTAATTTTTACCAACAAAAAATGAATAGTTAATGCAAACTTAAAAACATGAAGAGATCGTCCTCCTCTCTTTGTTTGTTTTTTTCTGCCTGCTTACAAGATGAAAATTGTTGCGTATCATACCAAATTGAAAATAATCAAGATAAAAGCAAAGCTTGGAATAAAAAGAGACCCAAAAAGTCCTAGCTTTGAAAAGACATTCATTGTTTCCAGATCTAACTTAGTAAATCCTGCTCTTGCTCTTGACGAAGGCGGTCACACTTTTCTCCTCTCCTCCTCCTCCTCTCCCTTAGCTTCCCTGCTTAGCTTCTTATGTCCTTGTCTAGTCTTGTGTTTTTTGTATTACTTTTCCCTGGAACACTCTCTCACAGTCTGTTCTCTAAAACCTAAAAGAGGAATTATGGATTGGATCAACTGGTCCCTAAATGCAATTGACACCCCTTTCTCAATGAGAAGTTTGGGCTCGGGTGAGCCTGAGTGCTGAAGATATCTACCTATTCGGAACCATGATAACAGGGTTCTGGCTGATCGGAGCTGGCTTGGCCCTGACTTATCGAAGAATTTAGAAAGCGGAACCGGCTGTTCAAACCCCCACAAGGCTGCCCACTGGGATTGAAACGATGGGAGAGGCGTGAGTTTCTCAAAATGGGCTCATTGAGTGCAGCACGGATAAGATCTTGGAGAGGCTACGGCTGCTGTGAATACTCAGAATAAGATCTCTGACTGCAGACTGGATTACATCTCGGAAGGGCTCGCTCAGAATAACATCTCTGGGTGCAAATTGGATGACATCTCGGGGAGGCACACTGCCGTGAGTTCTCAGAATCGGCTCCTCGAGCACAAGAAATGACAACATCACAGAACGCTAGTATGGCGAAGCTCACGGCTCTCCAACGGGAGATTGAGAGACCAGTGTTGGACTGTAGAACTGCTTTGAAATTCATATGAGCTGTTCGCACTAAAGTAAAAAGCACCATCACTTCATGCGGATACCCTTTCGGCGCCAGCTGCGGTCTCAAGGCTGGAGCTGAACAACAACACCCTGATAACGACTGTGTTTAGTCTGTTCCTTCCCATTCCATGCAAGGCCACCTGGGTTGGCTGGAAAACTGTTTACTTAGCCTAGCAGGGCGAAGGACACTGTCTCAGCTGAACTCTGGACACACACACACATACATATACACTGATATGCACACACTCATCCCCCCTCCCTTTCCAAACGCCTTCGACGCTTATTCCCTTCCGATGCTGACGGTGGATCAAGGAGACCAGTGCACGCAGCCCCGGATGTACTGTCTAATTCGGCTGTCTCTCACCCTTTACCCACCCCTGTTGCTTGTCATGTGTTTCTTTGGTGTATTAAGAGTTTTTTCATGTGCAGAGGTGTTTTTTTCTGTTCTCAAACTGATCTCCCTGTTGGAGCTCAGTCTGGGGGGAGTTATTTTTTCTCCTTATCTTTCCTCCAAATTTTTCATTGTTATACCTCTCTGACCTGTCTTCCCCATGTGATGTTTTGTGTAATGTATGTATGGTCGGAGGGTAAGATGGCGCCGCCATTGCGTACAATAGGTCGGCAGCCTTATGAAATTTCCCTTTGTGGGACTAATAAAGGTATATCAAATCAAATCTAAATACCATCTCACCAGGGGCGATTTTAGCCCAATGAATCAAAATTAATCAAAGAGTTCTCACTTTTTTGACAATATTTGCTGTTTGTGTAAACACTACTAAAAATATAAAAAACATACAGTACTTAATTGAGACATAACATTTTAACAACAAAAGCATAGATACCCCCCTCCCAAAATGGTTTGTTCCAGCTCGCCTCTCCCCTACTCTGGCTCTAGCGCCATTTCTGCCAGAGCGATGGTAAATGGTAAATGGCCTGTATTTGTATAGCGCTTTAGTCATATGGACCCCAAAGCGCTTTACACTACATTCAGTCATCCACCCATTCACACACTGGTGATATCAAGCTACATTGTAGCCACAGCTAACCCTAACCCTAACCCTAACCCTAATGGCAAAGTTCAGAAAAGAGTATCTAAGCTTAAGAAATTAAATATGTTGTAATTAAAACCCTTGAGCATTATAATAATTATAATAATAATAAGCTGGCCAAAGGAGAAGATGGAAGCCTCTGACATCAAGACAAGGAAACTCCTGACTATACATAGAGGGTTTCACCCCAAGTCCAGCACCCTGAGACTGTACGCTAAGCGGAAGGAAGGAGGCTGGGGACTGGTGAGTGTCAGAACCACAGACCAGGATGACACAATGAACACTCTCGAGTACATCAGGAAGAATGCCAGAACTGATTGTGTACTTAGTGAATGCCTCAGGTAGCAGAAGCCCAAGAAAGAGGGCAAGAGGAAGAACCATCACTAAAGGACAGGCCCGGTACTGTGTATATATCCAGTAGATAGAGGAAGCAGCTGACATCTAGAAATCCTACCAGTGGTTTGACTAGGTTGGTCTGAAAGACAGCACAGAGGCACTAATCATGGCAGCACAGGAACAAGCTCTGAGCACAAGATCCATAGAGGCTGGGGTCTATCACACCAGGCAAGAACCCAGGTACAGGATGTGTAAAGATTCCCAAGACGCTAGCAGGCAGGGCATACATGGAACGCCAGAACCAAGTGGCATAGTATACAGAAACATCTGTGTGAGTATGGAAATACCGAGGGCAAAATAGGGAAAGCTCCCTAGGGCGGTCGAGAATGACTGAGGCTAAGACCCTGTTGGACTTACAGATACAGAGGGGCGCAAGAGGGAATTTTTTTTAATATATGTAACATTTTGTATGTGAAGTGGATGTTGTGTGATTACAAGAATTGTCAAAAACAAACAAACAAACAAACATATTTTATTAATATTCAGAGATGGGCAGTAACATGTTACAATTACTGTATTGCTGTAATCTGATTACTTTTTTCAAGTAACGAGTAAACTAAGGGATTACGATTGCAAAAAAAAGTAATTCGATTACACTTACTTTCCCCTTAAGCACGCTGCATTACTGCGTTACTAAACTGTGATTTTGTTTGAGAGAGTGTCTCATGACAATGACGCAAGCGTGTGCGACGGCTGTGGAAGCACGTATGTAAATCAACAATAGAAAACATGGAGCGAGGGATGGAGTACGATCGTGCATCATTTAATACTTGGAAATACCGACATTACTTTGAATTTGACTTTTTCAAAAGCGACAAAAACATAAGCATACGTTGTACACTCTGCATAGGAAGAAAACTTCCACATCAAAAAATTCCGCTTCCAACTTGAGCAAGCACCTAGCACAAGAATGTTAAATTGACAGAAAACCCCCAGGATCCCCCCACTGAAATGACCGCTGTGGCTCAGATGGACCCACTCCTGCTAAACAGATTAAACTAGACATAAGAGCGACAGGACTTAGTGCCGCTGAACTGAAGAAGCTCGTCGCTGCCTATATCGTCGAGAACATGTTGCCTATTTCCACTGTAGACTCTGAATCATTCCGAAGCATTGTAGGAAAAATACCAACTAAAAGTGGTGTCAAGCTGCCCTAGAGAAAGTCATTTGTAGGATACCTTGAGAGAGAATATGACAAAATGAACTCTACAGGCCGATCTCAAATCTCCCGTTTTTAAGTAAGATCATTGAAAAAGCAGTTTCTCAACAGCTCAGTTACTTCTTAAAACAGAATAATTGCTACGATGCCTTCCAGTCAGGTTTTAGACAGAACCACAGCACTGAAACCGCTCTGACCAAAGTGTTTAATGACATATGTCTGAATACAGACAGTGGAAAAATGTCAGTCCTAGTTTTACTGGATCTCAGTGCAGCATTTGATACAGTTGACCGCAACATATTACTCAAACGACTGGAGAACTGGACAGGTCTTTCAGGAACTGTACTAAACTGGTTCAAAACATACGTAGAAAACAGGAAATACTTTGTATCAATAGGTAACTTCACATCTGAGCAGACAAGTATCACATGTGGAGTTCCCCAAGGTTCCATCTTGGGACCCCTTCTGTTTAACATCTACATGCTCCCACTGGCACAGATTATAAACAACAACAAAATAAACTATCACGGCTATGCAGATGACACACAAATATATATCACAATGTCACCAGGAGACCGAGGCCCTGTACAGGCTCTTGGTAAATGCATTGAGGAAATCAATGACTGGTTGTGCCACAATTTTCTCCAGCTAAACAAAAACAAAACTGAGGTAATAGTCTTTGGCGCCAAAGAAAAACGATTACAGGTCACCAGAGAACTTCAATCTATACATCTAAAAACCACAAACCAGGCGAGAAATTTGGGTGTAGTGATGGATGCAGACCTAAACTTAGAAAAACACATTAAGACAATAACAAAGTCAGCTTACTATCACCTCAAGAATATATCAAGGATAAAAGATCTGATGTCTCAACAGGACCTGGAAAAACTAGTCCATGCATTCATCTTTAGTAGGCTTGATTACTGTAACAGCATCTTTACAGGTCTACCTAAAAAATCAGTCAGACAACTACAGCTCATTCAGAACTCTGCTGCTCGAGTCCTCACTAAGACCAAAAAAGTGGACCACATCAGTCCAGCTCTGAGGTCCTTACACTGGCTGCCTGTCCGTCAGAGGATAGACTTTAAAGTTCTGATGCTGGCCTATAAAGCTCTGAATGGTTTAGGACCAAAATACATCAATGACCTCCTGACCCAGTATGAACCATCCAGATCCCACAGGTCATCTGGATCCGGTCTTTTATCAGTTCCCAGAGTCAGAACCAGACACGGAGAAGCTGCATTCAGCTTTTATGCTCCTTATATCTGGAACAAACTCCCAGAAAGCCTCAGATCAGCTGAAACACTCAGTTTATTTAAATCCAGGTTGAAGACTCACCTGTTCTCAGCTGCATTTGAATAAAGCACCAAATCCACACTTTAAGCTTAAATTTCAAAACTTACATTTAACTACTGATTTTATCTACTGTTCTGATTTTATCTGTTTTGATTTTATATACTGTTGTTTGTTTGTTTGTTTGTTAATTAGTTAGTTAGTTTATTTGCTTGTTTTATTCAATTTTAAATCATGCTTTTTATTTGTTCTTGTTTCTAATGTCTCTGTAAAGCACTTTGAATCACCTTGTTGTTGAATTGTGCTATACAAATAAACTTGCCTTGCCTTGCCTTGCCTCTAACTTAAAGGCTACACTCGAAGAGGCAGAGTTTGTTTCCACTACTGCTGACATCTGGACGGTAAATAATAAAAGCTTTATGGGTGTAACAGTTCACTGGATTAATTCCACATTACAATGCAACAAGGCCCCCCTAGCATGCAAGAGAATTAAAGGCAGCCATATCTATGATGTAATCGGAGCAGAGATTGAAGAAATCCATTCATTATATGGACTACAAGACAAAGTTGTTGCCACTGTAATGGATAATGCATCTAATTTTCCTAAAGCATTCAGAGTATATCAGCCCTGTCATTTGGAGTCTGAATCTGAAAATGAAGAAGGTGATGACGAGGAACCGACCTTTACTGATGTCATAGAAGCTCTTTCAACCACATCTGGTGATGCACAGTTTAGCCACCCTCAACACTACAGATGTGCATCGCACACAATTAACTTGATTTCAACAAGCAATGTTGACAAACATCTAAATTCCTGTGCAGACACCAAGGCTGCATATAGGAGTAGCATTGCAAAATGTTCTGCTCTTTGGACTAAAGGAAGTCAATCAACATTAGCCTCTGAACAGGTGGAGGAAGTCAGCCAGAGGAAACCTAATGGTACTGACATCCACAAGGTGGAATTACCTGTATGAGGCCATTTCTAGAATCATCACAATTCCCTTAAATGAACTTAATCCCCTCTGTGTAAAACTGGGAATCAAGTGCCTTAATGAAAGGGAGTACCAGTTCTTGAAAGAGTACTGTGCTGTGATGAAGGCCCTGACAGTGGCTCTGGACATCTTACAAAGGGATGAGTGCACCTATGGGGCTTTACTACCAACACTCACAAGCCTGATGTCAAAGACGCTTGCCCTGAAAGATGACCTCTCTAGATGACCTCTCTAGAAAGACCTCTGTAAAGGTAAGATTATTATTGGATAATTGCTTTGGGTGGATTTGTTAAACTTATTATACGCTTCACAGTGGGTGGATGTTATACGTAGCTTTAAGCAGCGTGTACAATTATTAAAATGATAGAATAAAAGACCAAGTATTCACCCCTTGTTAAATATCAGGGATATTGATCATCATTGATTATGAATATTAATCATAATATCAACAAAACCAAAATTAAATCTCATACAGTATTGATAATAGAAAATATAGATGGTTTAGGGCGGTAAAGCCCACAAAATAATGACAATAGGTAATTATATAGTAAAATAATTTTATTCTTAGATGCATCATATTGTATGTTACAGGCCCTCAAGACTTGATGCTGTTCTGGACAGCCAAGAAGGACTTCTCGCAGCGGCCACTTGTCCCAAGTTTAAACTTTGTTGGTTGAGAGATGAGTCTAGGAGAGTATGTGAAGGAGCTCCTGATAACAGAGTGTCGTAAACCTGCTCCTGCAACTGACAACACTAATGTGTCCCAAATGCCAGCCAGCCAAATGCTTTTTCTCAGCAGAAAAAGAAGTAACCGACTATTTAAGGTCAGACTATGAGCTTGAGATTCTGAATCAGTTTCCAAATCTCAAAAAGATGTACATGAAATACAACAGGCCAACTCCATCCAGTGCACCAGTGGAACGGCTGTTCAGTTTAGGTGGATTGGTGCTTTCCCCAAAAGGAACAGACTGTCTGATAGAAGGTTTGAGAAGCTTCTGCTGATGCGATATAACCACTGTTTCAGTCCAAAAGAAAACAATAAAACATCGGTCTTTTTCAGGGTTGCCACAAAATGAGACTGGATTAACAGCCTATATGTAGCATGCAATAGCATTTTCTGTTTTGGTAATCTCATTATTACTCCTCTCTGCACTTTACCAACTGTTAAAAGATGTTATTGTTAATTTTATTTATTTTATTTATTTATTTATTTTGTTGTATTTATGTGAAAGGATGTGTGTGTATACACAAAAAATAATTTTATGTTATATACTGGAATATGCAGAAATACAGTTTAAGCCTTTATTTTCTTAAAATATGGTGTAATGTGCAGAAATATGTTTAAATGTTAAGCAAATTTATTAAAGTCAAAGATTGTTGAATTTAATTTTTTTTTTTGGACGCAATGTTTATTAAGTTAAGATTAAAAGTAATAAACTAATTTTTAAAAAGACACTTTTCAATTTGATTCACTTTTATATGTTGGATTATGCAAAAAAATAGAATTGGGCCAAAAGGTCTATTGGTTTGTGACGCATTCAGGTTGTGTATCATGTTTTTGAAAAGTGACTAAGTAACTAAGTAACTAATTACTTTTGAAAATAAGTTGCCCCAGTATAATGTGAATTACCCATAATTTCCTTTTTGACAAAGAATATAGTTAGGGTTGGATCAGGTGTCACTGAATTCCCCCTTAGTTACACTGTAATAGGTCAAGGTAGCTGGGGGCTTCCCATGATGATGATTTCTTCTTCATTCACCTTTTTTTTCACACACTGTTTATACGCCACTCTGCATTTAATCACTAGTTATTATTAATCTCTAGTTCTCTTCCACTCTTCCTTTGTTTGTCATATCTTCCTCCCCCTTACTCCAACCAGTCACAGCAGATGACCACCCCTCCCTGAGTCTAGCTGTTTTTGTTAAAAGGGATTTTTTCTTTCCCGAGTTTGCTAAAGCATTTTCTCATAGGAGAAAATGTATTGATTTAACTTACAATCTAAAGCACCTTTGTCATGTGGAGTCTACAGTTTTCATGATTTTGTCCACAAGTCACCACTTCCTCCCCACTTGGCTCCACCTCCCCAAACACTCAGTCTTTATTCATTCGCCTGAGCCTGCTTCCTGGGTCTGTATTAGACAGCATTATGACAGCCTTAAGGCAACAGTTGTATTGATTTAGTGCTATACTGCGGGAAAAATAGGTATTGAACACATCACTAAAAGAACATGTCACCAATTTTCTAAGTAAATATATTTCTAAAGGTGCGATAAAATTCTCACTAGATGTAACAACCCATCCAACCCACACATGCCAAGAAGTCAAAGCACTGATGTCCATAAATTATAAGTAATAATAAGGCGTGACCAAGGAATAAAATATTGAACACATGAAGTGAAAAGGGGGTGCATTTAAAGCTGGCTGATCAACATTTAGACAAGCTTGTGAAATACTGGGACAATATAGTCTGTTCAGATGAGGCCAGAATTGAACTGTTTTGATGCCTTAATACACACCGTGTTTGGATTTTAAAAGTCACTGCACATCAACCCAAAAACACCATACCAACTGTGAAGTTTGGAGGTGGAAACATCATGGTATTAGGCAAGGCAAGGCAAATTTATTTGTATAGCACAATTCAACAACAAGGTGATTCAAAGTGCTTTACAGAGACATTAGAAACAAAAACAAATAAAAAGCATGATTTAAAATTGATTAAAACAAGCAAACAAACTAACTAACTAAACACACACATATTAGGCAATTTTTCTGCAAATGGCACACTTCATATAAGGAAAAATGTATCGAGACATTCCTGTCTCAAAACCTGCCGCCATCTAACAGGATGATGAAGATGAAATTAGGATGGATGTTTCAGCAAGACTGTCACATGCCATGATACACAGCACTTTGTTTTTCTGTTGCTCTTGTCTTTCAGGTGTCAAGCCTCCACCTATTGGCCCATTCAAAGATAATTGGCATATGCCTATTGGCTAATCTGGGCACAGTAGCCCAGCGGTCCCCAACCTTTTTTTGCCATGGACCGGTTTATGTCCGACAATACTTTCACGACCGGCCTTTAAGTTGTCGCGGAAAAATACAACAAATAAAACCTGTAAAGGTACCAAAAAAAGTAAGATTTATTCATAACACACAGGAAAAGACCCAGGGAAACTGAGTTAACAATAAAAACTATTAAAAATAATGATAAAAATCAATAAAACCCTTGAAAACTACACATTTCACGCCCGAACCTCAACTCTTGTTGGTACCAAACGACCAGTACCGGTCCGTGGCCCAGGGGTTGGGGACGGCTGCAGACCAATCGCTTGCCAGGGATCATTACAAAAGAGCAGCTTCCTGGCCAGCTTCTGATGTTCTCTAAACGTTTGTTTGTAGGCTTATGTGTATGTGAGTGTTTTGGTGGGAGGCTGGACAGGTAAGATTGGGGTACCCCATACACTTGCAACTGGGCATTTATTGTTAAAAACACTAGGTTATACGCTTGATGCCACTTTTGTATGTTTTGACTGACCTTTTTTTGTCAAGCAGCTAGACAGACCTTTTGTTTTGTGTATTGTTTTATTTAGACCTTAGGAAAGAAGTCAGCCTCTTTTTGTTTTCTTAATTTAATTTCTTAATTTTGATTTGTTTGAGTTTATGATTGTCAAGGCACAGTAAACCATCAATAAAAACTGCCTGACTGTAACCTAGCCGTTGTCCCTCTCCTTCATTAATTGTGGTTGTCTTGTGTTGCCGTCTCGAAGCTGTCATCACCAACAAACGCTTTTGTACAAACTATTAAATAATTTTCTGTAAGCGTGTTCAACACTTTTTTCTCCGTGTCAATTCTCATTATATTTTAGGGTCTTTATCTTACAATATAAAGCTCATTGAGGAAACTATTGCTTTGATTTGGTGCTATAACAACTACATTTAATTGAATTAAAATTTAGATTACACATAACTTAATTTATGGACATCTATGATTTAATTTCTTTGCATGTGTGGATTGAATGGGTTGCTACAGACATCTGCTGAGAATTTCATGTCAATAGCATTTTTAGAAATACATTTACATTTAGAAAACTGGTCACATGTTCAATACTTATTTTACCCACTGTATAAAAAAAATTGAATTGAATTAAAAATTAAATGATCCTCAGGTAGTAGTAGGGGCTCATGGTGTGTAAAGATAATATGCACACAACATTACATCACCAGCAGCCCAAGGTCTAAGGTACTAATCAGAAGGTTGGTGGTTCAAGCCCTGTTTGCACCAGTATCTTGGCCAGGAATATTTTGCAAGTATTCTTGGGCAAGATATTGAACCCCAAGTTGTTTTTCCAATATTTTCATCAGTTTGAACACTAATTAGAAAACATGTAGAAAAAAGAAAAAATATAGAAAAAGTGCTTGTATGAATCTTTTGTACTGGTTAATAAGACATGTTGTATAATGCGCTTTAAGTCCCCCATTAGACTACGCCTAGGACATCAATGGGCTTACTGAGTGTATCACCGACTACATAACTTTCTGCACCAACCCCATTGTTCCAGCTCAGACTGTCCAATCGTTTCCCAAATACCAAGCTGTGGGTGACTAAGGGCATCAAAGCCCTCCTCAGTGACAAGAAGAGGGCTTTCAGAGGCTACGTCCACACTAGCCCAAATAAATTTGAAAACAGCGTTTTCATCTCAAAATGCTCCGCGTCCACACTATCATTTTCAGTCTTTTTCACAGAGTTGTGCG
This sequence comes from Mchenga conophoros, assembly GCF_057382185.1. NCBI lineage: Eukaryota > Metazoa > Chordata > Actinopteri > Cichliformes > Cichlidae > Mchenga > Mchenga conophoros. Next base: position 36,094,742 of record NC_140546.1, read on the forward strand.
TCCATATTGAAACGGCCGAAAACGCTTACCTTCCAGTACTGCGCATGCGTGAAACGCAAGACGATTCGACCTGCCTCGTTTCTGTCTGCCGTTTATTTACTTTCCGGCCATTTGAAGTGTCAAGGAAAAGTTTTTTAAATGGACTAACAATGAGGTGGAGTTGTTGCTGCGAGTAACACAAAAGTACAAAGTTGTAAAAGCGAGTGAGAATTAAAGAATTTGAAGAAAAGCTATCTAAAGCATGTACAAACTGATATTAATCTTTAACCCTTTGAGGTCCACACCAAGAAAAAAACAATGGAAAGATTTTTTGTTTGCATTTCTTATTGATTTGGGTGAGTAAGATAAGATAAGATAAGATAAGATAAGATAAGATAAGATAAGATAACCTTTATTAGTCCCACACGTGGGAAATTAGTTTTGTCACAGCAGGAAGTGGACAGTGCAAAAGTTATGAGGCAAAAATTAGAATACAATAAGAATAAATACAGTACACAACTGTACAGAATAGAATAAAATACTATATACAGTAGAATAAAATAAAATAAATATACAATAAGATAAAAATAGAATACAAATACAAATACTATATACAACTGAGTAAAATACAACGATGACAGAAAGGATTATTGCACTTAGTATTATTGCATATGTATGGATGTGTGTGCTTGATCAGTTAAAGTCTTTATTATGGAGTCTGACAGCAGTGGGGAGGAAAGACCTGCGAAATCTCTCCGTCCCACACCGTGGGTGCCGCAGTCTCCCACTGAAGGAGCTGCTCAGTGCTGTCACAGTCTGCTGCATGGGGTGGGAGATGTTGTCCATCAGGGATGACAGCTTAGCCGCCGTTCTCCTGTCACTCACCACCTCCACTGGGTCCAGAGGGCATCCTAGAACAGAGCTGGCCCTTCGGATCACCCTGTTCAGTCTCTTCCTGTCCCCAGCAGAGATGCTGCCGCCCCAGCAGACCACACCATAAAAGATAGCAGAAGCCACAACAGAGTCATAGAAGGTCTTCAGGAGTGGGCCCTCCACTCCAAACGACCTGAGTCTCCGCAGCAGGTACAACCTGCTCTGCCCTTTCCTGTAGCTGAGTTATGAGTCCAGTCCAGTCTATTGTTCAGATGAACACCAAGGTACCTGTAGCTGTCCACAGCCTCAATGTCCATACCTTGGATGTTCAGTGGTTGCAGTGGAGAATGCTTGTGCCTGCGGAAGTCTACCACCAGTTCCTTGGTTTTACTGGCGTTGATCTGGAGGTAGTTCAGCTGGCACCAGTCCACAAAGTCTTGGGTCAGACCTCTGTACTCCTTGTCGTCCCCATCAGTGATGAGGCCGACTATTGCAGAGTCATCAGAGAACTTCTGCAGGAAGCACTGGGTGGAATTGTGGGAGAAGTCTGCAGTGTAGATGGTGAAGAGGAACGGAGCCAGAACCGTTCCCTGTGGGGCCCCCGTACTGCAGACGACCCTGTCCGACACACAGCCCTGAGTCCTCACATACTGTGGTCGGTCGGTGAGGTAGTCCAGGATCCAGGTAGTGAGGTGATGGTCCACTCCAGAGTTCACCAGCTTGTCCTTTAGAACCGAGGGAAGAATGGTGTTGAAGGCACTGGAGAAATCAAAGAACATGATTCTCACAGTGCTTCCAGCGGTCTCCAGGTGAGCGAGGGAACGATGTAGGAGGTGAATGACGGCATCATCCGCTCCAATGCCAGGCTGGTAGGCAAACTGAAGTGGGTCCAGTGATGAGCTTATTAGGTGCCGAAGCTGAGCCAGGACCAACCGCTCCAGGGTCTTCATCAGGTGGGATGTCAGAGCCACCGGCCTGTAGCTGTTGAGGTCCTTGGGGCGTGAAGTCTTTGGCACTGGTACAACACAGGAGGTTTTCCAGAGCTGTGGGACTCTTCCCAACCTCAGGCTCAGGTTGAAGAGGTGCTCCATCACCCCACACAGTTGGTCCGCGCAGGACCTGACGACCCTCGAGCTGATGCCATCTGGACCCGCTGCCTTCTTGCCATTAATCCTCCTCAGTTCCCTCCTAACCTGGGTGGTTGAGAGAGACAGGCTGGAGCCTTGTGTTGAGTGTGTATTGGATGCTGCAGTTGGGGGTGGGGGGGAGTGAGCAGGGTGAATAGAGGAGGTGTGAAGTGTCTGAGGTGGAACAGCAGCAGTGGGGGTGGGTGAGTCTGCAGCCGATGTTGCAGACTGCCTCATGGCTGAATCAAATCTGTTGAAGAAATGATTCAATTCATTTGCCCATCTCACATCCCTACCAGTAATAACCACAATCAATAATTTTTTTTCAATAGACCCTGTAGTTTTTAAAATATTGATCTCTACCAAATGGTTGAGATGTCACTTAATGGTAAAAGTATGAAATGTCATGCAAATACAAGTGCATTATATAATACAGTTGAAATTGTATTTATAATTATAATTTAATTAATAACAAAAACTATCCAGCGCATTGGATACAGTTTATTTCTAGTAGCATGCCAGTGAACATTGCTGTTTTCATTCCATCAAAGGACAGGATTATATCAAACTACAAAATACATAGTTTTTTAATCTGCAAATGTGAAAAATGTGCTACAGCACAAAATACTCACATTCAGGCCACTTCTGATTGAACGGTACTGTGCAAAATCATTTTTCTTTTTAAAAAATAAATAAATAAAAACAGTGCAAATGAAGCACATCTGCATGTGGTTTTGGTCGTTGGGGTCTTATGGTGTAGCATTGATTCTGTGGTCTTGGAGAGCTGAATCATGGTTGTCCAACTCTAGATGCTGGCTTGTTAACTTTTTGAGAGCCATCGGTTTCTGGTCCAGTAGGGCACTGTCCCTCTTATAGACCAGGTATTAAAGTCATGTCACTGGAGAGTGGCATTAGTTGAACATCCCTTCGGCGGATATTAGCTACTCACAAATGGCACCCTTACAAACTCCAGCTACTGCAGCATCTCAACGAGGATGACCCAGATCGGCGCACAGAATTTGCAGAATGTGCAAAACAAAAACATTAGCGTCCATCGTGCGTGGGAAAAAAACTTCTTTTTACAGCGAAAAAACCCCTAAACTTCCAAACGAGCACCGAGTAGCTACGACGTAATGGGAAATTCACAGAGAAACTCGCGGATTCTTCCATTGAAGATGGAGCAGGGTAAACCTCCGCCTACCTCAGTCCTGCTTTACAGGTGAAAATAGAGCAACAGGACCGCTAGTCTTTGACTTTATTTATTTTCTGCTGTGTTTTACTTGCATCTATTTGAAAGAGTGAGTGTAAACACAAAAAATATTTTATTTTATGTGCTGGAATGTGTAGAAAATAGGTTTAAATGTTAAACTAATTTATTCAAGTCAGAGAATGTTGCATATAATTAAATGTTTGCTTGATGCATAAAGTTAAAAGATTAAAACTGATAAAACAAGTTAAAAAAGATACTTTTCCATTGGATTACATTTTGTATGATGGATTATGCAGAAAAAGTAGAATTGGGCTGAAAGATCTATCGCTTTATCACCTATTCGGGTTGTAAATCGTGTTTTTAAAAAGTAACTAAGTAATTATTTACTTTTGAAAATAAGTAATCAGTAAAGTAACGGGATTACTTTTTTGGGGAAGTAATCAGTAATTAGTTACTGATTACTTTTTTCAAGTAACTTGAGCAACACTGGTAATAAGTAGGGGTGGGTTTTGATTATCCTAACCCTATTTAGAGAGAAAGAGAGAGAGAGCTCTACATGAAGTGTGATTTTATCTTGGTGGAAGCAAAACAGCAAAAGTAAAAGGAAATTCGTGACGATGTTTATGTGAAGCGAATGTGAAGCATAGTTTGGATCGTCTTTGGCTGCTGGTTCAGTCAAAATTGTTTGGAGAGAGATACAACCACAGCTTCAGAATCTAGTGCAAAAAGGACGTAAACACAAAGCGCCCGCCGACGCTTCAAAATCAGTGAGCTGTCGGCTTTCAGACGCCGTGTCCGTGTCCGTGTATGTGCCGTCGGGTGAGAAAGGTGACATCTCACTGATTCGGATGCGCTGGGTCCACGTTTTGTGTTTATGTCTTTGTGCAGAATCAGTGTACCTGCTCTCATTTACTGTTTTAGCTGTTTGGTGGTTGTAGAAATTTTGTGAGGTTTAACCTGAGATTCTGGCGTTTCGGGCAAAATCGGCCAGAATCTCAAAATAAATTTATTTTTAAATGAATTTTAATGAATTGATATCATATTATCCAAGCCAGAATCGGTTTTAATTGATAAGTCGATAATCAAAACCCACCCCTACTGTCAAGTGACATACATCTGTTCAGTAAGTCCTCTAACACTATCATATATCAAAAAATTATATCTTCCTGTCTTAGTTTAATCAAAAACACTCAAAATATGTTGGATGGTTTTTTGTTTCCGTGTTCCTGGTTGGGAGAAGGATAAGAAGAGCCAACAGTTTCCATTCACAGTGCCTTCTGGTGGATTTTTTTGGCATTACAGATGTAAACCAATTGGTAGAAAAGACTCAACAAGGTAGGTCAATTTCAGTGAAAGCCTCAGTTAGATATAGGGTCTGAAAATGTGCTCTAGCAATTGGTTGACCAGAACGTTAAAGGGTTTTAATAGGGCTGTCAAAAAATTGACAACTGCTGTGTAATGCCCTCCACTATCTTAGTTTAATTGGTCACATGACTGCATCACATGACTAAAATTTGTCATCATTTTCGAAAAGGCTCCGGGTTCACTGTCCACACTGCGATGCGAAAATGGTGTTTTCAAATGATTCCGCTTTGGAGAGCATTTTCAAAACGCTGCATTTTCCTTGAAGGAAAACGCCATCTCAAGGTGGACGGAAGGCCAAAACGGAGAGAAAAAGATGCGTTTTCAAATGAAAACTGTTTCAATCCAGGAGTTCAACGTGGACATTGTGGAGGACTATAAATATCTTGGAGTATACATCATAGCTGGACTGGCCATCGGGCGTACCGGGCATTTGCCCGGTGGGCCGCTGGCGATTTTTTGTTTTTATGGGCCGATGGATTTTTTTTTTTTTTTTTAGGAAGGGTATATATAATGAAAGGTGTTGGATTGGCCAATTGGTCATGATCGACTCTGGGCTGGACCAATTACAGCCGAGGAGGCCGGATGCACCCTCCCCCTTGTTTAGCAATCACGTGATTTTCGCGCATTGCATGCCGGGAACTCGTGGCAAAACAATCCAAGTACCGCATCAAATGCAAGCATTTGCAGCACCGCAAAACGTTCATTCTCCGGTTCCAATACCTTCTTGTTTTTTCTTTGCCGCACAAAAAAGGAATGTACAAAACAAAAGGAGAACAATGCTGGTCCGTACAAAGACAGACTCGACGAAAAGACAAAGAAAAGATACGAGGAAAAAAATCAAAGGAGTGAAAGGGTCAGACCCTTACGAGTGGACAAAAGACGTTAGCGTGCTGCCCAACTTTCACCACGCTCATATTTATAATTATACGGTTCTTGGAGTGAGTGCATACACTCATGAAGTTTAGTAACTTCAGGTCACTGCAACAAGCCCAGGTACAGTTTACCGACGGATGGGTACAGGACCTTGAAATGCACCGCGTAGAACGAAAGACCATTGTACGAACAAAGGTAAGTTTACCAGTTTCACAAATCGTCATCATAAATACACATTCGTTAACCGTTTATTAATATAACCTTTGAGCTCAACGGTAATTAATTAGTAGTGGAAATAATTTCTGGTAGCATCACAGAAATGTAGCAGTGACAATAATACTGTATGCTGTAATCGTACTGGGCAATTAGTGATACAAAACAACTGTTTTATCCTGTGAATAAAAGTATATGTTTTTGTCAATGTACCATGGTAATAACAGAAGCGAAACACAATATTGTGTCAGGACAATTCACTATTTATGCACAATAAATAAAGGAGCATAGCGCGACAATTTCTGTTCAGCGCCAGACTTGCTTGTAACCTATATCACCAATTATGTTATGAAAAATGACGTATTAACTACAACAGCAGACCGACCTTTGTGGGTATGCTTGGAGCAGACTAACATGTGAGCTGGAGTGCTCTGAGACGTTATATTTGGTATATCCAGACCATCCGTCGGCTCTTACTTCGGAAACATGGCTTAAAACATTTCTCTTCAACGACGTAATCCGATAAAAAAAAAAACGATCTCTTTACCCGTCGGCTTCCCGTGGCTGTCATGCGACCGGCTATTGCAGTTAATAATACAACAGCTTCTTGCCATTTTTTGTGTTTCTTTTTATCGCTGTGTAACTGATTTCAATTGAAAGCCTGCGTGCGCTAGTACCTCTTGCCACAAGTTCCCAGAATCCTTTGCGGTTTTACCCCTGAATGACGTCACATTTATCCTGGTGGGCCGGTCTCTAGTCAAAATGCCCGGGCCGATTTTTTGTCCCAGTCCAGCCTTGGTATACATAGACAACTGGACTGGGTTAAACACACCACTGCACTTTACAGGAAATGCCAGAGTTGTCTCTATTTTCTGAGGTGGCTGAGGTCCTTCAACATCTGTCGGACAATGCTCAGGATTACTGAAGTTTGGCCAGCTGGTATACAATGATGTGCTACACAGCTATGTTAGCATACTATACAAGCTGGAAAATGAACGCTAACTTTTTTCCACTCCGTAAAAGTTAACGTGAGGGTTCCCGAAGGTTAGGGACAAACGCAATCGCATGGCAGGATGCTGTAAACAGATAATCCATTCACAATACGAGATTAGTCATCATCATCATTGTTTATTTATATAGCACTTTAAAAACACACCTGGTAGACCAAAGTGCTGAACAATACAACTATAAATGATAATAATATAAGAACTGAACAAAACAATAAAATTAATAAAAATGTATAAAAATGTCAGTCACCCACAGAGTAAAAAGCCAGAGAATAAAAATAGGTTTTTAATCTGGACTTAAAACCGGTACTGATGTAGCTTGTCTAATATGAAGAGGAAGATTGCTCCAAAGCAACGGGGCCACAGGGGAGAACGCCCGGTCTCCCCTGAGTTTCAGCCATAACTTAGGGACTGAAAGCAGCAGTTGCTCAGCTGACCAGAGGGAACGAGTGGGAACATAAGGCTTCAACAAATCGGACAAATAAATGGGTGCCAAACCATTTAAATATTTAAAAAACAATAAAAGAACTTTAAAAATGGATCCTAAATTTGATTGGAAGCCAATGTAGGGAGGCCAAAACCGGAGTGATGTGGTCGAATTTCCTTCTACCAGTTAAAAATTGAGCCGCAGCATTTTGCACTAATTGTAAGCGTGACAAAGTGCCCAGCCCACTCCCTATTAAAATGGAATTATAATAATCCAGGCATGATGTAATAAAAGCATGAATTACAGTTTCTAAGTTACGTTTGGAGAGAAGTCATTAACATACTGCTGCATGGGCTGGGCTATAGTATACATCGTAAGGGTTTAAAAACTGAGCTTTAAAATGATTAGCGGTAATAAAAACCGAGAGAGGCCAACAGTGATCACTGACTGTTTTTAGGGGCTTGTTAAGATTAAATAGAACAAGATACAAAGCATTAAGACATGTTAATTTCAGATGGAGACACTAAATATATGTGGCGCAGTAAAACAATCTGACTTGTTCTCAGCTTGTCACACAGGGCCCATGAGAAGCCCATGAAGAGTTCATCACTTTAAAGATGTGTTCAAGTATGTTGAACCCAAAGTGTTTGTGGACAGAGATGAGAACAGTGCTAAATACCTTGAAGAGTCTGCTGGATTCAAGTTTTTGGCAAGGTTTCTCATATCAGTAGATTCTAATCATGTTTCAAGACCATATGTTCTCAGTGACTGTTGTGATGGTAACGTGTTTGTGTCAAACACATTTTTTCAGGAAAATCTTCATTGTCTCAAGCTGGTTCTATACCAGGATGCATATGAAGTAGGGAACCTACTGGTTCTGCAAAAAAGTAACACGAGGTTTTGGTGGTATACTTCTCTCTACTCAACATTCCCCCATGCCCGGTCAAATGCTGATCATGTGCAGCTAGTCTTACTGTGTAGAGAGACAGATTCTGGCTAACTTGGCCATGAAAAGGTTTTTTTCAGAACACCTGACTGATTTGAAGGTACTAGAGGAGAATGGGATAACAATGGCAGATAAAACTGTTGTGAAAGGACCGCTCTACTGCATTGCTGGATACAACCTGAGCTCTCATTGTATTGGGGGTTCTACAAAAAATTTCAGTTTGTCTGTGTACTTATGCAGCTATTGTCTGTTAACTTGAACTGAATTTCAGGGTGCTGATCCAGCAGTCTGTGGACCTCAATGGACCCCAGAAACGTATAGATCTGCCACTGAACAACTGGAAAGAGAAGACCTGTCAGAAGTACAGGGGATAAAATTTAGGTTTGCATTTAATTCTTTACAAAGCTTTGATGTTTGCACACCTGGCATGCCCCCATGTTTCGGTCATGTCATCTTAAGGGTGTCTGCTCATACGATCTTGCTCTTTACCTCAACTACTTCCTCAACACAGTTCGAAAAGAGTACATCAAGTGTACTTAAATGCAAAAAAAAAACAGATGCTTCATCCAAACCTTGTGAGGTCAGTCCAAAAACATTGAAATTTAGTGGACAAGCTGTTCAAAATTGCAACTTCTCGAGACCTTTACCTCTCATAATTGGAGACGGAATGCAGAAACCTTAAGATAATGTGTGGAAGTTAACTTGGCAGCTCAAGAAGATCGTTGACCTAACTTGTGCTCAGGTTACTCATCTGGATGCTATATTGTATTTGGAAACCAGAGAGGAGCTGTTACCTAATATCAACTTAAGACCTATACATCATTACGTGCGACATCATCCAGGACTGATCCTAAAATGTGGCCCTCTCCTCAGGCTGTGGACAATGTGCTTTGAGACCAAACATAGTTACTTCAAAAAATGTACAAGGCATTTGAAAAATTTCAAAAATATGTGCTTGACTCTTTCAGAGAGACATCAGATGTTTCAGGCCTTTCTTTCTGCTGGGTCAGCGATTCCCCCAACATTGCAAATATAGGATGGCTCAATGTTTAATGCTTTCATATCATTTCATCTCAAGCGCTTCGACACCAAACTCTGTGCATTCCTCTCCTGTGGATGTCCTTCCCTCTCCGACCTCAATTTCTTCTTCACCAGCATCATCCATGACTTTTTCATCACCTTCAGGAATCTGTACACCATTAATGCTAAACTGGATAGAGAGATTTGAGATACCAAGGCTCCCCAAGGAGTTGGTACAGAACTTGGAAAGACAGAAAAGACCAAGTGCAAGACAAAGATGAGAAAAGGTAAGGATTGTGGTCTCTGAAATGATGAAGATTTGTCAGAATCCAACCAAACGCAACACTACAGAGATAGCAAAAAGGATGGTGGCCAAGTATCCCAAGTCTCTTCAAGACATGATTGATGGTGATGTTATTGGACCTGGATATCATTCCCTGGTAAAGCAGCTTCAGGCAGGAGTTGAAAACATCAAGCGACCTGACACACCAAAAGTAAGAAAATGCAAAGCGGCATCAGATGATGGCAATGACACAGATGAAATGCCTTCTGAAGAAAAAGCAAGTGTTCAAGACACATATGACTGTATTAGCTGGTAGCCATGCATTTGCCACTCTCTGAGACCGTGGAGAGTCTGCTTGAAAAAAAGAAGAAATGAAGAAGCTGTTTAAAAAGAAGAAGTACAGTACAGATATTCTGGAAAAACTAGTCAAGTGCACCTATTACATGCAGCGTAAAGATATCAACAAAAGGGCAAGCATCCAGAAACTATGCCAGGAATGGCTCTTTCTCTTCAATGAAACCAGTATGACAGCACATTTTCTAGAAACGGACTGGTGTGAATCTGATGGAGAACTTCCTCACCATTGTAGACAAAAAGGGGGCAGGTCTGTTAAAGTTCCTCAAATATGTTGATGCACAAAAGCGCAAATAACTCCTGAATTCTCTTCTCAAGCTTCAGACTGAAAGAGTTCAGTCCAGTGGTTGCTCGAAAGAAGTCATTGAGATGATGCTTCTTACTGGCTCATTTTGATGAGAAGGAAGAGCTTCTGTTCCACTGGTTTAAGATGACAAGCCTTGCAGAAGATGTTCAGACGGAGAAAGTGCCACCAACACCCTGCGTCGTTGTTTGTGGTAAATAGATATAGCAAAATTCAACAGTTTCTTTCTGCTCTAACTGCCTTGTTCTTGTATTTTTGGCTTGTTTAGTTTCATGTTCTGTTGCTTTCACACTGAGGAGTGGCTAACACAAACATAGAAGTTCAGCCAGCAAGTTAAGTGATCCACTGATATATGTAAAAAGTATCTCTGTATTATTGTTATTAAAGTTTTTAATTTTTAAATTCTCAGGTTCCTCCTGCTTCGCTGCTGAGACATTCATGTTGAGCATCGACATGAAGATTGTTAACGACCACATCACAACCTTCATGACTGCCTAATGTTTGGCAGTTACTACTGCTTTAACATACACTACCCCGTGGAACTACAATCAACACTGTAGTTCCTTGAATGGTAAAATTTGTTTTATTATGGATTTACAGTGGGGCAAAAAAGTATTTAGTCAGCCACCGATTGTGCAAGTTCCCCCACTTAAAATGATGACAGAGGTCAGTAATTTGCACCAGAGGTACACTTCAACTGTGAGAGACAGAATGTGAAAAAAAATCCATGAATTCACATGGTAGGATTTGTAAAGAATTTATTTGTAAATTAGGGTGGAAAATAAGTATTTGGTCACCTCAAACAAGGAAAATCTCTGGCTCTCACAGACCTGTAACGTCTTCTGTAAGAAGCTTCTCTGTCCCCCACTCGTTACCTGTATGAATGGCACCTGTTTGAACTCATCATCTGTATAAAAGACACCTGTCCACAGCCTCAAACAGTCAGACTCCAAACGCCGCCATGGCCAAGACCAAAGAGCTTTCGAAGGACACCAGGAAAAGTATTGTAGACCTGCACCAGACTGGGAAGAGTGAATCTACAATAGGCAAGCAGCTTGGTGTGAAAAAATCAACTGTGGGAGCAATCATCAGAAAATGGAAGACATACAAGACCACTGATAATCTCCCTCGATCTGGGGCTCCACGCAAGATCTCATCCCGTGGGGTCAAAATGATCATGAGAACGGTGAGCAAAGATCCCAGAACCACACGGGGGGACCTGGTGAATGACCTGCAGAGAGCTGGGACCAAAGTAACAAAGGTCACCATCAGTAACACACTACAACGGCAGGGAATCAAATCCCGCAGTGCCAGACGTGTTCCGCTGCTGAAGTGCATGTCCAGGCCCGTCTGAAGTTTGCCAGAGAGCACATGGATGATACAGCAGAGGATTGGGAGAATGTCATGTGGTCAGATGAAACCAAAGTAGAACTTTTTGGTATAAACTCAACTCGTCGTGTTTGGAGGAAGAAGAATACTGAGTTGCATCCCAAGAACACCATACCTACTGTGAAGCATGGGGGTGGAAACATCATGCTATGGGGCTGTTTTTCTGCCAAGGGGACAGGACGACTGATCTGTGTTAAGGACAGAATGAATGGGGCCATGTATGGTGAGATTTTGAGCCAAAACCTCCTTCCATCAGTGAGAACTTTGAAGATGAAACGAGGCTGGGTCTTCCAACATGACAATGATCCAAAACACACCGCCCGGGCAACAAAGGAGTGGCTCCGTAAGAAGCATTTGAAAGTCCTGGAGTGGCCTAGCCAGTCTCCAGACCTCAACCCCATAGAAAATCTGTGGCGGGAGTTGAAAGTCCGTGTTGCTCGGCGACAGCCCCAAAACATCACTGCTCTCGAGAAGATCTGCATGGAGGAATGGGCCAAAATACCAGCTACTGTGTGTGCAAACCTGGTAAAGACCTATAGTAAACGTTTGACCTCTGTTATTGCCAACAAAGGTTATGTTACAAAGTATTGAGTTGTATTTTTGTTATTGACCAAATACTTATTTTCCACCCTGATTTACGAATAAATTCTTTACAAATCCTACCATGTGGATTCATGGATTTTTTTTTTCACATTCTGTCTCTCACAGTTGAAGTGTACCTCTGGTGCAAATTACTGACCTCTGTCATCATTTTAGGTGGGGGAACTTGCACAATCGGTGGCTGACTAAATACTTTTTTGCCCCACTGTATTTTTGTGTTTATCAAACTTAGCCATTTAATATCCTGCCTCAGGTTGTTAATTTCCTCAATCTCTCTCTCGCCCTTTTTTTCCATAAAGGTGTTTGTTTTCCATAAATCCTGAGAACGCACAAAGGTTGAGTCCAAGAAGAAAACTGTGTTCTCGGTCAATCCCAGTCTTCATTCTCATCTCAGACATTGTTGACCATGAGTGGATCTAGTTCTGCCCTTCTTGTTTAGATTAGATTAGATTAGATAGAACTTTATTAATCCCTCGGGTGGGTTCCTCTGGGAAATTCGGGAAACTTGAGAAATTCGGGAAATTTGAGACAAAGTGATAAAGGTATACTCTGTTACATACTCAACAGATGTTCTGTTGATGAAACAATTGTTACATTTCTGATTTTGAGTGGGAAGTTTTTAACAATGTGAAGTTTTACTAGGCGCAGTTTGTAAAAGTACTAAGAAAGAACTAAAAGTACTACTTTTGCATCACTGTTTTATATCTGGAAAATGTGGTAAACCTGCTTGTTCCAGGAGTGACTTGGATTTGAATTTTCCTACAGTTTTAAAAATATTTGTATTCCAATGGTATAAAAAAGGTATGGTGCATGTACATTGCTAACATTTTGTGGTTAACCAAAAATTGCAGATGAAGTTCTCAAAACAAGTGTGAAGTTTTTTTGTTTTATTACCTGGTGCAGTTTTAAGATGTACATTTTCAGCGTTACTGCTGAGTTCTGTGTGTAAAATATGTTGATGTAAACTTGTTCGTGGAATTTCTTAAATTCAGATTTTCTTTCAATTATAGAAAAAAATGTTTCATTCTCTATGTCTGCATTTGGATAGTTTGAAAAGACAACATTCTATGTGTACTGACATTTATGTAGTGAGAACAGCACCAGTAACACTTAAATTTATGGTACAGGTGTCTGATTTGTCTGCTCCAGGTAGTGTAAAATATAATGTATGCTGAACTTACAACATTGGTTTTACACAGTTTGAACAGAACTTGTAAAAATTCAGTGATTCTTTACTCTTTGTCACGGTTCTGGGTCATGTTGACCCAGCTTTCTGTTTTTCATGCTTTAGTGTTTTTCTAGATTATGATTTATGATTTGATTAATCAGTGATACTGTTTTGATTATGATTATTATTTAGTAGGCTTTGGTCAGTGTCAAGTCTTTCTCTCTGTCTAAGTAATGTGTGTTTTGTTTCCTGTTTTACTTTGAAGTTCTTGTTCCTATCTGATGTCAGTGTTTCAGCTTTGTGCTCTCCCTGTCTCGTCAGTGTAATCAGCGTCAGCCGTGTTTCCCAGCTGTTTCCTCTTCGCTCCGTTCACCTCTTGTATTTAGTGTCTGTGGCTGTGTCCCAACTCAGGGTCTGCATGCTTGAAGTACACATTTTAAGTGCGATTATGTCACCGCCACGCGACGATGGCTGTCCCAATTCGAAGTGTACTTCAAATGCGTACTCCAAATGCGCCGTCGATTTCCCCAAATATCAAGCGTGGTTCGGTGCACGCTTCGTGGTCCCATATATCCCACAATTCATAGCGCAGCGGTGGGTGTGGAGAATTTTGCTTAGTTGATACTCAACTAATCAAAGTGATGTCATGACAAAAATGAATGACCAACAAAACATTTTTTCTCCTTCATTTCTGTCACACAAAGCTGTATGAAACATTTCTTGCGGTTAGTATCATGGTTGCTAGGCAACCTGAACAGCGCGACGAAGGGTATACCGTCCCATTTCACAAGCCTCTCACTTCTGCACTTCTTGTACTTATAGTACACACTGTACGTAGTATGCGTAGTGCGCGTACTTCAAGCGTGCAGACCCTGAATTGGGACACAGCCACTGTCTTCCCCTACTTGCTGTCGCGCCGTTAACGTCTGTTCACCCTCTGTGTGTTCCGTTTGCCCGCCAGCCTACCTGCCTAGTTATTCTGTTCTTCCAGTTTAGTTAGTGTTTTTCTGTTCTGCTTCTTACCAGCAATAAAGCTGTGTGTTTTGAGTTACTTCTGCCTCAGTGAGTCCTGCATTTTGGGTCCTCTCTTCCTGCCTGCCTACACACAGACATGACACTCTTGCTGTCATCAATGTTACTATTTGCGATTTATTGAGTAAAAAAGTAAACATTTGATGTTTACAACATCAAATATGTGAAATAAAATACTGTCTTGGAAATTTAAGGTGGACATTTTTGTGTTACATTCAGGAATTTGAATAAATTCATAGTTTGTCTATTAAGCTTGCAGAGTGGAACGATTAAAAGCACTCTAGTCTAAAAAAGGTTATCATCCAATAACAGCTGGCTAAATATTTTACTTACTTACACAATATTTGTATGCATGAAATGAAGTAGTTGATAATTCATACTCTGAATATTTCATGAGGTAAACCCTTTCATAAAGCTCATGAGAGTTTGTCATGTCATGTTAATTTATAAAGTAAAATTGGTGTTTGTAAATAGCAAAATAATTTATTCAATTATTTCACTATAATATTTACAGGGAAGCTTTCTATTATTTTTTTAACCATTAAAAAAGTTAATTGCAATACATTTTTAAACACAAGTAAATTATGGTAATTTTTACAGAATAAAATTGAATTTTATTATTTTGACAGTTAATTTTATAGGGAAAAATGTTTTTTGTGGCACAAACTTTATTTTATAGGTTATTTTCATGTTCATATAAGGGAAAAACATATTTTTTAAGTTAAAACATTTTTGTTTACAGTAAAACATTGACCCAAGCACTATTTTTAACCATAACATCAACAATAACCATACGTTCTTACTGTAAAAGAAGAAAATGTTCTACCTTTTAATTTGTTTGGTTAGTTTTTTTAACAGTGTGTGTCGTCTGCGCTTTCAGCTTTATTGCTCAACACAAATGATCTGGGAATACTGGGAACTCTAAATTAACTACGCAGAGTGGAAACACGACAAAGGCACAAAATATATAGAAACCCGGGGAAGAGGAACACAAAGGGAGGACTAAAAGTGGGAACTAAGAACAAGACTAAGTAGTCCAAAAATCAGACACAACATTAACACAAAGCAAACCAGGAATCTCATATTGAAATAACTCAATTCCAAGTCCAAAAACTAATGAAGCTACGAAAAACAGACCCAGGACCGTGACACATGTGCAACATGAAGGTATTTAACAAATGGGAAATATCATGTCCAAATGTTATTTGCTAACCTTCTATTTTTCTTGATTTATGTTAAGCCTTTCCCTTCATTCACTTGTCTTACAAATTATAACATGAGCATCGATTGATGAAGTTCAGCAATAACAATGCTACTCTTCCTTACTGAAAGTTTGCAGGCAGAGATGGGATTCTGCCTAGAGAAATGCAGACGCTAATATGTCCTGTGGTACCATAAATCAAAGCCAGCTTTATTTTGTCAGCACACAGATGGCTCAAATACACAGCTCACCTCAATTAAGACTTGAGAATGGAAGCTGAAAGGGAAAAGTGTTTGGAGAGGAAAAGGGGCACCTGTTCGCCTGTCATATCTGGAGCTCTTCTGATCAGTGGCTCTGAGCTTCCCCCAGAGCTGTTTCAATGCTGAATTAATGATGGCAAACAAAGCCAAAGCCTCCTCACAGCCCCTGTGTGAGTTCATTCTCTTTCCACTTTGGTCCCTCTCAACTAATCTTCAGTGTCACACTTAATGAGATTTTCAGTTTGTAAAGTAAGTGGAGCAATAACTCCCCCAGCCCAGACTGGCATCACCATTCCCACCATCTCCTTGAATGCTTTTAAGCAACTACTTCTGCATTTTCTCTCTATTCCTCCTCTTACTAAAGGATGCATTATGAAGGATTATTATTTATGAAAAATTACATTGAATTATTCATTGTCCAAATACTTGGACACAGATTGTGTGGAATGGATAGCATTTTTTTTAACTTCATTTTTTATAATGAGTAGTTTCTTCAGCTTCTCTTTGTGCTGGAGAATACAGTGAAAATTAGATTAATATACATATAAACATGAGCAGAATATAACAAAAATGCAGTTAAAGTTGTTTCCATTAACAAAGCGTGTTTTATTTCATGTAATTACTGTTTTGTTTAGTCTGATGTTAATAATTGTAAGGAAATTTTCAAAAGACCAAGTTAAAAAAAAAAAAAGGAGTCTATGGCTGATGGGTGTTCTTGGTTTCCAAACAGAAATGTTTCCAGTTTAATTATGACTGGAAGATTGTTTATTTTTACAAACTAAAAACATAACAATGAAATTCTTACAAAATAAGCATGAACATTCCAAAAAATGAAAAAAAAAATCCAGAACAACCTATGCAGAAAACCATGAGACTTCCTTGCCAGTGCTCGTCCTCTTCCTAAACCACACAGGTTTTTATGCTGCCATCGCACTTACATGCTTAAAGTGGTAGGCAGCTCTTTCAGATTCTATCACTACCTTCTGTAAACATAGCTTAATGTTCAAATTTATTCATCCTGAAAAGCTCAGTTATGTAGCTCATCTGTGAATTATAAACCAAACATAAGCTCAATCGTCAATCTGGCACCTATAATAATAATAATAATAATAATAATACATATAATAAATTTATTTTTCTGTTATTGTAAACTTTAGGCACTTCACCACAGAACGTTAGTACTTGTATACGGTCCCAGCTTTGATTCTGAAACAAATGTATATTTTTTCCTTGTAGGGTGGTTGATCAAGTCTTGTTTCTGTTCTGCCAAATGACTTGACAAAATCCACGTAGGCTTACCAGAAAGAGACCAAAGAAATACAGTATCTTGCATGCCAGGAAAATAATCAGAGACAGTGCAAACTTTCTTTTTCAGATTACTGTATGAATGTGTATATAAATACAAGGCCATCTTCTTGACTGTGTTTGTAGTTTGAGACATGTGCACCTCAATAAGTGGTTTTATACTGATAAAGTATAATAACTTTTTGTTTCTCATTACTAATATATATTATAATTCAATTAAGCTGTGAAGTTTGAGTACCTACTGATTGATATTAATATTAACATGATAAAACACTAGGTTTGTACAGTAATGCTACAATACTGCTTTATACCTTACCATATATTACCACATCACATCACTACATTTCTTTTTCTATATTTGTCCTTAAAATCATCTTTAAAAAAAAATAGATCTATTGCTGCTGCAAGCCCAATTCCTTACTTAGTAAATTTTTCCAGTTACTCCAAACTACATTGTGGTTGAATGACATTCATCAGCAATGCTGGGATTTGATTTTACTTTCGCAACTGGAAAACAATTAGGACACACTCACTTACTGTGCCTCAACATGTAATTATATTAACAAATATACAACAGAACATTCCTAATAATCAGTAATGAAAAAAGTAAAAACAATTTGATGGTTTTTAATGAGCCATAAAAACAAAACAAAATTAAAATAACAAACATCTTCCGATTAAACCAAGTGTACTCTGAATTTGGAATCACACTGAACATGTTGAGTTTACCTGGTAGACTTTTGGTTTGTCGTGAAACACAATGAAATAATTGCCCACCCACCAGTAAATGTAAAAAAGAGTCAAGTGTTTCCTTATACTGATAAGATGATCCAAAGAGTCCATACAGGTTGCACAGGTAGTCTACCACGGTTGTATGTCCGCAATTGTGTGATAGAGATACCAGGAGATGCCCTATTACATTAGGAAAGCAGGACCGGACAGGGCCGTAGAAAAGCATCAACTGAGCCTCAGGACCAATATTTCTTTGGGCAAGCAGTAACATAACAAACACCACCAGTCCCTCAGTGGGATTTGCGCTCACAGCCCAGCACCATGCAAATCAACTGACATTCCACAGAGAATACTGGAACTGGCTGGTCTGCCACTGGCATCCTCTTCTCTTCACAGATGAGAGCAGGTTTGCATAATTTTTCAGAGAAGATCACCAGCAGCCAAATGCTCAAAGTATTCTTCTTCTCTTTATCATCTTTTGCTAGGATTTATCTCGAAGAGGAATCTGTTAAATCAAATACAAAAATCCTCAAAACAAAACAGTTAGTAATCAGTGACTGATCCTAGTCTTTACAGTAATGTACAGATTTTTAATGTATCACCAATAAAAACAGCAAAACAGCGGGAATTTACAAAGAGCATGTTTGTGGTGAGTGCATGTTATTCCTGCACCAGAGCAGTGTGTGGCACCAAAGAGGTTAGGTTAAGCTTCTTGCATTTAGAAATGCATTTATGATCTGTCATGAGGTGTGGAATGAGAGAAATGAAAATGCAGTATTTAGAACCAAGCAGGTTAAGCTAAAAACTAACCTTTAATTAGTATGTATGCAATCCACAGGGGGGGAAATGAAAAGTTTTTGGAGAACAGCAAGCACACGAGAGGAAGTTAAAGAATGACCTGAAAAAGAACAAAAGAAAAGCTATGAAAACATACAAGGGAGTTAGGGGAAATGTATATATTATATATAACAAGTCAGAGCAAAACTAAATGCAACACACAGGAGACAGATGACTATATGGAGAACAGAAAATGAATCATTTGAGACAGGAAGTCACAGAGATGGAGATGTTTACACAATACTTAACACTGAAGGGCCACATAGAAGGAACACGACGAGAAGAACTTTTCATATGTATCTATAAAGTGCCCATGAAAAGTCTCACATTGTGACACAGAAGATGAAAGCTGATAGTGACAACAAGACATTTGAAAGCATTGTTCTTTTGAAGTTAACTGCTATACAACACACATACTTTATGATACATAGATAACCTGTTAGGGTTTTCACAGAAAAACCACATTTATGACAAGTGTAATTTCTGAACATCCTTAAAATGCTTATGCTGCAAACCCACCTTTTTACAACGCCCCTGTACACCAACAACCCATATAACGAATCCCCTGAAAGAAAGAAAAGCAAACCTTTGGGAATGCAGTGGACACTTGAATAGATAAATCAGACTAAATCCAAAAAAGTACTGAATGCTAACAAGTGTGGAAAAGCTAAAAATGCTAGCATCACCTCAGTAATTAGCTTTGCTAGCAATCCCATTTTCTTCTCAAAATCACTAGCACTAAGAGTTGGTTTATAGTTTAATAATAGTTAGCTGACACCTCTGTTAACTTTATAACTATTCATAGAGATTTGGTGCTAAGCTGGAGCAAAGGCAGTGTCATATATTAGGATGCTAATGCTAATGAACTTGAGTTTAGTATACTTGCCTTGGAGATACAGTGTTTTCCATTCTTCCCCTTCTGATTGTGAAAGGTCCTTTGTCCTTCAACAAAATTAGCATTGTTTTTGCAACAACAACTTCCTGTGTCCAGGGTGTCGCTTATCCAGACGTTAACTTGTACGGTCCATTTACCATCTTATCTCTGGTCCAAACTATAAATGGTACACTTGCCTCCCTGGAATTTTCCCTTGTTGCTGATTTTGAGTGACGAAACGTTTCTCCCACAAAACGCTACGTCCAGATGAACAGAATCAACTTTTGGAGACTTGTTGCTGATTATTTACAACAACAACAAAAAGTCTTAACCTTTGCTTCCAAAAGACTGAAAATTCCACACTGTTCACTTGTAACATTGTCCCATAATGGCCTCTCCATGAGCTGTTTTGCAAGTTAACGGTTGTTGACATTGCACATCAGTGTGCCCACTCTGTAACTCTCTGTAACTTAATTTATTACAAGAACTACGTGATCACAAAAGTTTTTAGTTTAACTACCCAGACAATACCCTTTGTCGTTGTGCATCAGCATTACAGAGGAACCTAGTCTACTGCTTTGCCTGCATTACACAGGTCTCTACATGACCCAGAGGTAGATTCAGTAGTGTTTATGTGGTTTCCTCATTGGTGAGACATCAGATCATTTACCTCACCATCTCATTGAATGCTTTTAAGAAACATCACAGATGCTTTTTCTCTCTGTTTGCAACCCCATCCTGGAGGCACCAATAAGGTAGCTTGGAGATCATTTGAGGTGTGTTAGTTTTCAGTTGTTAATTGTCTCTTGACAACAGAGCATGAACTTTGCCTGAAGCCAGTAATTTGAGAATACAAGATACAGAAGATGGAAAGTCAGCTACATAAGCTAACATGGTAACATCTTGATGTCCTGACGGCACCCTGTTAGCAAGCTTTCCTCAGCTGTTACATGAATTTTTCATGCCAGCATTCCTCAACCATAAATGACAACTTATGATGAAAAATATAGTTTTCCAGTCCTTCATCTGTGGAATTTCACCTTCTCTTCCTCTCAGGTAATTACAGTAACATATCGACTTAGGAGGTCATCAGTGCCTCATTGGTAAGAGCATGAAACAAAAGTGTAGTAATGTTTGGACTTTAGATGGGACGTGGCCTAGTGGTTGTCTGCTGACTGATCCATTCTGTAAATATCACATTTGCAGAGAGGTTATAAGAGTATTGGTGTGGTTTTCTGTGTCTTTTCGGTGCTCTTTAGGTCTGTCATCGCAGACATAGGCCCAGACAAACCGGAGGCTTCATGTTGCTTAAAGGTGAGTGTGGCAGGTAAAGGTATAAAAAAAATTGAAGGTACTAATTTGTAACTGCCTCCAGAAAATTAATTTCTGATATCGATATCAACAGAATGCAAATAAACAAATTCTTTAAATTTATGCATGTTGTGGACAAGAGATATTTTATTCTGTATTCTTATGGTGACAGTTTATAATCAGAACTATCATTGATCAATCATTCATCATTGTCGAATCAGTTGACAGAATAATCTTTGAATTATATCTAGGTTAATCTGAGCAAATATTAATGTACACAGATTATCATCACTTTAATCAGTCTATTGTTGTTCTGTATCATTCTTTCTATCTGCTTAAGCTGTTGCAAATGGTATTCACATCATTGTATCCACACCTCTTGAAGCTGTGGGTCCAGTAGGGCCTGCTACATTCACTTGCACACATATTCAGGCCTATAACAACATGCACATAGAATTATGTAAAACACGCACGTTCACACACACACTTATTAAGGACAGGGAGGTCGTTTCAGGACAGTCTCTCTGTTGGACACACAGTCTCACAAAACTGCACAACATATCACACACTTGTTTGTCTCTAAAGTAGCATCTGATGTCTATATAAGGAGAACTTTGTCTCTAAAGTGGCATCTGATGTCTATATAAGGAGAACTTTTTGAGTGTGGGGAACTGTTATCATTTCCAGTAAGATCTAACTGTGACGTCATCAGGGTAATATAAGGATGGGGAGCGGTCTGCTCGAAGAAGATTGTTGTTGAAAAGTTTCTTCCCACACTCTGCGCAAGTGTGTAAATAAAGATCACTATTTTTTGCCACCTACCTGGATTCAGTCTGCTTTCTTCTCTTACCCAAATCGAACGAGTTTCAACAATGTCTAAAGTTATTTTATGCTGTTTTTTTTAGATTGCTTTGAATCTGTTCCTTTGTATGGAATAAACATGGTAATTTGCAATTTGGAAGCTATTAGCACATCTCCTAGTCTGCCTTGATACCTGTATGTTTCTGAGCCAAGCAGAAACATACAGGTATCATGTATGTTTCTGTCACTCTGTACTTTTTGTTCTAAGTTTTGTGAAAAGTTATATTCAAAGTTACTTAACATCATGGCTAGGGATAGGAATTGATAATAAATTGTAATAGTGATTTCAATTTCATTCTCAATATCTCTTATTGATTTGTTTCCTTGTCGATTCTCTTATCGACTGTCATTTGGTTCCACCATTGCTAAGCAGCATATCAAAGACATTATATCCATGCAGATTAAGTTCATGCAGTGGGTCAAATTTTTTTGCATGTTGGAGGTATTTTCCTTCTTTTCTGTACTCAAACTAATTATTACACACATTACACAGAAAACTTTTCTTAAAAGTAATACATTACTTAATTGCTCCAATGAGAAAGTAATTCATTATACTACCTTCATGTTTCAATAGCTGAAAAACACTGTCTCATAATTACATTTAAAAAATTAAATTTTATTTATTCAAATTTTTCATGTTAGTGAATTAAATCTCTGCTAAACATGGGATATTTGATCAAGTGACTTGCACAACATACCATGAAACTGCACTGAGGACAGAACTGAAGTGAAATAAAGAAGGCAGGAGATCAAAAACACTGCACTGCTAAAACCTCACCTTGCTCTTTCTCTCATTTATCTGACAGCAGTGCTTTTCAGTCTGGGGCTGGGCCCCCTTGTGTGCTGAAAAGGTACTAGTGGGCCGTAGTAATAACAGAAATTCAATCTGAAAAAGTGTGTACAGTTACGTCTTTGTAAAGTGAAGATTTAAGATTAGGTTGGATCTTATGCTTTTTAAGTGGGTTCAGCAATTTTGATTTTGTGAATGGCTGCATTGCAGTGTAAGAGATTATTGTTAGTAGGATTTGGTGCTACATATATAATATTTAAAAGGTAACTGTTTTTACATAGGGGTAAATAATCCTAAAACAATCAGACAACACATTATGACTAAGCACCTGCTGACAGTGGGAAGGAAAAACTCCCTTTTAACAGGAAGAAACCTCTAGCAGAACCAGGCTCAGGGAGGGGCGGGGCCATCTGCAGTTGAGGGGGAGGGAGACAGAACATGAAACACTGTTGAAGAAAGCCAGAAATCAATAATAATTAATGATTAAATGCAGAGTGATATATAAATGCAGTGCATCTGCATTAGTTTGATGTGCGACTGAAGGACATACCCTCATTAAAAGTAATTCCAAGATTCCTCACAGTGTTACTGGAATTTTTAGGGTTGAGTACAATAACCACATTTTTATCTAAATTTAAAAGTAGGAAAAAAGAGGTTAGGGTTAAGGATAGATAGATAGATAGATAGATAGATAGATAGATAGATAGATAGATAGATAGATAGATAGATAGATAGATAGATATGATTCAAACTACTGCAGTGCAGTACCTTTAAACCTATGCCATGCTCTAATCTCTGTAATAAAATATTATGGTCAATTTTATCAAAGCTGCAGTGAGGTCTAAAGATGAGACTACTATCACAGGCCACAACAAGATCATTTGTAACACTGGATAACACTGTTTCTATATTGTGATGAGTTCTGAAACGTAACGGAAAATAAACCATTCCTTTGTATAGGAATGGTGAGATACTTATGAATGGTTACATTCATTTTAGTTGTGAAGACATTCATGAAGTCATTTCTAGTTAAGGTTAAAAGAAACCTTGGCTCAACAGAGTTCTGACTCTTTGTCCTTCTGGCTAAAGGGCTGAAGAAAAACTTGGGGTTGTTCTTATATTATTTTTTTTTTCAGTCAGTGAAAAAATTGTGAAATGAGCTTTACACAAGGTGCTTTTTTTTTATAGAGCAACAAACTCTTCCAGAGTAATTGAACATCTTTTAATAGCAAGATGCCATTTCCTCTCCAACTTATGGGTCATGTGCTTTTAGGTACATGTTTGGGAGTTATACCAGGGAGTCAAATACTTCTGATTTGAGGTTTTTTCCAATAGAAGCCACAGTATCCAGAGTAGTACACAATGAGGATGCTGTTTAGAGGTGCAACGCTATTATAAAAGATAATCTACCTCTGTGGGAGTAGAGCTTGAGGTAGTTGTTCTGTACTTAAGTCGTAGTGTAGATACTAGTGTTGAAAAGTACTCCAGTAAAGTTGAAGTACTGATTCAACTTTTTAACTCAAATAAAAGTGAAAAAGTACAGACTCTGACATGTACTCAAAGTAAGAAAGCTCTTTGGTGGACGTTTCTACCAGCTATTTTTATGCAAACCTAACTGAACCTTGCTGTATTAATGTAATAATAAATAGTACTAGTAGATGAGAAAACAAACTTTATTTTGGTCTAAATTGTAATTCTAATAAATATTGTTATCAGATAAGCAGAACATGAGCAGAGAAAAAGGAGGAAAATGTAGCTCTGTTTTCTGTTGCTTATGTCGTAGAGGGTGACTTTGACTCTAACCACAAAATGAGAAGAGAAGAGTTTAAGTGGGATTCAACACGTGGGGGATACCCAAAATCGACTGAAATGGCTCTGCGTGGGGAAAGTAATCATAATGCACAATAATTTCCTGTACTGCAACCACAACTTATGGACATCTTTAGTCTATCCGGTGTTGTACCAAAAAACAGAAGAGAAAGAAAATGGTAGGATTTCATTTCATGTGTTTCTGTTTATTCTCAAATCGGTTTGATGTTTGATGGCCCGCAGTGACATGAAATAATAACGCCCCTCAAATGTGTCAAAACAAAAGTAATGAGCCTGTTTTGAAAAGCTAAGGATTAGAAAGTAGAGACCCTCAAGTAGAGATTTCTTTATACATGTAGTGATTAAAAGCAAAATGTTGTCAGAAAAAAACTACTGAAGTAAACTACAGATACCTGAAAATTCTACTTTAGTACAGTAATAACATATTTGTACTTCATTAACTGGAATGGATTTGATTATTAAAGTTGATTAATAAACCATGGCCTGTGTTTCAAGGATTCTGAGATTTAATATGACTTGAAGGTGTTAATTAATTTAAACTAATTGTTGATCAATTACTAAATCATTTACCTAAGGATGAGATGTATTTTTTTAAGGAAAGAAAGCAACTTCTTTAGTCTACGTAAGTCAAGTGTTTTTGAAGACATTTCTTTTCTTAGATGAAATGTCAAACATCTTCAAAAAAAACAAAAAAACTTACAGAGGTCCAGTTGCTTAAGCTCCTTAGACTACCAAGATGTGGATGACTGAGGACCTAGACACAGTTAAATGTGAATTATTAAAGAATAGGTTATATAAAATAGTTAAATGAGGGGACCAAAAAGAAAAAACCTACAGAGTACAATATCATTTTGGCAAAGTTACACAAAAAAATCAGTATTAATTTTAGTGACCTCATGCTCTGGCCTCTGGAAGACAATTACGTATAGTCGTTGTTGTCTCTAACTTCATGTGTTTGCAGAATTGTCAATTGTTCCTCGGCAGGTTATGTTAATGAGTGGGGGAAAACTATTTGAAGTGTGAATTGGGTAGTGTACTGGGGGCTTCTGTTTATGACTATGCTTCTTCCTCACTATCAACCAGCCAACCTGGTTTCTCGATTTCTGGGGACAATCTAAATCTTAATCTCAAAATTTTTGTGGTAATTTCACAAATTTAAAGAGTGCCAACCAAAAATTCAGAAAAAAACACATTACATAAAAGTTATATATTGATTTGCATGTCACTGAGTGAAATACTTTAAGTATTTAATCCCTCATAACCCATCCAGAATACTAGCTGATGAGCTGAACACGTTTTATGCTCGCTTCGACGCCGCAGCAATTAAAACAACAAACGGCTGCGCGCGCTCGGAGTGCACCAGTGAAGAAAATGCATTCGTCATCACAGAGCATGCCGTGAGGAACACCTTCAGGAGGGTGAACACCAGGAAGGCAGCAGGACCAGATGCAATCCCTGGCCGGGTCCTTAGAGCCTGCGCTGATCAACTAGCACCGGTGTTCACGGAGATCTTCAACCTCTCCCTGGCCCAAACTGTGGTTCCCACGTGCTTCAAACGGTCCATTATTGTCCCTGTTCCAAAGAAACAACAGCCCGCTTGCCACAATGACTACCGTCCAGTAGCACTGACTTCAATTGTGATGAAGTGTTTTGAAAGACTGATGAGAGATCACATCACTTCTTCACTTCCTGCCACCATAGACTCACTTCAGTTTGCTTACCGGACTAATCGTTCCACAGACGATGCCATATCTCACCTGCTCCACACATCCCTGAGTCACCTGGACACTGGCAGAGGGAATTATGTTAGGATGCTGTTCGTGGACTACAGTTCAGCATTCAACACAATAATTCCCTCTAAGCTTTTCACCAAGTTGACGGATCTAGGACTCAGCTCATCACTGTGTCAGTGGATCCTCAACTTCCTCACAGACAGACCCCAATCAGTGAGGGTGGGAAAACAAGTCTCCCCCTCCATCTCACTCAGCACTGGAGTGCCTCAGGGCTGTGTTTTAAGCCCCCTGCTGTACTCACTGTACACTTATGACTGTGTAGCCACATCCGACACCACCTCCATTGTCAAGTTTGCTGACGACACTGCTGTTGTGGGCCTGATCTCCGACAACATCGAGACGGCCTACCTGGAGGAGATTAGGAACCTGGAGACCTGGTGCCAGGAGAATAACCTCCTCCTAAACATCAGCAAGACTAAGGAGCTGATCGTGGACTTCACTACAAAGCAGGCGAGGAATTACAAACCCCTCATCATCAGTGGCACGCCAGTGGAGAGAGTGGACAGTTTCCGATACCTGGGTGTCCACATCACTCAGGACCTGTCATAGTCCTGTCACATCAACACCCTGGTTAAGAAAGCCCATCAGCGTCTCTTCTTCCTCAGAAGACTTAGAGACTTCCATCTGCCACTGAAGGTGCTCAAGAACTTCTACTCCTGCACCATCGAGAGCGTTCTGAAGGGAAAAATCTGCACCTGGTTTGGGAACAGCACCAAGCAGGACAGACGAGATCTGCAAAGGGTGGTGCGCTCGGCAGAACGCATCATTCAATCAGAGCTCCCTGACCTGCTGTCCATCTACACCAAGCGGTGCAAGTCCAAAGCTAGGAAGATTATGATGGATCTCTCCCATCACAACAATGGACTCTTCTCACTGTTGAGGTCTGGGAAGCGCTTCCGCTCCCTTAAGGCCAAAACAGAGAGAATGAGGAGCTTCTTCGCCCAGGCTATTTGGGGCCTGAACCAGATGTAGGACTGGACTCTCCCAAACACGTCACTATAAGACTGGACTCTCACACACGTCACCACACGCACCACCACACATTTCCTATAATCCTAAAATTCCTATAATTTATAATCCTTATCTTTATAATCTCTTCTGCTATTTGCACATTCTTTACTGTAAATTCCTAAGTTAATTTGTAAATTTTTGTAGTAAACTGTAAATTGTAAATATTGTAAAACTTTTCTTCTGTCATTTAATGGTCGGGCATTGTACAGCTACAAGCATTTCACCCCCATGTCATACTGTGTATGGTTGTGTGTGTGTGACAAATAAAATTTGAATTTGAATTTGAATTTTAGCTTCCAAACATTGGCTGATTGGGAGATTACAGTCAATCAATCAGCCAATTACAGATACTTCTAATTACAGTTGATCATATCTATAAGCCTGTCCATAGAATCAGTTTCTTTCATTCCAACTTCTCTACCACCATAGGCAAAAACAAGGACCTCAAAAGGACATCAGGGATGAGATTACAGAAGCATGCTGAGAAGGGCCTTGGGTTGACTGTTACTGTGATTTGGCGCCATATAAATAAGATTAAATTAAATTGAAGATGACCGCTGGTGATGTGATTTGGAAGTGGAAGAAATATGAAATGACCATTGGCCACCCTTGGTCTGGAGCTCAATGCTGGATCTTGCCTCATGAAAAACGTAGCGCATCAGCCCTTAAGTACACAGGAGGAGCTTGTTAATAATCTGAAGACAGGTGGGTCCACAGCCACCAAGAACACCACTGGTAACACACTATGCTGTAATAGACTGAAACCTTGCAGTGCCTATAAAGTTCCTCTGTTCATGAAGGCACATGCACAGGCTCATTTTACCAGTGAACATTGAAATTATTCAGAGAAACCTTGGGAGAAAATCCTGTGGTCAGATGAAACCAAAATTGAGCTCTTTGCAACAGGGTGACTGAGTATGCTAAGGGTACAGGACAGTGAGGGCCCAATACAGGCCACATACTGTAAAATGCTGACCGAGAATCTCCTTCCCTCACTCTGAACTGAAGTTGGGTTGTAGATGGGTCTTATAGCATGGCAGTTACTACTAAGCAACAACCAGAACATCCTCTTTAGCCACATAAGCAATAAATAAAGAAGTAGCAAATTAAGGTCATGGAGTGTTCTTGTCAGCCTCCAGACCACAAGCACAGAGAAATCTGTGGATGGAGCTGAAGATTTGAGTTGTCAAATCGCAGCCAAGAAAGGATTTAAAGAATTTCTGAGTAGAGGAGTGGGCCAAAATCCACTCCTGAGATATGTGCAAACCCAGTGACCAATTGCAATAAACTTCTTATCACCACAAACAAGGGTTTCACCACCAAATACAATGTCATGTTTTGCTTAGTGATTAAATACTTATTTCATTCAGTGACATGCAAATATATTTATAATTTTTATATGATGTTTTTTTTCTGGATTTATTTTGGACATATTCAGTCTCTCTCCATTAAAATTAAACTACCAGAAAAATTAGACTGCTCATTTCTTTCACAGCAAACCTATAAATTAATAGTGTTGAAGACTAGCTTACAATATTTTTGAGAAAAGAGTAAGAATATAATCAAGATACTTATCCATCCCTCTGTGACCTCGACACCAGGCTTCCTGTCATGTTCCGTTTTACAAATTAAAAAAACTCATAAATATTGTGTTTTACATGCGATTGCCTCGAGGCCTTATGACATCCTTCACATTATGCACTTGAACATATAAAAGTGATGAGCACCTCTTTAGTAGAATCTTGAGTGTTTTAATCAACTTTGTTACATCTGTGGCGTACCTGGTCAGAACCACCCCCCCCCCCCCCCCCCCCCCCCCCCGCAGTCTTTGACCAACTGAATGGCCCGCCGAATGAAATGAAGACCCACTTTACGACCTACTAAACCACCCACTGAACTGAATTTGGTGGTGAAAAATGTTTCTTACGTTAATTTATGAGCTGTTAAAACAGACCGGTCAATTGTGACTGGAACACTAAAGGAAGGGGTGGGGGTGCACACAGCAGGAGGGCTAGACTAATGTAATTCCCTTTACTTTGGTCTCCACTCTGCCCTTCTTCATAGATTGCAGCTTGTCCCGAATGCTGCGGCACGCCTTTTGACTGGAACCAGAAGGTTTGCCTCCATCAACCCAGTCCTTGCTGACCTGCACTGGCTCCCTATCAAATACCGCATTGAATTTTGTTGCTTACCTTTAAAATCATAATAATACTACGCCTTGCTATCTCATTGAACTCCTTAGTCCGTGTATCCCGAGGAGAGCCCTAAGATCACCAGGACAATCACTCTTAGTGCAGCCTAGATCTCAGCTAAAGACCAGAGGTGATCGTGCTTTTGTCCTGGCAGCCCCTAACCTCTGGAACAATCTTCCTGCTGCTATTCGCGCCTCTGATTCCATTCATTCATTTAAATCACGATTAAAAACTTACCTATTTGACCGAGCATTTTCAGTTAGTTAGTGCATATTTCCTACATTTTATCTCTGTGTTATTTACCTTCTATTGATGTAACACTGTATAAATCCCACCCACCTTATACGTATGAATACTCAGTGATTTTATCTTCTTATTACGCTCAGATGTTTTATTTCGTATTTTACCTCTATTGTTTGCCTTAATAGTGTTTCTTAATGTTAGTTTATTTGTACTCTGTTATGGTCTTATATCTGTTATGTTTTAACCTGTTGTCTTGATATAAACCACTTTGGTGTACTTTTGGTTTTAAATGTGCTATATAAATAAAGCTGTATTGTATTCTATAAGACAAAGTTCTGCATCACCCACAGCATAACTGAACTGCAAATTTAAAATGTCTTTTATTTATCAAAAGAAAAATCAAGTAGATTCCATCAGCACTACAGCACTGAAAAAATGCCCCGGTATATTGTCCATGTCAAACCTCAAACTTCTGTTCGTACGTCCTGCTTTCACAATCTGCAAATGAGATCTTCACCAACAGGATCCAGTCTAATGTTTTATTTGATCCTTTCTTATGAACATCAATTTGTTTGTTTTTCTTTCAAGTACAGAGTTTTAGAGAGCTGGATTTAGTGGCTGGAGCTGACCTGGAGTCTGTCTTAAGATTGGGTGGAAGCAGCGGTCAGGCAAAGAAAAGCCACACAAACACAGCCATATCTTATTACTATGCAGAGTTGTATCCTTCAGTGAAATTAATCCCATAATCCAATAAACCACCATTTATACTTCCATGACCCCAGAGGACCCCTTCTCAAACCTATGACTGGGTGTAATCAATATGATATAGGAGCTGAAGGCATGAATAACTTAGCTGAGTCCAACACACACTGTATGAGGGTCATTCTGATGTTTTCATTTATTTGAAAATGCTTTTCAGTTTGTTACTATCCATATGAACATATGCAGATATACATATGCATAACCAATTAAGATACTTTCATTAAATCAGGAATTCCTAATTAACATCTATTAATGAATGTTAATAGTCAGTGAAGATACAGGGTGGATATACTCAGAGAATAAAACAGGGATCTTGAGTGACAGTTACACCAGTGTATTACCTTCATAGCCATTACAAAAAACAAAGAAACAAATCAAACAAAACAAATCTAAAGAAACAAGCATAATATTGCACTACAACAGTTACTCATACCCTTGTCATTAAGTGTTACCACTCACAGGTACCGGCATTTCTGAATTGTTGAAAATTAAATTGAACCACCAATTGTACCAAAGACAGCTACAGCCTCGGAGCTCAATGACTAGCACCCAGTACTACTTACTCCAATCATCATGAAGTGCTTTGAGTGGCTAGTCCTGAGTTACATAAAGCACAAGAACACCTCCACCTGGGAATGTATCCTGGACTTCCTCACTGAAAGACCTGAAAGACCCACGAAACAAGTCGGCGAGACTGTGTAATAGTTTTTTCCCTCAAGCAGTCCGGCTCCTGAACACTATTCGGCCCTCCTCCACACTGGACTCTCTTTTCCACACACTTCTTTGGACTACACTGTACATAACCCTCTCCTTTCACTTCCAATACTAGCACTATTCCGTATTACAGTATTCCACTCTGTGTACTGTTGTATTTATTCTGTGTACTATTGTATCTATGTATTCTTTTCTATTTCTTATTGTATTTTTATTCAAATACAATACTATTGCACTTATTCATAGTTCATTTTATTTCAGTATATATGTATATCAGTGATTCTTGAGATAAGGGACAAAACATGTCCGCCAGATAAAACCCAATTTGGGGGTTAAAAATATGCATACAAGTACTAACCCAACTGACTAAAAGACAAACCAAGGCAATGTTTATACAACAAAAGTATGATTTTGCATTTTATATAGATATAGATTTATTTTAAATGTCCTTAAAAGTCCATTGTCCAGAAGTAGGTGTGATAATATTAAAATACAGAAAAATATATTATATAATATACCAAAATATGCAATTGAAAATTTATTTGTACATATTTTTTAAGTGATTAAAATTGTGATTAAAGTTAAAGTGATTAAAGTTTTTGTCAACACCATCAGATTTTTTTTAAAAGTACAAAAAATTCAGGAATTATTGTGGGTAGCTTACACTCTGAGGACCCCTTTACAACTTCCTGTTGCTTAGTCCTCTGCATTTGACCCATTCACTCAGTGATGCAGTGGGCAGCTACCAATCCAGCACCTGGGGAGGTATAGAGACACTACCTTGCTCAAGGGTACATCAGGATAGCTGCTGTTCGGTGGATTTGAACCCCCAACCTTCTGATCATGGGGTGAACACTCTACCTTTTTTTAACATGTTTTAATGCTTTGTATCTTGCTCTATTTAATCTTAACAAGCCCCTAAAAACAGTCAGTGATCACTGTTGGCCTAACAATCAGAAACCCTCGTGTTAACTTTTATCAAGTAGAAAAAAGTTAGCGTCCATCCTCCAGCTTCACTGTGTTTATGTTATGCTAACACATCTGTGTCGCTAGCGGTCACATAACACATCATTATATACCAGCTAGCCCAACTTCAGCAACCCTACAAACGTTTTTGAAAAATCACAAAATATTTTTTCGAAAAATTAAAACCAGTTTTGTCCCTAATCTCACGAATTAATCATATATATATATATATATATATTTAAACAACAAACACCCAGCTCGCCCCTGCGAGCAGTTTGTCCTTCAAGCACGGGTCCTTTACCAGAGGCCTGGGAGCTTGAGGGTCCTGTGCAGTATCTTAGCTGTTCCCAGGACTGCACTCTTCTGGACAGAGATCTCCGATGTTGTTCCTGGGATCTGCTGGAGCCACTCGCCTAGCTTGGGAGTCACCGCACCTAGTGCTCCAATTACCACCGTTACCTTCACCCTCTACATCCTCTCGAGCTCTTCGCTGAGCCCTTGGTATTTCTCCAGCTTCTCGTGTTCCTTCTTTCTGATGTTGCTGTCATTCGGAACCGCTACGTCTATCACTACAGCTGTCTTCATCTGTTTGTCTACCACCACTATGTCTGGTTGGTTAGCCACCACCATTTGTATCTGGAAGTCCCACAGGATCTAAGCTCGGTCATTCTCCACCACCCTTGAGGGCGTCTCCCATTTTGACCTCGGAACTTCCAGGTTATACTCGGCACAGATGTTTCTGTATACTATGCCGGCCACTTGGTTATGGCGTTTCATGTATGCCCTGCCTGCTAGCATCTTGCACCCTGCTGTTATGTGCTGGATTGTCTCTGGGGCATCTTTACACAGCCTGTACCTGGGGTCTTGCCTGGTGTGATAGACCCCAGCCTCTATGGATCTTGTACTCAGAGCTTGTTCTTGTGCTGCCATGATTAGTGCCTCTGTGCTGCCTTTCAGTCCAGCTTTGTCCAGCCACTGGTAGGATTTCTGGATATCAGCCACCTCCTCTATCTGCCGGTGGTACATACCGTGCAGGGGCCTGTCCTTCCATGATGGTTCCTCGTCTCCCTCCTCTTTCTTGGGTTTCTGCTGCCTGAGGTATTCACTGAGCATTCGGTCAGTTGGGGCCATCTTCCCAATGTATTCTTGGATGTTCGTTGTCTCATCCTGGACTGTGGTGCTGACACTCACCAGTCTCCGGCCTCCTTCCTTCCGCTTAGCGTACAGCCTCAGGGTGCTGGACTTGGGGTGAAACCCTCCATGCATAGTAAGGAGCTTTCTTGTCTTTATGTCAGTGGCTTCTATCTCCTCCTTTGGCCAGCTTATTATCCCAGCAGGGTACCTGATCACGGGCAGGGCGTAGGTGTTGATAGCCCGGATCTTGTTCTTACCATTCAGCTGACTCCTCAGGACTTGCCTGACCCTCTGCAGGTACTTGGTGGTTGCAGCTTTCCTAGCAGCCTCTTCATGGTTCCCATTTGCCTGCAGGATCCCTAGGTACTTGTAACTGTCCTCTATGTCTGCAATGTTGCCTTCTGGTAGTTCAATCCCCTCAGTTCTGACTACCTTCCCTCTCTTTGTTACCATCCGACTACACTTCTCCAGTCCGAATGACATCCCGATGTCATTGCTGTATATCCTGGTAGTTTGAATCAGTGAATCGATGTCTCGTTCACTCTTGGCATACAACTTGATGTCATCCATGTACAGGAGGTGGCTGACAACTGCTCTGTTCCGTAGTCGGTATCCGTAGCCAGTCTTGTTAATGATCTCACTGAGGGGGTTCAGGCCTATGCAGAACAGCAGTGGGGACAGAGCATCTCCTTGGTAGATCCCGCACTTGATGGTGACTTGTGCTATGGGCTTGAAGTTGGCCTCTAGTGTTGTACGCCACATCCCCATTTAGTTCCTGATGAAGGCTCATAAGGTCCTGTTGTTCTTGTACAATTCTAGGCATTCCAGTATCCAGCTGTGGGGCATTGAGTCATAGGCCTCCTTGTAATCAATCCCGGCAGAGCACAGGTTGGTCAGCCTGGTCTTGCAGTCTCGGCTGACTGTTCTGTCTACCAGTAGCTGGTGTTTTGTGCCTCAGATCCGCTAGCCACTGAGCATTGCAGTTATGGGTTGCATCCTTCTCCCATATGCTCTTCCAGTATTGCTCTCCAGCCTTGGTGGTGCCGTTCTTGTATTGTTCCCTTGCCACTGAGAGTACACCTTGGCTGGTTCTGTGGAGAACAGCTGGTTTATTCTTCTGTCTTCTATTTCTCCTCAAGCGGTTGGCCAAGGCTGTGAGTCTTTGCTTGGCAGTTTCCACGGCCTCATGTATGGACAGCTTGCTGTATTTGTTATGCACCTTCTTTGTCGCACCTTTCTGCAACTCCGATAGTTGGCTAACCTCCCTCCTTGCTACTTTGATCTTGCCCTCTAGTCTTCTTCTTCATGGAGGTTCAACTTATAGCCAAGCATCTCACTGAGTAGTAGTATAGATTGTTAGTTTCGGTAATGGTGGCGATAGGTATCGTAGTGCTGCATTCACATGCCGTGATTATATCTTTCAGGTCAGTTCCTCTCACACTCAATGATCCTTCTTCAATCGCACTTGGAGCTTGGTACTCAATCTCGGGTGGCTGACCTGGAGTCCTGGCTCCCCCTTGCCGTAGCATTTATGTTGTACCTCACCAATCGCTAGCTGTGAGAGCAGTGCCTTCTTCAAAAATGGCCCACTTTAAACCCTGACTATAGCATATGGTTTTGCCTCTTTCATCTCTTTTTATGCAACATCCCCTGGTAATTAACAAATAGTCATGTTTTACTGTTTAGGCTCTAATCATTCTGATGTTTGAAGGCCCGTAGTGACGAATAATAACACTGCTCAAATCCATTAAACCAAAAGTGACAAGGGCATTTTGAAAATATAAAAACTAGAAAGTACATATATTTGTTTAAACGCATAGGAAGAAAAACTAAAAAGTTGTCAGAAAAATGGCTATTTAAGTAAAGTACAGATAACTGAAAATTCGACTTAAGTACAGTAACAAACTATTTGTAGTTCGTTACTTCCTACCTCTGCTTAAAACACACTACTGTGCTGAGAGTTCATTTTCAACTAAGTGTATCCAAATAAGTGCTGGTCTTCTTCTCAGAGCTGCAGCATCATCAGAGGATAAAATGAGTGACTAAGACACTGCCATACAACAATTATTTGAATTCTTGTGGACTTTAGCTGTAAATGAACAACAGCTAGCTACGATTAGCTCTTATCACCCTAACTGAAGCCCCTGTGTGAGCGGCAAGGAGGAAGGGAGGCAGGGTTATGTCAATGCTGTTTCCACTGCTCATTTTTTTCAACAGCACAAGCCAGGTTGGTTTAGGTGATGGCTCCTCTTTTCTGGCTGCTAATGGGAAAATCAAAGGCGAGTGTTGCATTTGAACCCAGAGGGTGTAGGCTGTTAAGTGAGGGATGCTTCCACATCTGCTTTTCTCTCTCCACCTCATCAAAGCCAAGCAGCAGAGAAAACTGAACTGTTATCCATTACCTGACAGCTAATTGGTTCTATAATTCCATGTCATTTTAGAGCACTTCAGTGGCTTTAAAATGGCAGAATGGTCATGTAATGTCATTGTATCAAAGCACTCTATTGAGGTAAGGCATGTACCATACCTGAGAAAAGTCACCCATCCATTTCAGATTGGTAGATGTGTCTGGAAGAATGTAATAGTTGCAACAGCATAAACAGGCTAACCCTGTGACAGGATGTCTCACAGAAAGTGAAACAAAATAGCACAACAATGAGACAAATGCAGTGGTTTTAACAGAAGGCTTTTACAATAAATGTGTTAAATACCCTTATTAGTCAACAAAAACAACAAAAGGGCTTCCGATATTTCCTTTATTTGTAATACAACCTTTCAAACAAGTATCTGATGCTTTTTACAAGATATGCATATGACATGTATATATTACATATACCTGCACAAGAATTTTATAAATAAATATTCAATTCAGTTTTATTTACATAGCGCCAAATCACAAGAACATTTGCCTCAAGTCACCTTATATTGTAAGGTAAAAACCCTACAATAATGCAAGGAAAACAGAGAAAATCCCAACAATTATATGGCGACAGTGGAAAGAAAAAAAATCCCTTTTAAGAAAAAGAAACCTCCAACAGAACCAGGATCAGGGAGGGGCAGCCATCTGTCGCGAATGGTTGGGGGTGAGTGGTTGAAGACAGAACAGAGGATTTAGAGATGAAAACTGCAAGCTGAAGAAGAGGGGCCTGAAATCTGAGCGTTCTGCCTCCAATTCTACTTTTAAAAACTCTAGGAAAAACAACTAAGCCCACAGTCTGAGAGCAAAGAGCTCTAATGGGGTAATATGGTACTATAAGGCCATTACAATAAGATGGGGCCTGGATTTGAAGTAGGATTTTAATTTTGACTCTGAACTCTGGATTTAAATTGCCAATGAATATTGGCAATATGATATAAGAGAAATATGCTCCAGCATTGTGGATCAACTGAAGACTTTTGATGGAGTCTTTAGGACATCCTGACAATAGCGAAAGTAGATCTAGTCCAGCCTAGAAGTAATAAATGCACGAACTGAACTAGCTTTTTAATGTTGCTCTGAGACAGGATGTTTTTAATTGTTTTGGAGATATTGTACAGATGGAAGATGGAAGCAGTCCTACATATCCTACATTTTTGTAGGATATCTTACAAAAATGTAAGATGTTCAATAGTAAGATGTTCTAGCTTTACATTGGGCTTTTTTTTATAGAGCAGGAAATGGCTTTTCAGGCTAAATATTGATCTTTTAAATTAG
Organism: Mchenga conophoros; assembly: GCF_057382185.1. Taxonomy (NCBI): domain Eukaryota; kingdom Metazoa; phylum Chordata; class Actinopteri; order Cichliformes; family Cichlidae; genus Mchenga; species Mchenga conophoros. The sequence goes on from NC_140546.1 coordinate 36,131,422, forward strand.
TGACATGCCATTCCACTCCTGCTTTCGAGTTATCTGCCTTAGGGTGTGGGTTTGAGAGTTAGGAATTATGTTCTTAGGAGAACTTGTTCTTTCCATTCTACTGACTTTTCAGGACTTGCCTGACCCTCTGCAGGTATTCTGACTACCTTCCCTCTCTTATATACCATCCGACTACACTTCTCCAGTCCGAATGACATTCCGATGTGCTAATGGTGAAGAGGTGGGCTACAATCGCTCTATTTGTCCGTGGCATCTCTTGTCAATGATCTCAATGAGGGGTTTCAGGCCTATGCAGAATAGCAGTGGGGACAGGACATCTCCTTGGTAAATCTCACACTTGATGATGATGATGATTTGTGCTATTGGCCTCTAGTCTTGTTTGCATAACACCATTCACTGGGGTTACTTGCGTATTAGCTTTCCCACAGTGCCTTTTTCTCATTCCTTGCCCACTTTTGCCTTCTTGTTTCATCAGTGTGTCCCAGTTCCTCAACACCTGATGCGGACCTTGTTAATCCTGGCGACGTCCGAGCTAACCAAGCCTACCTCGGAGATGAGCGAGAGAGGGATAACTGAAACCATAACGGATATATATCAGCCAAGTACAGAAATTCTCCTTCAGGGTATAGAATTTTTAAAATGTCTGCTCGTGTCTTAATAATGATAGAACATCATTCATTATTGGACATTGTTGGACTGTAAGGAAATCGGTCTCCTCTCATGATTACAGAAGCATCAAAATATTATTTCCAATCCTATCCTCTCCTTTTGCTCTACTGCCACCTAAACCTGAAAGAAAAGATGAGGAAGAAAAAAGACATTGGACTCAACCTATAAAACCAGCGAGAGCACCTAAAAGAAGTCTGCTAACTCCAACACATTCAGATAATGTCACAACCCTTTTTTTCTGTAGTGGGGGAAAGTTACAACTTTATTGCATGCGCCAATAACTTAAAACTTTAAGCCAGATAGTTTTTTGTTGTTGTTGGTTTTTTAAATTTTAGCTGGGTTAAGGTTAATAAATTAGGTTTTACTGGGTAATGTGAAACTGCAGGAGACACTCAGTAGAGCCCAGCTTTATTTAGTGTTTGGGTCATCGCTCAGAAAGCAATTTTACTACAGTTTACTGTCCAGGAGAACTTCACTGCATTCCATTACTCTGTTGCTCTGGATAGTTTTTTTTCCCATAATAAATGAAATCATAATTTAACAATGACACTAGAATCAGGATGATAAATATTTCTTCACAGCATTGTAGGTATAGAGGGACATTCTAACATATGCAGTGTCTTCTACATGGTGGTGGCCAGTGCTTTCTTTTTTACAGCAATCTGCTGTGGAGAAGATGTCCCAGCAGCATACTGGGATAGAGCAGACAAACACTTTAAGAAAGCCAGCTCTGTGGTCAGGTCTGAACTTGAGACAGCCCAGCAGGCTGCAGAGAAAAGAATGCTCTCAAAGCTGAAGGTTATCAACTGCACCACCTTCAGTTAAAGACTGGCTGCACCTAAGGCTACGTCCACACGTACACGGGTATTTTTGAAAACGGAGATTTTCCGTTTTCGTTTTTAAAAATAATCCCGTCCACACGTAAACGCAGAAATGAAGAAAAACGCTGCTATGAACATGCCAAAGCAACAGGTGGCGATATATTCCTAACCGTGTACAAATGTTGGCCAATCAGAAGTCTAGAAGCCCCGGTGGGAAATAGTAAACAATGATGGGGCATAGAAGCAGAACCGAGTCGTATGTGTGGAGGGACAGTAACTGTGTGTATATGTAAGCATTTAAACACTGCAGAGAGTACAATTAACAGTAACAGCATTGTAGAACTTCATTTCACCGAAACAATAACGTGGCGCACAGTATGACGTCAAAAAAGGCGCACACCTTTGACGCTGCGTTTTCTCCATTTTTCTCGTCCACACATAAATGCAAAAACGGAGTTTTCGAAAATATCCACCCTGGCAGGCGTTTTCAGAAATCTCCATTTTCAGTGACCGAAAATGCAGTTTACGTGTGGACGAAAGGTTCAAACGCATAGAAAAATCTGCATTTTCAAAAATACCCGTGTACGTGTGGACGTAGCCTAAGTGCAAGTCTGAGCACCTCAGGAGGTCCTTTATACCAGCTGCTAAAAGACTGTGTAAAACATAATAAATATATGATTTCACTCACTTTTGTGCATATTTGTACATTAGTTATTGGTTGTATTATTTATTAAAAATACTTTTTCATGCTTTGACATTGTGTTACACAGCTATTTTCTGTACGCAAAACAAGAAAATAAAGGCTTTGGAGTGGTTTGTAAATCTATTAAAAATGTACTTCATTGATCTATCGATTAGGGGTGGAGCTGAACCCGAATACAGTATTCAGATAGGCACGAATATCGTGTTTTTTTTACGAATACTTATTTCAAACAAATACTTACAAGAAAAACTTTATATCAAAAAGCTGAGTTTCTTTATTAGACCGCAGTGCATGCCCAGATGAGTGAGTGACGTGTAAAAGGTGAATGACACAGGCTGCTCCACACAGCAACAGAGAAGACTCGGCTGAGCGGTAAAAGACTGAACTACATCACTATTTTTGTTAAATAGATTTTTTTGTACCTTAACTGGGTTCCAGAGGCAGTTTATAACTTTAGCGAGGATCAGGAGATTAATCAATTACGCTGCATTAATGACGTCTGCAGTCGGGTGCTCTCATGTTCGCTCTGTTTACGTAGCTCTGTTAGCTTGGTAATTGGACAATAGGCTGTTGACAGAGTAACGTTAAAGTTCAGTTTAAAAGGATAAAACAATGCTTCTGTAGTTGTGTCAAATTGTATGCACTTGTGGGAGTTATATGGTACATTTAAGTTACTCTGTCTTTTGCAGACAGCAAGATATAGGCTACAGGCTAGTTAACCTTAGCATAGCTTCCCGTCACTCATTAACTTAGCTGAAACTTCCCACATGGATTTGGCCAAACAGAAAAGAGTGTTGCTGCTGCTGAGCCACCTCTTGGTCCTGCACCAGCCCAAACAACTTGATCAAGTTCTGTGTGGAAGCATTTTACACTCAGTGCTGCACATGAAACCAAACTGGTATGTAATGTGTGCAAAAGTCAGATCAGCAGAGGCAGTTATATCAAACATCTGTCAACATCTGTTATGCATAATCACATGCACTTAAAGCATCGTAATCCTGGTACCCACCAGCACCACTACTAAAGAATACTCACATGGTAATGTTAATTAGAAGTGTAACGCAAAAAAACTGGATTTTTACACCTATTTTGAATTTTACTCAAATACAAATACTTTTCCCCCCTCAACACATACAAAAACTGGCTGCTTTGCACATCTATCTATCTGTGTTTGTATGTCCAGGATATCTATCTGATATTGGTCCAATACTGACCCTGTCAGCTCCACACCTGCATGTGTAACAGGAGAAGCTACTGTGACTTCATTTATTTTTTCATTATGTATCACAGGACTCTTTTTATTTGTTAAATCTTTAATAAATATTAAAAAGTATAAGGAAAGCTGTTTAAGTCAAGTTCAAGGTTTCTTTACACATAAACACTTCCCCACAGTGAGGAAACCGATAATTAATTGATTATTATTAACACTGATATTAGATCTATACTTTGTATTGGAAGATACTCATAGCCAAAGTTTTAGGTCAGAATCCCAAAAGTTGGATCGGACTATCCCTAATAGATTTATGAGTATTAGTAGTATTTTGTTAATATGTACCAATGTTTGTAGAAAACCTTATATAAGGATTAAATTAACAGACTTGCAACACTGATACACAGACAGAGGAATTCAAAGAGCAAAATGATCAGTTTAAGAGCAAATACTGAATCAGGTCAAAATGTTTGGTTTTAAACTAATGTTTAAACACAGTTATATGGCTTACTTTCCTGCTTTCCTTGGCTCATAAGCATGGCTGTTCTAACAGCTGTGACATTCTAATTTGATGCAGCTTCAACAAAGGTTTCTCACTACCACTGGGAAAACTGAATGTATTCCTAAGGGTCCAACCCAAATCTCCCGGTTCATACATATTCCCAACGCATCACAACTACTGCACCAGTCTGCTTGCTGTCCACTCTCACAGACAAGAACATACATGTCTTTAGCAGATCATCATGGTGGGGCTGCTCTCTGCGTCCTGAGCTGTTCATGTTTTAAGTAATGACTTGTGAAGCCTGACAGATCGGCCGTGCTCTCTCGGCGCTTCGGACACACCGCTTAGAGAGGTGAGCAAATCCATCAAAGCGACAGGATGAATTAGTGCAGAGACACCTCACTACCTGTTCAGAGGAACTCCCATCAGCAGTAATTGATTTTATAAATGCTGTAGCATACACAGAATGAGAGATAAAGGTAGCGGCACAATGCTGTGTGCCAGAAACTGCCCTTTTTTGCTCTGTAAAGTTTCCCAAACCTTACAGAGAAACATTACAATACAAGGAACATGTGCTAAAGAGGACTTGCTTATCTTTAGTTCAACACTTTAAGACGTTTTTTTCTACTTTGTATTATGTTTGTTGCTATTGCTAACTGAAATATTTTGATTATGGATTTCGAAAATGCATCAATCAAATGAATATTCTCAAGTTGCTGCTAAAACAACTAAGTAACCCTGGAAAAAAGTAGCTCTCCATGTGAAAAAATGATAATGGATATTTGTATCGACAGGGGCATGTGTTGGAATGCCCCTTTTTTGATGGAAATGAAAATTATTAAGCTGCAAAGGGCTGAATTCAAAGACACCCCAAAAATCAAAGTGAAAAACTGTCATGGCAGGCTAATCCATTTGGCTGAAATTTTATAGCAGAAATTTAAAATGGCACTCATTATTTTGTATGCCCCCCATGCGCTTGTTTGCATACCTAACAACCTCAGGGCATGCTCCAAATGAGATGATGAATAGTGCCCCTCCTTCCAGAGCTGGATCATCATATCACTTATGACCAGTCTGATGTCCAACCTTCCTTTAATTCATTATATTTTTATTTTATTGTGAGCAGTGTGGTTTGAAAGAGCTTTTTTTTAGCTTTACAGTAAAGTAACATATAAGACATACGACAACAGTAGCTGGTATCTCACAACAAAACACAATTAGGCAAAATGCCAATGTCCGTCTCGGCCACTGTGTTCAATGTGGTGGGGTCACATGGTAGCTTCCACAAACCACCCATTCCTACATATTTTTAATGGATGAATTCTAAGAGAATTGAAAAGGAAATGAAATGAAAATTTATGAGAATGAACTAATTTGTTGGAAGATGTAATTGCAGTGTAATCAAACTATTTTGCTGAGTGTAACATTATTTTTGATGTATTTATTATTTTTAGTGTACTATACTTTAAGTTTGAATCTCCTTTAAGCACAAAATACACAAATTACACATACACACATACTCATACTAACACACGTGCTAACACAGCAGCCCGTGACTTTTCCAGGAACCATGCCCATGTAGCCCCTCTGTGGCCAGCATAGGCACGTGACACAGCATGTGATTAGGTCCAGCACACAAGCCGACTTTGAAGAAACTCAATAAAAGCCGATGAGGAAGCTGTCTTGAATAGTGACCAAGATGGACATCAACATTTCATCTTGCATTCTACATTTCATGTCCCTCTCTTCCACCATTCCACGTCGTCCTTATCTTCCTCACCGTGGCCTTCTCATGTCTGGGCAGCTGACAGCATGTCCGAGTCCAGCAATGTTCGATCCACTTTCTTGAAAGTTTCTAGTTTCTAGTTACATTCTAGTCATCTGGATGTAACGTTTTCAGTGAGTGAAACATTTTGTCGCGTTTTTGTGCTATATGGCAAACAATGAGGGGAAATACATCTGATTGCAGGAAAGGAATATTTGAAGTCAGGGGTCATCTTGATAAGAAGTTATTCATGTGGCTCTGAGAGTGTGGCGAATAGAAAGTCAGAAGAGGAGATAACAAGACAAGGAGTCTGAGAGTCGATAAATAAGGAATAGAGATAAGCAAGGAACAGAAGGTCCCCTGCTCTACTTCCTTTAAAGGATGAATATCATTGTGCTGACTGACAGCTGTCAGCCACAGAAAAACACTCCTCATACCTGTTTTTTCTCCCCTCTGCTGTGACTGGAAGCCATTCAGAGGCAATCAAATCTAAAAATCAATATGGCCACAATCTTCAGGGCTGCAGTAAGTAATGAAGCACTGTCATTTGCTGCAATGGGGACCTGATAAGGACAATCATTGGCCTATTCCATCACAACAGCCCTTTGCCCCACATAGCAAAAGGGACACAAATGTCTTTGCCTGTAATGTATTGATTAATGAAGCAGTATAAACAACTTTTAAGTGTGCAGTGACATTGATTTTATCATTCCATTGCACTGAATAATTTTTTTATACTGTGCAACAGTGCCACCCTGGGGTGTGTGTGTGTGTGTGTGTGTGTGTGTGTGTGTGTGTGTAGTTTCATATTAATGGAGAGAGACAGGATATCCACCACTTGCACAGATCTCAGGAGGGGATTTCGGTGCACTCCTCATTACAGAAATTCCATAAAGGGATTAGGATTTTGGGCTGCCACTTGGCAACTCAAAGCTTTGGCTCCCTCCACAGATTTCCCTTAGTATTTTGCACACTAGCTAGGCAACTGCATGACCTTGACATGCATCTTTTTTGTCACTCCTTTGTTACCTTAGTGGTATGTTTTGAGTCATCGTTGTACTTGAAAACCCATTTTCAGTGTTCTGATTGACGGATTCTTATCCTAGTTTTCATAGTACACGGCCTGGTTCATTGGCCCGTCAATGTGACGAAGTTGTCATGTACCCTCAGCAGAAAAACAAACCCAAAGCATAATGTTTCCTCCTCTGTGCTTAATGTGGGGATGGTGTTCTTTGGGTTATATTCAGCATTCTTCCTCCAAACCAGGTGGGTCGAGCTGATACAATAAAGTTTGATTTTGGTTTCATCTGACCACAGTGCTTTCTCCCAAGCCTTCTCTGAATCATTTCAATATTCACTGGCAAAATGAGCCTGCACATATGCCTTTTTGAACACAGGACACTTGTAGGCACCGCAAGATTTCAATCCATTTTGGTGTTGTTTTACAAATTGTATTCTTGGTGACGGTGGACATCTTGCATCTTGAGATCCTGCATGGATGATAGATAGATAGATGAGATGGTACACACACACACGCACACACACACACACACACACACACACACACACACACACACACACATATATATATATATATATATATATATATATATATATATATATATATATATATATATATCTTTTATGGCACAAACATGCAATTGCAAGCCCACATGCGTACTACACTCATAAAGAAATGCAGCACATGAAGAAATGTAAATGTTTTAAAACTTAATCTTGGACGAACAGGAGAGAGATTTTCTCTGGTTACAGAAGCAGATAAATGATTGCTGACACAGAATGTTATCGACACATTTACATTTGTTTCGAAATTCACAAGTAGCATCATGTTTTAAAACTAGCTGCACAAGCTGGTGAATGACCTCGTTTTAGTTTCAAAGACACATTGAGGGCTACTTCCCAAAGTCTGACTTGCATACGCTCATCTGTTCAGTGTACTCGTCAGTCATGCTGGTTACCAGAAACACTAAATTACAGTTAATTGAATGATTAAACTGAGTTTGCACTGCAAAAACTTGTCAATGATATGGGTGTTTAAATTCTTCATTACCAAACTGAACTAATGTAACTTATAGGTGAAATAGTGTGTCAATAAAATTCAGCCTAGAGGGCACAGTGATTTCACCCAGACGCACATCCTGGAATCCATGATGTCAGTAAAAGCACAGTTAAAAATGTCAAGTTTGAGAGCATGATTAACATAATTACCTCGTGGGCCGTAAACATTACCTTCAGATGGCACCTCCCAGCTACAATAGTGTAGAGAGACAGCTGTGTCATATTTCACTGCCATATTGGATTTGTGTTCAAGTTGCACAACCCAGCCATATATGAGCCTCTCTGCACACTTCATTGAGACAGTGCTACACTTCTTGTGCCTTTTAAAAAAAAAAAAGTTTATTTATTGCTTCCCTTGAAGCCGGCCACAGTTGAATTGATATGTCAGTTTTGTTTTTCTTCTCTTTTGTTTCCATTTAAAAGTTTCTTGAATTTTTTTTGAATACAGAATGTTTATTTGTTGTCAGTTTATTTGTGTGGTTGTTACACAAGGATTTAATGTAGTTGAACCTATACAGAAGAAATGATATAGTGTATGTTCGGCATTTTGTTGAAGACTTAGAGAGAGAGAATTTGTTTTTAATTTACTAAATTTTTAATGTAAATTATTTATTTGGAACTGACCAGATAAGTTCAGTTTTTCATTTTCTGTGTGTTCTTCAAATGTTAAAAATAAAGATTTACATTTATCATACATACCTATGAAATGTAAACTATAGATAAAAGATAACATAGAATATAGCAATGATAATTTGACAGCACATTTTCTATGGTTAACTTTTGACAGAAAATAATAAATCAAATTGAAATCAAAGTTAAACTTTCTCAGGTTTTCTCAGGAATAAAAAGAAGCCTTTAAGCATCATAGTAATCAGAGTTATATTGTTAAATATATTGTTACAAAACAAAAAAAATAAACCAATAAATAAAACATTTTCTCTTGTGCCTTACACAAAGACTGACAATTTATTGTTCCATCTAAAGAAATAAATAAATCTATGTCATCTGTTGACAATTGTGTAGTGTGCTTTTCCTCAGATGCATATTATTTCAACCTGTTTGCTGAGAGTGACAGTGACAGCACAAACAGTCCATTCTGATAGACATGTGGTATTGAGGACAAATTGGAATAATGTACTCATGAAGCAGCCTCTTCCCTTTATCCTTTTCCTCTTCTTCTCCATAACTCACATTTCTCTTGTTTCATCTGTACACTACAGAAACTGAACCAAGGGTTTCAAAAGCAGTTCTGTTGTGATTGGAGATTAAATGCCAGGGTTTTGCTTTGATTCAATATAAATACTGGAGAAGAATAATAGATATAGATATAATATCCCATGAAAAGCAGTCTCGTTTAGAATCATTAACTGAACCTTAAGAACTTTTGATTTTTCTCCTCTTAATAATTGTGATGATTAAGTGTGATTGATTAAAATATCCTTGAACAGGACTTGAAACACTACACATATAAAGGTTAATTTACACCATTTACACGACAGCTCTCAGAAACTGACACAGATGTAACTCTGTCTGTGAAGCTACATTTGAGTGCTTCAAGTTTAAAAACATGTTTAGTGCCATCTTCTGTCAGTACGGAACATTACAACACCTCGTTGGTTGGTTGGTTGGTTGGTTGCGGTCAATAGGCATATATTAATTTATGTTAGCTAACTAATAACAGAACCAATAATCAACGATATGCTGTCCACTTTCACTCTGTCTCTTTAGCAGTAAGTGGTTTCCGAACCACCAGTGGAAGGCTGGCTCCAAAGTTGTAAAGTTTCCAAAGTTTACAGATGATTCGGTTCATGAATTCACGATTGCAGTAGACATGCTCAGGAGTGAGGCTTGCTCTGATCTTCCAGATGATGTTCCCAGCCGCTGATAACCACACTAAAGATGCTCTCTGTCATGACTTCAGCCATTTGAGAGGTGCATGAGCCTCTTTGCAGGAAAAACTCCGGAAGCGGAGATAAGAGTTACTGAAATAATCATCTAATCAAAACAAGAAATTGGCAGATTAGTCAGCTACCAAAATGATCTTTGGTTGCAGCCCTACTATTGGGTATAGATAAAAGTATTCTTAAGGACAGTGATAGTTGTTGCTAATTAATTTATAATTCTTGGAAAGGTTCTTATCCACACCAGCAAATTCTCACTCCAAAATACTAAATTTAACACCTCCTAAATGGTAAATGGCCTGTATTTGTGTAGCACTTTACTTAGTCCCTATGGACCCCAAAGCGCTTTACACTACATTCAGTCATCCACACATTCACACACTGGTGATGGCAGCTACATTGTAGCCACAGCTGCCCTGTGTGCAGCCTTAATGGCAAAGTTCAGAAAAGAGTATCTAAGCTTAAGAAATGAAATATGTTGTAATTAAAACCCTTGAGTATTATATCATGTTTTACATATTGTGTATTATATGTTCAATTTTTTTCTCTTCTTCTCTTTTTTCTTGCTTGCTGACTGTTCATTAATCTGTCTGTGCTATGTGACTCCCACTACATTTCCCTTTCTACCCACCAGGTAGCACACCATTATGTATAAACTAGCTCAACTTCAATAACCCTAAAAAGAAACCTGCTGTTGTTTCTGTCATTATTTACATCCAAAGTGATTTGAGAGATCTATGTATTCTTTATTTGCTGTTTATTTATCCTTCAGTCAGAGCATGGTATATCATCTTTTGACGGAAACTGGCTAGCTCATTAATTTATATGATACTCACACATTCACATTATATCACATTATATCTGCCTGCATCTATATCTATTTCTCTTTGTTGCTGGCAGAATTGGAAGCTTGATATGGTTAAAGGACTTACCTCTAAATATAAACAATTAGCACACCATGGTGTTTTGATTTCCATAACTGATTACCGATGATATCAAAGTTAAGTACGAGTTGTCATTATGAGACCAGTTAATCCGATAGTTCAGTGGATGAGTACCCTGTGGACAGTGGAGCTTTGTACTGGATAAATGGGAGACTTAAAAATGGGAAAACAACTTTTTTAATTTGAAGACTTCCATTTGATTGGACTATTTTGTGAAGAAGAGTGAGTTAGGATTATTAAGGGTTAATTGATTCAAATGGTTTACTCACAATGTGGTTGTGTCAAAGGTTGCTTAACACATTTGTTTGTTTGTTTTTCTAATAAGTTTAGGAGTGTCTTAGAGGTTTAATAAGTTGTAATATAGAAAACAGCTTAAAAATAAAAATCTCTACTGACTTTGAGATGAACACAATTCTTTAACAGCTCCTTAGATTTTACACTGTTAAGTAAAATCCTCCCTGATTTTGCTGTAATGATTTCACACAAATAGTGCAATAATGTCAAGCAATATATGGGGCTAATCCCAAGTTTTGAGAGCACACATAGGTATTCATCACTCACTCACTTTTTTCACAAGTCATCTATACATGTGTCTGCAGTGAAGTGACAGCACCCACATACTCGAGCACTGTATCCCAACAGGATGGAAAGATCTAAAGTAGAAGATAACGGACATGGCTCGTAATTCCCATCAGTGGATGCTGTGACTGCTGGACTGTGCAGCAGACAAGAGCTCAGATGGCAGATCCATCACTGCCGAGGCAGTGGAGGGAAGCATCCCCCCCCAGCACAAACACACACACGCAGCCATTTTAACTATTTCCACCACTTCTCCTCTTCCTTCTGCTTTTATCCTTTTATTTTCTATATATTAAAGATATATATATATATATATATATATATATATATATATATATATATATATATATATATATATATATATATATATCTTTAATAAAGTATATATGGACAAAATTGTGGTGTGTGTGTGTGTGCGACTATAAAACTATAATAACTATAATAACTATAATATATATATATATATAAAACTATAAACTATAAAACTAATCTATAAAACTTTAAACTCTTAATACATTTTAAACTTGGAATACTTTGAAATGTGTTTATTATAATAAAATAAATCATTATAAATCATTTGTATAGATAAAGTTAATCTATTATAATAATATAATAAATAATAATAATAGTAAAAATGACACACCAAATTGCATATTCTCCTGCTTTCATCCGAGATTTCTGTCTAGAAGAACACTGTCCTTGGAAGAGCAAGGACCCTCAAGCTGCCAGGCCTCTGGCAGAAGACCTGTGCTCAAGGATGTATGTGTATATATATACATATATATAACACAAGTAACGAATAATGTTGACTTCAGTTTGCTACTGAAATTGAAACTGAAACATTTATTTTAAATAATTGATAGTTCTGTACATGCAGATCTTTCACTGGTCATCATGGCTGCTGTTTGTTTTCGCATTGATTTTATTAAACCATTAACAGCTTGTTTTGTTGTTTTTCTACTGTGAATGACCTGGCAGCAGAAGAGATGCATCTAACAAACAGGTATGATGCTGTATTCACCATTTATAGCTCTGTGACATGAGCTCCTGGATGCTGGGCCCAAAAAACCATCAACAAATCTGAATCAACCCAAGTGAAACAGTTTTCAGTTTGAGTGCTGTAGGTTTGTGCTATCTCTTTAGCTGCAATGAACCAAACACATGGCAGACTCCAGAGTTACATGAATACCTGGAAATGTAAAGCAGGTGGAATGAGGTTATCTAGTCCCTTCTTTCCTTTAGAAACACTTTGCTTCATGGGCTGCTTCAAAGTGCTGCTATCAAGGTGTCACACACTTCGCCATAAAAGGATTGCTCTATGTGGAGAGGGGAGCAAGTGCAGGGTGGGGGGTGGGTTGAGGCTTCCCTCAGGATCAAACCCAGGTCGTAAGCAGGGCTGGATTTTTCAGAACAACACCCTTCAACGATCAGCTCCAGCTTTAACCTTTGAACTGCGAACACGATTGAAAATCTGGAGCAATGCAAGGAGCAGAGAATAGAGGCTGTAGTCATTAATCACACACTCTTACCATTTCAAACATAATGCACTAGCAACACACACACACACACACATTGACAATACTACCATTTTCTATGGCTGCAAAGTCTGCGGGGCTGTTGTGGGAATATTTAAGGTTGATTCCTCTCTCCTTTAACATCAACAGAGATGCAAATCTAAGGCACATATCCCTCATTTGCCCTCATCTGGATGTGAATAATCATCCCTGGATGGTGCATGCAGAGAAAAGAAATAAGCAACGGACTTAAGTGCCGATTCCACGCACCACAGTAGGTGCGATTACCACTGACTTTATGGTAAAACACCAAGGTCAAGTGCTGTTTTGACTGTTTGTGGGAGAAAACTGTCTGAGCTCAGACAATCCGGAACTCACAGGCAGGATCACAGAGGTTACAGTTCATGCAGTGTGAAAACTGAGTCTCCTTGATGCATCAATTTAAAGTTCTACACAATCAGTCTGCCTGCCCAGACGCACAGCAGTGTCCTGATTGAAGGTCAAAGGTGAACTCCACACATGAGGTTCCAAGATTATTTTCTAGTTGTTTTAGCATGGGCCTTACATATATATATATATATATATATATATATATATATATATATATATATATATATATATATATATATATATATTATATCATTGTTGTTATATATATATATATATATATATATATATATATATATATAACAACAATGATTTATCACAAGATCTTGTGATTTGTATGATATTCATTTAAAGATGTAAAACTGGCTCCAATATATAAAATAGACTAAATTCTCCAATAACCATTTCATTACCACTGCTGAATGTCATTTTAATGGTTGATAGACATAAAAATGAAAATACTGTCCTGTTTGACTAATAAACCGATGCAGCCTAATATCTCAAACGTAGAATAAAATAAACTTGTAAGGCAAAAGTATTAGATTGGTCATTCATAAATTTCATGAAGTAATTCATAAAGAATTTGATATATTTAGGCTTGAAAATAATTATGAAAAAGTGAGTCATTTATTTGCGAGCTTTCTTTATGTATTATTTATTTCTATTTTCATTTTTAAACAACAGAGAAAAAGTCTGGATTTGAATCACAGTTTGATTCTATCCTTCGATTATCTTTTTCCCAGAAGAATATTTTTATTGTTTGCTTTTCTCATAGATTACTTTGAAATTTTAATGGGTAGATATATCTAGTTTTACTAATTCTTTTAAACCTTCTCTAATGAATACAGTTTTACCATAATAATTATCTTTCTTGATGCCAATTGAAATTCTAAATAACAACGTGGGGAGTGGGGAAAAGGTTTTAAAATTCCTCAAATCAGTTATTTATTAAGCAAAAAGAAATAGTGCTGATTTTTATTTTAATCATCTCTGATTTGTGTTATTGTTGGAAGGACAGACACTATAAACAAGAATGAAACCGACTGTGATAAACTGATCAAATTTTCCTGTCTGCTAAAGATCAAAATATCAAAGGCTTATCAAAACGTGTGTGCTTTGAGACTGGTGCCATGAAAAACACGAGGTTTTATTTCTGTCATTTAAAATAAAAGGTTAGGGGCAGCATGGTGATAGGATGAATACTCACAGAAAGAAAGTCCTGGGTTCAAATCCAAGCAGGGACCTCTTTTGTATGAAGTTTGCGTGCTCACCCTGTGCTCGCGTGGGTTCTCTCCAATAAGACCTGCATGTTGGCTTGTTGAGGATTCTAAACTGACCATAGATGTATATTAATGCTACATGAATGTGGCTTGTACTAAAGCCCTTCAAGTGGTCAGTAAGAATACAAAAGGACTATAACGGACTAAATAATAAAGGACTAAATTCCCACAAAACCTACAGAAGCACTCTTCAACCTCTCCGAAAACAAATGGAACGTTTTTCCGAACAATCCAAACCTCCTCGTGAATCTTCACATTGCAAACCCCTGATGTAGATGAAATAATTCACAGCAGCTGGTGACTAGTCACTAAAGACTCAGTGGAGTCACTAAATGAAAACCAGTGAGTGTAACAGAGCTGGGTAGCTGGGCTGAGCTGAGACCACTAAGGCAGCGGCAGGAACAGCAGCAGTGGGGGAATTGCATTGTTGTTATCTGAGACTGAACTCTGAGCCCTTTTGTACTTGGCTCTTTCCAGCAGCCAAGCTCTCATAGCTCTAAAGTGACGCCTCCATGCTGCTTTAAAAGCTAAGTAGCACAAAGGTTGAAGAAGGAACTGAGAGAAATGTTCACTTAGTCGACATCTGGACTGAAAAAGGAAAGCTTCACACATTCAGCAGCTCTTACTTGATGACCACACAATGCACTTGTCCACTTGTGTGTATGTGTGTATTTATCTTCAGTTGCACAGCATGTGGGCATTTACAAGAATCCATTTGCTATATAATTCAATTAATGCTGGCCCGCTCTTGATTTAAGCTTCAAACAGCTCAACGAAAGTATATTGGGGTTTTTTTTTTGTTGTTGTTGTTTTGTTTTGTTTTGTTTTTTTTTTGGGGGGGGGGGGGGATTATAGAGGAATGTAGATGTGAAGTTTGTGCTGAGAAGGGGGTCAGGAGAACGGTGGAGGTAGTGATAAAAGGCTGGTCACACTGTGTAAGGTGTGCTGTAGTCATCACAGTGGGACTTTCTTTCCTGCCTCCCATACAGACAGTTTGACATTGTAGGATCCAATGCACTGGTTTATAATAACACTTTAATAGGACTACGACGACTGGTGCCAATGGGACCACTGCATCCTTTAGTCCCAAGGGTGAGAGGGAAGGGAGCAGGGGATTGGGGGGCAGTAGCAGTGGTGACAGTGGGAGTTACAGACCCGAAAGACCTCACTGTCTGACAGTATCCTGTCTCGAGGCCAGTTTGGTATTTAAGCTGTTGTCAGTGACTCAAATCCTTAAATCTCTCATGTTGTCAGAATTTCTATCTATTAACTATAAAAATAAGTACAAGACAAACTGATGAGATCATCCAACCACAAAAAAGAGTCACTACAGCATCAAATAATAATACAACATGAGACAAAATTAAAATAAATAGAATGTTCCAGCAAGATAATAAGATCATTACCACAAGAGGAAAGGTTGTGTAATTAATATAATATAATATAATATAATATAATATAATATAATATAATATAATATAATATAATATAATATAATATAATATAATATAATATAATAACGGGCATAGGTGAGGTCCCTGAATTGCATAAGTGGACAATAAGGATGGGTGTGTAGACATATTTAAACAGTAAGGAAGAAACTATGACACTTTAATGAAATGAATGCACTGTAATTAAATATAGTTTTAGATTACCGTTTCATAAGGTGTCAAAGAAAGACAGAATGAAGCTTCAAAATATTATCCATAACAACTGTTTAAATAAATCAATGTGAACACTACACTTACATAAATAATTGTAATAATAAGATGGAAATAAGACGCGTGAAAATTAAATAGTGGTCATTTTAAGTAAAAGTTCTGCTGTGTCTTACATGTGCAGCGGTTTACCTAGACTGTGCTGTTATCAGGGTCAAGGCACAGCTCTCAGACAAGAGGCTTAAGCAGAGACAAGAGCCTTTAACACAAAATAAAACCATCAAAGTTCAGCTCTAATCCTCGTTGCGGTGGATAAGGCTGATAGTTAACGGGCTCTATTATAAGCTCTGCTTATCCTAGCCGAGTTGTCGGTGTGTGTGTGTGTGTGTGTGTGTGTGTGTGTGTGTGTGTGTGTGTGTGTGTGTGTTCATTCCATACTCAATTCAACATGCCAAACAGGATTTATTGTACTGTGAATTGACATTACCATTCCACAATATTTAAAAATGGATATTGTGGAATGTGTGACAATTCTACAATAAATTCACAATCTTTTTTAATTACTATAACTGATACCATGCCTCAAAATTTGAAACAGAAACAGGACAAGGAAATATTAAGGGGGGATTTCAGAGAGTACTCCCCAAAGATTGGAGTCCACTTGCAAATTAATGTCAAGAAGAGAATGGTGTCAAAAAGTGGTCACACAACACAGGCTTCTAAGTTTAGTTCACAGTGAACATTTCAATTTGAATTTTAAAATAATCTTGTGTTTAGGCCTGTTATATTTCCTGTGAAGTCTCCGTGTTTCTGTGTATGCTTCAGAGTGTGCGCTCAATGATTTCAGCACCTTGGCCAGCTCCCCTCCGAAACATGTTTCCCCTATATTTTATTTTATTTTATTTTAAATAAATGAGTCGTGTATTTTGGGGAAGGGGGGGAAGGGGTGTGTGTGGATACGACCCATAATACCGCCGCAAAACTGATACACAGATATTATCCGGGACAAAGAAAGGGAAAGTTACTTAAATACGGCTGTGTGTTTAGTTAGTTGGTCATTGTTTATTTAAAACAAACAAACCAAAAAGAATTATGATTTCTTAATGACTACAGCTGTTTTCAGAGAACCTGAAATTACCCCGTGAATGCTCTGCTTCAATGAAACGGAATATTGTCTGCAATATATATATGTAACTCCACTGTTATGGCATTTGCTCGGCTAAATTAAAGAGTTATAGAAGACGAAGAAAAAAATGAAATAGAATCAAATTTATGTTTCCACTTTTTGTTTTCTCAAATTATACGAAATATCAGGCCCGAGAATAAAGCTTATATCTCGCTCTTTTCCAAGTAGACAGTCATCAACAGTTTGTTAAATCACGTTTGTGCGGCCAGATGAGCCTAAATCAGTATTGGTTTTGTTTGTTTGTTTGTTTGTTTGTTTGTTTATTGTTTGTTGTTTGTTGTTTTGTTTTGTTTTCTTGCTATCTCAAAATAAAAACCCCACTTATGACTAGACTTGTATTATATTAACCCGAAGCTGAATTGCGTCTTTTCAAGCTAACACGTTGTTAGTTTTTTGCGAAATACGTTTCAGTTGTTTAATCTGCTCACAGGATTTATTTATTTATTTATTTATTTATTTATTTATTTATTTATTAAGTAGCTAAAGAAATCATTCTAAAGTATGCAGAAAAGCTCATTTGTCACATTTCTCAAAACCGATCCCAAACTCCAACTTCCGTCTCTCGTTGCTTTCCAGCCTAAGAGGCTCCACAGTTTGCGTAAGACGACCCGACTGATCGGGAGTTTTGGTTTGTTAGGGCGCCCTCATGAGACATTTCTACTGCTGTGTCTGTCTGCAATCGAACATGTAGGTGTTACAATTTGTACCTGTTCAAAATGAAAAGTATAATTTTAAAACATACCATGTAATATATTTGAGGGAATTTCCTTTGCGCATATTACGCACAGCGAATTTGAGCGTAAGGCACACCCGTCACAAGTCCTACTGTTCCATAGTTATAATAAAGTGTGTATCTAAACTTTGAATTCCACTTCTATACTTTAAGCAGTGCAATATAAGGTGGAATCCCCCGAACAGTCGCCAGTCTCACCGCCAATGTAAATGCATTTGGAGTACGCACGCTTGAAAGGGTAACAGACCTCACACAGTGTGGAAACAACAACAAACACGGCTTTTCTTCTTCCTGGCAGAATAAAACCGAAGTGCAGAAAAGTTGAACTAGAAGAAAAATCTAACTCACCAGGTAAAGCGCAGGCGTCAGAAGGAACACGGCGCACCAACACGTCACCTGCATCCTCCCGGAGCTCAAACTTCCACTAATTTCCCTCGGATGGTAGTTTCGGCTTTGACGACCATAAATCCACCTTGTATCCACTTCACAGCACAATCAAGCCCATCAGCTGCCCAGGCAACAAGGAAACAACGAACCCCATGGCAAGAGAACAAAGCAGAGAGTTGCAGATTGGGAACAGGATCGATCGGCCGGTGAGGCTGCTGCCGCGGCTTGACGTTAGAGGGACCAGGTAGCGACAACCAGCGCTTACTTAAGAGTTAATCCAGGTAGAGGGAGCAGGAGGGTCATAGTTGTGAGCACGTTCAGGTCTTGACTGTCTAATGGACAGCACGCTCAGCGGTTGGAGCGTTCCGATCTGAAAGGAATGGCGAGGCTTTCTGCTTTATAACGCGCTGCTACAACACAACCAGGGAGACTCTCGCTCTAGGGGGGAGGGACGAGATGAGGGGGAGCAAAAAAGGCAGGGGGGAAAATAACGGGAGTAAATTCCAAGATGTAGTGAGGAAACATTAAGTTTCCCTCTCTCGTGTTTTGTAACAGAGGCTTGTGGAGAAAATGCTGGTTACCTTGGTTGTGGTTTGTGCGTCTGATATAGATGAATGAGCTGACATTCTGAACTATGATGCCAATAACTTTAGGCAGCCCCCCTTCAACAAGGGAGCCTCAAACCTAAACAAACAGAGCACTGTAGCTGTTGTTTATAATTTCCCCTTTTCCTGTATATTTGCTGTTAGCAGTCTTCTTTAAAAAGATTTTCAACCACTGTTCAACACCCATCCTGTTTATTTAAATGCAATTTAAATTCAAGCATGGCAACAACACAAAAATCAACATGAAAAAGGGACCAAAACTACTTTGACTGAACAAATTAAAAGTTAAAAGGCTTCAGATTTTCACTGTATAAAATCTAGTTTAACACATTTTATAGCTAAAGTTTACATTTACATTACAGCTTCTTCTGTAATCTTACTAATACAAATGAATACACTTGTATTTTTTGAATAATCTGCTATTTTTATTATTATTATTCCTTAGGGATGCATCAGTTTATTAGTATTCTTAACATTACCCAAAGTCTTCCAAATAAATCACAATTAAAACTGTACGATTTTTTAAATCTGTTTGAGCATATCGCAGGTAAAAGATTCAATGAAAATAAACTTTTGCAGAAAACCAAAGCAAAATGAAACTCGAATAAACACGCTATCCCAGTGCCACTCACCCAAAGGACAGTTCCTCCTAAACATGGCTGTGTGTTTACGTGTTTCTGTATGTCATTCTGTGTATCTGCTCACCATGCTAGCAGAAGCGAGTCAAGGTGACTGAAGCCTGCTTAGATGCTGAGCATGTGTTTCTGGTTTGTGGATAGACAGATAGGATCCTTTCTGGCAGTGAACAGACGGGGCAGGGAGGTGAGCAGAAAAGAAAAAGGCGGGTGGGGGCGGGGGGTTGCGCTTTAATAAATCCCCAGCAGGCTCATTGCTACAACATTGCAGTGGTCTGGAAGTGTCACCATAACTCAGACAGTGGGGCTGATGGGATCCTGCTCTGAATGGTCCAGATAGCCTTCACAGGACCAGCATGGCATCCAGTGGTAGTGAAGGTGACGATAAATCACGAGGGCCATCTGACTTCCATTGTGTCTGGAATGAAATGCATTCTGGTCTACAGTAAGGCAAAGGGCTCACATTTCAAGGTAAAATCCACATTCCCCCCTTGTTGATCAAATGTTTCATAGAAAAAAATAATATTTTTCAGTAGGACAAATTTGCTGAAGTTGAACCGGGACCTTTGCAGTGAAACCCAAAGTAAAAATGTTATATTTGCAGTTCTATACATCAGGATTTTCCATTTAAAATTATTATGTTTAATTTGTTTAAAATATCCATATATTATTGGATATGCAGTAAATTTAAAAAAAAATGTCTCTGCTGGGTATACAAACGTATAGTTAGATTCATAATTAAAAAGGTTGCCATGAGGACTGTAACTGAGATCTTTCCCTTTCCTTAACCATGGTATAATTGCCTTACATGGAAATTCCAGGACGGGAACATTTTATAAATATGTGATTCGACAGAAGTGCATTGCTGTGCTTGATCAATGTGTGAGTACCACTTATTTTTATATGCTGAATTCCTATTTCATTTTTCTTTTTTTTTAATGTTTCGTTTATAATGGTGCACGTTTGTAGTTTCCCTGTCTATTAGTTATTCAGACACAATTTTACACTTAGGTGAAACATTGAAAATTGAGCTTTTTGCCTCATTCGTTCAGCTCGATGTTGTATTCATGTTACGTTGGTAGATTTTTGTTTGGCTGTTTCATCAACGAAACAGTAGAAACTGGATGTATACATCCTGCAAGCATTATGTTTCCACATTGAAGACTCGAGTTCATTTAAGTGAAAAAATTCGCAGCTTTAATCACCATATTTTGGACATTTTTTAAACCAGTGTAGCGTTTCCCTCTTTAACTATTAGTTGTGTGTCAGGTCAGTCAAAATTTTGGCCAGTGGCCAATAAAACAGGATGTATTTCAATCAGAGAAAATAATCAAATGTAGATGGAGTTCAAATAATTTAGTCGATTTAAAAAGGCCACAAAATGAAAGTCAGTTAAGGGAATATTTGGAATTTTCTCCTCCAAATGTTTTCTATAAACAAAACAAACAAACAAATACTATAAGGGTTATAATTGGAAAATGACATAATCAAATAACAAAAATAATCCACATACGTTAGCTTTGAATTTATGTTGAATGATGTCCAGTGGCAACTTATCTGTATAGCCTCCACAAGTGTACAAACCAATGCAGCTCATCACATATTAAGGTCTGAGTAGAGCCCTTAAGTGTCACATTTTAGTGCAGGGAAACAAAACATTTATTGTCATAGGTTGCTACAGTCAACGCTGGCTGTAAAGTGTGTCTTTCATTTCATGGCCCAATCCTGAAAATATGAGGAGGCTGGCAAGGAATGAGAAGACTGCTTCTCATTTAGATGACAGCCACAGAGTCAGCTAAGGGTGGCTTGACCTTGCTGCAGAAACAAATTAATAAATAAATAAAAGATGAATTTGTGTGGAGAAGCTATTTTGTGCATTTGGAAATGTTTCAGAAGGTGTTCACATTCACCAACATGGATAGTTAGTGAGAAATTACGAGTCCCATCGCCTTTCAAGGGCACTATACAGCATCAGTGAAGCAGAGAGAGTTAAAGCTCAGCTGCTGAGTTGTGCCACTGTCACAGAATGAGAACCATTCACAGGAGATATGTGGACACGTCCATAGGCTGCCAACCCGTACAAAATGGAAGAAAGACTACATTTCTTACTTCTCAATCAACCACCTGCACTCCTTCCTCTTTCCAGTACCAAGCCATCTTTCATTGACAGTGCATAATCAGTAGGTCAAATCACTAATTTTCAAAGCACACCTTTAGGCGCCCATTCAATGCTGGGGGGAAATTATAGGGTAGCTTCTTCCTAATAGCTTATCATTGAGCTACAAAGAGGAGGAGCAACAGATAAAGACAAGAGAGAGGAAGAGGATGATTGCCCAGCTGAGTGATGCTGGCGTCCGGTGGCATGAATATGTTCGGCTGGCTCGGCTCCACCGCCGATTGTGAGGGCAGATGTTGCTTTGGGCCCTCAGGCATGGCCATGATGCAGTGGCAGCAGGTTTGTCCAACCAGCTGCCGTCTCTAGTGTCATTCCACATTTGGAGCAAGGGATAGGAATCAAACTGGGCTTGACCAAAAGGGCAGGCTGTGGGGGTGCTGGGTGGGCAAGGGTGGGGGTGGGCACTTCACACCATGTGTGGCGACAAAAGGCCTGGCGGTCTGCAGTCAGGCTCGGGCTGCCAGTGCTTTTCAAGATGATGTTAGGGGTGGGCGGGCTGAGGGGGAGCTGACAGAGACAAATGGCTGAGCAGAGTGCTGGTCACAGGATGCAGCTGCTACACATCAATCGCTTCCTCATCACAGTTAGAATGACTGCCAGCTTCAGCTTTGAGCAAGTAGGTTTATTAGAGGGTATGAATACGGCTTCAAGTAAAAGCCACACAGAGATTTGAAAGTTGCGTCTGATAAAAACTTTAAGGACTTAACTTCTGTACATGGCTTCCTTCTTTATGGTTTGCTGCCATAAACCCAAAAAGGGTCTGCAATAAGCTTCTCAAAGAATAGTTCAAAGTATAATTCAGGTTTTTCACAACTTTACTTTTTCTTTACAGTTTTGGTCACTTTTTGGACAAGACTTTCTCTTCAAGGTTATTTCTGAGATTTGAGGGATTTTTAGAACACTGTAACATACAGGATGATTTTTGGGGGCAATGTTTACAGTAGATTTAGCAGTTATTTTACTTTGCAACTAGAGTAAATCCACCCATGATCAGTCTCAAATGAAAACAATTAGAAAGCCTGCCGCTGCTGCTCCAGTTGAAATTTCACTGTCAAACAAATCTTCCAGCTAGAGTATTTGACTTACCACTTAATACCCAAATGAAGTGTCTGGATGCATGACCATTTTTGCCATTTTTTTCAACAAACATGAGTTTGGTAAACATTGGCGAGTTGTGTGCATTCTGACATGATTTCTGAGATCACCAAGTTCGCAAAGTCACTCTTCATCACCATCTGGTGCTGCAAAAACTGTTTCCTGATATTTGCAGTGGCAGATTTATATGATTCACAGCACAAGATGAGAACTTTTCTGTGATTTTGCTCTTTTGCAGATCACTGTACTGCCTAATTTAAAACCTTCTCATAACAGACAGCTTTCCTGGCTGAGGCAGTGCTTTATGTATGTATGTATGTATGTATGTATGTATTTATTTATCTATCTTTGGACTTTGGAGAAATTTGAAATAAAGAATGATGGAAATCTTTTTACCAAATTTTAATGTCTCTGTAGTTACAGCAAAATCACTGTTTGAAGTAGATTTTACGAAATGACTTAATTGATCGGGGCAGGCTGTAGGATATCCTTTTCTTGGCTGAGGGAATATAATTGGAAGACAGAGACATTGTTATGTGAAGTGCTGATTAAATGAGGGGACCAAAACCATGCATTATGTCTCTTTTTACTTCCCAGCATCCAATCATAATCAGAGGCTCTAACAATAAAAGAAATGACATTCCTTCAACAGCAGAGGACAAAAAAGTAATCAGTGGCAGAGTAAAACAATTAGAAAATTAGATGTAATTGTCTACGCACCTTCCTGCATTAGGACAGAATCACTGCCTTCAAGATCCCTCTGCAACACAAAGCAGTGTGCAGTGAAAATATCAGCACAAGCCACAAGTCTGCAGCATTCTAAGCCCAGACAGAATGACTGACCACACAATGTGATTCCAGTTTGAATGTTTTCAGCAACATTTTTTCACGGCAGAGGTTAATGTACACTGACCTATCCCTCTCCAGCTAACTGCTCCTCCTTTGTCTTTTAGTGAAGCAGGAGTACAAGCGCAAGCTATGAGCCATGTCAGCTAGAGACTTAATAAGGTTCAGACGGCTCCAAAGGTCATCCAGCTTCTCAAAAGAGCAATAAAACTAATTTTCAGTTTTAACTGAATGTTGTATTTGAGGCTTGTACCGCATGTCTTCAGTCAGGAATTAATAGGCAGCACCAAACCAAAATCCAGGTCTAACTGGGCAGTCTGCGTACTTTAAGCGATCTTTTACTGACATCTGCTGGTGAAATCGGTTATTACTGCACTAAAGTGTAATAATAATTAAAAGATTGACTACAATGTTTTCTCATCAAGTTTTCTCTCGATGATTTTAGTAATTAATTGATTAAGTCAACCAGTAACGATGCAGAAGAGATCACATCAGCAAACTGTTTTGACTGCTCTTTGCTCAAAGTTGTTAAGGATTTTAATTGATATCATATGTGTTTCATAACTCAGCACAATAACTGAGAGGTGGCCGGACCACAGAATAATACAATGATCTATGAGCACTTTGGTTAGACAGATATTCAACTTTATGCATTATAGAAAAATTTTTTTCAAATTAGTATCAGTTTGTAATCTATTATCACACCGAACATTTTTATTTCATTCACATTTTCAATCAATTATAACACCAAACTGTGCACAGTGAGTCCGGTGTCCGGCTCGCGTTTCTTCTCCTCCAGTCGGGCATCTCCCTGAAAAGAGCAGAAAAACAACTGCTCCCTACTACTGCAGTTGTTACAGACATGCTTCCTCTAGGTTGGTGTCAACCTTAACCCGACACCTTGAAGTTTCTGTGCCTTGCTGCGCTATCGCCAGTGCAGGAACGCCATCCTCCCATAACCCCAACACATTCCTAAGGCAGCCTCTCCTTGCTTATGCTCTATGTTAGTGTCAGTGTGAACCAGTCTACCTTCAGCACCCTCCTTCACATCATGGAGTTAAATACTTGCAACTAATAAGGAGTGTATCAACTCTATTATGAACATACACTGCAAGTAATGTTAAAAATAAACTTTATTAAAATGCATTTGTAACAGGTTTCTTCACGACAATGCTGTCCTGCAATCCCAGAATTTATGGACTAGTAGAGGCAGCACATTTGGTTTTTACTGGCAGTCCAGGGATGACCTCTCTGCTCTTCTCTGCATCTGGCTGATAGACGAACAACAGCACAACCAAGACCAGTTGTAGCAACAGATCTTTCTGCAGGCAAAGTTATAACATACCAGGAGCTGAAGTGTAACCCAGTGTTAAGAACAATGAAAAGTGTACACTGGAGCCACTGTCTGTGTTTTTTTAGGAGATCTTTCACATTTCTGGACGGGATTAATCTTCAAGAAACAAGAAGTGCGAAAGCGGATCGTTGAATGAAACCATGAACCAGAACTGGTTTGTAAAAATGCTGCAGCTTCACTGGTGTGGAACTGGTTTAGCTTTGGTCCGTCAGACACACAACAAAGCACTATTTTTGGTAGCGCATGCTAGCGGGCCGTCGTTATTACCGTGTTGTTTGGAAAATACGGCACACTTAAAATCAATACTTTGATTTTTCTGAAAGTCGACAGAGCCCCTTATAACCCCGTGTGCCTTATGTATGAACTCTGGTTGTGTTTACTGACCTGGAATCAATTTTATGTGCACGGCGCTCGAAAATCTGTCGAATGTTTCAGTACGACTTTGCTGAGCTACGAAGCCGCACCGCTTGATGGATTGTCGGAGCATTACGGCTATCGTAGGCGGAGCCTCGCGGAGTGATACGTACTGTGCTTCAACATACTGTTACCGTATTGTGTGTGTATAACCTCTTTTTAAGTTTTGTGGATATTATACATGGTTATGCTGAGGATATGTCGGCCAGTTTCCACTGGAAATGCCTTTTGGTTAAACTGTCAGCAAAGAATTTGCATTTGCACAGTTACATGTTTATATAACTTTTATATAACACATAAAAACAGCTGCTTGTTTAAGTGAAAATACATTGATAGGTTTTTTTGCACTAATAAAGTTGTGGAGTTGAAAATTCCGAGAGGCGAATTACACATCATATATATATATATGTAATTCGCCTCTCGGCAGTCTATCCTTCAAGCTCGGGTCCTCTACCAGAGGTCTGGGAGCTTGAGGGTCCTGCACAGTATCTTAGTTGTTCCTAGGACACTGCTCTTCGGAACAGAGATCTCTACATAGCCTGCACCTGGGGTCTTGGCTCGTGTGATAGACCCCAGCCTCTATGGATCTTGTGCTCAGAGCTCGTTCCTGTTCTGCCATGATTAGTGCCTCTGTGCTGTCTTTCAGTCCAGCTTTGTCCAGCCACTGGTAGGATTTCTGGATGTTAGCCACCTCCTCTATCTGCCGGTGGTACATAGCGTGCAGGGGCCTGTCCTTCCATGATGGTTCCTCCTCTTTCTTGGGTTTCTGCTGCCGGAGGTATTCACTGAGCACGCTGTCAGTTTCTTCCTGATGTATTCGGGGATGTTCGTTGTCTCATCCTGGACCATGGTGCTCACACTCACCAGTCCCCGGCCTCCTTCCTTCTGGTTAGCATACAGCCTCAGGGTGCTGGACTTGGGTTGAAACCCTCCATGCATGGTAAGGAGCTTCCTTGTCTTGATGTCAGTGGCTTCCATCTCCTCCTTTGGCCAATTTATTATCCTAACAGGGTACCTGATCACGGGCAGGTGTAGGTGTTGATAGCCCGGATCTTGTTCTTACCATTCAGCCAACTTCTCAGGACTTGCCTGACCCTCTGCAGGTACTTGGTGGTTGCAGCTTTCCTAGCGGCCTCTTCATGGTTCCCATTTGCCTGATTTGAATTGAATTATGTTACTCTTATGTTACTCTTTGTCAAATACATTAAATTGGTGCTTTTCTTTTGTTGTGGTGGGGGCATGGTAGTACTCAGACTTCACCCTTCATCGACATGCTCCAACCTCAGGTTTCCAACTTTGTAGAGAAGGATTCAGCAGCAGGATAACACATGTCAGTGCTTTAAAAAATCTGTGCTTTAAAGAGTGAAGTACTTCAGACTGGAAAATAATAAGGACTCCTGACTGTCACCTAACCTTAGATCTACTGAGTCCTTTTGTGACTGAGAATGACAAAAGGGCTGATAATCTTTTGTGGTAAAGCACCTATGACCACAAGCTATAGTTCTTAAAAAAAAAAAGGAATGAAATCAAGCAGCAGATAAGAGCTTCCTCCCAAGAGTCTGACCACTCCCTTAGAGATGGGTTGAGGAACTTGAGTAGATTTGAGAATAGAGCTACTACTCCTCCACATCGGAAGCAACAGTTTAGGTGGTGGTGATGGCGTCTGACTAGAATGCCTCCTGGACGGCTCTGAGGTGAGGTGTTTCCAGCATGTTCAAGCGGGAGAAAGCAGGTACAGACCTAGGACACACATAAGAGATTGTCTCTCCTGATGGACTCTGAAATCTTTGGCATCTGCCCAGAAGAGAAGCTGGTTGGGGACAGTGAGGTTTTTTTCCCCTCTTGATAATTATAAAGAAAAAGAAAAAAGTCAACAATGATGATTCAGTTATTCTGTGTGCTACATTACTTAATTCCAGTTATCTACAGACTTATATTTGTAATGACTGTCAGGTAAAGCCCTAAACCAAAGACCAACTTATTTGAACCTCGTGTGAATACCTGTACTGCAATTTGCATGATTTAATATGTTATTAAAAGAATTAGAATAATATTTCCATTGTTTATTATCAGCAATTACTCAAATACATACAAACAAACAGTAGGAAAACTTGACTTATTTGTCACAAGCTTATCATGTTTAGCGCACCCACATTCACACTTCCAAGTTTGTTTCTTTTCTTTTCTTTTTTTTTTTAAAAGAATTTTATTTACAAATCATTTTCCAAGAAATATAAATTAAACATTCCACTGATTTACTACCAACAAACTCCACAGAATATTAAACTGCCATTTTCCGGCAATGTCTCAGTACTAATAAATACAACACTATCCATTCTGAGTGACTGGACCTTCAGCTTACTTCAGCCATTTTCACTTTTAAACATTTCTACACAATTATTCTTCCTAAAGTCTTTGAAAACAATAGAAAAGCTGGAAAGGTTCTGACATCATCCTCTGATACAGAAAGTTCAAGGGCTGAAAGACCAATTAGTTTTCAACATTGCTGAAGACTCCATAAACTGATGGACAATGAACATTACACTGGAGAGGCAATATCGGCTGGCAGAGGTCAAATTCAAAATGAGTCAAAAATCAAAGGTATACAGAAGACTTTAAGAGAAGAACCACAGAAAAAAAATTCCAATAAATTATTTTTGAGGATAAATAATATTTTTAAGCTACATATCAGAAAAAAGCCAGGCTGAGAGATTCCCAAATTCACCACATAACTGGTGCAGAACCAAGCTTAAAGATGTACACTTGTAGCTGATCGTAAGTAAATAACAAGTGGTCCAAAGTTAGTAGCCACTGGTAAAGCCATTATTTTCAATAATGAATTAAAAACAAACAAACAAACAAACAGCGCTAAAGTCAAAAATTTGGTGTTAAATATAATATTTCTTAGATGGACTCAACTGAGAGTTCTTGGGGATGAAAGAAACAATTTGATGATGAACTTATCTTCCATGTTTAGTTTTTTTAGACTTTTTCTTTGTTCTTTCCATGTAATAATCTAAAGGCTTTCATGATGTTTGAATTTTCCACAGAAGATTTTGATGTATGTTACGTATTTACAAAGATAAAATCACACAACCCCCAACTGGTTCTGAAATTTGGCCGCCCCTCCCTGAGCCTGTTCTGTCAGAGGTTTATTCCTGTTAAAAGGGAGTTTTTCCTCCCCACTGTCAACAAGTGCTTGTTCAAAGGGGGTTGGTTTGATTGTAGGGTCTTTATCTTATAATATAAAGCGCCTTGAAGTTGTGATTTGGCACTATATAAATTAAATTGAAATTAAAAAGTTTGTTACAATTAGTAAAAAAAATGTCAGAGATTAACTGGCAGAGTTTGGAACATTTAGCTAGACATAATAGAAAGATAAAGTTGAGACCACATTAAAAAAATCCTATTTACACAAAGTCCCATCAAATCATGTAAAAAGAGGCAATAGAAGAAAAATAATTACAAACATTGGTGAGTTTTCGTTTGCAAAAAGCCTTCTTCTGTACATTTCTACAACATCTGTATTGAGACAGGCATACCTAGACCTAAGTACATATCATGCTGCACTAATATAGTGCAAAATTATCCCTGAAAAATGGAGAAGGGACAGGCAGGCAGAAGTGATGCTGTCTCTGGGATTTATTAAGCTCCTTTTTGTCTCCTCGTCATATTGTTTCTTGTGAGATGCACCGAAGCCATAATGACACTCAGGCCTCCGAATGTTCATTTGACACAGAACAAGTGATATCAAGGCAATGTCACTGAGCAGTGAAAAAAATGAGGGAATGATTTTCACAGAAGTATTTGTTCTGCGGAGACACTATTCAGTGACTGTTGTTTGAATATTTTGGGCAGTGGTAGATGGCAAAGAAGCAAAGGAGGACTTTCAGCAGGAAACAAAGAATCCATGAAGGCTCTTGTGAAATAAATGCCAAAATGAACATTTAAAAACAGATGGGGAAAACTAGGCTGCTAATGAATGTGGTCAGTCTTGATCTTTGAGGTTCTTCTTTTGCATGTGAACGAGTCTCAGCATTGGCGCTGATATCAAAGGGTTTCCACGGCGATGCCGTAAGTTCTGAAAGAAGACAAATGTTTGTACGTTGAGCAGGAAGACTTCTACATGTCTGCATCTCCATCGTAAGCCAGAGTCAAAGGCTTCAGTCTGTTGTTCATCTGGCGTCTCTGTGGCTTCTTTGGCTTTTTGCTACAGAACAAACAAAGAACAGGTGAGGAACAGGAAGACAATCTGATAGCAGCCACCTGACAGTAACTTCCACTCATGACCAACCTGTTACATACGAGACATGATTCTGTGTTTCTGTCATATCTGCCCTAAAAACAACATCACTGTCTTTGGAAGTTTATCCATCAGTCTTCAGCTGTCCCTCCTCATTTATACACTGTTGCTAAAGAGGAGAGCTGTACAAAATAAAGTCCTTTATAGTTTTCAAAATTGGCTTCAGAGTTATTATAACTCTGGGACAACGTTTAGCGTTTTCCACTGGTCACTGAGCACAGGTGCTACACATTGATACATTACCACATCACTATTTTCTAAACTTTGGTTACAGTCCTGGTAATATTAACTTAAAATAAACATTAAAATGTGCAAAAACGGTGATATTGCATTTGCTCTGCAATATGAGAGAAGTTGAAATTCTACATTTCCAGAGGTTTCTTCATATTGAAAGGGAGTTTTTCCTTCCCACTGTGGTCAAGTGCATGCTCATACCAAATGGTCTGATTGTTGGGGTCTTTACCTTGCAATATAAAGCACCTCGAGGCGAGTGTTGTTTTGAATTGTTGCTATATTAATAAAACTGAAGTGAACTGAATTGAAATTGTTTAACCAAGACTTAATTCAACTAATAAACTTGTACAAATATGATTCAATATTTTCACCACAAGGTCAACTTTTCAACTTTTTGCTGTCAAATCAGCAGCTTTTTGGTTTTCTCACCTCTAGTAGGTGATCCACTGAAATGATTGAACAAGCAATCTGGATGTTTGGGAACATGTCACATGTCGTAGAGAATAAAAGGAGTTAAGTAAGGCCTTGACTACGTGATAAGAGTTTCAAATGGAGCTGGGTGTGGCAGTGAGTGCTGTAGCTCTGGATGTTGTTGTGATGATGGAGGCTTTGAGAGCTGTGCCTCATATTGCTGTTGCTTTTCCTGCAGCTGCGGTTGCTGTTTGTTGCACCACTTTAACTCCTCTTGCTCTAGTTTCTGGCAGGCAGGACAGGTATAAGTGCAGCTGTTTTGCTCCATCCAATAAATCCTGTCTGAGGGGGACTTGGAGCTTGACTTGCAGCAAAGGCAACAACCACAACAACTAAATAGAGTGTGAGAGGGTAGAAAGAAAAAAGGGACAAGACAAGACAAGAAGGAACAAATGATAAGGGAAACAGAAAAATGAAAAACAAAAACAAATGAAGAAATAATTGTGAGCAGTGTTGTGATGGAGGTCAGATCCCATGTCATTTTATTGGATGATGCTTTTTTTTCATAATATGGCCTTTAAATAGACAATGCAAGATGGAAGACAGGCGTTACACTTCATTCTACATGAAAACCGAAATCTAAGAAGTCTGTTGACGTGTCGTTGATTTAATAGGCGCACTGACTCGCCTCTGTCAGTGCGCCCCAGGGCAGCTGTGGCTACAATGTAGCTTGTCGTCAACAGTGTGTGAATGTAGTGTAAAGCGCTTTGGGGTCCATAGGGACTAAGTAAAGTGCTATACAAATACAGGCCATTTACCATTTACCAATAGATCGGACTCTGACTTTTGAGCTTAGTATGGCTCAGTGATCAGGTAGACAATTGGTTGTTAAAAACAAATTGCTATCTGATCAGTGAACATGATGTCAGAGCCATTATTTAAAAAAGAAAAATCCTTACTGACTCGTCCTTATGGTCGCCAAACTGGCCAATGTGTGACATTCCCAACATCAAAAATAATCAAAAAAGTTGTAAGATTGTTGCAGGATGTTCAGATTCTTTTGCAACATCCAATCTGCAATAGCAGATGGGTGCTTCATCATGACAGTGCACACTCACAGTACACTGAAAATGCTCACCCGCTACGGATTTGACTCCCTGTGACTCGTCCCACTTTGATTTTTTAGGATTCTATTTCATTTAGTCCTAAACTTTATGAGACACAGTACAAAATCACTAATTGCTAATTAGTGAACTACATTTTAATTTGACTTTCTTTCATGGTGATCTCCATCACATCACTTAATGTACATTATTGACATCATGAGGGAAAAAAATCAAATTGATGATGAAGTCAGAACATATTTCAGATGTGTTACTTTACCATGCTAAGTATGTCATGGAGATTATAAAGACAAGCAGCACAAATGCTCCTGCTGCTACTCCATACACCCAGGTTTTCAGCTTCCCATCTGCAGAGACACATAGACAGCAATGGTCAGCACTTACGATTGGACAGTTTTATTTAGACAAAGGTGACCCGAGTAAATACAAAATGCAGTTATTAAATTATGACTTCCTTTATTAAATGAAAAAGTTTATCTAGGGTTATCTGCAAAGGAGCCCTCTAAACCTAATATTGGGTTATCAGCCCTCCCTTTTTTCTCTCTCTCTCATTCTATTCTTTTTCTTCTTCTTTTTTTTTATTTTATTATTACTTCCCCTATCTTTTGCCAACATAGCTCACCCTCGGTCAGCTCCGGCAGAATAACCACTCCAATTACAATGTGAATAATGACAGAAAAGAAAAGAAAAGAAAGCTCACACCACCACCTCTGTGTTTTACTTGTATACCTCATACATCTCTAAAGTTAGAAATATCCTGTCTCAGAGTGACGCTGAAAAACTAGTTCATGCATTTATTACTTCCAGGCTGGACGACTGCAATTCATTATTATCAGGAAGTCCTAAAAACTCCCTGAAAAGCCTTCAGCAGCAAAGTCATTTAAAAATTCCTTATTTGGCTTAGGTGGTGGGAGTATATACAAGGAGCTGTACTGCGATGTATTCAAATGAGTGGAAGGGTGGGGAAGAGACAGGGAGAACTTTCCAGTGCTTGTGGTGAATTATCACGAGGCCGCCGCCCCTCCCAGAGTTGCGAGATTGACAGATGTAAACAAATTCAGATGGAGTAGAGTCATTAAGTGAAACAAAATCATTAGGCTGTTTCCACGTTTCAGTCAAGCAAAGAAAGTCCAAGAGAGGAGATCCTGGACAAGATGTCCCTTACCGGTAAGAGCGAATGTTTAAAAGACAGAAGTTGATGCTGGAATTACGATGCCAGGCTTAGCCGACCTAACAAGGTGTGCCAGCACATTGTGGTCAACAGTCCGGTCAGTTTTCCGGGGATGACGACGAGTTTTGGACCAGATGGACTGGACACTATTGAGTTAGTGTCATTGGTATTGAAGTTTCGCTGAAGCCCTCGGTGAATTTACGTGTGGCGGGGCTTGAAAGCGATGTCTGGATAGAGTTAAATCAGAATCAGAAAGGCTTAATTTATCTCCAAGGGGCAATTAAGAAAGTAAAGCGCCACAGGTAGAGAGTTAGGAAGCGGAGTTGCAGAAGTTCAGAGTACTGAAGTAGAGCTGTCGCTGGGTGACGAGCGATGGAACGAAAACAACCCAGGTGAGCACGGATCACACAGACACCCTGTGGATCCACATCTTGATCAGGGCTGCCGCTGAATGTAGACAGTTGGAAAAGGCCATGAGGGTAAAAGACCGAGCAGGCAGCTGGAGTGCGAGCAGTAAAAACCCGCAAATATTGCAAAAGCAAGTCAAAACAGGATTGTGCTTTAAATACGCTTAAAATACTTCAGTCAAGTTGTCGTCAATAACTTTAAAACAAAATAAAAACAAATAACAACGAGAATAAATCGGTGAGCAGCGGCAGCCAGATGCGCCAGCGTTCATTCAGCCAAAAGACTAGTGTCTGTGACAGCAGAGCAGGAGCACTGGTGCGGCCGGTATCGGACCTTTAATGCTACTCGGGTTCCCAGATTTTATCAGAGGAGGCAGGGTAGCCACCTGGATAACAGACGCAGTTAGTGCTGGCTGAGTCTCACAGATCGGCTTCATCTGAACTCTGCAGTGCCTGCTGGGTAATACTCATAGGATCAGAGGTTAAACAGTGAGCTCATCCAGACTTCCTTTATTGAGGAGCTGGTTCCACCAGAATGACACTTTTGATCTGTAATCTGGATCTTAACCTGCTCCAGAGCAGGTTAGGTGTGCAGCATGGGTTAACCCTGATGTGACCTGGATAACCCAAAATCCCGCTTCGTAGTACAGGCCTCTGATCGGCAGTGTTAGGGTAAGTGAATCCAGATAACAGAGAAATCCTGGCTGTGCTGAAAGCGTTAACACAAAGCTTGCTCGGTGTTAACAGAAGGAAAATGTTGGCTTGTTATTTTTCATCACAGATGTTTTAGTCCAATAATAATTTGCATGGTTGTATTGACACCCATTAGCATAAACCGGACTTTACAACCTCTTCATCAGGTCAAATCAAACCATTTAATGTAAAAAGTAATAATGCCGTGTTCCAGATACCTGAGGTCACTCCCGAGCAGAGATGGGCAGTACTGTAATCCGATTACTTTTTTCAAGTAACGCATAAAGTAAGGGATTACTATTGCAAAAAATAGAATAGAATAGAATAGAATTCAACTTTATTGTCATTGCACATGCACAGGTACAGGGCAACGAAATGCAGTTTGCATCCATCCAGAAGTGCTTAGTGATATAGATATATTACAATATATATTAGCAATAATATAGATATGTAAGTATATTACAGAAATGGGTCTATTATGTTATAATGTACACGGTATGAAGTATGTTGTGAATATTCTATAACTATAAGTATGTACAGGCTGTAGTGAGTACAAGCTATGTACAGGATATGGACAGGATATGGACAGGATATAAATATGAAAAACTATACAGAATATGAAATAAATAACTTTACAGGAATCTGAGATATACAGCTATACAGAAATGGGAACTATGCAAGTTGTAAACAGTTGTAGGGTTAAAAATTATCGTATGTACAGAATGATTGTTTACACAGGGCTATACAGTAGTGCAGTTAAGGTAAGTGAGGGTGTGGATAATTTCTACAGAGGCTATATAAAGTGCTAGTGGTTGTGAGTGGTGGTTCACTCCATGTTATTATTGTGTGTTTGAGGGTACAGTTGTCCATTGTGTGTGTGTGTGTATGTTCAGTCCATGAGTTAACGTGGGTCAGATGTCAGGAGGCAGAGTTCAGGAGTCTGACAGCTGTGGGGAAGAAGCTGTTCCGGTACCTGGTGGTCTTAGTCCGGAGGCTCCTGTAGCGCCTCCCAGAGGGCAGGAGGGTGAAGAGTCCATGTGATGGGTGACTGGGGTCTCTGATGATTTTCCCAGCCCTTTTCAGACACCGCTTCCTGTAGATGTCTTTTATGGCAGGAAGTGGTGCTCCGGCGATGCGCTGGGCAGTTTTCACGACCCTCTGCAACGCCTTCCGGTCCGAGGCAGAGCAGTTCCCGTACCAGACTGTTATACAGTTGGTCAGGATGCTCTCGATGGTGCAGCGATAGAAGTTCACCAGGATGTCTGAGGACAGGTGGTTCTTCCTCAGAGTCCTCAAGAAGAAGAGGCGCTGGTGAGCCTTCTTGACCAGCTTGGAGCAGTTGGTCGTCCAGGTGAGATCCTCGGAGATGTGGACTCCCAGGAACTTGAAGCTGCTCACACGCTCCACAGCCGTCCCCTTAATGTGGATGGGTGGATGTGGGTCAGCATTCCTCCTGTAGTCCACGATGAGCTCCTTGGTCTTCTCGGTGTTAAGCAGCAGGTTGTTTGTGTCGCACCACTCAGCCAGATGATCCACCTCCTCCCTGTAGGCGGCCTCATCGTTGTCATTGATGAGGCCAATCACCGTGGTGTCATCTGCAAACTTAATGATGGTGTTGGAACCATCAGCAGGTCTGCAGTCGTGGGTGAAGAGGGAGTAGAGGAAAGGGCTCATCACACAGCCTTGTGGTACACCGGTGTTCATTGTGATGGTAGATGAGCAGCGGTTATCCAGCCGGACATGTTGGGGGCGGTTGGTCAGGAAGTCCAGTAACCATTTGCAGATGAGGGAACTGATGCCCAGGTCTGTCAGTTTCCTGATGAGTTGTGAGGGGTGGATTGTATTGAATGCTGAACTGAAGTCTATAAACAGCATTCTGGCGTAGGGTGTTGTTGTTGTCCAGGTGTGAGAGGACAGAGTGCAGTGCGATGGAGACTGCATCCTCTGTGCTCCTGTTCTGGCGGTATGCGAATTGGTGGGGGTCCAGGGTGGGGGGGAGACAGGATTTGAAGTGTGCTAGGACCAGCTGCTCTAAGCACTTAGTGATGATGGGGGTGAGTGCTACTGGGCGGTAGTCACTGAGGCAAGATGGGTTGGAGTTTTTGGGTATCGGGACAATGGAGGTGGATTTGAAGCAGGCCGGTACCACAGCGTGGGCCAAGGACAGGTTGAATATGTCTGTCAGCACTCCTGCAAGCTCCTCAGAACACGCTCTGAGAACACGCCCGGGGATGCCATCGGGACCTGCAGCCTTGTGGACATTGATCCTGCTCAGCACCGCTCCTACATCGGTGGGGGAGAGAGTCAGAGGTTGGTGGTCTGGCGTCACGTCTGCTTTGGTTGTGGTTGTGGGGTTCCCTCGCTCAAAACGAGCATAAAAGTTGTTGAGCTCGTTGAGGAAGGAGACATCAGGAATTAGAAAAAAACATCAAATCACTAGAAGAAGCCTACGCGTCCCACCAAGATCAGGAAACATTGAACAAAATACGCAAAACAAAACTAGAATTAAATGAGATAATTGATAAAAAAAACAAAATTCTTAGTACAAAGACTACGCCTACAAAATTATGAACATGGTAATAAATCCGGTCAATTTCTAGCAAACCAGCTAAAAATAAATAAAGAAAAAACAACTATATGTGCTGTTCAAGATTCATCTGGGAACACATTATATGAACCGATACAAATAAACAACATTTTCAGGGATTTCTATAAAACGTTGTATTCACCACAAATAAACCCATCTAAAAAAGAAATTGATCAGTTTTTGGACAACATAACTCTTCCAAAATTATTGGACACTCAAGCAATGGCACTGGATTCACCACTGACACCAGGTGAACTCCAGGAAGCCCTGATAAGTATGCACAATAATAAGGCTCCAGGTCCAGATGGCTTTCCTGCAGAATTCTACAAAGAATTCTGGTCGATTCTAGCACCAGTTTTCTACAGAACGTTGTTGGAAATTAAAGAAAAGGGCAGACTTCCATCAAATATGAATTCTGCAAACATTAATCTCCTGCTAAAACCAGGCAAAGACCCTGTATATCCCTCAAGCTAACGTCCAATATCCCTTATAAATGTAGACCTTAATATAATCTGCAAAGCTCTCTCAAAGAGACTGGAGAAAATAACCCCCCTCTTAATTCATCCTGACCAAACTGGTTTCATAAAAGGTAGGCACTCATCAACAAATACACGTAGATTACTTAATTTGATAGACTACTCATACAGTAAAAACCTAGAAACTACAATATTCTCTTTAGACGCAGAAAAAGCATTTGACAGAGTTAACTGGAAATTTCTATTTGCAACTTTACACAAATTTGGTTTTGGATCCTCTTTCATAAACTGGTTAAAAATATTATATAATTCCCCAACAGCTTGTGTTAGAACAAATGACCAGACATCCTCCAGCTTCTGTCTCTTGAGGGGCACCAGGCAGGGATGCCCACTCTCCCCTTCACTATTTGCAATTTTTATTGAACCACTAGCAGCAGCAATTAGACAGAATTCAGTAATTAAGGGCATAAAATGCAAGAACGTGGAACATAAAATCAGCCTTTATGCGGATGATGTGTTACTCTTTCTCCAAAATTCACAAACCAATATCTCTGGGGTGATTGAATTGATAAACTCTTTTGCAAGAATATCAGATTACTCAATTAACTGGTCAAAATCTACAGTCCTACCGATTAATTGCTCCTTCCATAATTCCTCTTCTACACCACTGCAATCGGGAAATATAAAATATTTAGGTATTAATGTTTCTCCCAAGCTTGCAGATCTAACTAAATTAAACCATATCCCACTTTTAAAGAAGGTAGAAGATGATCTGGCTAGATGGAAATGTCTACCCATATCACTCATGGGAAGGGTTGCCGCTATAAAAATGATGGTCTTACCAAAAATAAATTATTTATTCTCAATGATCCCAACTAAACCGCCACAAGATTGGTTCAGATCTCTAGATTCATGTATGTCCAAATTCCTTTGGAAAAATAAACCCCCACGTATAAGCTTAAAAACACTACAAAAGACCAAGGATAAAGGAGGACTAGAACTGCCTAACTTTCAGCACTACTTCTTAGCCAACAGGCTTCAGTTTATCTCAGGATGGCTAAAACACACCCTCTTAGATGAACCTTGGCTAGATGTAGAACAAGCACTCTGCAATAATCTAGAGATCTCAGACCTACCATTTATCAGCTCAAACATCCAACGACATGAATGCTTTAAAAGCATCAACATCAGCTCTTCTCTGACAGCATGGTGGGAGTTTCTAAAATTGACGGCGTCTTCATTAATCCCATGCAAACGTACACCTATCTGGAACAACCCTGACATATTACAAAACAATAATATGATAAACTTTTCAGATTGGAGTGATAAAGGAATCAAATATTTAGAACATATACTAGAAGGAACAGCATTTATTTCATTTGACGGACTAGTTACACAATATGGGATCAACAAGAAAAGATTTTTAGAATATCAACAAATTAAATCCATAGTAAAAAAGAAATTTAAACCGGGTCAAGTTGAACTACAAACACCACCAAGTGTGGTTCAATTTCTTACTCTTAAACCCCCCAAATTACTATCCAAAATATACAGAATGCTTTCTAAAACAGATGAATCAATATCACTTCCTATTGCAAAATGGGAAGCGGATTTATCAGTTAACTTAGACCTAAACTTCTGGTCTCAGATTTGCTTAAAAACCTTTCATCTAATTAGAAATCCCAGTCTTCAATTAATTCAATACAAAATATTACATAGAGTGCACTATACAGGTCATCGGATGTTCAAGATGGGCTTTTCGTCTACCAACAACTGCTCACACTGCCAAACCAATTCACCGGACAATTATATCCACGCTCTTTGGTTCTGTCCACCAGTTCAGAAGTTTTGGCGCGAGATATGTGAAGACTTATCGAAGTGTCTGAAATGTAACATTCCAACTTCCCCCTTAGTGTGTTTGTTGGGCAGCTTAGATAATGTCACTTCAGAAAAGAATATCGCCCATATGGTTTTCACTGCCCTATGCATAGCCAAGAAAACAGTCCTCATGAACTGGAAAAATAAAAATAATCTTAATTCTAACCAATATAGAAATTATCTATTAGATTACATTAGTCTTGATACAGCCTCTGCCACCACATCAGATCAATTGCTCTGGGCTCCTTTGATCAGCTCCATCACCTAGTGGGGGTGGGGGGTCATAGTTTGGTCCCGCCTTCACTGTTGTGATTGGTGTGGGGGTAGGGACAGGCTTAGGGCGTCGGGGGGTTCCCCGGAGGCATCTTCCTTGGGGGGCTCAACCCGGGTAGCGGTCATGTCCGGTTAGGGGCTCTGTTGGCTCTCAGGTGACTGTTTCCTCGCGGCTGCGTGCAGCGGGGCTAGGGGAGGGTCTGTGCTGACGGACGTGGGTTACTGACCTGGTAGCCTGGCTGCCCCTGGGTGGGTCCGGGATGGGCGTGAGGTTCTGGGGGCGCTCCGTCTCTGGGCTGGGACCCGGACCGGGCCTCGGGGGCTTGGGTCCTGGTTGGTGTGTTGCCGGGGTTGTGGGCGGGTGGGTGCATGGGGGCCCAGCCCTGGAGCAGGGTGCCGCCGGTGCGTCGAGCCACCTGGGGGGCTCTTCAACTGGTGGGGGAGATTGTCACATCTTGCAGGAGCTTTCCTCTCCTCAGGAGCTCCCTCTGCAGGAGGGGGAGATACAGGAGAGGTGGAGGAAGATCTCAGCCTGGGTGTTTATTGTCTTATGTAGTCTGGAAGATGAGTGGATGGTGGGGTGGGTGCAGTTTTCTCTGTGGTGGGGTTGGGTGGACTGTCCCGGGCTCTGTGGGGCCGGGCGGCGCTGCTGCACTGGGCCCGGTCTGGATGGGCCTGGGCCCCCTTTCCCTGGCGGGTCGCGGAGTATGGGGGTGCCTACTGGGGTCAGCGGGGGAGCTGGGGTACATGGTGATCCGTTTCTGGGTGGTGACACTGTCTGTGGTTTCGGAGATGTAATCCAGTACAGATGAGGCGTACTGGTCCAGGTCTGTGTGGGTGAACATATTCCAGTCTGTGTTTTTAAATCTGTCCTGGAGCACTG
Source organism: Mchenga conophoros (assembly GCF_057382185.1). Classification (NCBI taxonomy): domain Eukaryota; kingdom Metazoa; phylum Chordata; class Actinopteri; order Cichliformes; family Cichlidae; genus Mchenga; species Mchenga conophoros. The sequence continues at coordinate 36,171,305 of NC_140546.1, forward strand.
CGTCTGTCCCCTCTGGCCACACTTTAATTGTCCTCACAGCAGGTTTCACACGTTGGATGAGTGGTGAATACCTAGGTGTAAGGAACAGGGAGAGATGGTCCGATTGTCCAATGTGGGGGAGGGGTGTGGCTTTGTAGGCTCCAGCCAGGTTGGAATACACATGGTCTAAAGTCTTGTCTCCTCTGGTGTGGCAGGAGACATGTTGGTGGAATCTGGGGAGGACTGTCTTTAAGTTGGTGTGGTTGAAGTCGCCAGCAACAATAAAAGCAGCCTCGGGGTGTTTATTCTGGTGTTTGTTAATGGCTGCAGAAAGTTCTTTCATGGCCAACCTAGCATTAGCGTCGGGGGGTATATACACGGCAGTGAGTATGATCGAAGTGAGTTCTCTGGGGAGATAATAAGGTCTGCATTTGACCATTAAAAACTCCGCATTAGGTGAGCAGTGACTCTCAGTAGTAGTGGAGTTCATGCACCAAGCATTGTTAATATAAATGCACAAACCTCCACCTCTGGTCTTGCCGGAGTCATCTGCTAGCCTGTCGGCTCGGTGTGTGTGGCGTCCTGCTAACTCGATAGCATTGTCCGGGCAGCTGTTGTTCAACCATGTTTCGGTGAAAAACATGACATTTGAGTCCATAATCCGTCTGTTGTTAGTGATGGAGAGCCGTATCTCATCCATTTTGTTTGCCAGAGAACGGACATTGGCGAGGAAAATACTGGGTAAAGGCAGCCGGTGTGGTGTTAGCTTTAGCTTAGCCCGTAGCCCTCCGCGCCTACCTCGCCTTTGTTTACGATCTCGGCGCCGTCTGCGTGCACTTCCGCCCGGCCGGGTAGAGTGGGCAGCCTCCGGTGTTCTGGAGATCTCTGGGATGAGTCGGAGATCGGCGATAAAACTGTTGGAGTTATGAGTCCAGATGTCCAGAAGCTCTTGTCTGCTGTAGGTCAGGAACGCACAGCAATTCTGGACGAATAATCCGGTTAAAAGTAGATAAAAAACTGCTAAATAGCAGATTCTGGAGAGACACTGAGCCTCGCGTTGTTCACGCGCCGCCATCATGGATGTGATGAGGTAATTAGATTACCGTTACTTTCCCGTAAGCATGCTGCGTTACTGCATTACTAAAACCGTGATTTTTTTGTGAGTGTCTCATGACATTGATGTAAGCGAGTGCCACGTTCGTGACAACAGCTGTGTGCAGATCAAGAATGGATCATATATCGAGTGCAGGAGAGAGTATGAGCGTGCAGCGTTTAAAGCGTGGAAGTACTGACCTTACTTTGAGTTTGATTCCATAAAAAGTGACAAGAACATTAGTGTCCGCTGTGCGTGGGAAGAAAACTTCTTTTTACAGCGAAAAAAACCCCTAAACTTCCGAGCAAGCACCGAGTAGCTACGACGTAATGGGAAACTCACAGAGAAACTCGCGGATTCTTCAACTGACCGCAGCACACCTGCACCAGGGTAAACCTCCGCCTACCCCACTCCTGCTTTACAGGTGAAAATAGAGCAACAGGACCGCTGAGTCTTTGACTTTATTTATTTTCTGTGTTTCACTTGCATTTATTTGAAAGAGTGAGTGTAAACACAAAAAATGTTTTTATTTTAAGTGCTGGAATGTGCAGAAAATAGGTTTAAATGTTAAACAAATTTCTTCCAGTCAGAGAATGGTGCAAATAATTTAATGTTTGCTTGATGCATTTTATATGATGGATTATGCAGAAAAAGTAGAATTGGGCAGAAAGATCACCAATTCAGGTTGTAAATCATGTTTTTAAAAAGTAACTAAGTAACTAATTAGTTTTGAAAATAAGTAATCAGTAAAGTAACGGGATTACTTTTTGAGGGAAGTAATCAGTAATTAGGTACTGATTACTTTTTTCAAGTAATTTGGCCAACACTGCTCCCGAGTTAGCGCATTCCAGACAAAAGCAAAAAAAAACAAAACAGGTTTGTTAAGTTTGTTAACTAAGAATATAATGTATATAATGTTGGTCCCCTGTCTCGCCAGCTGGCTCACATTGGCCCACAGTGTTGTTTTTGTTGTTTTCCATGTCGCTCGCTCTCCTCTGTCTGCCTGGGCAGAACTCATTACTGGGCTCCCGCTTTTGGCCAACGCATCTGCGCTGATGATCGGCACCTGCAGCTAATTAGTTCCTGTTTTCCCTGGCCGCTATTTATGGTTGAGGCTCGGAGCAGCTCATCGCTGGAACGTTGAATGCCCCGAGTTTGGAAAGCCCCGGCTAAGTCTAAGTTTGCTTTTGTGATTGTTCAGTGTAGTGTTAACACTCGCTTCTGTGTGTAGGTTCCTTGGACCCCGAATGATGCCAACTTATCCCAAAGTCCAGCCAATGATGCGATTCACATTCGTGTATACGCAGCTAATCAACGTCGCTGACAGGCTATGACAGCGTCCTCATGTGCGACACCGGTGTTTTAGCAAAGCGGCTGATGTGGAGTGAAGCCACGTTAATGACAACGTGTACAACCATTGGAGACGTGAGCAGGACAGACGGAACAACTGACGGACAAAGTGTGGACTTTATACCAGTTTTTAAATTGTGTTGATCGGCCACGTAAAACCAGAGTTATGATAAAATATCTGCAATGTTTGGTTTTCTTCCTGAATACTGTCGTTGTTTATATTTACTGCAGGAAGAAAATGGCGTTTTATAAGGAAAACGCTTCAAAGCACTCTCCACCTGTGAGCAAAAACAAAACCAAAAAAATCCCACCCTTTCCTATTGGTGGACAAATGTACCATGTGGACCAATCAAAAAATGATATGGCAACATGGCATTTAGTTGTTTAGGACGGGGGAAGTTTTAGGAGTGACGGCGTGTTTCAGATGTGAGAGATTTGCACATTTAGCGCAAATCTTGTGTAGTTAGTGTGTAGTTAGTGTGTAGTGTAGTCAATAGTTTTGTTGTGTGTCAGAACAATGAGGCGACTGCTGAGTGTTACAGGTGTTACAGCAGTGACACATCTGCTGCTGTCAGGCCTGCAGGTATCAGGCTGTTGTTCTCCTTCATCTCATAGTGGACAGAAATTATTTTTGGAGTGACACAAATAATTTGTGTGGCATCCGATTTGATGCAGAACAGCTGATTGTTCTGTGAATAGTTTGAAATGTTTATTTAAAAAACGCCTTGGCTGCATTTTTAGGTAAACAGCTGCAAAATACTTTGTTGTTTGCAAAACTCAGTTACTTTTTTGAAGAAGTAACTATATAATTAGTTACCCAACATTGGTCATTATTTACTGTATTTTGCAGACAGAGTTACAGACTCTCTCCCAGACCACAGACTCAGACTCATAATACAAGTCAGAGCTTTATAATAAATAATAAATAAAGAAAGTTGTGTTTTCAAAATTGGAGTTGAAGTTATTTTTCCTTCCAATAGTGTTAACATGCTACACAGGTCATGAACAAGATTTTTTATTTATTTTCATTGTAAGTGGGCTAAAGCAGTTAATTAAAAGTAGTCTAACATAAATGCTGTAATTTGATTACTTTAATAAACATGTAACTTGGATGGATTCGATGCTGGCGTGACCACAGTGCACACGTCTGCTGTTGCTCACAGTGGTCCAAGGGACGCTCAGGGAGTTTGTGTGTTCGCTCACACACGTGAAAAATTAGAGGGGACATTGTTCACCAAATGACTGATTATGTCTGCCCTAAGCTGACACCAGCTTGGAGCCTCAAAACACAGTTGATCCTAGAAACAGCATGATGCACTTGGTTTTAAAACCCCCTGAAGACCCCACAGCTTATGCTTGGCTGCGTTTTTTTATTGATTTTAGCTCTGCTTTTAATACTATCCAGCCTTTTTCAGAAGCTAAAACAGAGGACACACAGCTCTATTATTAAATGGTAAAAAATTCTTTTTTCACAAATGTTTTAAAAATGGTTGTATAACTATGTTGGTTTTCATGTTGGCTGGGTGGGCTCTCTCAAAAAGTCATGCTTCTGTCTGAGCATTTTTGTGTTTCCTGTTTTAAGCACGTATAAGTATAATTAGACACAAAATAATAGCGTGGTCTGGAAATTTCTCAGTAAAATGGAGGCTGTTAAAATTGGTGCAGGCAGCCATGAAAATTATAGTCCAGAAAGCCCACAGCCCTTATCAGAACAGTGTGCATTACAGCAAGCCACAGGAATTTTGTGCAATCTAAGTCATATCCTGTACTTGCAATATGAGCTGTTACTTTCTGACAGAAGATTTGAAAATTTAAAAGGTTTAAGAATTCATTTGTAACTTGCTCGATTAATGCTCTGAATAACTCTAAATGGTTTGTAGTGGTGGTTGTTGTAATGCTTGTCCTGTTGGAGTCCAGAACAAATGTCCTCTTTGGAAACAATAAATTACATTAAAAGAAACGAATGAATGAATATTTCTGTGGAAGCTTCTGATTTGATCCTACCAGTGCTTAGGTTTCTGCTATAGTCGGTTCCTCATCTGATCAGCAGGGGGCAGCAGAATATAACATAAGATAATATTTGGAATTTGTCCAAATTTTTCAGTGTTTAAAAAAAAATTCCCAATGTAGCCTCAAGGTTCACAATAGTACAAAGTCTGTAATAAAAGATTATAAATAAATTACAGAAATCATTTTACCATTTCTGAGATTAAACATTGCATTCACATAATGGGCTTCTTGTTTAAATATATTCTCATTTCTTATAGACCTGACAGAGATGGCTCTGTTACCTGGACCAAAGGGCTGCAGGAACCAGGTGCGTCCTGCCCTGCCTGGTGAGCTGGCTGCAGGTTGAGTGGGGTTGAAGCCTCGGATCGTCTTAACGTCAGCCTTGTTGTCACCTGCAGTGGGGATCTCTAGCACTGGAATGACAGTGCACTGGTCCAGCAAGCCATCAGATGTCATCACTTCAGTGTAGCCATCTTCACAGCCGCACACACCCGCCTGAAACAGGAAAGAGAAATTTCATAATGCAATCTGTTATATGAAACTATGTAAACGAAACTCTGAGCAGCAGAGATGTGCCATAGGTAACACAAGGAATAAAAGTTTCTGGAAGTCAAATAATTTTCAAACTGCTTTAAAAAGGGAGAAAAGACGGCTTTGTGGTGTTTATTCACAGCAGATACCAATCAATCAACATTTTTATATTTTCTTTTTCCTTTTTATGGTTTGGTTTTGGTATCTGACCAATTCATTGCATTACATGTAAAGTTGATAAACTATGAGTTTTTGAAAATCCCCAGATTAACTTGAGTTGTTTTGGAGTCTGTTTTAGAGAAGTTAAGTCTTCCTGATAAACATGTAATAAGAACACTGCCTGATGTCAAGCAGTAACTGCTTCTACAACTGTCGCAGAGCGACTGCAACGGCTTTGTTGCCTTGTTTGAGGACATGTCATGCCTCTTTTCCACTAGTACCTACTTAGCTCAAACTGACTCGACTCGACTCAGTCTACGTCATTTTTAATTACAATTGAGTAAGAGTATAACAACCACCTAACGTGCATGGGGTTGTTATAGCAATGCAGCCAAAAATCCTGTGATGTCACTTGCATGGGACAAAAACAACACACAATCCAGGGCACTGAGGCCATGGTATACGTGCTGCTGCTGGTAAGTGTCTGGACTTCATTCCTGGACACGGTGCTGATTTTTGTGCAGCCAGTTCCCATGTTGCCAGGTTTCAAATTTTGATTTTTGTGAAGGAGTCGTTCTAATGCCTCAAGTGATGCCACTGACTGACCAGTCAGTCTGTTGATCAGATCAATTTAGATAGTTTGGAACCTGATCGAGTAGGTCCTAAAAAAGTACGTAGTACAAAGTACTGTCACCTAATGGAAAACCCTCAAAACCAAGTAAAGCTGAGCCGAGTAGGTACTTGTGGGAAAGGGCTAAGAGATCTTTGCCAGTGGACTGAAAGTCCTGGGAACTGAATGTCAATGAGTAAGACTGGTAATATAAGCTAGGGCTTGTCTATTAAGGGCCATTATTAAAGCTTAAACTAAATTCTAAAATGGACAGGAAGCCAGTGCAGCTAAGCCATGACTGGAGGGATATGCTCATATTTTTAGCACCAGTCAGCAGAGTTGATGCAGAATTTAGCATCATGTGAAAATATGTTAACAGAGACAGTGGGAGACTGTATAGTATAGGCGTTATTGTTGACAAGAGAACAAAATAACATCCAAGTCTTTTACATAAAACTTGAAATATGGGTTGAGATGACCTCAATTTCTGGCAGAAGTGTTTCTAGATTTGAAGCTGGTCTAAAACTGATTTGGTTGCAGTTATTCACAGAAAGGGTGTGGGTCACTATTAGACAGTCCTGAACCACTTGGCTGATAGTGACCCACATCCGTTTTCATACCTTGGCTCATGTGATTAGGCAGATGATCAATAGCGGGTCAACGACCCTCTTAAGGGGCACTCTCAATAGGGCTTAAAAATCTGGGACTCTCCACCATTTGCTCTTAGAACTGAAGAAGCTTCTCAGATGAAAAGTGAAAGGTTTTCAAGAAACTTTAAAAAGTCCTGTCGCTTTTCTTTCCAAACTCCATAGAGAGCTTGAATGTGTTTTTCATCATTGAAAATTTCTGAAAATGAAAAGTTGAAAATGCTGAAAAACCAATGCACCAAGTGCCAAATTTCAACCCAGCCCTTTGAACTCCAATTTTGATTTCTCAAAATTCTCAAAACACTTAACCATACCACTTACAGCTCCCAGGGACGTCAGTCAGAATGCTCTTCATAGACTGTAACTGTAAACACCAAGTTCAGCAGTGCTTTTAACTGTATGTTCTTATAATGAAAGTGTATCCATGACATGACATGAGATGCACCTATGACACACGTCTGTGAACACGTATTTCTATTTGTTTGAACTACACCTCTTCTGAGAACATGTTTTTGTGTTTGTTTTCTGTTGAAGGGCAATTTCACTATCAGTGTGTGACTGGCCTGACTCTTTCATACATACTGAAGAAAAGGTTTGAATTAAATTGACTGAAAATATTAATGCAACACTGAACAATATTAAGGTAAGTGAGAGATATGTAGTTCTGACTGACCAAAGTACAAACTTTTTTGATGAGTTGTGAAATTGAGTTGAGAAATGCATCAAAACTAATTAAAAAATATGTAGACACAGCAGTGTGTACAAGAACAATGGGAAATGTGTGTGGGGAAAATGTGTTCCACATTTGAGAACTACTCAAAGTGATCAAGAAAAACTGCAAAATGAATTACACATATGAATAAACATGCTTTAAGTCAGGTATCATTCTTTTCAGAATTTTGCTGGACTGCAGATTCTTCACTGCCAATTAAAGAACTGAAAGCATTGGCAGTTATTAATTCAATCTGATATTACAGCATGAAAACAGTCTGAGGAAAGCACTTAAAGGCCTTCACTCTCTGAGTAACAATCTCCAGGGTGGGCCATTTATATGGATACAGCGTAATAACATGGGAATGGTTGGTGATATTAAAGTCCTGTTTGTGGCACATTAGTATATGTGAGGGGGCAAACTCCTCAAGATGGGTGGTGACCATGGTGGCCATTTAGAAGTCGGCCATCTTGGATACAACTTTTGTTTTTTCAATAGGAAGAGGGCCATGTGACACATCAAACTTATTGGTAATGTCACAAGAAAAACAATGGTGTGCTTGGTTTCAATGTAACTTTATTCTTTCATGAGTTATTTACAAGTTTCTCTTTGTTCACAGCCATTGACATGTCGAAGAGGTTAACACGTGAGGAGCGGATCGAAATCGTGTTGATATCTGGTGAACGCAGTAACCGGGTCATTGCAGCAGATTTCAATGCAAGACCCCCTACGAGACCACCCATCTCCCATGCTACAGTTAGCAAACTGCTTGCTAAGTTTCGTGAAACTGGTTCAGTGTTGGATTTGCCAAAATGTGGACGCAAGAAAACTGTCACTAATGAAGAAACATCAGTGGCTGTCCTAGCTTCATTCAGCAAGAGCCCACAGCGTAGCACTTGCCGCATGTCACTGGAGAGTGGCATTAGTTGAACATCCCTTCAGCGGATATTAGCTACTCACAAATGGCACCCTTACAAACTCCAGCTACTGCAGCATCTCAACGAGGATGACCCAGATCGGCGCACAGAATTTGCAGAATGGGCAAAACAAAAATTGGAACAGGACCCTCAGTTCACGCAGAAGATTTTGTTCAGTGATGAGGCAAACTTTTATGTGAATGGTGAAGTTAACAAACAAAACCATCGCTATTGGTCTGACACTAACCCACATTGGATGGATCCCTCCAAGACTGTTGGAACAACAAAGTGATGGTTTGGTGTGGTATATGGGGAACAACAATAGTGGGTCCATTCTTCATCAATGGAAACCTCAAGGCCACTGGATATTTGAAATTGCTACATGATGATGTGTTTCCCTCTTTATGCACTGAAGCTGGCACGTTCCCTGAGTTTTTCCAGCAAGATGGTGCACCACCACATTATGGGTGCCAGGTCCGAGCATTCCTAGATGAACAGTTTCCTGGAAAGTGGATTGGTCTTCGTGGGCCAGTTGAATGGCCCCCAAGGTCTCCCGATCTGACCCCCTTACACTTTTATCTTTGGGGTCATCTGAAGGCAATTGTCTATGGTGTGAAGATACGAGATGTGCAGCACCTGAAACTACAGATACTGGATGCCTGTGCTGGCATTTCTCCTGCGGTGTTGCTATCAGTGTGTGAAGAGTGGGAGAAGAGGGTTGCATTGACAATCCAACACAATGGACAGCACATTGAACACATTTTATAAGTGGTGAGAAACTTGTAAATAACTCATTACAGAATAAAGTTACGTTGAAACCAAGCACACCATTGTTTTTCTTGTGACATTACCAATAAGTTTGATGTGTCACATGGCCCTCTTCCTATTGAAAAAACAAAAGTTGTATCCAAGATGGCCGACTTCTAAATGGCCACCATGGTCACCACCCATCTTGAGGAGTTTGCCCCCTCACACATACTAATGTGCCACAAACAGGACTTTATATCACCAACCATTCCCATGTTATTACGGTGTATCCATATAAATGGCCCACCCTTTAGTCTCAAAACCAATAGCCTGCCATCAAATGACAAATGTTTTCGAAGCCAATCACATGGACATCTGGTAAATAAGAATCTCTTCCTTTGGGATAAAAATGCTCCCTGCATGAGTAATTAATAAGATGTACTGTAGAAGCATGACCTACTGACCTGAACTACTGAATAACATGAATAACCTCAAACAATCACATTTCTAAAGGTTTAAAAAAACAGAAATAAAACAGCAGCCATTCACAACTCAAAAGTCCAAGTCATGTAAGGTTTAGTCACATATCATGATGCCATTGCAAGTTTCACAATTTGTTAACAGCTTCTCTTATCAAATGTCTCAATATCTCGAAAATAAGAAACCTCCTGTCTCAGAGTGATGGTGAAAAACTACTTCAGTCATTTATTACTTCTGGGCTGAGCTACTGCAATTGATTATTATCATGTTGTTCTAAAAGCTGCCTGAAAAGCTTTGAGTTGCTGCAGCAAGAGTACTGACAGGTAATATAGAGAGAGTCCTTATTTCCCCCAAATTGGATTCTCTTCAGTTCTCCCTGTTAAACCCAGAATCAAATTTAATTCTTCATATTCAAGGTCCTTAATAATCATAAACATCTTATCTTAAAGACCTCATATCATCCCAATAGAGAGCTTTGCTCTTGGATTGCAGGCTTACTTGTAGAAGTAAGAAGCAATAATGATGTGTTCTAATATAATACAACTATGAAGCAAACAGCAGGCTAGTTTTCTGCTTGTCTCCAACTATATCAGAATGAGAAACTGCTCATGCTGTAATGATTGTCATCTACACTGAATTTAATATTTGTAAGCATAAGCATTTCATTTTTCAAATGATGTATGATTTGAATCTTATATTCAAAAAGCAGGTGGAAGTTTTATTTTCTAGCATGAAGGGTTTAATGAGCTGTTCACACGAATGTAGAGCCTGGCAATGGAGCTAAAATCGCTCTATTAGATAGGTCTCAAATCCACCTGGACAGTTACTCAGTGGCACAGTGGAAGCTGAAGATTGGATCTGACCACAGATGTAAGAAAAATGAATGAACTGACTTCATCATATACTCACCTCTGTGCACAGGGACTGTGGCTTGGTGCATGGTGGGTTACACGATCGGTCTGCCTTTGGTTTGGCTGTTGTAAGGCATCCACCTGTGGTGTAAAGTTCAAAAGGTCAAACCAGAGGTTTGATGTTCTGTTTGGTTCTTTTTTTGCTTATTGTTTATACTGAGTTATATATCTTTTTTTAATATCTTGAGCCTTAGTTCTTCATTTGAGTTTCTGTTTATTTGTCTTTGTAATCTACTTAGGGTTTCCTTTGTATAGTCTCTTGCGTTGTTTTCATAGCCTTCCACCTTCCTTGTCAAGTATAAGTTATTTGCAATAAACCAAGAACCTCTCAGGTTGTGTCGGGTTTCCCAGCAGCACAAATCCTGTCACAGTGTTGACCAAATTCCCGAAGTGATTTGTCACACCTGTCGCATGATCCTTTGTGGATATCTTCGGAGCTGCAGCCAAGGTGTGCCAGTGGAAGAGTGGGCTCTGTAGCTGCTCCCAGCATCGCAAGGCAAGTTTAAGCACGTCTGTGATTTTGGATCATCTGGGCCTGTCCTCTAAAGATCACCGCTGCCAGTTCCTTGGAGAGCCAGATGAAAGCGTGTGATCGCCCCTTTGACTAAACTCAGAGGCTCTGGGAAGCTGCAGCGAGGTGGCCTCCCAGCACCCTCCATATTCAGTAATTCAGTATGTCCTGGACCTCAGTGGCAAGTGGGGCGTGTTGACTATGAAGTGTTGTGGTCGTACAGGGGTCACACAAATTAACCACCTCCTTAAAGCATGGAGAGAGGGAGAATCCATTTCTCCTGTTAGATTGGTAAAGGATAGAGATGAGTTGGGGTCGGAGGTGCCAACTTCAACCATTCCCACCTCTCTCCTTGTGACCACCTTCTAACATTGGCCCAGAGAGCAGATGTTGTGTGTCTGTTGTCTCCCCTGCCCAGTTGCACCGCTCTCATTGAACACCACTTTGAGACTAACCCTGGGGTGGTGCTGGTTTCACAGCTCTACGGGTTACCTGAACACAAAACGTAAAGAGTTCAGAGGGAATTGGCTGAAGAAAGATGGGTCTATGGATTTTTGATGGATTTGACCAAAGGTTACTGGCAGATTCCCTTTTCTCCAGAGTACAAGGAGAAAACGGCCTTTTCCACTCCGTATGGGTTGTACCAACTGGTCATCCTTCCTTTCAGCTTGCTGGCGCTTCGGCCACTTTCCAGCAGGTGCTGTGTCTGCACACTACACAGGCTGCCACCTATCTGTATATGTTATCATCCACAGTGACACCTGGGCAGAGCATATGCAGCGGGAAGTGTGTGGTCAGATGAAAGGAGGTACAGTATATGGGGTACCAACTGGGAGGCAGGCAGGTGCACCCCAGATAGACAAAACAGCAGCCATTGAATGGACTGATTCTTACATAGTACTTTTCTACACTGAGCACTCAAAACATTTTGCACAACTTGCCTTATTCACCCATTCACACAAGCACTTTTCTCAGTGGTCTTTCTATGTAAGGGCTTCTATCTTACATTCACACACAGTCATATTCTGATGGATGCACCGAGAGCGTCTTGGGGTGAGTATCTTGCCTAAGGATATTTGGCATACAGACTGGAGCAGATGAGGATTGAACCACCAATCCTCATCTGGTTCCCATTTAATAGGTAGCCTGCTCTACCACCTGAGCTACAGCCACCCCTGAATGTTATGTTAAAATGCCCGTGAGTAGGCCATGAGTTGGGTAATGGGGCTGTGTGCCAATGGAATGTGGCTTTGCGGCTCAGCTGCAGGGGAGGGGTGTAGTCCAGTGGGTTCAAAGGCAGTGCCTGGGGAGGCTTGCGGACACAGCTGTCAGCAATGGTCTAATGATGCTTAGAATAAAGTAATGGGAATTATGTAGACAGTGTGCAACTGACACTGACAGAAAAAATGCAAGTCTGCAAAAGCATGGGGATCCAGCAAGGCTACTGAATATTTATTAGGTTGTGGGCTCTGGAGGAGAAATCAATATTAATATTCATGAAAGGAATGCCACTGCTTACAAGCAAAAATCTATGAAAAGGGAATAACAATGTGCATTGTGCCAATCACAGATGCAAGGGCCAGCACAGCATCTGGAGCATCAGATCTACTGATATTTCTTCATGTATACAAAAATATGAATGAATTGGCTATTTGGAAAAGAAGTGGATGCAAAGTGCTGATGGTGATGGACAGCAGGCTTCAATCATCACCGTGGCACTGCTGGGGATTGAAACACATCTGTTATCTGGATCTCAAATTCTCTTTCCAGTAATGCTTGTGGGGAAGACTGTTTTAGGAAAGCTTATGCACATTGTCACCCTGCTAATCACAGAGCAAATCCCCATGTCAAAGATTTATTGCGGCAACTCATGCACACACTCACATTTACATCTGCTCTGTCTGAGATCAGGCTGTAAACTGGTCTACAATGGCAATTTGAGCATTCAGTAAATCGAGGGTTTTAAAGAACAGGCACTGAATTGGGAAAAGAAAAAAGAACTGACAGGCAGACTGTAGCTCATTTAGTTCATTTGTTCACTCAGTAAACACGTTCTTATTACCTGTGACATTGAGACCATCTGAACGCTCACACCAGACGTGCCGAGACGAGCCTCTCCACGGTCCAGATTTCCACTTGTAATCAAAACATTCACCGTCTACAGAAAGGATATAATCAGATGTTTTTGTTTTAAAAAAAAGTTTTTTTAATTTAAAATTAAATTATATAAATTATATGAATATTGTCGGTCCTTTTCACCACTTTTATTTTTTGTGTAGCTTACACTTACATTTCTTAGTGTAAGAAAAAAAACAGGAAAAGGGGCAAAACTATATCAGTGCTTAAATGTCTGAATTAATTGCAGTTCACATTAAAAAACATCCTTTGACCGGGACTATTGTGACCTGTACACGGTCGTGCTTCAAGCTCTTGTTCTGGACACTGCAGCAGGTTCTCTGGATCCTGGGCCACCACGGCTCTGGATCGAACTTGGACTGAACCGAAGCCCAGGTCAGCTCCATTTATGCAGCTTAGCTGGCATGAACTCCAAACAGTCCAGTCTGTCAAGTAGCACTCTCCTACAGAACAGAAATCAGTTAATCAGCAAACCAAAATGCAACATCACTGTATGATGTAAAAACTAAGTTAGTGATAAACACAGTGTCCATAATTAAGAATCCATAATTAAAGTTTTAAGTGTTAAATTTTAAGTGATAAGTGCATATCCACAGCCTATTCATGGCTTTGGGAGATTATATCATGTGCTGTTAAAATGTAATATTAAGCTAGTTAAAGGAAAATAAAACGTGAATGAAATGGCACACAAATCTTACACATTATACATTCTTTAAAATGAGCATTATGGTAGCCATCCATAATGTTTAGAAAGGCACTATACAGTGGTTATTAAATATTTATACCTATTTCTGGGGGTTCCTTCCAGGAGAATCTTTAAATCAAGTTTGCAAACTGATTTACTAAAGAAATCAAAACAGCTGGTCTCATTTTTCCTGCTTGATATAGTGGAAGTCATCGTGTGTCGAGGAGGCATTGTGTCAGGGTCCTGGGTCATTTGACCCAGCGTTTTGTGTTTATCATTATTATCATACTATGTTCTGGTTTATTCTGATTATGTATTTGGGTTTAGACTTTGAGTTCTTCATGTTTTGGTTCTGTGCTTCCTCTGTCTGCCCGTGTGTTCCCTCCCTGTTGCTATGTCTGAGGTCTTGTGTCAAGCTCGTGTCTGTGCATACCTGGTGTTGTTTTTCCTGTTTTACTTTGATAGTCTCTGTCCTGTGTGTAGTGTGTCTGGTTTTGCTTCCCCTTGTCTAGTCAGCTTTGATTAGTCCCAGCTGTGCTCTCCTTCTGTGTCTCATGCCCTTGTTATCCCAGTGTGTATTTAAGGCCTGTGTTTCTCTGTGTCAGTGTCGCATCGTTAACGTCTGCTCACCATCCTCCCTCGCTGTGTGTTCCGTCTGCCTGCCTACTAGTTTAGTTTTTGTATTCCCAGTTCAGTTCAGTTTGTGCACAGCAATAAAGCTGTTTAAGTTCAGCTTTTGTCTTTGGGTTTTGGAGTCTGCGATTGGGTTCTTTTCTGCCTGCCCGCACACAGACCATGACACATTGCAGAGATTATAGAGCAGATGCTAGAAAAGTGAGACATTTACCCACTGTAAAAATAAACTTGTCAATCAGGCATTTCTGGTTCATTTTAGTCCTTCAAGGGATCTATGTTGGTAAATCACCTGCAGCTGAATATCATCTCTTACTTTGCACTAAACTCTGCGGCTCATGGCAGAGAAAGATTCAATGATTAGCATTAAGTAACAGCACTAGAACTGACAGGAAAAGAGAGCTCAAATAAAGGCGTTTAGAACATTCTGATAAATAATTGAAGTCATCCTCCCAAGAAGTAACAAATGGACATTTTTTACCATCATTCTGAGACAATGTTTCCTGTTATAGTATTTATATATATGCTAATTTAAAGTCATATCCTGAAGGACAACGTCAAGATAGAACTGAAGGTCAAAACTATCCAAACTATGCAGAGGAATTTAACTGGATATGACATTATCTGGGGGTGATGTATAATGTGAAAACGTCCTAGCACAGAACCCTGTGGAATTCTGTGATTAACTATTGTGTGTAAGCAAGGCTCCTTATTTACATACAAAAGTCAGAATCCATCAGATGATGAAATATTTAAAACCAGCACAGCAGAATTTCTTTCAATATCAACAATTTAGTCAGTGTATTTAATAGTGAAGCACATTAACTGTAATACTTGTGTGAATAGTCTTGGGTTTGGGTCCAATAGTAACAGACAAGTTACTGTTACCTCAGCAAGTGACTGCTCTTTATTAACAAAGAGGCTGGTGGATTCAACAACAACCTACCTGGACAGGGTACAGTACAGGGTTCCTGCAGAACTATTTGTGTGTTTCCTTCTACTGAGGGCTCCAGATCTCCACACAGTTCATCGTCCACCGCACTACCATCCTGTCGACCTGAACCGTCTGACACAAAGCACGACACATTCCTGAATCTCAGACCTTCTCCACACCTCGCTCCCTAATGGAAAAGCAAACAGAATTACTAAATATGGATACAATTCAATCTACATTTAACTTCTGTAGTACAGTCAGCTTGCTGGTAGCTTTAATCACATTCAGCTACTAGGCCTTAAAATGATTTTAAACCATTTGTGTTAGTCCTTGGTAAGTTTAAAAATTAATTCTAAATATAGTAACAAACTACTGGTACTGGTACTACTGGTCACCTGCTGTTTGAAATGAGTTAAATATTAAACTATTATAACAATAATAACAATAATAATAATAATGATATCCTTCAGGTTAACATGGCAATTTAAAAGGAGAGGCATATAATAATAATAATAATAATAATAATAATAATAATAATAATAATAATAATAATAATTAGTCAAGACCAGAGATGGGCAGTAACGCGTTACTCATTACTTTTTTCAAGTAACGAGTAAAGTAAGGGATTACTATTGCAAAAAAGGTAATTAGATTACCGTTACTTTCCCGTAGGAACGCTGCGTTACTGCGTTACTAAAACCGTGATTTTTTTGCGAGAATGTCTCACGACAGTGACATAAGCAAGTGCGCCATTCGTGACAACAGCTGTGTGCAGATCAACAGTGCATCATATATCGAGTGCAGGAGAGAGTATGAGCGTGCAGCGTTTAAAGCGTGGAAGTACTGACCTTACTTTGAGTTTGATTCCATAAAAAGTGACAAAAACATTAGTGTCCGCTGTGCGTGGGAAGAAAACTTCTTTTTACAGCGAAAAAAAACCCCTAAACTTCCGAGCAAGCACCGAGTAGCTACGACGTAATGGGAAACTCACAGAGAAACTCGCGGATTCTTCAACTGACCGCGGCACACCTGCACCAGGGTAAACCTCCGCCTACACCACTGCTGCTTTACAGGTGAAAATAGAGCAACAGGACCGCTGAGTCTTTGATTTGATTTATTTTCTGCTGTGTTTTACTTGCATCTATTTGAAAGACTGAGTGTAAACACAAAAATATTTTATTTTATGTGCTGGAATGTGCAGAAAATTGGTTTAAATGTTAAACTAATTTATTCAAGTCAGAGAATGTTGCAGATAATTAAATTTTTGCTTGATGCATAAAGTTAAAAGATTAAAACTAATAAAACAAGTTAAAAAAAAAGAGACTTTTCCATTTGATTACATTTTGTATGATGGATTATGCAGAAAAAGTAGAATTGGGCTGAAAGATCTATCGCTTTATCACCTCTTCAGGTTGTAAATCGTGTTTTTAAAAAGTAACTAAGTAACTAAGTAATTAATTACTTTTGAAAATAAGTAATCAGTAAAGTAACGGGATTACTTTTTTGGGGAAGTAATCAGTAATTAGTTACTGATTACTTTTTTTAAGTAACTTGACCAACACTGGTCAAGACATTTGTCATGTTAATTGTCCCATTTTTCATTTATAAAGTTCTTATGAATACTAAGTATAAATTTTCAATTCAATTCACTTTTATTTATACAGCACCAAATCACAACAACAGTCGCCTCAAGGCGCTTCATATTGTAAGGTAGACCGTGGCGACAGTGGGAAGGAAAAACTCCCTTTTAACAGGAAGAAACCTCCGACAGAACTAGGCTCAGGGAGGGGCGGGGCCATCTGCTGCGACCGGTTATGGTGAGAGAAGGAAGACAGGATAAAGACATGCTGTGGAAGAGAGTCACAGCGTGTCTTTTAGGGTTTACTAAATAGTGAAATGGCAAACGTCACAACAATGTTGGTCAAAGTCAGTCTTCTGGAAAGTCTGATGACAGCATCTTGTGAGACACCTTCATTTTGGACTATCCCTCCTCATCTAGGTGAGTATGTCAGGATGGTTTAATATGACTTTAATGGTTTTATATAATATTTTTTACGCTAGTAAAATTAGTGACTAGTGAAAATTAAATACAGTGTTTCACTATTCTGGTAAATATGTTGAAGAAGAAGAGGAAGGCTAATTGACCTCAGATTTGCACTCAGACCAGGCGCTGTATCTCCACCTGTAGCAGGGCTTCACCAGGCAGGGCTTCCACTGTTCCATTTGGGATGGACATGGCCTCCCATCACCCTGCGGAGCTTGGATCACTGTCCGTCTTCTCCACAGTTTGCCTGCCAAAAAGCAGATAAATGAATAAATTCAAATATTAATGGTTGGGTAAAAAAGAATAGGATAACATTAATTACTCGAAACATAAAGACCTCTTCCTTTGCTATGTAATGTCATGTAACGCTGTATGAGGCAAGGAAGGACAGGACCCAAAGTGTAGCACTCTCGGGCAGGACCAAACTCAAAGGCAGCTTTTTTGAGGAATTTACAGATTTATTTAACTTCACTAGGAAGGCAATTGGTACTATACTGATATACCATCCTACCCTGCCTTTTGATCTAACTAACTACTAGATGCTGATCTGTTAAATGCTTAGCTTCTCAAAAACTCTCAAAAAAACTATTTCCAGAATCAATCATTTACCCAGGGCGTACTAGTGCCATGTGCACATGAACATTCCTCTGTCACAAACTGCACAAAAATCCAGTAATCTGAACCACTCGAGGCAGGCTGTTCCTCCCAAACCACTCCAGGTCTCACTGTCATGTGATGAAGTAGGACAATGGAGTCACCAGGTGGGGAAACCTCCTGCACTATAACCAGCAAGTCCAAGCTAAGAGAACATTTGTAAAGCATTTGGACAATCTACATGAAGTAAAGGTTTGTAATTCCCACATTCACTTTTATTCCAGTGTTCATCATTCCTGTTAGAGCAGCTGAGCTGTGAACAGTTTCTATCTGTAAAATAACACAGTGCAGTGCAGATAAAGTACAGAAAACTTAAAAGGAAACATATATGATTAGAGACTGTTGGACTCAAACATTAGCACATAGTAGCAAAACACTACTGCGAAAAATGTAACTGGTTAATTCCAATTCTTCCCTGGATTTGTTTACCTGCCAGTCCACATGTGTGACTACAGCCAGACCATGGTGACCAGTCAGACAGCTGGCAATTAACAGGACACTCCACAACACAGGATGCATTCATTTGCCACTTTCTCTCCAGACCAAGCTGCAAAGAAATATCATTAGTAATCCATGAACTCAAACAGAACCATTTACAAAGGTTTAAAAGGCAAGCAGTACCAAACATCTCACCTCTTTGCAGAAGACGAGGTCTACAGATTTACCATCACTACGCACACAGTCCAGCATGCGGGTTTTGAATCCATTTCCACACACTGCTTTGTCACTGAGCTGACAGGTACTCCATTCTGAAGAGACACAGTAAAAGGTCAGCATAACAGGGGTGGCTGTAGCTCAGGAGGTAGGAGAGTAGGTCATCTACAGTCTGAAGGTTGGTGGTTCAATCTCTGGCTGCTTCAGTCTGTATGCCTGGGAAGGGCACTAACCCCAAGTTGTTTATTTCTGACCCATAAAATACTTTTTAATGACCGGGCCAAAGTTTCAGTTTAAACAACCGACATTCAGTTTTCCTTCCTTTAATTAATCCGTGCATGCTGGATGTACACTCAGTGAAGGATCGCAAGTCTTTTGCAAAGCCAACACAAAAAGACAATCATTCATGCTCACATTGACACCTATGAGGATTTAAACATACAGTACATGGAAAAAGCTCACGCAGGCACACAGTGAAACGGTAACTTTAAACAGAAGGGCACTGAACAGCTTAAACCCAGGATGTGCTTGCTTTGAATTTGCAGTGCTAAACACTGCACTACGCTGTGTCTTTAAATCAGGGGTCTTGAACTCCAGGCCTCGAGGGCTGGTGTCCTACAGGTTTAGATATCACCCTGGATCAAGTGATTAGTTCATTACCAGTCCTCTGGAGAACTTCAAGACATGTTGAGGAAGTCATTTGGCCATTTAAATCAGCTGTGTTTGATCAAGGACACATCTAAAACCTGCAGGACACCAGCCCTCGAGGCCTGGAGTTTGAGACCCCTGCTCTAAGTACAGAATTTAATTGATTTGCATTCATTGTTTTTATTAACATACATAATATCCCAACTTCTTTGGAAACAAATCTGAACAGGTTAATGCTGACCAGTGATGTTGTAGGTGTAGTGAAAGCAGTTCCTGTTGAGTTTGCATGGCTCTGTCTCTTCAGTCGGTGGACACTCCTTCTTTTCTCCTGGCTGTCGGAGCGGGTAAGCACTCCTCTCCCGGGTGCTGTTCTCACTACATGGCTGAAAAGCAGAGGGAAAGGTTCTGACTGTTTTACATAAGCACACATTAAAAGTGTGGAACATAAAGGCTTTTGATTTTTCTATGTTGGAGATAGACAGACAGAAGTAATTTGACTGAAATTTGAACTCTTTTGATGAGATGTGAGATTCAAGTGAGAAGTGCATCATATCTTGCATTGAAACACTAGCAGTTTGTATTGGTGAAATGTGTTCCTGATTTGAGAACTGTATTAACAGTAGTAAGAATTACTTTTCTGCTGTCACAATTGTGCCAAAGCGATCAAGAAAAAGTCCAAAACCAGAACAGAAGCTAAGCTTGTTTTTTTCACACACGAAGTCCTGAATGTTCAGGCCTAATTCATATATTCACCTTCAGAAGTCAAAGTCATTATCAGTGATAATCCCAACTCTAATTCTAACCCTCGGCAATCAGAATATTGTTTTTATTTCACAGTTAATCCAAGTTTTGGCAACAGAGAACTGAGAAAATGATCATTTTAACTGGCACACAGGAAAATCTATTCACATTTTTCCAAATGTGAATCCTATCCCAGCTACATTAACACAAGAGGTGCGGTACGCATAGAGACAGACAACTGTCCACAGTCACATTCTCCTACCATACCTATGGTACCTATGGTTTCTTGAGTTTCCAAAAGTAGAATGGGAACTACAAGGTTTAACTATCCAGTCCCTCTTCTGTGGACTCATTTTTTTCTGTTGTTGTTGTTTTTTTAAAAGGTTTAGATTGTTTGTAAATAAGAGCAACATAACAAATATCCCTTTGTTATGTTGCTCTAAGTCTAGATTGGTGTTGGACTTTCATTCTTTCTTCTTTTCAGTCCTGACTTGTTTATATGGCACTTTTGCACATTGTTAACTGTCTTGTCCTGTTTGTTATTAGCGGTCTATCTGTCCTCACCTTTTGTCCCTTCTTTTCCCTTGACCCTCAGTTGGTCACTGCAGATTACTGCCCCTCCATGAGTCTGGTCCTGACAGAGAGCTCCTGTTGAAAAGGAGCGCTTACTTCCCACCAATCGCCAAGTGCTTGCACATAGAGTAAGCACTTGGCGATTGGTCATTGCGGTTCTCTCTTAAATAATGAAGGGTCTCACTATATAAAGTGTGTTGACACGATTGTTGTTAGCAGTATATAAATAAAAGTGAATTGAATTAATTAACATACAAACAAATATGTGACACTGAGCAATACCAGCTAGATATATTTCGGCTCAGCTCAACACACAGCTTAATTCTGGATGCAGTATCCTGGAGACGGGCTAATCTTTATTCCACTTTGGAGTTGCATTCAGTAAGAAGTAGTGAACTAGGGTAGGTATACTTCTCTTTGCTGGTAGTTTTCTCAGCTGGATGTTTCCATGCACCTTGGGGTAAGAGAACAGGTCCTCACTGTTGTTTTTCCCTGTGCCCCAAGCATCAGCTCAGAGTACACAGCCTTCTGGGAGTGCCTGGCTGATAGCTGGAAGGTCCCCCAGATTTGTTGTCCTTGGGGACCTCAGCATTCATGTGAGCAATGACAGTGAAGGCTGGTGGAGTGTGATCGGGAGCAACATCCTACCTGACGTCTAAGGAGCTCGGAAAGAAAAGCATCTGGACTTCTTTAAGTTGCTTGAACTTAAAGGATGAGCTCATTGTGAAACCATGCCCCACCCTACCATGTGATTTCGAAATCACATGATAAGGTGCGGCCAGGTTTCACAATGAGCTCACCCAAAACCGGGGCTGATTGTGACCCACACCCGTTTTCCCACCTTGGCTCATGTGATTAGAGGATCATCAGGGGGTCTTTTGTCCCTCTTTGGGGGGAAACTCCCACTGGGTTTAAATCTAGGACTCTCCACCATTTGACCTTAGAACTGAAGAAGCTTCTCGGACGAGAGGTGAAACGTCTTCAAGTAACTTAAAGAAGTCGGGACGCTTTTCTTTCCAAGCTCCTTAGACTACGACGACCTGGATGACTCAGAACCTTCACAGACACATCCTACCTGACCTAAACCTGAGCGGCCCGCTGTAACTGGACTTCTTTGTTGTTCACAGGTTGTCTATAATAAGCATGAGAGTTTTCATAAGTGCATTTGGCACTAGGACACACTTGGTTGCAGGCTAATGATTGATTCTGTAATCATATCATGCATTTCTTGGACTTTTGGGTGGAGATGTGAGCTGCTTCTGTTGGCGTCATCATGCAGTTATTTGTATAAATTGGCTGAGATAAGAATTAGCAACTCCAAGTCTGAATCCTGTTTTCATCTGGGAAAAGTTAAAGTGTCTACCCTGGGGTGGGGCTGAATCATTGCCCCAAATACATCAGTTTGTCTCAGAGTCTTATTCACTAAAGAGGGAAAATGATGAAGGAGACTGACAGATGGATTTGTGCAACATATGCAGTAATGCTGCTGCTGTAGCATGAGCATTGAGTATGAAAGAGAAGTTTTTGATTTACTGGGCAATATATTTTCCTACCCTCACCTATGACCACAAGCTCTGGGTAGTGACTAAAAAATGAGATCACAAATACAAACAGTTGACATTAGCTTCCTCTGAAGGGTGTCTTGGCTCTCCTATAGAAGTTGGGTTAGAGCTTGGTCATGCTCCTTATCAAAAGGAGCCAATTCAGGTCCTTCGTGCATCTGACCTTTTGAGCATCATCTAGGTGAGATGTGCTGGACACGTCCAGCTGGAAGCAAACCCTATTCTAACCCAGGACATGCTGGTGAGAACATATGTCTCGGCTGGTTTAGAAGCATCTTAATTTCCACCTTGTTTAGCTCCTCATGTTGGTGCTGCGCTTTTACTTTTTCCCACCATTGGCTGCCAGATTTTCATCTTCTCTCCTATTGGTAAATTAATTGGAGCTACATACTATATATCCCATTATGGACTGTAATAATGAGTGAAATTTTGTCCTTGTTCAAAATATAGGGTTAAGATTACCACCTATGATGACTTAGAAATAAGAGAGTTAATCCAGTTATTTTTCATTTAAATTTCTTTTTCATTTTTGTGCAAAGTTTGGGAACATTTGTATTACCAGTCTCATCAGTTAATTCTAGTAACTTGTTAGATTATAAACAATTTGGGTCAATAATCGTTGACTTTCATCTGGTAGTTAAAATAACTCACTGAGAATCTGAAAATGATGCTACAAAGCAGGGGAAGGCTTTAAACTATATCACTACTGTATCCAGTGTAATGGTTTTTAACTTCATTACACAATAGCCATAAAGACATACGAGACAATCTGATTGGCTGAGAAGTCTTAAAACTCTGAAGTTGCTGGGTCCAATCTATTTACACATATGGGAAATTAGAATTCCCTTTATGCAGCATACTTATCTTTCTTACTGCCTTTACACCACAAGACACATTTACCCATCAACAAACATATGTACTTATTCACAGAGTGCCTTTTTAGCACGAAGAGCGGGTTTAGTTGACACAGGCGGGGTTCCTCTATTACTATTACCTTCACTAGATCTCTGAATTCAGAACCACTACTTTAACTCTGGTTTCAACTATCCACTATATAATAAAGGCAACATGTCAGAAACAATGTAAGATTTAGAAAGAAAGAAAAAGACTGGCAACTTCATTCCATCCTTACCAGTGGACATGGGCTCCAAGCTCCCCAGTCTGACAACACACAGTCTTCCGGGCAGGGCAGGTGGCTCTTGCGGGCCCCTAAAAGCATTTCCTCTGGGTCACACAAATAGTCCTCCACCTGTTCAGAGGGCCCGTCTATAGTGTTCAGCATGCACCTGGTCACAAAAGGTTGAAGCAAAAGTTAGTTTCACAGCATTCCTTCAACAACACTCGAATATTTGAGCCTATTTTTACAGTCTTCTTGAAAGAAAGCTGTTAATAAACATGAATACATGTGGTCTTTGTAAAGTCTTTGTAAAGCTAAATATCTGGATATTAAACCAGATGTACTCTATATTGCCAAAAATATATTTTTTAATGAAAATGGTTTAACATGATGTCGACCCATCCTCTAAGCTATAACAGCTTCAACTCTTCTGGGAAGACTTTCCATATGATGGGGATTTTTGACTACTCTTCAAGAAGCACATTTGTGAGGTCAGACACTGATAATGGACATGAAGGCCAGTCCCCACTGGGGATTTTAATCATGTGGATTTAAAATCTGTGCTTTCTAAATTCCATCAGCACATTATGTGTGAAATGATCAGGCCAGACCCGATCAAGGGAACGCACACCGCTGAGGTAGTGAAGAAAGCCCACAAGAGACTCTACTTTCTGAGGGTTCTCAGAAAGAATAACATCCCTGAGAAACTGTTTGTGTCCTACTATCACTGCACAGTAGAAAGTATCCTGGTATCCTTCTCCAGCTGCACAGTAGCACAGAAGAGAAACCACTGCAGGGTTATACGGGTCGCCCAGCGGATAGTGAGCTGTCCACTCCCCTCATTTAAAGAACTGCACAACTCCCACACTCAGGAACATTAAGAAAATCCCTCAACACCCATCACTCCCTGATCATGACCTGTTTCAAAGTCTACTTTTAGCCAGATGATTAAGATCCATAAAGACAGACTTAGGAAAAGCTTTTATCCCTCAGCCATCACATTGCTGCTAAGATAATCAGACAATCTGATCGAATACAACTTTCATGTACAATGTTTACAATGTTACAACACCGTCTCATGTTACCATGTTTACAGCTTTATGAGCATCACTGCTCCCAACAAACATAATCCGGTCATTAAGTCTGACGTCACTAGCCGTGTCTGGGCCTAAACTCCGCTGCAGGTCCATATATCAAACGATCACTATGGCATTACTGAGAGTTGAAAAACTGTCTAAAGTCTTTCATCTTTAATAAAATGATCAGCGTTCTGCTCTACCAGGTGTAACAATTGAGTTTAACATCCAGGCATCCATGAAAACGGAGTTTATGACATTTAACGGAGTTAGAAGTTAGCAGGAAGTTAGCTCGCTAGCTTCTATCTAAATACAATATAGCATGTCCTGGCTGCGGGGTTTTGGAAACAAATTCAAACGTACAGCTCTGTTATCACTTCCAACATAAATGAAGACAGAAAACTAAACAGCAGTGACGTTTGTAGGGTTACTGAAGTTTGGCTAGCTGGTATATAATGATGTGCTACGTGACCGCTAGCGACACAGCTATGTTAGCATAATATAAACAAGCTAACTTTTTTTCCCACTGGATAAAAGTTAACGTGAGTGTTCTCGGTGGTCAGGAACAAATGTAATCGCATGGCAGGATGCTGTAAAAGGACCAAACTTCAGCCAGGAGAACAACTGAGATAATCCATCCACAATACGAGGTTAGTCATTCATATACTGCTGCATGGGCTGGGCTGTAGTTACATCCTAAGGTTTTAAAAACTGATCTTAAATAAATGATTAGCGGTAATAAAAGCCGAGGGAGGTCAACAGTGATCACTGACTGTTTTAGGAGCTTTTTGAGATTAAATAGAAGAAAATACATAACATTAAACATGTTAACAACACAAAAGCCATATTAAACACAGACTACTTTAGGCCCGGAAGTAGGATTCGTCACGTCATCACTTAACAACGTTGTTGGGAGCAGTGATTGTTCCCAACAAGGGTTGTTCACATCCCTGCTGTTATTTGTACACATTTCCCATTTTCTGTAAACAGTTTGTCAGGTATTTTAGAGCACAAATATATAGCACTTTTTGTATATTTTTAAAAGGATTATCTTACTCACTTTCACATTTCTTTGAATTTGAGTATGCTATTTTTACTAACTGTATGGTAATCTTTTTTTTTGGATGTTGTAAATTTGCTCTCACAGTCTCTTATTTCTTTTCTTCTTTTTTTTTACTTTCGTTACTTTTGTGTGAATCTGCATGCTCCATCTGCCTGTCACTTTGCTGATGGAACACCTGAATTTCCCCAAAGAGGGACAACAAAGGATATTTCTATTCTATTCAATGATTTGGACGGGTCAGTGAATACTTTTGGCAATATAGTGTATATATTGGTTATAACATCATGCACTACTATTTTAATTTTTGATCACTTTTTAACAATTCAGCACAAGCAAACACTCAGCTCTGTTTTTCCTCCAAAAGGAAGAATATCACCTGTTTAAAGCTCAGAGACACTGACACATGAATCTGTTCATCTTACTTGACGTTTCGGGTTTGAACACCTTCACCACAGTTGTCATTCAGGTCCACATTGCTGACTTTCCACACACTCCAAGGCTCTGCCACCCACACATACTGCCCACAGTCACTGAGGCAAGGCACCACCTCATAGACCTGATGCACATAAAAACACCAGTTACCCTACAGGCACAGATGCATGATGTCAAAGAGGAAATTTAAATCCTTCCACTCAGTTTTGCTTAAGTTTGAAAATCATACATTATAATGAAACTAAATACCAAAACTAACTTTATGAAATAATTACAAAAAGCAGCAGCCTACTTACTTGAGCCTGTAAGTGGAATCCATTTGTAAAAGAAGACAAGGAAACCACAGAAAACAGCATTGTTTAAGTTATTATCCAAAAAAATAGGTATAAAGCTAGAATATAACACTTTAAGTGAGCCCTCTCTCACCTGGTTGACATGGTCCAATTTAGGGCAAGGTCTGCCACCATTGTATGGTTTTTCTCGGAGCCATTTAGAGCGAACTTTGACCCCACTGCCACATGATTTGCTACAGCGAGACCAGTTGGACCACTCACTTAGTTTGCAGTCAGATGGACAAGGAATGATGCAGGCTTCCTCGATATACCCTGTAACCAGTCACATAACAAAAAAGTAGAGCAAGATATTTGACAGCATCTTGGCTGTACACAGTTTTAGGAAGGTGTATGGCAAAATAGATTTTAATGGTCTGTTTTTATTATTTGACATACAGGTCATTCAGTCTCAAATTATTGTGGGCCTTCTGCTCGACCATCTCTGGTTTGCACAAAAATCTTATGGTCCAAAGTTTGGACATATTAAATTGCTGTAAAATTTTTGTTTCACATATCCAATCATTTTCAAGATATATGTTTGTGAAAAATGGTCCATCCATCTGATGGACTAATGAGCAGGGACTCCTCCTGGTAAGACATGTCTGAAACACCTCAACTGGAAGTGATCCAGGAGTCATCCTGGTCAGATGACCGAATCGCCTTAACTTGATTTTTTTTTCAAGGAAACTAATCCGTCACTTGTATTTAAAGCCTATTCTTTTGTGACCATGGGTGAGGAAGAAACGTAGATTGATTGGTAAATCGACAGCTTCTCTATGCACGTGTTTAAATGTGTGTGCAAAAACTTAGGTTAAACATAGTATTTTCATAGTGGTGGCTTAGCTCACCGGGATGAGCAGGTGGCCATTTGCCGTATGGCTTTGGCTGCCTGCTTCACTTCACTATCTAATAAAGTCAGAACAAGGTACTTTCGAGGTTGTAGTGAAGTTGTGTTGTGATGGTTACTTTTCTCTATCTTTTCCAATAAGGTATGGTCTCTCCATTTCAAACTAAGTGCTCTATTAGGGTGATATGCCACTTTGAGGTCTTGGCCTGATTATTCAAGACCTTCTATTTGGAGAGAAGCATTTTAAAATTTACTCTGGATTTAAAGAATAGGAGCCAATATGGGAGACATATAGTCTTTCTTTCTCTTTCTGGTACCGGTTAGTACTCTCATTGCAGAGTACTGTGTGAGGTAAGTGTAACATAGTCAAATAGAGTTGAAGTTAAATCCCGCTAAATGGGACATTGGCACCACTTACTGTTGTAAAGGTCACCCTGCAACATTCACAAAGGGCAAGGGATTCTGGGTAATCCTCAGAATAATGGAGGATTCCTGCAAAGTAAGGAATGCGCAAATGTCGTGGGGAAGAAAAATCATATCGCAGGTTGTAACAGTAATACAATCTGACCCGATTATTTTTGTTGTTTAAACATCATTTGTTGTGGGTAATTTCTCCAGTCCTTATGTTGAATTGATGCACATTTATGTGAGATTTCTTTATTGGGAAGAGAGAGAAAAAAACACGGGAGCATAGTTAGCTAACGCTGTTGTTGCTTTTCCATTTAGGTCTTTACGCTGACTGCCCACGACAATAAATGAAAGCATCCTAACTGGTTACCTTTTTGTTGTGAATGCAGGAATGTGACTGTGCCACACTGTTTAGAGAATACTCATTGTTTTATGTACAGGTCTGAAATATATTTCTGTGTTCCTTTCATTTGGGAAATTTAAGATGCAGATTAATTGTGTTGAGGTTCTTCTATTTCGTTTATATAATTTTACCACTATATGATCACACTGCAAGTGTAAATGTAATCCTCAGAATAATGGAGGATTCCTGCGAGGTCTTTACGCTGACTGCCCACGACAATAAATGAAAGCATTCTAACCTGTTGCCTTTTTGTTGTGAATGCAGACCAGAGAAGACACTACGCAGAGGTCACATAAGCATGCAAATCAGTAACATAGGCTGTCTATATGACAACCAAGACAATTTACACAGTTTCACTGATTGAACACTTAATCACATTGTCTTTAGAATAATCAGCAGATGCAAACATATATATCTTGCAGCTAACATTTAGCTGTAACCCTGTCAAGTAGAGACGGCAGCAGAGGTGAAAACAGCACAAGGGATTGTGGGAAGTCCACTTCCACATCTGGACTCAGTGTATGCTGGACAGATCCAAGAAAGGGACAGACATATTGCTGCAGACCCCACTGACACTGGCAATGGACTGTTTATACTGCTTCCTTCTGGAAAGCATTATACGAACATACCAGACTGAGACACAGCTTCTTCCCCAGAGCTGTGAAATCCATTTCAATTCAGTGATGTTTTGCACATATTTCTAAGGCACAGGTGGATAGTAGCATTCAGTTGTCATTTTATTTTGTTAAATACCAATAAAATGATAGCAGAAGTGCTGTTACGTGTCTGGCCAATGTGTTTATTTGGTAGTTCAATGAAAGGCTTCAGTTTGTTAAGAGGGAGGGAAAAAAACTGTGTTCACATTTGCAGTTTTGTCTTGTTATATAATATTTGAAATTAAAAAAAATCTACATTTTCAGAAATATTTGTGGGTGTTTTCTTGTTTGTTTGGTTAGTTTTTTGTACTACTTGAACACTAAAGTGGCACTCCAAAGAGATGACAGTGTTAGCAGTGGCCCACAGCTCATTTAAGTTTGAGACCCCTGCTCTGCGGGGAACGGTGTTAATGTGACGCCTTGGGATCAGATTTAGTTATTCAGTCACAGAAAACTCACCGTGGCTGTTGCATCGAGAAGTCTCCACTATCCTGTTGTCTTGGTCATAGCACACCATGGCTTGGTAGCGGTACCCTTGGCCACACTCTTTGATGTCACCTTGTATCTTCATGCCAAGCTGACCCTCCATGCGACCACCCTCGGATAGGATACAGTCCGACCAGTTGCCTACAGGCTGGGCATTGTATTTATTACATGGGCAGTACTGGGTCTCACTTAGGGGATACAGCTGGTTGTTTTTACACTGGTCATGCTTTCTACTTCTCCCTGCAGAAACAGCAAAAGATAAACGGTTATCATCTATAAGAATTTTCCACTAGTGAAGGGTTCAATGTGGTGACCTTCACACACAGAAAAGTAACAATATGTTTTTACATCTGCTGAACTAACACTAAAGTTTCTGGAAGTCGGCGACTCACCTACTAGCATCCTTTTGCGGGTTCTGACACCCACACAATCTGCTGTACAGGAAGAAAACTTGGACCAGCTGCTGAGTTGACAGTCTTCCTGGCAGGGCACCTGACAGGGTTGGGTGAGAGATGGCATGGAGCTAGCAAACTTAAGACAAGCTTCAATGTCTGCTTGTCCACCATCCTGCTTTCGGCATGAAACAGCTAAAGAAGGGGAAAAAAAGGAATGGAGTTCTGCAAAAATGGACTTTTGTTTTTGTAATAGCACACCATTTGTATAACCGATAATGTGAACTAATCACTAATGGATTTGATTATCAGATTTAGAGTACTATATAGACTATCAGGGTTGGGTATCAATTTCGATTTCTGTAACTGATTAGATTCAGTTCAATTTTGACTCAGTCAGTCAGAAATATTATAATTCTGATCATTTATCAGTACATGTCCATGTTTTTATATCTATGTGTAAAAACAACGCTGACACTTGTGAGACTTCATCAGAGGTGTGAGCATCACATCAGAGGCCTCTGTGTCAAAGTAAGTGAGGATAAAACTCAGAACAACATGAAGAAGACTTTCCTAGCCTGGCGTTTTATAGCAGATAATCTTCAGTAGATAGAAAAAGGGAAGAAAACCATGAACAATATCAACATATGAACATTACCTGATGCTGCTGAAGTGAAGCAGAGCAAAGTTATAGAGGTCTGATTAGAGACACAGCTAAGCATTTTGCAATTTAGCATCATTTGTAAAGTTTTTTTCAGTACTGAACAGCAGAAATGAGGCTTTTCTTGTCCAAGGTCATTTTTGAAAAAAAACCCCACAACAACCAAGAAACTGCGGGCGACGGTGCTGTACAAAACGGTAGACCGGTGTGTAAGAAGCAAGCAAATAATGCAGAAAACAGAAATTTTGATGGTAAACTGGTCGCTGAGTACACTGAGAGAGAGCTGTGCAGGAAGTAAAAGCCAAAGTCAGAGGTAATTTATGACAATGTTTCTCAAACGTGAAGCGTAGTTTGGATCTTCGTTTGCTGCTGGTTCAGTGAATTTTGGTCAGAGTGATGAAACCTGCAGCTTCAGAATCTATGAGACGTCTGCTTTCAGCACCTGATGGCATTTCTGTGTACGTGCCGTCGGGAGAACGATCCACGCTTTGTGTTTACATCTTTGTGCAGAATCCGTTTACCTGCTCTTTAATCATTTGCTGTTTTAGCTGTTTGGTGGTTGTTGACACAGTTTTGTGAGCTTTAACCTGAGATTCTGGCATTTCTGGCAAAATACATTTATATTTAAAAATCGATTCAGGATTTTATGAAATAATATCGTTTTATTCAAACTAAAATCTTTTTAAACCTACCCCAATATACTATCTTTCCAGCTGTCACAGAAAAATATAGATGGGCATGATTTGATAGCAGAACTTTTTTTTTTCAAATTGTCCCTATTTAAGGTTATCTCTGTTTACTTCTGTTTAATATCCACAACGTGGTTATGCCTTATGTAAGTGAAAGGGTGCACAGTAAAAGGGTAGTATTGTACTAATCAATTTAATTAAATTCAGTTCAGTTTTATTTATACAGCCTCAAATCACAACATCATTTGCATCAAGGCACAGTCCTACAATAAAATAATACATACAGAGAAAAACCCAACAATCATATGACCCACTATGAGCAAATACTTTGGCAACAGTGGGAAGGAAAAACTCCCTTTTAACAGGAAGAAACCTCCAGCAGAACCAGGCTCAGGGAGGGGCGGGGCCATCTACCATGACTGGTTGGGGAGACAGGACAAAAGACACGCTGTGGAAGAGAGCCAGAGTATACCATTACAGGTACCTCCCAAGGATCGGGGTGAAGATAACCGGAAACTGGCAATGGCCTTGTGGCAGGGGTGTGGTGTCTGAGGGGCAGTGCCAAGGAGGCTGAGGCTTAGGTGGAGGTAATCAGGTGGATGAACTCTTTTTTTCCTTTTTTAGTGCCTGCCAATTCTAAGTATTGGCTAAAATACAAAAAAAAATTCAAGCTCTCTTAAAAATTCCCATATTTGAATACACACTACTATAAAATGATAATTACTAACTACCGTACTTTCCACACTCTAAGGCACACTTAAAATCCTTTAATTTCCTCAAAAATCAACAGTGCACCTTATGTATGAATTCTGGTTGTGCTTACTGATCTCGAACTGATTTTATGTGGTACACAGCACTTAAAAATCTGTCAAAAAATGTTTTAATACGACTTTGGTAAGCTAAGAAGCCGCACCACTTGATGGATTTTCAGAGCATAATGGCTACAGTGATCAGGAGCCTCGCGGAGTAATCTGGGTCCTAAACTCCGTCTCTTCAGGTCCCAAAGTCAAACGAACACTGCAGCATCACTGAGAGTTAAAAACTGTCTAAATTCTTTCATCTTTAATAAAATGATCATCATTGCTGCTTTACCAGGTGTAACAATTAAGTTTAACATCTAGGCATCCATGAAAACAGAATTTATTAAATTTAACGGAATTAGAAGTTAGCAGGACGTTAGCTCCCTAGCTTCCACCTAAACATGATATAGCATGTTTGACTGAGAGATTTCTGAAAAAATTCAAACATACAGCTCTGCTATCACTTCCAATATAAATGAAGACAGAAAACTAAACAGCAGTGACGTTTGCAGGGTTACTGAAGTTGGGCTAGCTGGTATATAATGATGTGCTATGTGTTGGCTAGCGACACAGCTATGTTAGCATAGCATAAACACAGTTAAACTGGAGGATGAATGCTAACTTTTTTCCACTGGATAACATGAGGGTTCCCAATGGTTAGGGACAAATGCAATTGCATGGCAGGATGCTGTAAACAGACCAAACTTCAGTCAGGAGAACAACTGAGATAATCCATCCACAATACGAGGTTAGTCATTAATATACTGCAACAACATGGGAATAGAGCAGCAGCCAGAGAATTCAACATTAATGAATCAATGGTATGGAAGTGGAGGAAGCAAGAAGAATGAGTTGAGTAAAGTGTGACTTATTTGACTGTTTTGTTTCGCTTAGTGCGCCTTATAATCCGATGCGCCTTATGGTCTGAAAAATACAGTACAATAAAAGTTTAATGAAAATACTATTTTCTTAATTTTTGTGCCAAAGAATTTCATGCAAAAAAAGTTCTACATGTTTTAATTTACATTATTTTATTGTGACCTGTTTAATATTATATACTATTCAGAAGTTATCACTAGTTGTCTCTGGCAGGTGAGGATGGCCTACATTTTTTCATATTTCATTTACCCAATAGTTGCACACTTTTTTGATCTGTCTCAAATTACACATTGTGATTCACTTTGATTGTTTAAAGAAACAAAAAAGCCAATGAAAATGTTAAATGTTAAAACATTGCCTCAGACTTTAGGCCTGGACCAAATTGCAAACAAAAAACAAGTATCTTGAAAAGTATTTGTTATGTGAAGCTAATTATATATGTTGGGGGGGGTGAGATGACAGAGCAAATGACCCAGACTTGAGGTGGCTGTAGCTCAGGAGGTAAAGCAGGCCATCTACTGATTGGAAGGTTGGTGGTTTGATCCCTGGCTCCCCCACTCTGCATGTCAAAAATCCTTGGGCAAGATACTAACCCCCACTCACTCTCCGATGCATCCATCAAGTATGAATGTTAGTTAATTAATTAGAAAGCACTGAAAGGCATAGAAAACAGTGCATGGGTGAATGCGGAGTCTTGTATAAAGTGCTTTGAGTGCTCCAGGAGAGTAGAAAAGCGCTATATAAGAATCAGTCCATTTACTATGGTGTTATTTTTGTGCCACTATTCTGAGCGCACATAAAAAAAAATTGCAGGTGCACGAGTTGCATTTTGAGAAGAAATGTATTTTGAGCGAAGAAAAGTGAACAAAATTGCAAAAAATGTATTTCAGTGTTTGCTATTATCCACACACACACACACAACAGCAGCCCCTCTCGCTCGGTTTTTGCATTTGCGCTTGCTTGCAATGTGTTGCTCGCGCTCTTAACATTTCTGCCTGTGCGCGCTCAACTCTTTCTCTACACCGTTATATTTAAACTCAAACGAGGCAGTGGCGGAGGAACGCGGTCGTGCATTTAAAACACCGGTAAGCTAACGCTAGTCTGGTGACAACTAAGTGCAGTTACTGGTTACATTTATTGAATATTGTTGTTTTTGTTTTTTTCCCACTATGGCCGAATGTTAAATTAACGTTTCAAGAGTTGAGTGATTTGATTTCAGTTTTGTTCGTTTTGGATGTCTTTTGTTACTCTGATTAAATGCCAAAATGGCCTATGGGAGTTTTGAATTGCGTTAAATTTATTTTAGAATATTGAAACTTGTTGCGCAACACCTAGAATTAAATCTGTTTTGTAAATATTTAATTAACCTTGGATAATGTTTATTAGCTTTATTGCTAATTTACTTTACTTTGATGAGACCCATGTGAATGTTTTTCTATATTATTTTGAATGAATATCATTATAAGAATTAGATGTTGTAATTTGTTTGGTTATTGGTTATTGTATGAAATATGGCATTAATGATTTGACTTTGTAATTTATGGATTTATTTGTTTTATCATGACAGTAGAACGCTGTTTCAGTTTAATATCGAATGATAATTTATGTTTTTTGACCTTGCTTAGGTCAGGTTATACTCCCGCCATCAAAGCCCTGGTCAGCCCTTTATTTTTGTGTGTGATATATATGCATATATTTATTTTGTTGTACATCTGTATACATTCCTCAATGCCATAATATATATATATATATATATATATATATATATATATATATATATATATATAAGCCACCTCCTGTACATGGATGACATCAAGCTGTATGCCAAGAGTGAACGAGACATCGATTCACTGATCCACACTACCAGGCTATACAGCAATGACATTGGAATGTCGTTCGGACTGGAGAAGTGTAGTCGGATGGTAACAAAGAGAGGGAAGGTAGTCAGAACTGAGGGGATTGAACTACCAGAAGGCAACATTGCAGACATAGAGGACAGTTACAAGTACCTAGGGATCCCGCAGGCAAATGGGAACCATGAAGAGGCCGCTAGAAAGGCTGCAACCACCAAGTACCTGCAGAGGGTCAGGCAAGTCCTGAGGAGTCAGCTGAATGGTAAGAACAAGATCCGGGCCATCAACACGTACGCCCTGCCCGTGATCAGGTACCCTGCTGGGGTAATAGGCTGGCCAAAGGAGGAGATAGAAGCCACTGACATAAAGACAAGAAAGCTCCTTACCATGCATGGAGGGTTTCACCCCAAGTCCAGCACCCTGAGGCTGTACGCTAAGCGGAAGGAAGGGGGCCGGGTACTGGTGAGTGTCAGCACCACAGTCCAGGATGAGACAAGGAACATCCAAGAATACATTGGGAAGATGGCCCCAACTGACCGAGTGCTCAGTGAATACCTCAGGCAGCAGAAACCCAAGAAAGAGGAGGGAGACGAGGAACCATCATGGAAGGACAGGCCCCTGCACGGTATGTACCACCGGCAGATAGAGGAGGTGGCTGATATCCAGAAATCCTACCAGTGGCTGGACAAAGCTGGACTGAAAGACAGCACAGAGGCACTAATCATGGCAGCACAAGAACAAGCTCTGAGCACAAGATCCATAGAGGCTGGGGTCTATCACACCAGGCAAGACCCCAGGTGCAGGCTGTGTAAAGATGCCCCAGAGACAATCCAGCACATAACAGCAGGGTGCAAGATGCTAGCAGGCAAGGCATACATGGAACGCCATAACCAAGTGGCCGGCATAGTGTACAGGAACATCTGTGCCGAGTATAACCTGGAAGTCCCGAGGTCAAAATGGGAGATGCCCCCAAGGGTGGTGGAGAATGACCGAGCTAAGATCCTGTGGGACTTCCAGATACAGACGGACAAAATGGTGGTGGCTAACCAACCGGACATAGTGGTGGTAGACAAACAGAAGAAGACGGCCGTAGTGATCGATGTAGCGGTTCCGAATGACAGCAATATCAGGAAGAAGGAACACGAGAAGCTGGAGAAATACCAAGGGCTCAGAGAAGAGCTCGAGAGGATGTGGAGGGTGAAGGTAACGGTGGTCCCCGTGGTAATCGGAGCACTAGGTGCGGTGACTCCCAAGCTAGGCGAGTGGCTCCAGCAGATCCCGGGAACAACATCGGAGATCTCTGTCCAGAAGAGCGCAGTCCTGGGAACAGCTAAGATACTGCAGGACCCTCAAGCTCCCAGGCCTCTGGTAGAGGACCCGAGCTTGAAGGATAAACCGCCCGCAGGGGCGTGCTGGGTGTTTAATAATAATAATAATAATAAATTTTATTTATGAGCGCCTTTCAAGTCACCCAAGGACACTTTACAATAGGATAAAACACTTAGTAATATATATAGTATATATATATATATATATATAAATGTATATATCGAGCTCTATTTCTTTTTCCTGTGTTTTATTCACACACTCAGGCTCCATAGTCTAAACACTCCTGATTAGCTCATTATCTGTGAAGCTGCAGTCAGGCACTCTGGTCCCTTACCGCGTTACTCTGTGTGTGTGTGTGTGTGTGTGTGTGTGTGTGTGTGTGTGTGTGTGTGTGTGTGTGTGTGTGTGTGTGAGATTGTCCTCACCTCGAACCTGGAGACCTAGCCCACAGAGCTCTTGATTCCCAGGACTGCCCTCACGAACAGACCATGGAACCAATTGACATCTTCGCCACTTATGAGTTTTCCATCTGTCAAAAAACACATTATAAGAGAAGTCTTGAATGAAAATTGAACTGGTCTACTTTGTTCATATTTGGCCATCACAAGAAAACATCATATTCAGCACTGCATATTAGTTTTTGGCAGGTACTGAGTGAAAAAAGTCCCCCCCACTTTTTTTTTAACTTGTGAAGGAGCTTGTTTATTATAAACATGAAGTTAGGATTAACAAACTTTATTAGACTGGCTTTAAATATATTGTATTATCAGATAATACATGTTATCAGATTAATATGATTAATCTTTCTATATTAATGTGCTACATACCACGAGCCTTTACGGTGGCAGTAATTAATCCATGACTTAAAAAGCCATCGGGTGGCTTAGCTGCACCAATCTCCAACTTTCCTTTCATCTCAAACTTTCATAAAAGAATAGTATGAAACCAGTTAACTGCTCACCTGCAGAGGAACAGTTTATTTGAAGCGTTTCATTCAGAATTCATAACTGTACAGAAACAGCTTTAGTGAAGGTCAAATCATCTTCTTGTAGCCTCTGACAGTGGATTAATTTCTGTGATTGTGCAATATCATTCAAAGGCACAGCATATATTTTCATTGCTTTGCAGACGATAATCACCTTTTAAATCAAATCAAATTCAAATTCAAATTTTATTTGTCAGGTACACAGTCATACACAGTACGATATGCAGTGAAATGCTTAGACAACTGCTCGTGACCTAAAGAAAACAAAAGGAAAAGGCTATGAATAAGATAGGAAATAAATATGAAAAATTATACAGTGTAAATTTAACTAGGAAGGAATAAAATATAAAAAATTAAGGTTAAAAATGAAATAACTGTACAACACAAATTAGAATGAAGGGTAAATTTAACTGGGAAAGAATAAGATAAAATATATAAATTAAAGTTGAAAATAAAATAACTGTACAACAAAATACACAATACACAATATAGAACTATATAAGAATGTATGAAGAAATCTAAATATAAATAAATATATACACAATAACAGCAGCTGTACAAGTATTAACTGGAAATGAAGAATATAGTGACCAGTGTTGTGCAAAACCAAAGTCCAGAAAGTCCAGTGTGTGTGTAAGAACTGTATGTGTGGGTCAGTACTGTGTGGTGGTGTGATTGAGAGACCGTATCGCCTGCGGGAAGAAGCTCCTCCTCAGTCTCTCTGTGTTGGTCTTCAGGGAGCGGAATCGCTTTCCTGACCTCAACAGAGAGAACAGTCTGTTGTTGGGATGGCTGAGGTCCTTCACGATCTTCCTGGCCTTGGTCCAGCACCGCCTGCTGTAGATTGAGTGCAGGTCAGGGAGCTCGGAGCGGATGGTGCGCTCAGCTGATCGCACAACCCTCTGTAGAGCTCGTCTGTCCTGCATGGTGCTGTTTCCGAACCAGGTTAAGATGTTTCCCGTCAGGATGCTCTCTATGGTGCACGAGTAAACGTTCCTGAGCACCTTGGAGGGCAGTCGGAAGTCTCTCAAGCGTCTGAGGTGGTAGAGACGCTGACGAGCCTTTTTCACCACGGTGTTGATGTGACAGGACCATGACAGGTCCTGCGTGGTCAAGGTCAAGGTTCTTTATTTGTCACATGCATAGTTATACAAGTATAACACACAGTGAAATGTAGCCTGACACGCTCCTCGACATGTGCAAAAAACTTGGGGGGGGGGGGGGGGTGTAGAGGAAAAACATTATATATATATATATATATATATATATATGTAGTATATACTAGAGATGGACCGATCCGATATTACGTATCGGTATCGGTCCGATACTGACCTAAATTACTGGATCGGATATCGGAGAAAAATAAAACATGTAATCCGATCCATTAAATATCACGAAAGCACCTCACAAAACTTGCAACACGCCGTAACTCGCCTCAGAACGTTAGCACGTCGGAGCAGTATGCATCACGTGATAGAGCGGCTGTGGCATGCGGGACCTGTCGGTGGTCTGGATAGCATGTGGAGCTTCGCTAGCAACCCGGCATTTCATCTCCGACAAAGTTATCCCCGAGAGAAGTAAAGCAAGTGTGTAAGTCCATCTCTGAATGTTTGTAAAGCATTCCTGCATTAAGCTTAACAAGCGATATATGGAGCGACTGCCTCCTCTTGCTGCTACTTCAATCATGAAACTGCTTAACGATCAGCTGATCGGCTTTTCTGTTGCGAGTCCGTCTCTCTTGTTTGCTTTTGGCCCACTTTGCACCAGAAAGAGGAAACCAGCGGCTGAACAACAGCAGCACGTTTAAGCTTGATCAGCTGTTGTTAGAATTTATTTAATATTACTTTCTACTCGAGGATCTTTTTCTATGTAGCTGACGCTGGTAACTGTGCAGGGGCGGATCTAGCAAAGTTTAGCCAGGGGGGCCGATAGGGCATTAACAGGGAAAAGGGGGCACAAAGACATACTTTTCTTTCTTATTCTCATTTCAAATGTCAAGCTTTTAATAAATAATTATCTGACACCCAAAGTTTTAATTTGATGTAAAATGAATAGAAGTCAATTACTGTATATAGTGACTATTAAGTCTAATATATATACCCTAGTAAGCTATAGTACTTTTTCCTTTGGGAAGGTACCATCTGTGCAGTCTGCAATTTTGTTGAAGAAAGATGTTGAATCTATTTAATATTTCTTGAAAAATAATTGATTTCTGTGCATTTTTTTTTCACACTGCATCAAATTAAGGTTGATTACGTCGATTAAGCATCATGAGGTGGAGCGTGAGGGGTGGTTCCCCATTTTTTTATTTTTTTATTTTTGTTGTTGCTGGGAGTTGGAACCCTATTAGTTGGGTTGCTTAATATTTACGCTAAGTACTCTTTAAAATACCAGAATAGGGAGGATGGTGTAGGTTTAAGTTTATTAGATTGATCAGTATTGCTGAACTATGAAATATTTTTTTTTGCATACAGGTATAACAGAATAGCTTTAGTGTAGTTGTTGTTTTAAACTTGAGTATGAACTTATACAAAATGCAGCAAGATATTTAAAAAACAGTTTTGTTGATTAAAAAACACTATATCGGATTCATATCGGTATCGGCAGATATCCAAATTTATGATATCGGTATCGGACATAAAAAAGTGGTATCGTGCCATCTCTAGTATATACATTGGGTGAATGTGCAGTAGTAGCAGCAAGCAGGTGAATTCTGTACATTAATATGAATAGACATCTGACTATTTTACAGGATAGACAATATAAACATATTTAAAATTAAAGGAATTGAAATGTACATTGTGCCTTGGTTTAGTGTCTGGAAGTCCTGACTCAGTCAATTATAGATGATGTGAGAGGGCGGGTGTGTGTGTTTAGGGCACGGATGGCTTGGGGATAGAAGCTCCTCTTGAGTCTCTCTGTCCTTGCCCGGATGATGCTGAACCTTCTACCAGATTGCAGAAGTTGGAACAGTTTGTTGCCAGGATGGGACGGGTCCTTCAGTATCTGCGCTGCTCTAGTCCGGCATCTCCTGGTGTAGGTGTCCTGAAGCGGGGGGAGAGCAATCCTGCAGCAGCGTTCTGCTGTACGGATCACTCTCTGGAGAGCTTTTTGGTCCTTCACACAGCTGTTCCCAAACCACGATCTCCACAGCACCTGTATAGAATCCTGAGGATCTTTGGAGAGACCCTGAACTTCCTCAGTTGTCGTAGGTGATACAGGCGCTGCCTAGCCTTCCTGGTCGTGATGTGAACTCCGAGGTATTTGAAGCTGTCCACTCTCTCCACTGGGCACTCGTTGATGACGGGGGTCTGGTAGTTCCTCTCCTGCTTAGTGCTGAAGTCCACTATCAACTCCTTTGTCTTACTGACGTTTAGAAGGAGGTTGTTCCTCTGGCACCAGTTCTCCAGATTCCTAATCTCCTTCAGGTAGGCCGTCTCGTTGTTGTCAGAGATCAGGCCCATCACGACGGTGTCGTCAGCAAACTTAATGATGGTGGTGGAGCTGGTAGTGGCCACACAGTCATATGTGTACAGAGAGTACAGCAGGGGGCTCAGAACACACCCCTGGGGGGCTCCAGTGCTGAGAGTGGTGGAGGCTGAGACATGTGTGAGACATTTTAATTAATATGTGTGTGTTATCCCTGTGTTCATAATATAGTTAAACTGTAGGAATGTCTTAAAGATATAAAGACCTGGATGGCCTCTAGGTTTTTGCACTGGATCATAAAAATGACAGACACTTGCTGGCATTACCTTGACCTTCTGCAGCACTGTAAGGGATGCTGGAGTCGATTCTGACATTATATTTATATAATGTAAATAATATTTTGGCTTTATGCTGCTACACTATTATTCATTGCTTCTGCAACACTGACAATAAAAATGCTTATCTTATGCTGGAGTGTTTCTAATTTTAGATTCTAATTTTGGAGATATTGCACTCGTCGTTGCAGAGTATCTGTAAAATTAGAATCATCTTTTCTCAGAGTTATACTGAAAAAATAGTTCATGCATTTATCGTTTTATTATTATTATCAGGATTTCCTAAAAACTCCCTGGAAAGCCTTCAGTTGATCCAAAACGATGCAGCGAGTGTGCTGACGGGGACTAAAGGTCTCAAATAATCAGGCCCCATCCTATCTTTATGAACTCATAGTACCATATCACCCCAATAGAGCACTTTTCTCGCAGCCCACAGGCTCGCTTGTGGTTCCTGGGATATTTAAAAGCAAAACAGGAGGCAGAGCCTTCAGCTTACCGTAGAACCAGCTCAAGATGCATTTCTTCTTTGCAAACCCTTTTCTTTAATTAATAAATATTTGTAATATGTAGTCTGGATTTTCACAATGAGTCCTTTGTCTCGTCTCCCTCCGCTCACCCCCAACCAGACACAGTAGTCGTCTGCCTTTTCCTGAGCCATGTTCATTTCGGTTGTTCATGTTAAGAATGGCTTTTTCACACACATTTCAACATAACATTAGTACTGATACAAAAGTGGTTCTCTTCTGACACTGAGTGAAAAAACACAGAAATGATGAGGATGGAAAAAATGTCAATGTCCTCCACGTGTAAAACCATTCCTGTTTGGGGGTTTCTCATTGTTGCCCCTTTAATGCAGTTACCAAATCAACATCCCAGATGTTTAACTGACTTGATGCTATTCTCTGATCTAAAAAGTATTCCTTATATTTTTGTGTCTGAGCGGTGTACAATGATTTAAACTATATTAATAGCATTTAAATTCATGCATGAATGCGTATTTATTGAACAGGACCCATACCTGTATCCCTCACAGACAGAGGGAGTCTCACAATCTCTTTCCTGGGTCAGTACCTCAGGGCAGTCCTGTCCTCCGTTAGCTGGCAACTGGATGATGAGCCGTTTCCTGTATTGCTTCTTTTTAGTGTTACCGCCTAGGGGAAGCCACAAGAGAACACACTGATCCTTTAAACTGAAGTTACCAATATGCCCTGAATCTTTAAAGCTGTTTTTTAAAGATAGGATGTATTTGGTGTCCTCTGAGAATATATATTATTAGCCTACCTAGCATACTTATGTAATTCCTCACCCTGTACAAGAAGACAGCATTTCAAGGAGAGGCTAATATAATTGAGTGAAATCTCAAATGTCATCTCCATTATCTGCTCTATGGTATCCAATACAACCTGACAGTTAGAGATAATTGACTTTACAGGAAGTCCACTTCTATCAGGATTACTATATCAGGTTAAAGCTTCCAGTGATTGAGTTTGGATAATTTATTAAGGATGAAAATGGTTTGGGGATGCATTGCAGCTGGACTATTACTTCTAAAAGTAAGCATCTTATAAGCCTAATGCACACTTCAACGTGACCAAAGGATCTGAGAATGTAACAAACAACAAAGATGTCTCTGGAACATTCACTCTATTAAAGCTTGTATAAGAGAGATGAAATTGTAATTGTGTGCAGATTGAATGAAATAGAGTGACTCATTTGTTTGGCTTCTGGTTTTCCATATTTACATGGAAACGTGTTCCTTTATATTGTAGAGTCTTTACCTTGCAATATAAAGTAAAGACTCTTCAATATAAAGCACCTTGAGGGGACTGATGTTGTGATTTGATGCTTTATAAATAAAACTGAACTGAATTGAATTCAAGCAGCTGCTACATCAGAAGTGTCAGCCTCCACCGAAATAGCCCTCACTATTGCTATACAATCCTTTTTCATCATACCTTAGCTTAAAAAGAACAAAAACAACAATAACTGGACCGTCAAACGTCTTCTCCCACATTGCTTGCCATCTCCACTAGGTAACATCCTTGGGGATCTAACCCTGGGAACCTTTGTTGGAAACACTGCATTTCCATGGCATTTATTAAACATGTCACAACATTCACAAGAGAACTGGGATATCTGATATTCCTTTTCAGTGAAGAGGCTGCTGCTATTATTTATCTGCTACAGCTAAAATAATGATTTGCATATTTTCTGTGCTTTATTATTGGGGTGCCTGCTTTACACAGGCACATTCTAGCTGTTTGTGGCCTTTCTAACATTGTTAGAAGCATTAATGTGTGCATTGAGTCTACCTGTCTGACATGTTGATGGACAGGGGCTCCAATCACTGTATGGGGTGACAATACAGTCTCTCTTGCATGGCAGCAAACATGGCCTGACAGTGTCTGGACGAACACTCTCCGGACACCTGAAAGTACATCACTGACATGTCACACACACACAGAGTACCCTTGAAAATCTGATAGAGCCGCAGTGAACACACTGCACTGTAAAAACAAATTCCATGACGTTTTATAACATGTTTCTAAAATGTCTACTTAAAATATTAATAAAATTTGTGGAATAACATGACAAATGTAAAAATTTCCCCCTTGATGATAACAGTTAATTGCGTATCGTTTTTTGCTGGATAACATCCTGCAGAAGTCTCACACATGTCTCCAGAGCAATCCCAGCTCATTCTTCTTTGACGAATCTCCTCCAGATTTGATCGTCTTCGGCACGGACCTCGGTCTTCAGTTCACAAACATTCAACAGGATGAAATCATGACTTTGGGCCTCATCAGTAAAGTTCACTTTAGTCTTATGGAGGCAGTGCTTAAAATCTTTTGCTTCTTACCTCTACCAGTCTTATTCTGATGATACTTCTTACTCCACTGTGCTCTCTAAGAATCAAAACTTCTGTTTCTCAAGTCTAAACTGATGTTTTTGGCGTGATGCTTTCTCAACTGACAGCTAAAGCCTTGCTGAGTTTTTTGTGTATGTGTACATTGGAAGATAGAACAGAAATATTTCTTATTGCAAACTGGGCAGTAACGCGTGATCCGATTACTTTTTGCAAGTAACGAGTAAAGTAAGGGATTGCTATTGAAAAAAGTAGTTAGATTATTTACTTTCCCATAAGCATGCCTCGTTGCCGCGTTACTAAACGGTGTTTTTGTTTGTGAGAGTGTCTCATGACAATGACATACAAGTGTGCGACGTTCGTGGCAGCAACAGATCAACAATGGATAATATGGAGTGCAGGAGAGAGTACGACCATGCAGCGTTTAAAGCTTGGAAGTACTCACACTACTTTGAGTTTTAAAAAGTGACAAAAACATTAGCGTTGGCTGTACACTCTGTGTGGGAAGAAAACCTCTTTCTACAGTGAAAAATTAAATTTCAAATCTGAGCGAGCACCAAGCACGCTGCCACGGGAACGTGACATTCACAGAGAAACCCCCGGATCCCGCCCACTGACATGACTGCTGCGGCACCAGGCAAACCTCCACCTGCTCCACTCCTGCTAAACAGGTGAAAACAGATTTAAAAGCAACAGGACTTAGTGCTGTTGAGTCTTTATTATTTATTTTTTGCAAATTGAGAGGTAAAATGTCTTCAGGAAACTTGAAGTCCTGTTCTTTTCAAGCTCCACTGACTACCAGGATGATGCAATAAAAACTGCATCAAGTGCAATCAGATTGGCGCAATATTATAATAAGAAGGGTCACATTATTTTTAGGTGCTTCCAATTCTTGTCAAGTTCCCTGACATTTCGTCAAAAGACGTTTGTGAGCACCAAACGAGTTAATTATGAATCCCATCACCACTGCATTGAGCTTCCCCTGATCACCTCCTGTGTATTTAAGTCCTGTCTTCCTTTGTTCGTTGTCACGTCATCTGGTTTTCCTCCAAGTCTCGTCAGTCATCAGTCTCGTCACAGTTTTTGTAGTTTTCCAGTTTATGTTTTTCAGTTCGCACTTGCCCTGTTCGCCTTTCCTAGTTTTTGTTCATGACAATCAGCCATAATAAAGGCTCATTTTTTGTTGAAAACGTGCAGTTCCTCTCTCAGCGTCTGCTTTTGGGTCCTGTTCACAAACACACCGGCGAACCCCGCCCTCACATCTATCTTTAAACATTGTCTGACATTGTTTGTTTTACATGTTGAACAATTTAGCCAGACTCATCTATCCATTTCATCTGGAGATGAATCAGAAAAGCATATTTATTTAAAATATCAGTTCACACAATCCAGTTGCATTGATGTGTGCATACAATGTTATCACAAGTGACAGAACAGACAGTCAAAACATAAAAA
Source organism: Mchenga conophoros (assembly GCF_057382185.1). Lineage (NCBI taxonomy): Eukaryota > Metazoa > Chordata > Actinopteri > Cichliformes > Cichlidae > Mchenga > Mchenga conophoros. The sequence continues at coordinate 36,215,719 of NC_140546.1, forward strand.
TAAGAGAGAAGGTGAAAAAGTCCCAGAATAATTTTACATGGATAGATATTTTTGTTCAGTTTTTGTACTGGTAATGAACTGGGACAATTTCATGCCCTTTCAACTTCACAAGACGTGCAATAGAGTATTCGGTCATATGCCAAAATATGCTGATTAGGTTTTCTTACTTTTTGGGAGGAACCTGGCCCACATTCACCCGGACACAAATGACTTTGCGGGTTTGCATCCCCACAGAACAGGAGACATCATCTCCACGAGTACGGCCCACAGATGTGTTGGTTGATGGAATGAAAGAGTCCTCGATGCATTGTCCCCATGGACCAGTTTGCCAGTGGTAGACAGTACAGGGATGGTCATTGCACCTTCTCACCTCCTGCAGAGCACTGATGTTTGGACACTGGACTCCACCTGAGAAGCAATCGAAAATTGTAGCACAGTTGTCAGTGGGGTAGTATTAGTGCTAACAAATGACCAGGACACAGGAGTGAGGGTTATGAAATTGAAAACAAAATGAAATTGGAATTGTAATAAAAATGCAAAAATGTTATTACTATTTATCAACATTCAAATTCAGTGTCTGAGGTGGAAATGCAAAGGACAGTGGACCAATTGTGAGAGAGGATCTCTAACTAGTTTTTGTTTATGTTTGTTCACTTATGAAGGTCAAGTCAAAAAGGACTAACAAACAAACTGCAGTGACACTCTTTTCAGCACTTTGTCCCAGCTGAGCACCTGACACCTGTGTAGCATCCTGTGTTAGCATGTTCAGTCTTACGCTCCTCCAAAAGTGCAACAAACTGTTTGTGATTCAGTGCTCTTGCCCTGATGAAGGGAACTATTCACAACATTAACAAACTACTTCCTTGCTCACAAGTGGTCACTACGGCAGGTTTACAGCTTCCTGACACAGCCACCAAGGTTTGTTCACTACTTAGGCAAATGTGTAATCCACTATACTGTAGAGCTACTTAGTGACAACATCAACTACCATGTTATTTTTTAGTATTGAGTTACACAATGCCTCCTAGGATATAATACAATCGAAAAATACACAGTTCAGTTCTGGGTTCATTTCAGTCACTTTATCCTTAAACTCAACCTTTATTATTTAGAATAGACATTTGTTAAATAAGATACATCTCCAACTCAGTGCAAACATGTAGGGGGGGAGGGTTAGGGGGGGCACAGTTCTGCTGCGCTACATATATAAAATGTATAAAAATGTACAAATATACAATCTGGTGTAAGAAGAAAAAAGTAAATAGGTAAATAAATAGTTTGTTTTGTATATACAGTTTGGGTTATTGCGCATAGAATTTATTATTGCACAGTGGTGGTTTATAAAGGGAAATGGGAAAATGGCTGTGTGGGACTGTGTTATTGGTGTGTGTGTACGAGTTAAGGGTGGTTATGGCTTTGGGGGCACCTGTAGCACTTCCCTGATGGAAGCAGGCTGAACAAGTTAAAAACAGGATGGGAACTGTCTATGATGATATTTGTTGCTCTGCTGAGGCACAGTACAAACTCCAAAACAAAACAGAAGTGCTCCAGGTGTCACGGACCCAGTTCCAGGGATTCGGGGTCCGTGAGCAGTGTGGACTACTATTGTAGTTATTATTATTATTTATTATTATTATTATTATTATTATTATTATTATTATTATTATTATCATTATTGTGGTTGTTGTTATTATGGTTGTGTCTGCTGTCCTGTTTTTCCGTGTTGGTGTACTGTCAGGTGTTTAGGGGTGTGTGCTTGTGTATGTGAGGGTGCGGTCGTGGCAGGCACTTTTAGGCCTGGTGGGTGTGGCCCTGCCAGCTGACCGGTCCCACCCAGGAATCCACACACACCTGGCGCCGATCAAGCCTCGTCAGAGGAGCTTCAAAACAGTGTGGCTGAGAGCTCCTCGACGCTGGATCGTTGAGTGACTTCCCGTCAGTCTTAAGTGTATTGTGCAAGGTTAGTGCAAGTCTACTGTTAGCTGTGGAGCTCAGCGAGCCGGAGGAGGTCAGCATGCCCGAGCCGGAGGAGCTCAGCGAGCCGGAGGAGCTCAGCGAGCCGGAGGAGCTCAGCGAACCACCAGCAGAGGAGCTCGGCGAGCGGAAGGAACAACCGGCGCTGCCAGCCGAGGAGGGGCTCTCGCTGCCAGCCGAGGAGGGGCCCGCTCAGCCGGAGGTCAGCGAACCGGAGGGACCTCCACGTCTAGCGCGGCCTCCACGCCATCCACGTCCAGTGCGTCCACGTCAGCGACCGGCGCGTCATAGACCATGTGCCACGCCTCGCTGTTGCTCACTGGAGCAGCGACGTTGCCATCGGACCCGTGGCAGGCCACCAGAACCGTTCCGCCGCCACCGGACCCGTGGCAGGCCGCTGGAGGAGCAGCGCCGCCGCCACCGGATCCGTGGCAGGCCGCCTGAAGCGTTCCGCTTCCATCATGGGGTTGGAGGTAGGCCGCCCGAACTGTTTTCCCACCACTGCCTGACCCGTAGCGGGTTTTGCCTGCTTGCGGTCCACTGGGTCGGCCGCAAGAACTGTTGTTCCCACCATGGCAGTGGTTGGACGTTTGAACTGGGGGACCGTGACACCAGGATGCTAGGGCGCAGAGCTTTTGTTACCTCGTGGCTACACAAGCCAGGAAGTACCAATGATCGGATTTGGTGTGTGGTAGTAACAGGTAAATGAACATTTTTTTAAATTATCTGAATATATATATATAAAAAAAAGAAAAAAAAAACAAAACACCCAGCACGCCCCTGCGGGCGGTTTATCCTTCAAGCTCGGGTCCTCTACCAGAGGCCTGGGAGCTTGAGGGTCCTGCGCAGTATCTTAGCTATCTTAGCTGTTCCCAGGACTGCGCTCTTCTGGACAGAGATCTCTGATGTTGTTCCCGGGATCTGCTGGAGCCACTCGCCTAGCTTGGGAGTCACCGCACCTAGTGCTCCGATTACCACGGGGACCACCATTACCTTCACCCTCCACATCCTCTCGAGCTCTTCTCTGAGCCCTTGGTATTTCTCCAGCTATATATATATATATATATATATATATATATATATATATATATATATATATATATATATATATATATATATATATATATATTAGTGCTGTCAAAATTATCGCGTTAATTGTTAAGATCAACGCGAAATGTTTAATGCATTAAAAAAATTTAACGCTGATTTTGTTTTTTTATTAATTTCCTGTAATCTAAGACCTTTAAATTCATGAGCACCTCTGGAGGAGGGGGCAACAGTGTGCTATGCTGGCGTTTGGCCTGACAGAAATGATTAGAAGAAGAAGAAGAAGTGACACCATGCTACTATCTAGCTAACACTAGCTAACACACGCAAGCATGGACGAGGGCGGACTTTTGGGTGGAAAGTTTCTCTTTAAGAAGTTGCCTGATGGCTTGTTGGACAAAACGAGAGTAAGATGCACAATTTGCAACGCTGAATTCAAGTACCACAGAAGCAGTTCATCACTGGCGTATCACCTGAGAGCAAAACACCTAACTGAATCCACCTCTACGGGACCTCGCCAGTCTACGCTTCAGGAGTATGGTGCTTGTGGACGAATAACAAAAAATGTGAGAGAAAAGGTAACCAATTCCTTGGTTGTTTGGATAGCTAAAAACTGCCAACCAGTTAGCATAGTAGAAGATGATGGACTGAGAGAAGTCATTCGTGCTGCATCAGGAGATGAGTGTTACAATCTGCCCTCGAGAGGAACCATTGTGTCGAGACTGCACACTTTGTATGGGGACCAGAGGGCTCAGCAGTCCAGCAAGCTTGTGCAAGTAAGGAATGTCGCTCTCACCGGAGACCACTGGACTTCGGTGAACAACGATAATTACTTAAAATATAAAGAATAAAAAAATGTAATTGGAGCCAGGCTATTAATAAAGTAATTGAGATTAATCGCAATTAATAACAGAAAATTGTGAGATTAGTTAGTTAATTTTTTTTAATCTATTGACAGCACTAATATATATATATATATTAGGGGTGCAACGATATTCGTATCGATATTGAATCTTTCGATACAGTGCTTTCGGTTCGGTACGCATATGTATCGAACAATACAAAATTTTTAATTTATTTTATCAACTTTCCTTCTGACGATGCTGTCTGTGTTGAGAGCTCAGTGAATCTGCGTTCGACTACTCCGCCTAGGCTCGACAGTGCAGCCTAGGCGGAGTAGTCGAACGCAGATTCACTGAGCGCTCAACACAGACAGCATCGTCAGAAGGAAGAGCGCAGGGCAAGCTAGCGAGACAGAAGTTAAGCTCTCCTTGCAACATGGACCTCCCACACCCTCATTCAGATCTGGCGTTTGGAATTATTTTGGTTTTCATGTGACGTATGACCCTGAAGGTAAGCGAGTCATGCACTAAAGTAAAACAGTATGTTGGATGTGCCATGCAATGCTCAATTACATGGGTGGGAACTAGTGTGTTAGCACAGTTAGCTCGTTAACGTGTTGGCCGTCTAGCCCCATGCACGGGGCGATCGGCGATAGCTCGTTAACGGAGATTTGCCGTGTTGTGGCGTTAAGGTCATTTCAACGAGATTAACCTGAAAGCACTAGTGGGAACACAACGAATATGACTGCACATTTACGCCGACATCATCCTAGTGCAAAGACAAGTGGAAGCAGAAAAAAAACAAGCAAGCATGCTACTAACTTTAGCCGAGTCATTTAGACAGCTGTTAGCACATGATTCTCCTTATATGTTTAATATGCTGCTGAGAATATAGCCCAGAAGAAGCGGATAGTATAGCTTTTATTTTGGAAAGAGACATTTCTCTGTAATAAACTCTCTTTTCCAAACTATAAGGCAAAAAGAAAGTGCAGCTTTATGGTTTCATGGACAAAATAATTTCTGTGGCTGCAATATGACGAGCTAAATAACCAGGGCTGCACATAAGTGGTCCGCAGGTGCGCATTCGCTGTCAAAATAAAAAACACGCACAAGGGTTAGGGTTAAATTTAAAAACTGTACTTTTGAGTTAAAATATATATTTATAATTTTAATAAATGACAAATTAAAAAGGCATGAACATTTTTTTGTATCGAAAAAATATCGAACCGTGACACCAAAGTATCGAACCGAACCGAACCGTGAATTTTGTGTATCATTGCATCCCTAATATATATGTGTATATATATATATATATATATATATATATATGTACACACACACACTGTATATATATGGTTCACAGCAGCTGGTTCATTTAGTTAACGAGAAACACCCGGAATGGCTAACCGAAGGTCGGACGGTCCTGATCCCCAAGGACCCCAAGAAGGGACCGGTCCCCTCCAACTACCGACCAATAACCTGCCTCAGTACTACATGGAAGCTCCTGTCAGGCATCATATCGGCTAAGATGAACAGGCACATGGGTCAATACATGAGCGGGACACAGAAAGGAATTGGCAAGAATACCAGAGGCGCAAACACCAGCTACTGGTAGACAGAACAGTCAGCCGAGACTGCAAGACCAGACTGACCAACCTGTGCACTGCCTGGATTGATTACAAGAAGGCCTATGACTCAATGCCCCACAGCTGGATACTGGAATGCCTAGAATTGTACAAGATCAATGGGACCCTAAGAGCCTTCATCAGGAACTCAATGGGGATGTGGCGTACAACACTAGAGGCCAACTCCAAGCCCATAGCACAAGTCACCATCAAGTGCGGGATCTACCAAGGAGATGCTCTGTCCCCACTGCTGTTCTGCATAGGCCTGAACCCCCTCAGTGAGATCATTAACAAGACTGGCTACGGATACCGACTACGGAACGGAGCAGTTGTCAGCCACCTCCTGTACATGGATGACATCAAGCTGTATGCCAAGAGTGAACGAGACATCGATTCACTGATCCACACTACCAGGCTATACAGCAATGACATTGGAATGTCGTTCGGACTGGAGAAGTGTAGTCAGATGGTAACAAAGAGAGGGAAGGTAGTCAGAACTGAGGGGATTGAACTACCAGAAGGCAACATTGCAGACATAGAGGACAGTTACAAGTACCTGGGGATCCCGCAGGCAAATGGGAACCATGAAGAGGCCGGTAGAAAAGCTGCAACCACCAAGTACCTGCAGAGGGTCAGGCAAGTCCTGAGGAGTCACCTGAATGGTAAGAACAAGATCCGGGCCATCAACACGTGCGCCCTGCCCGTGATCAGGTACCCTGCTGGGGTAATAGGCTGGCCAAAGGAGGAGATAGAAGCCACTGACATAAAGACAAGAAAGCTCCTTACCATGCATGGAGGGTTTCACCCCAAGTCCAGCATCCTGAGGCTGTACGCTAAGCGGAAGGAAGAGGGCCGGGGACTGGTGAGTGTCAGCACCACAGTCCAGGATGAGACAATGAACATCCAAGAATACATTGGGAAGATGGCCCCAACTGACCGAGTGCTCAGTGAATACCTCAGGCAGCAGAAACCCAAGAAAGAGGAGGGAGACGAGGAACCATCATGGAAGGACAGGCCCCTGCACGGTATGTACCACCGGCAGATAGAGGAGGTGGCTGATATCCAGAAATCCTACCAGTGGCTGGACAAAGCTGGACTGAAAGACAGCACAGAGGCACTAATCATGGCAGCACAAGAACAAGCTCTGAGTACAAGATCCATAGAGGCTGGGGTCTATCACACCAGGCAAGACCCCAGGTGCAGGCTGTGTAAAGATGCCCCAGAGACAATCCAGCACATAACATCAGGGTGCAAGATGCTAGCAGGCAAGGCATACATGGAACGCCATAACCAAGTGGCCGGCATAGTGTACAGGAACATCAGTGCCGAGTATAACCTGGAAGTCCCAAGGTCAAAATGGGAGATGCCCCCAAGGGTGGTGGAGAATGACCGAGCTAAGATCCTGTGGGACTTCCAGATACAGACAGACAAAATGGTGGTGGCTAACCAACCGGACATAGTGGTGGTTGACAAACAGAAGAAGACGGCCGTAGTGATCGATGTAGCGGTTCCGAATGACAGCCATATCAGGAAGAAGGAACATGAGAAGCTGGAGAAATACCAAGGGCTCAGAGAAGAGCTCGAGAGGATGTGGAGGGTGAAGGTAACAGTGGTCCTCGTGGTAATCGGAGCACTAGGTGCGGTGACTCCCAAGCTAGGCGAGTGGCTCCAGCAGATCCCGGGAACAACATCGGAGATCTCTGTCCAGAAGAGCGCAGTCCTGGGAACAGCTAAGATACTGCGCAGGACCCTCAAGCTCCCAGGCCTCTGGTAGAGGACCCGAGCTTGAAGGATAAAAACCGCCCGCAGGGGCGTGCTGGGTGTTTATATATATATATAAGTGCTTGTGTATACATACACAAACAATACACATATGCTTTCAAGTGTGTAATTTAAGTGATCTAGGTAGCTCTGTTTTGGAAGTTCAGTTAACGCTAGAAATGTGTTTTGGAGTTTGTACGTGCTTTGTCTCTAGGGGCCACCACATATATTTATATTTAAACATATATAAATAAAACCACGTTGCACCAGAAAGAGGAAACCAGCGGCTGAACAACAGCAGCACGTTTAAGCTTGATCAGCTGTTGTTAGAATGTATTTAATATTACTTTCTACTCGAGGATCTTTTTCTACAGCTGACGCTGGTAACTGTGCAGGGGCGGATGTAGCAAAGTTTAGCCAGGGGGGCCGATAGGGCATTAACAGGGAAAAGGGGGCACAAAGACATACTTTTCTTTCTTATTCTCATTTCAAATGTCGAGCTTTTAATAAATAATTATCTGACACCCAAAGTTTTAATTTGATGTAAAATGAATAGAAGTCAATTACTGTATATAGTAACTATTAAGTCTAATATATATACCCTAGTAAGCTATAGTACTTTTTCCTTTGGGAAGGTACCATCTGTGCAGTCTGCAATTTTGTTGAAGAAAGATGTTGAATCTATTTAATATTTCTTGAAAAATAATTGATTTCTGTGCATTTTTTTTCACACTGCATCAAATTAAGGTTGATTACGTTGATTAAGCATCATGAGGTGGAGCGTGAGGGGTGGTTCCCTATTTTTTATTCATTTATTTTTGTTGTTGCTGGGAGTTGGAACCCTATTAGTTAGGTTGCTTAATATTTATGCTAAGTACTCTTTAAAATACCAGAATAGGGAGGATGGTGTAGGTTTAAGTTTATTAGATTGATCAGTATTGCTGAACTATGAAATATTTTTTTTTGCATACAGGTATAACAGAATAGCTTTAGTGTCGTTGTTGTTTTAAACTTGAGTATGAACTTATACAAAATGCAGCACGATATTTAAAAAACAGTTTTGTTGATTAAAAAACACTATATCGGATTCATATCGGTATCGGCAGATATCCAAATTTATGATATCGGTATCGGACATAAAAAAGTGGTATCGTGCCATCTCTAATATAAATATATGCGGTGGCCCCTAGAGACAAAGCATGTACAAACTCCAAAACACATTTCTAGCATGTACTGAACTTCCAAAACAGAGCTACCTAGATCACTTAAATGACACAATTGAAAGCATATGTGTATTGTTTGTGTATTTATACACAAGCACTCATATATATTCTTCTTCTTTAGCTCTCAGCGAAGGCGGTCGCACTTTTCTCCTCTCCTCCTCACCCTTATCTTCCCTGCTTAGCCTCTATGTCCTTGTCTTGTCTTGTGTGCATTACTTTCCCTGGAATAGCCTCCCACTGTCGTTCTCTAAAACCTAAAAGAGAATTATGGATTTGATCAACTGGTCTCTGAATGCTATTGACACCCTTTTCTCAACGAGAAATCTGGGCTCCGGAAAGTTTGAGTGCCCTGGAGGGACTTTCCCTGCCGGATACACGATGGACGGGTGGCAGAACTGGAGGATCATGTGCCTGGCGGGACTGTCGATCGAGGACGCTGAAGATATCTATCTATTCGGAACCATGATAACAGGGTTCATGCTGATCGGAGTTGGCTTAGCCCTGGTTTATCGGAGAAATAAGAGAGCGGAACCGGCTGTTCAAACCCCCCCAAGGCTGCCCGCTGGAATCGAAATGGAACGAGGCGCGACCTCTCACAACGAACGTAATATGGTCAACACCTTGGAGACGCTTGCAGCTGCTGTGAAGGCTCAAAACAACACCATTGAGCGTATGAGGGGAAACATCAGAGAGAGGCCTGCTCAAAATGAGACCTTTGAGCGACAGTTGGAAAACATCGTGGAACGGATCACTGCAGTTGTGAGGTCTCAGAATCAAAAGAACAATAACACCATGGAACAGAAGTTTGATACCATCATGGAGAGGCTCGCGACTCTCCAACGGGAGATCGAGTGTTAAAGAGCAGCCTGAAAAATTCTCCTGGGCTGCTCGCATGGAAATTAACAAAACCAACATAAACATTGCGGATCCCCATCACGGCGCCAGCTGCAGGCCCAAGGCTGGAGCCGAACAATCACTCCCTGATAATGACTGTGTTACGGCTATTCTTCCCATCCCATGCAAGGACACCTGGATTGGCTGGAGGACTGTTTACTTAGCCTGATAGGCCGAAGGACACTGTCTCAGCTAAACTATGGACACACACACTTACACTGATAAGCACTCACTCATCCCCCCTCCCTTTCCAACGCCTTCGATGCTTGTGCCCTACCGGGGAAGATAGCAGTCAACTGGACCAGCACAGATGCTGCAGGACTGGATGCGCTGTCTACACCGGCTCTCTCTTACCCTTTACCCGCCCCTGTTGCTTGTCTTGTGTTTCTATGGTGTATTGATAGTCATGTGCTTTTGTGCTGAGGTGTTTTTTCTGTTATCAAACTGTTCTCCCACTAGGAGCTCAGTCTGAGTGGAGTTTTTTTTCTCCTCCTCTTACCTCATGTAGTGTATTTTCGTTGTTTTTTCCTATCAGCCTACCTTTCTGACATGTCTGCCCAATGTGATGTTTGTGTAAAGTTGGTCAGAAGGTTCCTTTGTAAGTGCGCATGCGCCATTAGCGTGCTGCCTGCTGTAACCCTAATTTCCCTCGGGATGAATAAAGTATTCTGATTGTTATATTCAAATAATTTAAAAAAATGTTCATTTACCTGTTATTACCACACACCAAATCCGGTCGTTGGTACTTCCTGGCTTGTGTAGCCACTAGGTAACAAAGCTCAACACTGCGCCCAGCATCCTAGAGCACTTCTGTTGTATTTTGTACGTGTTTTGAGTTTTTATGTGCTTCTGAGTTTTTACGTGTTTTGGAGTTTTTACGTGTTTTGCAGTTTTTACGTGCTTTGGAGTTTGTACATGCTTTGTCTCTAGGGGCCACCGTAAATATACTTTTATTTATTCACTCCACATAAAATGTAATAAATAAATCATATAATACAAAAACCAACTATTCACGGTTCAACTTTTAACTATTTAAATTTTCAGCTTTTTCCTTTGAAACACATTTAAAGTGAAACAACACAAAACACTGCAAATCACAACACAATTAAATATAAATTAAAATATGAAAACAAAAAGAACATGCATATTCTCTGTCATATGGGCCTGCATGAATAAACTTTCTGAATCCTTTATCATCTGCAACTGAAAATAGTTGTGCATGTTTACTATACCTTTCTAATGTGACGTTGTTGTCCCTGGCTCTCTTTCTCTGTCTCTCCCTTATGGGCAGAAATCTGTGCCATCAGAAACTGAATTTGAATAAGTTAAATTTGAATTTGAATCGCTCAGGTTGAATCTGAATTGTAACTTGAATAAATGATTTTGAAAACTGAATTTGAATTAGTCTAATTTGAAATTGAATTTATGGTTTGAAAATGATCATTACTAAATTGAAATTGAATTTTATATTTTGAAAATGAATTGATTTGCTTTGAAACTGCATTTTATCCTTTAAAAATTCAGCTCTCGAATAATTTCAGTTTCACTTCTCACCATTCAGTTTCAGTTCCAAAATCCAGTTTTTTGGAACTTACATCCGGTTCCGGTTCAAGCGCAGATTAATAGAACTACATTTTACTAGCAGACCGAAAGTGTTACCGACGGGAATCTACAGCGTCTTGAGCTGAATTAAGACTTCAGAAGTCATTCGTCATGTCGAATGACCAGCGGATAAACTCTCAGGTTGGTAATAAATGTATTACATGTATAAGAACAAGCGTCATGTTAACTAATGATAGCCGTACGGTAACTTTTATGCTTATTGTAGCTGCTAGCTAAAAACGCTAATTTAGCGTAGTTTGCCCTGAATTCAGCTTTGACAAACAAATATGATCGACTGTTTCTAGTAGAATTCCAAAGTTGTCATCTTGTACCCTCTCAGAGTACCCCCTCTGTATGCTTGCAGAGACCCCTACAGTAGGGAAACATGCAAAACGGTGCCCAAACCTTTGTATTTTAGCTTTATTTATGTCTTACACAGCATCCCAACTCTTTAGCTAACTTAATAACTTTAGCTAAAGTGAATAGTTAGTCTAATTCATTAGTGCAGCATTACTGGATCATCTCTGTTTGAAGTGATATAATATGATATATATATGATATAATATGATATACAACTACCACTGTGTTTAACTACCATAATAATTCTTAGGGTACTGAGTGCATGCTTAATTAGATTTTTTTTTTTTTTTAAAAAACATACTGCTCCATTACTATGTTAGAACTGAAACTGAATGGTGAGAAGTGAAACTGAAATTATTCGAGAGCTGAATTTTTAAAGGATAAAATGCAGTTTCAAAGCAAATCAATTCATTTTCAAAATATAAAATTCAATTTCAATTTAGTGATGATCATTTTCAAACCATAAATTCAATTTCAAATTAGACTAATTCAAATTCAGTTTTCAAAATCATTTATTCAAGTTACAATTCAGATTCAATCTGAGCAATTCAAATTCAAATTTAACTTATTCAAATTCAGTTTCTGATGGCACATATTTCTGCCCATACTCCCTCCCCGCTCTGTTCCTGTGCAAATCTAACTACCGCCCCTCCCCCTTCTTCCCAGCGCAAAGCACAAGGCTGGCATGCAGAAAAAAAGTGTGAGGGAGAGGGTGAGAGAAGGGGGGAAAAAAACACAGCTAGCGATAAGGAGCTGTTTCGCGTCGTTCACGTCAAAGACCCGGCTCTAAGAGCCGTTTCGTTCGCGACCGACACATCACTAGTGTGTTAGCCCAACTATTAGCCTAAAAATCAGTATTATATGAATCATGAGATTAAAACACACTTAAGTTGCTCTCTCTTGGTTCATCATCCAAAATGGCCAAAGGCTGATGTCTGTTTATTCGTCCCTACTTATCGTTGGTGCAGTCTATTATTCATGTCAGACTTCTCTGTGGATTTCATTTTCTGCTAACATAGTAACTGCAACCTTTTGTTCATTGTACTCCTGTATTGTCAGACAAAGTGAGTGTTTAAAACACATAGCCTCAAGCTATTTCCCTGCAATCTCACACGCTTTATCACCTAAACAAAGCTAAACACAGGTCCAAAGTTTTGTAACCAAATAAAGGGTCTGGGGGAGTTACATTTGTTACAGTTCTAAACTGCACCCTCTGATGAAGATTAGTCTCAAGAAAAGTTGGATATTGTTGAAAAAAAAACAACAACTCTCCATTTAAAATCTCTAATGCTGTGATGATCAATGGTATTGCTATAGATGATAAGAAAGTGGGAGAAATTACAGATTTTCTTAAAAGGTTTCGCTCCACTAATAGGATCATATTAGTAGATGAGCAAACCTCTAAACTGCATAGACAGGCAGTTGATATAGTAGTACCCATTCCATCCTCCCTAAACTTAAAAACCTAGCTAAGGTAATTGGCAGGGATTATGTTCTCAAGGACATTATGGCCCAAATCAGTGAGTCATCCACAAATCTTTTGCCTTCCACAGCCAAGTTACTACCTGATTTAACTGAGACCCACCCCACTAAATCCCGTGTTAGAGTTGACTCCCAGAAAGTACCACTTAAATCACTTGGTGAAGTTCAGATCGCTCCAGCAATACACGTGATCTCAGTCCATCAGAGTGAAGCATGTAGTGGAGGAACACATTGTAAAAAGGAAATACGGTACACTGCAGATTCAATCTTCGCAGAGGCTGCATCTGCAGGCTGCAAAATCCCTAAACTGAATCCTGAACCATACTTTAACATCTGGTGCTCCAGTGCTGAACTGATCAGCACTGATGTGGTCCTTCCATATCAAGCATCAGAGGTTGAGGAGAATTCTTAAAAACCTTTTATCTCCAGCAGTTGATGTATTAAAACATTTAAGCTTCAGTAGCTTACTTGCTATATTTCCACTTACCCAAATCTGATTATGGAAGGAGCCATTCAGCAATGGCTCCATTGACACAGTAACTACTGTTTTATATTCTGGAGCTCCACATGAAAGTAAGGAGAAGAAAGACAGGCTGCAGAGCTAGAGTGAAGTCTTGGGAAAACCTTCCATATCATATGTCATTACGAGAAATCTAAGATCTCTGTCCGATAAGATGGAAGAGCTAACAACATTAACCAGTCCGCACAAGACATATTTCGCATCGTCACAGCAAAATCTCCAGTGTTAAATTAACACTGGAGAGTGTCTATATGGGTCCACACCTCTGAGTGTTAAATACAACACTGTTGAGTGTTAAATTAACACTTTTGACAGTGTTATATGTTTAAAAGTAACCTAGTCAGTTTTGAAGATTAACAATGGCTAACACTGAGCAGTGCTGATTTTCTAACACTGGAATATTTCTAACATTTTGAGTTATTTTCCAGTGTTAGAAAATCAGCACTGCTCAGTGTTAGCCATTTTTAACACTCAACAGTGTTGTATTTAACACTCAGAGGTGTGGACCAATATAGACACTCTCTAGTGTTAATTTAACACTGGAGATTTTGCTGTGTTGTGCTTCTCAGAGAAGTGGGTGAATTAATTCGTTCTGGACTCAAAAAGCAAAGGAGACTGGCAAAAGGAAGGAATTTCTACTGGAATGCCACCTCGGGTCAGATTTTCATCTTGGAAGATGCTGACTGGTTGACAGGTGGGCAGCAATAAGGAAAGCGAAGGAAGTGACAGTTGATACTTTCATTGTTTTTAACACTCTTTTTCACTTCAGGTCTTTGTAAGTTATAACGCTCTTATCTGCAGCTGGCGATGGGCCAACAGCAGCACACGAAAGAGTGGCCCACAGACTCGCTGTACCAAATATTTTGAACACTGCCTCACTGTGGCAATACGGCTCTATGGAGGCAGGCAGGCCATCCCCAAGCTGCCAAAAACAGTGAATGTGCTAGACAAAGAGAAAGGAAGTGACACCTACAAGAGAAAATTGGAGGAGTGGCTTAAGGGAATAATGCAAGGACATTCTGGAGGGGTCTGAAAACAATCACCGGCCAAGACAAAGCCAGCAGAAGGTGCCCAGAATATCATGGAAGGTAGTGGGCTAACCAACAAAACTGAGTGTTTAAAACAATGAAAAGTGATCCGTGGTTTTCATGCTGTATTTTTTCTCTCTTCTTCTGTTCCTGGTAAACTCCACAGTTGCTTCGTTCCCTATTCTGACCCACTTGTCAACCAGTCAGCATCTGGCCCATGCATATGTCATCCATATCCAGTGACATGCAGCTGAGATTTGGGATGATTAATGGTCAATGAAAAATTGTTATCCAAACGGAAGTACGTGCAAAGACACAAATTTAAAATACAGTCACTTTAACGAAACAAACTGCACCATAATCTGGTTTATAGTTTTCAAAAGATGTGTACGTCTATGACATTTGCGCAATATTTCATCACTGTATGTGTATATACACATAGTGTGTATGTGCTAATGATAATGATAATGATAATGCTAGGTAAGTGAGCACTTTATGTGTATACAGTCTGTACAAAGACGTGGTTTGCAAGTTTAACTTGGACTTGTTGCTGATGTTGTGGGCAGAATACGTAGTCTTGATAAACCCAAAACATGATGGATCTGAATACTTGAGAAATTTATGATCACAAAGCATATGTGCCATAAGACAACTTATTGTAGAAACAATGGTAAAAGCATATGTGAATAAATTTGCTGAATAACCCTTTACAACTTTACATCAATAATCCTTGATGTTGAAAATAAAAGCCTCCATCAAGATTTTCACTTGATGCGATATTTAGATTGACATTTAGATTATGTTTAAAGTTGATTTGGTTAAACGTTTTCAAATGTCGTTCAATTATGTTCAAATGTTAAATTTCACATTGCTTTCTCTTGTCCTTAATGGAAAATGAAAAACATGCTGTAAAAATAAGACTTATTATTAAGCATCCAATTTCAACCTACCCCTGTATTCTTAAAGGTGTAAATTGGACTTCTGTACTATTAAGTTAAACATTTGCATTGATTAAATATGCTGATGTCATTGCTGAAAGACCCAGCGTACACAGAGGAGCTCAGGTGAGAGGCACATATTCATTTTTAATAGAATTACCTTTACCTATACTGTAACTTCATGAGTGCTGCAATGCTGCTTTGCTCTCCTTATACAGTTCCTACCTTCTCCTGCATTATAGGCGAGGATGGAACGAGTTCTGGTCTGTTTGCCCTCTGTGTTCTTTCCAGAGCAGGTGTGGGAGCAGAGAGACCAGGAGCTCCAGGGGCTCAAGGCACAGTCCTTAGGGCAAGGCACCTCGCAGATAAATGGCATAGGAAGGATGGCATCCTGGCAGAGTTGTCGATCCACATGTTCACCTGGGTGAATACAAAGAGAATTAAGGTACTGTGCCAAATTTAAAATGTGTTATAAAGTTAAAAGATAATAATAACATTCATTAAATTAAACAGGGCTAAGAAAGCAACATCAAATTTCCTTCAAAAAGTCACTTTAAAATAAAGGCTGTGAGTGTGAAATGTTGCTTTTCTTGGTGGGACTGCCAAAATGACTAAAGGGAAAATTGCACTTTCTAATGTGGTAACTAATGTAACTAATGACCAACATTGTAAATTCTTTTGCATCACAGTTTTATTGCCTTAAATTAAAAAACTGAAATAAACAGCAACAATAGATAATTTCTGGCGCCACTCTGAGCTGGCAGCCAGTATTAGTAGCTCCGGCCTGACCGAGTCCTTTTTTCTCTTTCTTTGTTGTTTCGTGTTCTTGTTTTTATATTGTGGACTGTACTACTCCACATTCGACCTCCGAATTTTATAGACAATTGTGTTTTTTATCATATTTTTTACGGTATCTGTGTCCGGAGAGTGCGTGGAGGTGTTAGCCCTCGGGGTCTCCACTGTTCTGCCTACCGCCGAGCGAGCCAACATCCCCCGCGAGGTGAGGAGGAAGAGACGCGGCACTCGGGCGGGGATCAAGCATCGCAGTAAGGTTAGGAGGTACCGGCCAGTGATTCCATTGGGTATTATGGGGAAAGTGAGATCTCTCCCCAATAAAGTGGATGAACTGCCGGCTCTAACCCGACATCAGAGGAGCTACAGGGAGTGCAGCGTGATGTGCTTCACAGAGTCGTGACTAACCGCGCTAACTCCGGACTCACACGTAAACATTCCATCTGATCCGGGCCAACAGAACAACGGAGAGTGGTATGAAGAGAGGAGGGGGCCTGGCTGTGTTTGTGAACGATAGATGGTGTAACGCTGGGCATTTATCTATCAAAGAGATGCTAAGCTGACCTCCTATTTGGTCTCCCTAAAAGGTCCCTTCATAAACTCCAACTTCTTCAAAATTCTGCAGCTCAAGTCATAACTTGCACTCCGTTAAGAGCTCATATTACCCCAGTTCTTCAGCAGCTTCACTGGTTGCCCGTAGAAGCCAGGATAAATTTTAAAATCTTACTTGTGTATCCATAAATCTGCTCCTTCATATTTGTGTGACCTGCTCACTGTTTCCCGCCCTCTCAGATCATCATCTGCTATTCATCTTACTGTTCCATCCTCACGCCTTGTTGCTATGGGGAACAGAGCTTTCAGTCGCTCTGCTCCTCGGCTCTGGAACTCTCTTCCTCCAGCCATAAGAAATATTGACTCCCTTTCCATATTTAAGACACAGCTCAAAACACATCTGTTTAAACTGGCTTATTCGCTTTAATGCTGATTTTATCTGTTGTCAAGCTCTGTTTTGCCATTTTAACTTATTTTATATATTTTATGACTATTGCTCCTTTTATTAATTTTGTTCTTTGTAAGGTGACCAAATAAAATGTATTATTATGATTTATTATTATTAAGCTGCTAGCGGTTAGCATGAGATCGTACTATCTACCGCGAGAGTTTCCACACGTCATTATGATAGCTGTGCATGCCCCGCCCTCTGCTAACGCTGCAGCAGCCTGTGAGGTCCTGCACACTGTAACCAGCAGACTCCAAACACAGCACCCTTAGGCCCTTTTCCTGCTCTCTGGAGGCTTAAATCACATCTCCCTGTCGTCCACTCTCCCCACCTTCACCCAGTACGTCACCTGCCACACCAGAGACAATAAAACATTGGACTTATTGTATGCCAACACCAAGGAGGCATACAGCTCATCACCTCTCCCTCCCCTGGTTCATCTCCAGCCTGTGTATAATCAGGGGTGCACATAAGACCTGCAGGGACACTGGCCCTCGTGGACTGGGATTGGGGGATTGTTATCCTGCCATAACAGAATAACACAACCAGATAAAGGACCGAGCAGACAAGGAATTTTACGAGCGGCAAATAGTTCATCACATAGCATGAGTGTTTCTGCGGAGGGACTCGCCTGACCATAAGTCCCCCAATGGAAAGTGTGGTGGTGGGGTACGCCATGTCTCCCAACTGCCTGGTGCACATCACCACTCCTCACCTATAATTAGAGTTGGTGGGTTTAGCACACAGGCAGCAAGCCACCCACTTGTCACAGCGATTGCTAGCTACCTGCCTGAGACTGTGCTGTCCTTAAAGTGGAAGTGTGGGCCTTGTCGATGCCCATCGTCATTGTTGCAGCACTGGCAGTCCTACACCCAAGCCTTGTCGCTGCAGCAGCTCGGCACAAATGCCTTGACACTGCAACAGCAGCAGTCACCACCCAGCACATCATCAGTCTTTCCACCTGGATCAGTCAACATCGGGACCGCACCCAATTCCTATGGCTAGGACAAGGGCTGCCTGGATAAGCCAACACTGGGCCCAAGCCAGAGAGTGATTCCCTATCCACTAGAGATTGAACATGAGCAGAGACTAAGCACACTACATCCATTCCAGTTTCAAGGCTGAGGGCGGTCAGGCCCCAGCCTCAGCCTCCAGAGTTAGCCAGTATTGGCTGTGCAGGACACGAAGGCCTTCTTCTTCTGCTTGTCCATCCACCCTTTAATTCTACAGTTTTGACTTTTAAATTTGTTTTGTTCTACAGCAACTTGCTCTGTTTATACTATCTCTTTCTCTATGTGTGTGTTTAAAAGATTGTAATGCTATGTTCTAAAGCTGTAAGACTCCAGAGAACCACAGAGGAGAGTCATGGCAAAAGTGGCGAACTTTCCCTGGAGTTGCCGGCCGATCAAATTTAGCCCAAGAGAGTAGCGATGACTCATTCAAGAGGTCACAAAAGACCACAGAACAACATCCAAAGGACTGCAAGCCTCACTTGCCTCAGTTAAGGTCAGTGTTCATAACTCCACCATAAGAAAGAGACTGGGCATCAACAGCCTGCATGGCGAGTTCCAAGACGAAAAACACTGCTGAGTAAAAAGAACAAAAAGGCTCGTCTCAGTTTTGCTAGAAAAGATCTTGACAATCCCTAAGTCTTTTGGGAAAATACTCTTTGGACTGATGAGACAAAAGTCAAACTTTTTGAAAGGTTCGTGTCCCGTTACATCTGGTGTAAAAGCAACACAGCATTTCAGAAACGGAGCATCATACCAACAGTAAAATATGGTGGTGATAATGTGATGGTCTGAGGCTGTTTCACTGCCTGGTACACTTTCTGTGGTAATGGAACCATAACTTCTACTGTCTATGGAAAGAGAATGTCCAGCCATGTGTTTGTGACTACAAGCTGAAGCACACTTGGGTTCTGATCCAAAACACACCTGCAAGTCCACCTCTGAATGGCTAAAGAAAAACAAAATGAAGACTCAGGAGTGACTTAGTCAAAGTCCTGACCTGAATCTGACTGAGATGCTCTGGGATGAGCGATTCATGCTCAACCCTCCAACATGGCTGAATTACACCAATTCTGCAAAGACGAGTGGGACAGAATTCATCCACAGCGCTGTAAAAGATTCATTGCCAGTTATTGCAAATCTTGACTGGAGTTGTTGCTGCTAAGGGTGGCCAAACCAGTTTTGGAGATAAAATATCTGTATTTCAGGTTCGGGACCATGCCTACAAACACACCCCTTCTGGTTCTTATCTGTAGGAGCTGCTATCAGTCCCCTCCGAGGCCTTCCCCAAACCAGAGCTCAATTCATGTTTAAGCCATTCACCTTTATCTACTAAAAACACTGTCAAACCTAAAACATACAGGACATGGGCCCAGGTAATGAAATTAGATTTAGGGGCAATCCCTTTTTCACACAGGGTCATGTCATCCCCTTAATAATAAACACCTTCTTTTAGAAACAGCATTTTGTATTTAACTAGTAACAAACAAAACCCGAAACCATAACTCACAGAACAACATGCAGGAAAAAACATAAGGAGGTGACATAGGGGATGAGGAGTGGAGAATGAAGCGCAGAGAGACACAGATATTCACCAAGTTACACAGACAGTGCAAGGACAAACAGAGGCAAACACACACTATAAATACACACCAGGTAATGAGGAAATGACACGCAGGGGTGGAGACAGCTGAAACTAATGGCATAACGAGACACAGACCTTCAAAGTAAAACAGGAAACTCACAAACTGTTTTGCACCACAAACTCCGGGACATGAACAGAGCACAGGGGAGAAGAACACAGGTAGGAACAATAAAACACTAAACACCAGAACCAAAACCCGAAGAACTAAGAAAACAAGAATTAACCCGAAACATAAGATGCCACCGATAATAAACACAAAACACTGGGTCTAACAACCCAGGACCATGACACAGTTCGACTACAACAACAATAGACCACAAACTCAGAATCCCAAGATTCTGCCTCCTCAGGCAAGAAGCTGACGAGCATAAAATGCAAAACTGCAAAACTACCAGACTGAGAAGCAGCTTAATTCCAGAAGCTGTGAGACTTCTCAATGCATAAATGGAGAAAAACTGATATTGCAGCACCTTAACCACTACTGACACTTACTGACACCATCACTTTATCACTGCTGGTCATCAAGGCCTTTTGCTGCTAAAGTAGTTATACCTACATTCTATATCCAAACTCCATACTGGTACTCAGGTTGTTGCACTCTATTTATCGTATTATTTTATTACTTGTTATTCTGTTTTCTTAACCCCCCCCCCCAAACTATTTATTTATTACTTTTGAAAAAAAAATTCTGTTTCTTCGTTATTCTCTTTCTTTTTTCTTTTCGCTCCGGGACCGTGTGTACATAATTTTGTTCACCTCATGTAAACATGTGATGCAAATGACAAGAAAGCTCCTTGAATCATTGAATCCTTATGTCTGTGTAAGTGAGAGGAAAATCCCTGAGGCAAAGTAGCTATACACTCACACTAGAACATGATGAAATTGGTCATAACAGCACAAACAATAGGGAAATCTACATTAAATACAGTAAATACAGTGTTGGGCAAGGAGCATATTGAGATTAACCAGGATAGAGGACAAGAATCTCTGCATCAGTCAAAGTGAAAAGACTGACCTACATCACACTGACTACAACCTAAAAAAATGATTCATTTACATCATCGATGTAGTGTGTCTCATTGCCAAACAATTCTAAACCACTGAGACTTTTACTTTAAACATATGCATTTCTAAAATGATGCTATCTTTTGATTGTGAAAAACACACAGAGATGTGAATGGGACGGCAGACTACGATAAAATCATCGATGGACTACTTAGAAATAAATAATCATCCTAAAAGGTGTAAGAAACATCCCAGCACAGGTGCCACACAGCCTCCTAAAGTATGATGTACATAACACATTATCACCCACCCTTAGGCGAGCTTTCACAGCAGCTTTAAAGGCACGTGCATCATGATGAGTGGATGTCTATCAACAAATTTATAAGCTACTGTCCAATTTTCCAGAGCGTTCTCACTCCCGAGGCGTAACATGTCGACGTTTTGTCACGTCCCGCGGCGTTCCTGAGGAACGCGAAAGGAGACCTTCGGCGTTCTTATGGTACGCGGCGGGTTATTGCTGGAATCCAGTGCAATGACGCTCCCGCGGTAGTAGACGTTCCAGCCCTGTATTCCAGCCCTAAACCTAACCTTATCCCTAGCCCTGACCATAACCTTATTCCTGACCTTAACCAGGACTTTAATGATGTTAAATAGCGTGTTTCTAAGCGATTTGAAGAAAAAGAGCGAACATGTGTAGGTTCAGTCCAGACGGTTCTCATATTTCTTCTTTTTCCGAGGTCGTCATTTAGGAACGTGGTGGGTAGCCGAAAACGTAATATGGTGACGATTTGTCACCTAGCGTAAAATGTTACGCTTTGGGAGTGAGAACGGGTTGAATTTTCCATTATCAAGATAAAATTCACTCATGCTCACATCTTACTCCTTATTGTGCTTCCATCTGTGTGACATGCCTAGTGTGAAATGTCAGTGCCAACTGAAAGACAACTGTGTGATAAAGCCAGTGCGAGTGGGACCGCAGGTCACCTGTCATCCATACCTGCACAGAGGGCAACAGGAAAACTCAGTGACAGTGGAGAAATGCCCCTGACTTTCCACTGGCACTGTTTCTGTGGTGATGGCACATAGTGTGCCAAAATTACATAAAGTATTTTTAAAGTAGACAATTTTAAGCATAATTGTCACGTGACTCTGTGTGAATTACACCTTCTGTAAACATTATCTTCTGTCTACTCAGAGAGACCTGACTACAGAAAATCATCAGTGTTTTGAGTTTTCTACAGTATGAAGATAGTACCCTGGGGATGTTTTGCTAGCAGAGTGATAGATAATTTATGGAAAGTGTCAAAACACCACAGTAGCTTTTGCTTGGAACCAAAACTTAAAGGCAATCTCCAAGCACTTCAGAGACCAGCTACTCCTAAACCTCGGACTAGGATAAATATGTTCACATATACTCACCGTCACTATTGACACACTGGACCTGAGGGATCTGGATTCCTGGTCCACACTTCTCATTATCTGGGATGCAGTCCTCCAGTTTAACCACCAGCCAGTCGTAGCAGCTCGGGTCTTCACATGGTATGGCCTCCACCAGGTGGGGGCAGTTTCCTGTCCCACCTGTTGGTTCATTGATGATTCTCCTCTTCCTCAATTTAAAGCCTTTGGGGGAACAACAGAAATCTAATGAGCTACATGATCTCAAACTAATAAACCATGGCTACCCCTGTGTGTAAGCTTGTGTACAACTGTAGCATATTTTTTCACCAGATGTTTTTTATTGAAATATTTCTTTTAACAGTCCATTGTTACATGTAGCACAAGTGACTGAGATCATGCTTTTGCTGGAGCAGCTCCAAAACTGTGGAACGGTCTCCCTTTAGAGATTTTTAGTTTTATTTTCGTTGTTTTTAGTTGATTCTATGCGGTTTTATCTTGTTTTTTTAAATATAGGGCTGTTTTAATTTTTATGTATTGTGTGTTTTATTTATTTATATTTGCTGTTTTCTGTTATTCTATTGTTTTTGACCTATTCTCTGTACGGCACTTTTGTCCTGTGCCTGGTATTTTAAAGTGTTTTATAAATAAAATTGGATGGATTAGGAGTTAAATTAACAAAGATTCAAAGAACTTTGCATGATGAATAATGCAATGCATATATCCATCACACCCGCTACTTCCACAAAGCCACCAGCATTGTGGAAAACCCCTCACACACAAGCTTCAATCTGCTGCCTTCTGGCAGGTACCAGGCGCTCACTGCCAGACCGCGAAACAGTTTCTTCGCCCAAGCCGCCAGACTCCTGAACACACTGGACTAACACACACACACACACCTTCATATATCAAGTTACTTTCTGCACAACCTACTGTCATTGTTGCGCTTTTCTATTGCATGTTTGTGTCTGCGCTGTCTTGTGCCTGTATTGTTCTGTTTCTTTTGCAATTTTTGCACACTTGCAGTTTATGTAGTCCTGCATTGATTGTCTGTTATATGTTGCACATGACTAATGCCTGAAGAGAAAAATTAATTTGGGAAATTTTTTGATCGGCAAGAGTTGAGGTGGGGATTAGGGTTGTATAAACGAAGATGAGGACTGAATGCTATACTCTCAGTCATCACTGACTTGCTATCTGCAGAGTGTATCATGGATGCAATAACTGAAAGGCAGGAGTGAAGGCTATGTGATAGGTTATGAATCTTTGTTTTGACATGAAGATTTTGGCTCTGTTTATTTTTAATTTTGCATTATTCATTGTGTCCTAAAACCATTTCACATTTTGAAAAGGCAACTGTCATCTACTAAATTCAGTCAGCTGTGGCTAATTAACATTAATTAAGATGATAGCACTGCAGTTTTATCCAGGTCACATGTCTTATTCTTGAACACTGCTGACTGCATAAATTGAGGACACATAGCTTGGGACTTGGTCAAGGATGTCATAGGCTGTCTATATAGTAAAACATGATGGCAACCTCCCTCTTGTGGAATTCAGAAAGTGAAATGTGACATAGAAAACAAGTGCTCAGTTTGCTGTTGAACACTTACTTTGATATAAATCTGACACTTTTTTTTACTGTTTTAACACTGTACTGTACCCCGGTAGATTTTACTGGGAAAAGATGTGTGTGCAGTGAAGACTTTCAGTTTTAAAAGGTTTAACAAAATTCCTTAGATGCACTTTTATACATAGTCCCATATTTTCAGACGTCCAACATTCAAAACTGACTGAAAAGCAGTTTCTTTATTCAGTCATTTAGTCAGTCACAAATGACCTGAAGTTCAATTCAAGTGTTGAACTATTTAGTGGCTGTTCACTGGAAATGTCAACATGAGGTCCAAAGAGATCTTGATGCAAGTCATTCATGAAAAATTGAAATAAACCTATGAGAGAGATAGAAAATACTTTAGGAGTGGCCAAGTCAGCAATTTGATGTATTCTTTATCCAGCTCAGTGACATTGGAAGGACACAGGAGACGAATAAAGTGGCTGATCACAAAATACTTTCCTTGGTTAAGAACACTCTTAATGAGGTCATTTTTCAAATCTACAATCAAGACACACCTTTCTGAATGAAATGCCTTCATGAAATTTCGCACCCCTGGTAAAACCCAACAACAGGAACACAAGATTAGATGTTAAGAGAAAACAGTTCTGAAAAAAATAGTTCTGAAAACAAACAAACCAAACAAAAATAAAAACATATGAAAACAAGATTAAATTGAATCACAAGAAGGAAGAGAAAAGCAAAGATAAGGAAAGGAACGCCTCATGATTCAAAAATTACCACATGGCATGGACATGTGAAACCAACTCACTAATGTTTATTGATGACTTGACTGCAAATTGAAGTTGCCAGATAATTTCTGAAGTGCACAGGTTATACTCAGGACGACAGCTGCAAAAAAGGTCTGACAAAGTATCTCAAGGGAGGGAATGGACTGACAGTGACACACGATAAAAGTAAATAAAGCCAGAAGGATCCATTTCAACAATTTCTAGTCATCCTTTTAATTTGATGTTCTTCATTAAAGCAGAGTCATGGTGGACACTGCTGTTCCAGGGATAACTAGAGATGAAGCAGTGACTGTGTCAACTCTACTGATGGACTAACATCCCCACGACAGCAGTCAGAGACCCATTCCAACTGTATGGCTTCTGTAATTGATTTTGACTTTATTGTCAACATCAAGTTTAACATTTGCAATACACAATCAAAAACACAGTAAAATACTACAGAATATGAAGGTAGAATGTTTTGTACATTGTAAATCTGGGTAAAAGTCAATGCACTGCAAATTTTGTTGGCTTATTTGTTTTATTGGGGCACAATAACAACCGTAGGGCAGATGAAGGGGTATGCAATTTTTAAAGGGAGATTTCAGGAAAGTAAACCCTACAGAACTCCTTTGATTAGTCACTTTATGACACAATATACTATTGTAACCCTAACAGTATCTCTTACCTTTCTTGGCTACCTGGTCTTGACAATTTTCATATGTGCAGGGTCCCCACGTGCGCCACGAAGATACCTCACAATCAACAGGACAGCTTATGTGGCAGAGTTGGGTGGTGTTTGGAGGAATACCCAGACAAAGCTTACTGTCCACTGGCCGCAGTGCTATAGAGACACAGACAAGCACAAAGACACAGTGTTAATCTATGCCAAAAGGCTTTAAGACATAGTTTAAAAACAAACTAGCTCATTAAAATGGTAAATGGACTTATATAGTTCTTATATAAGGCTTTTCTACTCTACCTGAGCACTCAAAGCCTTGTAAAGTGATTAGAAAGTACTCAGCTATCTGTTCAGTAAGTGGTGCTGAGGGTGATAATCCATGTATTTTTGCATATACCCACAGTCATGTGACTTCTACAACACATGACAGACGGCATAGTGAGTCCTGATTGTCAGTTGACCTCTGCTCCATCAGCTGCAGATGGCTGTCTGCAAGGTCGTCAGGCTGATGAGTCATCATAGTTGTGTCACAGCAGAACTCATGCACATACAAATTGCTTAGCCAAAGGTGTGTCCTTTAATAGCGTTGCTCGGTAGGCAGTAGACGACATGCCCTTGAGTGCTAATGTGGCAAAAGCTGGCGGATGAGCAATCCAGTCACTTTATCATGGACTACTGGTGGTTCTATTGTTAATATTTTGGGAATAGCGGGTAAGATAGAAAGCAGTCATTTTCTTTCTCATAGTGTTACAACCACCACTGCCCTGTGATGCTCTGGGTGAGTGAAACAGAGCTGGGCCCCAGAGCAAGAGTTTGTCCGTTTGAGTCACTCCTGTCACATCTAATTTTCTTTCTTGCTAGAAAGTTCAAAAAGTACTTCAAGCTGAGATCTAGGCTGGCTTAAGTTATTGATGTGATTTATAGACTGCCATTCAACAGTTATTCAACATCAACAAAAAGATTTTTTAAGTTTGCAATCTGCAGCTGTTTGGAAATAGGTCAAGGCGAACCTCCTCATCTTGTGTAAATCTACAATTTTCCCTCTTGGATCTTTTTGTTCTCATTCCAAGATATTCCATCTTTGCCTCTCTTTGTCTCCAAACTGCTCAGTTTGAACTTTACCTCTGATATACTCATTTCTAATCGTATTCCTCCTGATTACACCTGTTTTACAGGAGGAGATCACTGACATGGGTTTTCATCATCAGGCTGTCCAACCTCTCCCTGACTCGTGCCACTGTTCCTACTTGTCTGAGGGCCTGCACCATCATTCCCATCCCCCAAATACTGGAATAGACAGCCTCAGTGACTACAGACCTATAGCTCTCATGTCTGTAGTCATGAAGTGTTTCTCAGCACACCAGAGACTGCCTGCCTCCCTCCTCGTTCAACCCCCACCAGTTTGCTGAACAAGCAAATCAGTCCACAGAGGATGCCATTACTATCACCCTTCACAGAGCACTGAGCCATCTTGAGATGAGGATGCTCTCCGTGGACTACAGCTTAGTGTTCAGCAACACAATCCCAAACATCCTCATCACCAAACTGGGCCTCCTTCAAATCCCCCCTTCCACCTGCTCCTGGATCAGGCCACTCACAGAAGGACTCTACTTAGACCTAGTCCAATGCAAGGTTGTTATCGTTAACAAAAACTAACCAAATAACAAACACTAGAAGTAAAAAAGCATTTTTGTTGGATGGATGATGGATGTAGAAAAAAAAAAAGAGACTTTGTAAAAAAAAAAAAAAAAAAGGAAAACTAACTAAAACTAGAATGAGCTTTCACAAAACTAACCAAAATTAACTGAATTTATATAGAAAATGTGTTTAGTTTTCGATGATGTGTGTGTCTGTCATACATTTGTCCAGACACGTGCAGAGGGTGGGGGTGGAAGGGGCTTGAACACCGACCCCTTTCCCGATGGTGCCCCAGTTTTCTTTTTACTTATTTGAACCATTGCATTAATCAGCAGCATTTGAGTTGCATATTGACTTGTTGGGGTGGCTGTAGCTCAGGTGGTAGAGCGGGTCATCTACTGATCGGAAGGCTGGTGGTTCAATTCCTGGCTTCCTCCAGTCTGCATGCCAAATATCCTTGAGCAAGATACTAACCCCAAATTGCTCTCTGATGTATCCATCGGAGTATGAGTGTGTGTGAATGTTACCTAGAAAGCACCTAGAAAAATGTGCGAATGGGTGAATGCACAAGTTGTGTAAGGCGCTTTGAGTGCTCAGAAGAGTAGAAAAGCGCTGTATAAGAACCAGTCCAGTCCACTTGTCTGATGCATACGAATATGTAGAAGAAATCTACCTACACTCATTTATTGGCTGATATCGTAATTGTGTCTACTAAATTCATCTTAATTACAAAGTTACTCTGCCATATATCTTTTATAGTTACCTGATATCAATGGATGTTCATCTGCCCTACATTAATATTTTTTTTAGAAAGAGGTTCATAGGTGTGAATGTGGGTTGTCTGTGTTGGCCCTGCTACAGATCGGCGACCTGCCTCTCGCCCTATTAGCTGGGATAGGCTCCTGGGATAGACGTCTTCCTGATGTATGTATTCCACTTGTTGTACATACTACTCTTCTCTGAAATTTATTCTTGCTGTTCAGCTATTTATATTTGTATTCCATCCACAGTTTGTGAGGTGAATCCACAATTTTGCTGTACGTGTGCAATAACATGGCTATTCTATTCTATTCTATTTTTTCCTTCTTTTTTTTTGGCAATACTGACACAGGCAATACATGGACTCTACAAAGGTTGCACAGGAAGTTCAGCCCCTCCATGTCTGCCAGCACAGTCTCAAGAGCATGGAGGAGATTCTCTGTGCAAGGAAGAACAGGATGGGCAATCTCAGAGCTCCACCAGTGGAGTCAGTTCTAGATTCCTCCTGGTGCATGACAATACCTCAAATGCCTCTATGCAGGCAGTTCCTGGAGGATAAGGAATTAATACCATTGACAGGCCACCATGCTCTTCTGACCTAAACCCTTCTGGGATATTATCTTTTGGTCCACCCCAACACTGCTAGGTTGCACCTTAGATTGTCCAGCAGCTCAGTGATGCCCCGCTCTAGACTTGGAAGGAGACCTCCCAGTATCAATGACACTGAAAATAGCTGTACATAATGTAATTTCTGTGAGACCGTTATGAGTATTGTTTTTTCTAACAGTTAAAATTCTATTTGTGAAGAAACTGATGAAGTCGTTACCAGTGAAGGTTAAAAGCACAACAGAGCTCTGACTCTTTGTGACTCATTCTTCTTTGTGCTGTGCTTCCCAACACCAGAGGGCACTGCTCTGTGCTGCTATGCACCAGCTGACTAATAACCTTATTGCCAGTTCCTTTCCAGATGAGGATTCATTGCATCAGAGTTACACAGCTATTATATATAGCATGCCACAGTTTCATGCCCTGTAGGTGTTGCATTGATCATAATGTTCAGTATTCTGAGATATTAAGGTCTCAGTCCCACTGGGGTTTGCTGATCATCTTTAGAGAGCAAATTCTTACATTACAACAGCTAAATTATCAGCCAATTAGATCCGAATTAAAAATCACAAGTTCTGCAATGACAGTAGCTCTAAGAAATTATATCACTGCTGTGGTCAAAAGCAATTTACTAGTCAGCAACAAAATCTGTTTGTTTTTAATGTTTTGGTAGAGTTTGGAACAAATATTAGAGCATAGTTTAATTAAGCATCTGTTGAGAGGTGTGTGAGGCCACCAGTGTAACATGTGCTCAATAGAGCTCACTTACCCATCTTAAAATATCGCAAGGTTTCAGATTCTTTTGTCTTACTGGGGTGTTCTGGCAACAAAATACTAATAATCATACCAGAAAAAATTAGGCTAAGCAAAATAGACAGGTGGAGCTGGATTAAGTGGGATCAGGATACACAAAGTGACTCTGAGGCTACGTTCACACTGCAGGTCTTAATGCTCAATTCCAATTTTTTGATCAAATCCGATTTTTTTGTCTGCTTGTTCACACTACAAATAAAATGCGACAGCAAACGCGCTCTAGTGTGAATGCCCAAAGCGGCCCGCATGCGCAAAAGAAGGCGTCACACACAACGCGCTCTGTTTAGACCCAGCACAAACAGCATTGTTTGATAGATGGCCCTTAATATAAAGACTTCGGACTTTACGTTTCCCAATTTTTGCTTGAAGTTATTTTGTTATTTACATAATAATGTAAATAACCTAATAATGATCCTTGTTGCTGTTTTAGAGGAGCGGTGCTTCAAAGGATAGCTGCAGATTTCTGTCAGAATCTACAGATTGTACAGTACAAATAAAATGTTCACGTTTCTCCAACGTTGTCTTCCCAACAGTTTCACTGACATCTACACTGGATGGCCAGGAAGTGTTCGCAATGTCTTCTCCGGCGCTGATAATTGGCGTCTGTCTTGTGTCGGTGACGTAAAAGACGGATTTAATGCGACCTGACCATCAAACAGCAGTCGCTTTCTAAAACACCAGATATGTATCGGATTCAGCACCACATACGAAAGTGACCCAGATCGGATTTGAAAATATCGGATTTGTGTCGTTCACACTGTCAGACCATGATGGGATAGATGGGTCGCAGGGGGTCAAAAAAAATCGGATTTGATGCGCTTTCGCCTGCAGTGTGAACGTAGCCTAAGACATTCCAGTCAGTAATATGGTCCTCTCTTTCTTTGAGAGAAATCTCTAAAAAGGAGCCACTAAACCAATCAAAACCTTAAGATGGATAAAGTCACTAATTTACAGCATTCAATGAGTCACTGAGTTGCTAATACAACATAAGTTTTAATGCAATAATAAAAACTGTATGCAAACTGAGAAAACATGAATAAAGAAAGAAAAACACATGAAAGTATTTTTACCTGATGGCTTCACTGCGAAGTTCTACGAACATTTCTGCTCATTTCCATCTCCACTACTCATAAGAATGACCTCAGATTTTAAAACCAGTCTCACCAAGTTTGAACACAGCAATGATCACCCTGCTTTCCAAACCAAATAAAGATTACGCCAGCCTCTCTGACTGTCAGCTGCTTTCTCAAATCAATACAGACATTAAAATTATAAATGAGGCTCAGGCATCTAGACAAGACAAAATCATACCAATTCTAATTCATCCTGACCAGACTGATGTTATTAAAGGTAAACAACTTTTACTTATCAATAAATCTCACATTTTAATCTTATCCTCACGCTCCACAATGTTACTAGATAAGGATGTCTTCTCTTTGCTTCGCTCTTTACATTTTTCATAGAGCCAGTAGAGGATTTAATCAGACAAAATGAAAATATCAAAAATGTATTCAAACAGCCACCATAGACCATGAAGCCATTTTTTATGCAGATGATATTTTATAAAAATACAAATGTATAATTTCTGCATTATAAAAATATTAATTAAGCACACAACAGAAGGAAAAACTCAATATAAAAATGTATCAAATGGGATTTTAGATGCATACACTATTTCGAAAACACATGTAACACCTAAATGCAACCTGGCAGTGCAGCCCAGTCAAGACACTGATCAGCTACAGCATCTTCCCTGTTGGTTTGCCACATCCTGTTGTCTCCACAATGCTGCGTTCTAAGTGACTTGTTATCTGTCGAACTGCAAGGTTCCAATATAGCCCTTACTGTTGCCATTTTTAAAGTGTAAATTACAAAATTATATAAGCATTGTGAAATAGAAGAATCGAAGGGTCTTCTGATAAATCATATGCCTGGAGATGGAAATGTCTTAAGTTAACCAGATCAGGACCTTAATAATCAAAAATTATTTATTAAGGGCTTCTGACAGAGAAACAGTTGCAAAGTGCACAGAAAGAGTAAAATAAATAAGAAATTAATAGAACATTAATAGACACAATAAAATAGAACAGGTACTTTTAAAATAAATAATTCATAATTCAATGAACTAAAAGTAAGCTTTTTATTCCCAGGCCAGTGGTCTAGTTCAAGCAACCAAAACTGCATTTACTCTAATCCACTTCCCCCTCAGGGTCAGTTTCACTGACTGTCAGTATCCCACTTCTGTCCAACCCAGTTAATTTTGGAATATTCTCGATCTCCTCGTCTTAACCTGCACGGCGAGGCAACACCGGACTGAGCCAAGTCAAGTTTAGCACATTTCTCTTCCCGTCTGTGTCCCTGGCTCTGGTCATGAGGATGTTGTGTAATGGGTGTCTGTAGTTCACAAGGGTGTCTGTAGAGCCACACCTTTCTTTTTTTGACCCTCCTCTCATCCCATTTGTAAAAGTACATTGATGTTTCCAGCAATATTAATGAATGGCTGAGTGCAACTGGCACTAATCAGTATACTCAGGTCAGTACATGATCTAATTAATAGAAATACTAAATCATAATATGTGTTTTTTTTGGTTTTCAATAAAGTTTAGTTTTATTAATTCTATATTTTTGTTTTAAGCTGTTTCTTTTTCGATTTGCTCTCCAGGCTTGATGGAGGTGTTTCAGAGTTGTTCTTTGCTGGTTTTAAAGACACTTTCAGTCCAATGCTCGTACCTGCAGGGGGTTGTTTTCCAAACCCAGTTTCAACCTTGCAACCATGCAAATGAAACTGTATAGGATCAAGTGTGAAACTCCTATCAACTATTTGGGCTGAATTTTGTAGACCAGATAAACTAAACAGCCCTATTTTGAGTTGTTAGATCATGCCATCATGTGAAAATGACTTCTGCATATTTTTAAATTACACTTTATTATAAATTCAACATGATGTCACAAAGTTTTGGATGTCTTAACATCAGGTTTATTAATGTACTCTGGACTCTCTACTTTTTAGGACTGGGATTATAACAGTAATTTAAAAATCAGATGAAAGTTCTATAATTATTTTAATCAAAGAACAAAACACATCAAATGCATTCAGTTAGAAAGTTTTACAAAAAGGCAGAGATGGGGGTTGTCTGTGGAAGGAAAGCTCTTATTTCACATCGAATCCTTAAGAAGTGACAATAGTTTCAATGTAATTGATTTGAATGACAAGGACTAAAATGAGACAAGCAAAAATTCCTAATTTTAACATGTTCCTAAATGTTAGGAGCATACAAAGAAGAGGATTGGTTCTATAACATCCATAACAGGGCTGGAGCCTATCCCAGCTGTCATAGGGCGACAGACCCTGGACAGATCACCATTCTGTCGCAGACACATAGAGACAGACACCCATTCGCACTCACATTCACGGGCAATTTAGAATCATTAAGGCATGTTATTTAACTAATTGCAAGCCTTTCTACTGTGGGAAGCCAGAGTAACCGGACCAAACCCAGACGAACATGAACATGCACACAGAAAAGCCCCGGCCAAATGGTGGAGTCAAACCCAGGAACTTCTTGCTGTGAGGCAACAGTGCTAACCACCGCACCACCGTACTGCCCTTTTTCTTTAAAAACAGTGCTCTGTAGTGACCAAGACATCGATTTACTGATCCACACTACTAGGATCTACAGCAATGACATCAGAATTTCATTCCGACAGGAGCATTGTAGTAGGGATGGTAACAAAGAGAGGGAAGGTAATCAGAACTGAGGGGAGAAGGCAACTGAGGCAAACACTGAGAACAGATACAAGTACCTTGGAATCGCACAGGCAAATGGGAACCATGAACAGAACAGCTCTTTACTGTCTTTACTTATTGTACATGTACAACGAAAGAGGCTGCTAGAAACGCCACAACCCCAAGTTGGAAGGAGACTGTGGACTAGTGATTGACAGAACCACTGTCCAGGATTAAAAAGCAAACATCTATGAGTACATCAGGAAAATGGCCACAACTGATCATGTGCTTAGTGAATACCTCAGACAGCAGAAACCCAAGGAAGAAGTGGGACAAGGAGGTCATGGAAGAACAGGCCCCTGTA
Organism: Mchenga conophoros; assembly: GCF_057382185.1. Lineage (NCBI taxonomy): Eukaryota > Metazoa > Chordata > Actinopteri > Cichliformes > Cichlidae > Mchenga > Mchenga conophoros. The sequence continues at coordinate 36,248,794 of NC_140546.1, forward strand.
TGGCATATACCACTGGCAGACAGCAGAAGTGACTCATATCAAAATTCCTACCAATAGCTTGACAAAGCTGAACACAGTGCACTGCATATGGCAGCACAGGAGCATGCGACATCGATAGAGGCTGCCATCTACCACACCAGGCAAGACTCGAGGTGCAGGATGTGTGAAGATGCCCTGAAAGATTCCAGCACATACCAGCAGGGTACAAGATGCTAGCAGGCAGGACACACATGCAAAGAAACTGGACAAGCAGAGGAAGAGGCCTATAACGATAGCTGTAGCTATACCAAGTGATAGCAACATCAGGAAGAGGGAACACAAGAAGCTTGAGAAATACCAAGGACTGAGAGAGGAGCTCGGGAAGATGTGGAATATGAAGGCAATAACTGCCATGCAAATTATATCCACTTGTATATCTCTTCTAAGCCCCAAGATGTATCTAAACTACAGATTTCGCAAAGGTGATTGGACTCTATTAAACATTGGATGGCTAACCATTTTTCCAGTTTAATGGAGAGAAAACACAAGTCCTTGTTTGAACCTAAAGTTAAGGTAATGCAAACTCTCGGTCTTGCCATATTCACTACACAAAGCTTAGCAACTTTTAGCGCAGCTTTCACTTTAGAAACTTGTGTTAAATATCTGGCATTTATCACAAATACTGTGTCACATTCTGAACTGTAAATTGTTATTGATGAATTTACTTCATCATGTCTACATGCATTATTTATTTGTATTAGAAAAACCTCCCTCACTAAGTCTTCACATTACACTCTTGCTAATTCAATTACACCAGCTTTCCGTCAACGTCAAAGTCCACTTTAGAATCTTTTTTTGACTTTTAGAGCTCAACATAGCCAAGCATCAAGAACTTTTACAGACGTACTTTTAATCCATACGTCGCAAGCAGGTCCCTGAGGGCTGCTCAAAGCCTGCTCACTGTGCAGCATGCAAAGCTGAAAACTATATTAGACAGAAACTCTGCAACTCTCTCACTCAGCTAAAAATCATTTTAGCGTTTTTGTTATGAAGCACTTTTTATATTTATCTTGGAAGATGCTATATCAATAAAAAATTACTTTTACTTACTTATCATTGTGTAGCTGTTACAGACTGAATTTGGAAATTTTGGAAATTTGAATTTGCGTGAAAACAAGCTGAGGAATTATTAACAAATACTAGACTTTTAATGGATAATTTGTTTTACTGTAAACACATTTAGAAATCCCTTTTATAGTCTTCCTGACCTCTTAAAGCACTTTAGACTATAACATTTAAACAGCACCTGACATACGTGGCTTATTTACAACCAACATTGATATTTTTGGACTGTGAGGAATAAGCCAGAGTGCTCTGAACACAGCAGGGCTTGAACCAGGAACCCTCTTAATAAGAAGTGACAGCACTAACCACAATGCCACCATTAAATGCTTAAAACTAGTGGTGTGCGATACTGCATCGCCGATACCAATACTTTTCTATAAATAAGGTGGATGCGTCATTGAATTGCTAAATCTCAATTAATTTTCATGACCTTAAGTGTCTTTTGTGATGTTTCCTTTTTTATTATTAAATAGTTAAATCCCAGGACATAATTAGGACAAAGTTTATAATTAAATAGAAAATGCTGTATTATCAATTTTTTAGAAAAATCTTAAATTAAAAAGTGCACGTAAACCGGTAAACAAATTAAAACAAACAAGTCCTGTTGAGAAGCCCCCAAAGCGTCACGTCACGTGACAGCGCAACATCTGAACACAAGAGGGGGGGGGGGGGGGGGCAAAGTGTGCCTGCTCTGCGCTGACACAGGAGCGGTGAGTCTGGCTGTTTCGTCTTTCATCTGCAGCACTGCAAACAAGAGCGGAACTTAAAGTAGAGAATCGATCTCATCAGGCTATCTCGATCCGATAGTGATGACGACTTGGTATCGATACAATCAATATTTGGATCGATCCGCCGACCACTACTTAAAACCAGAGTACAGAAAACCTGGCACGTGCCTTTGACCAACAACAACTTGGTTTCAAAACAACATACGTTGCAGAGGTGGAAAGTGACAAAGTATAAATACTTTGTTACTGTAGGTAAGTAGAATATTCAGCTATCTGTACTTTATCTCAGTAGTTATTTTTCTTGTTTTTTACTTTTTACTTTTACCCCCCACATTTCAACACAAATATCTGTATTTCTATACAGCAAATTCAAAAGTGTTAAATGTTTTGGTGTTAATAGTCTCCTTGCAAAAGTAGAGTTAATTTTACTCTAAGCAGAGTCACATTCTTTTAATGTAACTCTGAGGTGTAAAATGATAGTAGTTAAAATCGAGTGTTAAAAATGAGTGTTTCTCTGTCAAATCTGGAGGTGTTACAATGGAAACATTAACTCTTGACCTCTTAACTCTGAACTCCTACAGGGGCTATGACACCAACAGAGTAAATTCACAGACTCCGCCCCCAGCACGGCTCCAATCGAAGCTGAAGTGAAGCCGTTTCAGAACATTTTGCTCTACATATTTGAGTTGTTTGCCATGCTTGGTAAGTCATGTTTTCAAAGATTGTTTCAATTATTATTATGAGCTTTTACTTCTGTGGCTCTTTGGAGTTGAGACAAAGCTGTGTGAAAGGCATTAGCCATGTTGCTCGCTGATAGCATAATATTCTGTTTTAGCTAGCTGAAAGGTATTGTTTGCGGGCAAATACCACAGCCTTGAAAAAAAGCTTGCATGTGAATTTTCAGTCAAACTTTTGGTCAAATACACCTAAAACAATGTCTAGAATGTGAAATGTTGGTATAATGGTGCTACTTGGAGCCTGAAAACGATCGCCCATAAAAAAGCGAGCAAACAGCAGTAGCTGACGTCCTGACTGGGTTCTACGTTAGCATAGATCCCTCCAGAGTTTTGTGCACACAGTTTAGGTAAAAATGAAAAAGGTTGAGGTTTTACATTTAGTTCAGTATTACCTGTTGTCTGTGTCTTTGTCTTTTGGGAAAATACTTTACACAAGTAATGGCTCAAAGAGGATTCCTTTTTTTTACTGTGCTGCAATTGTTTACTGGATTATTTGTGCCATTAATTAGTGTCAACTAATTTTTATTCGATCTCCGCACAGGATATGCTTGTGAAGATGGAATATGGGGGAGAGCAGAAGTGCGTTGAAGTTCCACAAAGGGATGAATGAAGGACATGCATATTGTATTGAAGAAATAAGTGATGAGAATGCTGTTATTTGCATTTACCAGCTCACCTATGTCAGACCTTTTGATAAACAAAATTCTAATGAAAGTGAGAACATGTATACTGTTACATCTTTCAGAAAATGTTTTGAAATTGTGGTGCACAGTTCAGAATAAATGTTTTTCAAAAACCATTGTGTCTTTTTAGTAAATGTTTATTTCCAAAAGAAATTTCTAGAAGTTCAGAACAGTAAAATTCCCGCTTTTTAGAATGAATTAGAAGATAACTCTTACGTAGTTAAACTAAAATACTCTTTGAGAGTTAATATATAAACTCTTAACACCAAGTGTTAAATTATCAACTCCAGACAGATTTGGTGTTTAACACTAAATCAGAGTTAACGTACCAACTCTCCAAAAACAGTTAAATTAACACTCTCTGGTGTGGACCCATATAGACACTTTAATAGTGTTGAAATCAAATCCGACAGTGTTAATTTGGACATGCTGGATTTGCTGTGTACTCCTGACATTTTCAAATCAGGCTCATTACTTTAGGTTCAAAGGTATAATTTATAGCGTTATACTCAGTAGTTTAAGTGGGCCGGGAATGGGTGCAGGTGTCTGTATGTTGTAGTGAGCATCTAGCTTAACCAGCTCTATCCTGGCCATTTGTGGCCACTTCACTTTTCTTTTTTCGACCATTTTCATTCTGTTAATGCAAATGGAATGAAACTTCCCAAAGGTGTGTATTTTTTTCAGATTTTTTAATTTTCAACATCAGCTCCTTAATAATGTCAATAATATTCACTATACACCAAATTGTTCCTCTTGGCTCTATCGTGGCCATTTTTGGCCAATTGAAACCCATTATAACCACCTTTTTTGATTCCTTGTTATTGACAGTACTAAATCATACAATTTAGGGTAAATTGCTTTCATTCTAAACTCAACACATGAAAATTGTATTTTTTAATGTTTTTTACCAAATTACATAATTTACCCATTTTTGGCCAAGCAAGCGATTTCATGTAATAATTCTCGTTTCTAGTAGCGGCCTTTGATGGCTTACCACACTCCAATGGACCAAAATAATGAAACAATTTTGACATAGGTTTGATCTTAAGGATCTAATAGTTTGTGTTTGTGCATGACATCCTTAATTTCCTTCGGGATTAATAAAGTATTCTGATTCTGATTCTGAAACATGTATTTTCAAGATAGACTGGAATAAATTATGACACATCAAACATTACATAATAATGGATTGGATTTATATAGCGCTTTTCAAGGCACCCAAAGCGCTTTACAATGCCACTAGTCAGTCACTCTCACATTCACACACACACAGATAGGCTGCAGTGAATTTCTGTGGATGCAGGCTGCTGAGCTTTGATGTTCCCAGTCAAACTCAGCTTTGAAGCACATGTTAAAAGCACTTTTACTCTTGTATTTTTCATAAAAAGATACCATACTCAAAATATTAACTCAACAAAACAAAACAAAACCCGATCACAGGACATTTTGCAGAGTTCAAAGCTGCAGCTGCAGCACAAACAACAACAAAAACTGTTTATAAACGTGTCCTGGAGTTTATGCAGGTGCAGACAGTGCTACTGCTGTAAGTAAGCCTAACAGTTTCCAGATCATTTATTCTTCAAGCAGTCCTCTGACCTTGAAGAAAACACATCTGCCCAAGATGAAGAAACTTCTTCTCCAGAAGATGAGAGGACAATTTCCAAAGAAGCTGACCACCAGGGCCGTGCAGAGAGGTTTAAAGGGGCGGGTGCTCAAAGTTAAAAAGGGGCACATTGAACCAGGCTGAATAACAACAACACACATTCATCAAGAATCTAATATGGGCAACAAGGCAAAGCAAACGTAACCAATGTTTTAGCTGTTGAGGGGTTGCTGCTGATAGTGCTGGAGGGCAGGGCTGTGTTGATCTGAGACTGTAGACATTAAAAAGTCCAGAGAGATGGTAGCTGATTAAACAAGTGTCATGAGATAATAACAAAATGCAAAGATTGGTGACAGCGCTTGGAACCATAAGGCAACAAAAAACTGTGAGAAATAATTTAGGCTCTGCCTGTGAATCACTCTTTGCTTCTCTTCTTCCTTCCATCCCATCATTTCATATATCACTCTCCACTTGCTGTCTGAGAACAAGGCACAACTTGCTATTGCAATAAACTATAATCTAATTATCCACACCTAACAACTCCAGCACTTAATCTAAAATAAAATGATGACAGAAAAATGTTATAGCCCTGCCTTTAGTAGCCTCACACAGCTCCTGCTGTTTCCTCCTCATGTCCTTACCAGGCACGTCTGGACAATGTTATATCATGAGTAATACTTTTAAAAAAAAATCCATCGAAATAAAACACACACATGCACGCACACACAGTGACATTTTAGACCTTCTTCAGAATACTGTATATACTATGGGCATCATGGTGCTGATCCAGAATCCTTACATTATTATTTATTACTAGAGCTACAATAATAAAGCAATGAGGAGGGGGAAGTAATAAATATGAAATAATGTATTTATGATGATTCCATTTGTTTCACTATCCACTCTGTGCAGGGCAAAGCTTATTACATTTTTAAACTGTAGAGATACAATCATTTTACTGCTGTAAAATCCAAATTTTGTCTTATTAAAAATATAAATCTAATATAATCTGCTTCTTAATGTATGTTCTTTAAAATACAGCGTGCGTTTTTAATATATTATAATTATAATAATGCATAATTGTGAACATGCATATTAGATCGTTTTTTAGTGAAATATAATCCTTCCAGAAAGGCAGGAAAAGCCCGGAAACTTACTTTAAAACTAAATATGTTCACTAAAACGGTGACAGAGCTACAGACCCATGACAGCCTTACACAGGTAGCCAGCAGCTATGACCAGCACTACTTGTGCAGTTAATAAAAGGACAGGTAATGTTTGTCGTGCTGTTGCACACACAGCACGCTCGTTTGTTTCAGTTCGTCAGTTGCAACAAGACAGCTTACCAATGTGTACGTAATAAGCTAATACTCCTGTGTGCTACACACTTCAGTGTATGGCAAGCCGTTAGAGCCATAAATCGCCACTTTCCTAACCCGTTTGGTTAAGAAATGGCGTAAAAAACGCCGTTTAATTATTCAAAACGCCGAAAAAAGCGGCGTTCTGTTCCGACAAACGCCGCTTTTTCCGCCACTCGGATGGCGCCCTGAACGCACCATCCGAGTGACGTAAAAAGCGGCGTTCAAAGACAGACGGAAACGCCGTTTTTTACGTTACTCGGCACAAAACGCCGTTTTTATGCATCTTTGAACGGCGTTTTTTACGCCATTTCTTAACCAAACGGGTTAGGAAAGTGGCGATTTATGGCTCTAACGGCTTGCCATAAGGGCGATCATTGGTTAAATGTGATCATTTGACTGATGCAAGCCAGATCCTTTTATTTAGCAAAACTATGATTAATAGTTAAATATTATTGTTGAGGGGCACAGACAGGACTCCGCACCCACACACACACATTAAAAATTTTTCTTTTTTTTTTAAAAAGTTGCCTCAACAAAAGGGCACTTTGGGCACACATCAGGAAAGGGGCGGGTGCTCAAGCCCCTCTAGCCCCCCCCTCTGCACGTGCCTGCTGACCACATTACCACTGATGATGAGTACTAGCCAGTGCCTGAATCCTCTTCTTTGGGGGAGGATTGGGGTTGGGGGGCATGGAGGTGGAGGCTGAGCAACTGATGGAAAAGAACATAGGAGCATTTTCTGAGACCGAGGAGCCGGTGACTGAGTGGATCCCTCATGAAAGGAAAACCATGTGGGTCCCACCACTGAAGAGAGACTGCTCTACAATCCAGTACCCACTGGTATCAAACCAGGGCTCACCCTGTATGCAGTTTCCTGCATTAGCAGCCAGAGATCTACTTTTGACTTTTTTAAAACAAAGGAGATCTTTTAGCTGCTGTGCACCCTTACGAACCTGCACAGGAGGCGAAGGTGTGAGGATTGTAGATGAAGTGGAGATGTAAGCCTACACCAGAATAAAGCAATGTATAGCATGTTGGATGACAACACTGGAAGTTCCCAGGAAGTAAAAAAGGGATGGGGTTCAGACTCCAACTGACGGAGGAGCTCCGAGGACAACGTCTTTACTTCAGTCACATTGGCAGAGGAACTCCTCAGATCATAGCTGGACTGGCCATCGGGCATTTGTCCGGTGGGCCGCTGGCGATTTTTTGTTTTATGGGCCGATGGATTTTTTTTGTTTTTTAGGAAGTGTATATATAATGAAAGGTGTTGGATTGGCCAATTGGTCATGATCGACTCTGGGCTGGACCAATTACAGCCGAGGAGGCCGGATGCACCCTCCCCCTTGTTTAGCAATCACGTGATTTTCGCGCATTGCATGCTGGGAACTCGTGGCAAAACAATCCAAGTACCGCATCAAATGCAAGCATTTGCAGCACCGCAAAACGTTCATTCTCCGGTTCCAATACCTTCTTGTTTTTTCTTTGCTGCACAAAAAAGGAATGTACAAAACAAAAGGAGAACAATGCCGGTCCGTACAAAGACAGACTCGACGAAAAGACAAAGAAAAGATACGAGGAAAAAATCAAAGGAGGGTCAGACCCTTACGAGCACACAGAGGGACAAAATACATTAGCGTGCTGCCCAACTTTCACCACGCTCAGATTTATAATTATACGGTTCTTGGAGTGAGTGCATACACTCATGAAGTTTAGTAACTTCAGGTCACTGCAACAAGCCCAGGTACAGTTTACCGACGGATGGGTACAGGACCTTGAAATGCACCGTGTGGAACGAAAGACCATGGTACGAACAAAGGTAAGTTTACCAGTCTCACAAATCGTTTTTGTCAGTGTACCATGGTAATAACAGAAGCGAAACGCAATATTGTGTCAGGACAATTCACTATTTATGCACAATAAACAAAGGAGCATAGCGCGACAATTTCTGTTCAGCGCCAGACTTGCTTGTAACCTATATCACCAATTATGTTAAGAAAAATGATGCATTAACTACTGCAAAACTCTGACCTTTGTGGGAATGCTTGGAGCAGACTAACATGTGAGCTGGAGTGTTCTGAGACATTATATTTGGTATATCCAGACCATCCGTCGGCTCTTACTTCGGAAACATGGCTTACAAAATTTCTCTTCAACGACGTAATCCGATAAAAAAAGCGATCTCTTTACCCGTCGGCTTCCCGTGGCTGTCATGCGACCGGCTATTGCAGTTAATAATACAACAGCTTCTTGACATTTTTTGTGTTTCTTTTTATCGCTGTGTAACTGAGTTCAATTGAAAGCCTGCGTGCGCTAGTACCTCTTGCCACAAGTTCCCAGAATCCTTTGCGGTTTTACCCCTGAATGACGTCACATTTTCAATCTTTATCCTGGTGGGCCGGTCTCTAGTCAAAATGCCCGGGCCGATTTTTTGTCCCAGTCCAGCCTTGCCTCAGATGAAAACTGGCACAGGGGAAACAAACCAGAGCTTCCTCCCCAGCTCCTCCAGTTGCAACAGTGAAAGATTTTGTTGTCTGTCTTTCGCTTCACCAAAACTACCACGGCGATATCCCACATGCCAAAGCAACAGAGGAATGCGCTTCTTTTGACCACAACACACAGGGAACCAGCAGTTAGTGATGGGTAATAGAGGAAGCCTGGAAGCAAGAAGCAATCCTGGACTACAATAGGCACAAATACAGCTTGGATAACTTATCTTAAACTATTATCTTAAACTTAGAGAGGATGCTGGCACCTCGAGTTGTAGAAGGAAAACTAACTGATGGCTGATGGCGCTTTCCTCCAATCTCCTGGATGTCTTGGGATACGATGTCTTTGTCCCACCGGAAACAACTTCACTGAAGTGGGGGAGTGCTCTACAACCTACAAATGAAGAGTGATCCTGGGAGAGCTGGGACACATGCTTGTGACCTCAACAACTGCAAGACACCCTTGTCCCTAATTCCCAGCCACTTCTGCCAATGATCTCAAGATACAGTAGTCTGAACCAGAGTGTGACCCACACCCCACCATCAAAATGAGAAGAAGGTGCAAAAGGTGCAAAAGCGTAGTAATAATACATAATCTGACTGGTATTCAAAGGGTATAATATATGAATATGAATTATAGTTTGGTTTTCATGACTAGGAGTGGTGCTAATTTAAAAAACCAAGTCAACGAAAGTAGAAAAATGTTTTAATATATATTAATTTTATAGTATTTGGTAAACATAAACAGGGGGTGGCCACGAACAAGCTGAGAGGGATTTTTCTTGTTTTTCTGTCACTGCAAAAAAACCCAAAGATGCATAAAACTCATTGATACTTTTAATTATTGCTATGCATCTAACCTCCACCATGGTTAGAAAAGAAATCAGTTTGCATGTATTATTTAGAAAAAAATGGGGATTTTATGCTTTTATCCCTATGTAAATCATTAAAATTATGTGATTTAACTGGTATTTAAAGGGTTAAAATTATGGATTTGATTGAAATTTTGGTCTTGATGAACAGCACTGATGCTAATCTTAAAAACCAAGTCAAAAAAAATAATACAAGAAATTTCAGTAGCAATGCAATTATATACAATTGCGAGATTTGAGGTTGTCTTCCGGCTAGTGCAGTGGACAAACAAACTGGTGTTTAAAGGGTTATAAATTTAAAAAGTAATAATTATCTTATATTTATGAAAAGAACTGAAGTTACTTAAAAGCTTTATGCAGAAAAAATGGCAAAAACAAAACAAAACATAAAAATAATAAAAAATTACAGACCTAATCTGTTGGCCACTTTTGGCCACGAACAAGCTGAAAGTGATTTTGAACAAACCAGAGGGTTAAGAGGGATAAGCATAAAGGGAATATTGTTTTTACATTAAATAACCTTTCTACAACATGTCTAATTAGCTCAACAAACATCAGCAAACAAACAAACTAGCTAAAGTTCCTGACTTAGTTCCAGGGAGAAAAACAAAGGAGAGCTAACTTCACTCAGAAATAGTGAAAGATCTAAGAAAAGGCAAAACAGGACAGGAAGAAGAGAGGTTACATTTAAATTTAAGGGCTGCTTACTAACACTGCAGATTTAAAAATTATATGTAATGTCATGTGAAGCATCCTGCAAAAAGTAAGTATACTAATTTTGTGTTATTCAAATGTTGTATTACATTCTGGGTAGTTTTTTGCAGGATAAACAGGTTAGCTTACATGTGGTGATTTTTTACTGTAAAGCACTGTGTTGTGCACTGATACACTGTGGCTGTGGTACTTATGGCTACTGTTGGGTTACATCAAGTGTAGCACAGATTAATTTACATTTAAGATGATGATGCTTAGATTCATTCAGTGAATTCAATCATTATCCTACCTTTATACTGTTTATTATAAAGAACATATACAGTATACTATTAGTGTATGAAATGAAACTCAGCCAAGATTAGAAGCTTAGAAGCATCTAATTCCATCTTGTTGAGTTCAGATGTGTAAATCCACAAAGAGCAGCGGGTCAGTTGATCACAGCTTGTCCACTAAGAAAATCTGTCAGAGTTCATGTTAGAAATCATTGTGAGTTGTTGATATTTTCCCCATGCTGAGCCACTACAGCAGATCTTTGTGTTCCCTCACTTGCAGACTCTCACTTTAACCCCTCATTGTTCTGTTCAGGTGTGTGTCCCACTCTACCATGTAGGCAACAGAAAATAGTATTTTTTTTTTAAAATTCTCTTTTACTGCTTTTGTCCTAGGTAACAGATTCAAGTACATCCATTAGAATTTAGGTTTGAATAAAACTAGTATTTAGTCATGCACTAATATTATATTTGCAGAAGGTCCAGTTACCTGTGCACGAAAATAGATGATAGAATTGTCTTCACTGAGCTACTTTTTACTTTCTTGCTTTATGTCTATGGTATTCACTTTTACTTGAGTAAAGAAGTTGACTCAGTACTTCAAGATTTACTGGAGTATTTCTTAACACAAGTATCTGCACTATACAATGTCTGTACTATGCATGCCACCTCTGTTGAAATAGCATGCATATATAAAAAATTAGTATGAGAATTACAACACAAAATGCTTTCTCAATCTAAGCAACACTTCAAGTAATACACAGTGTTGTCATTCAGACAGATATTTTCCATTCATTCTGTTCCTTTGCTGTTTGCTTGTCTTACCTTTGAAATCAGTTCTTGTAAGGATGATAGTGGTTTTAAGATATAATGAAACAAGCCTTAATCAGACAATGAAACCGGATGGAGGTTAATTTTGAAAAAGACCAATGCAATGACAACATTTACCTTCTCAGGAGTGTTTTTGTTTAATAAAACAGAAAAATTACCTTCTTTGCTCCTGAGAGGACTAAGGTTTGATGGTGTGTCAGTGCTGGCTTGCACACAGTACACCTCCCGAGTCTGAGTACCACCTCCACACATTCCTGTATGGTTTCCACGTCGGCGGTCCTGCTGGCTCAGTAGCATGTCCACCTTGCACTCTGTCCATTCTGTGGTCTTCCAGCTGTACCTGCGGATGTGTGACAACAAGAAGAATATATAGGTATAGCTCCTTTGTGAATCAATAAATAAACTGATAACATGGAACAACATTTTTGCTCATTATTTTCTAAGAAAGATGCAGATACAAGCAAAAACTATCAAACTGTGAAGGTGAAGTACAGCTATTGAGACCATTAATCAGCGAGTCGCACAGCCTACTTGATAATAGGCTTCATTTTCTGACTATCACACATACTTTCAGCTTTAAGGAGCTGAGCAGGTCTTCTGTGCCATTGACAAGTTGCTGCTTGTCTTCCTGCAGCGACTGCTGACATATTAATTTAGTGTTTCTGACCATGAAACAACGGTCAGAATAGAATCAAATCAAACTAGCACATGACTTCGAGTAAATATATGGTTTATAAAAAAATGTGTAAACATGCATCATGAAGGGGCTCATAGAGACCACAACAGTTTTCAATGAAGTGTACAATAAGAGTAAAATTGCTGTATATTATTTATATAGGTGTGTGAGTTGATTAGAGTATTATGTGAAGGTAATCCTTTAAATAAGGAAAGAAGAAAAGAAAAAGGTGCTAGCAGAGAGATTTAAAAGTAATTAGAAAAAGGAAAACATTTTTGAAAATGACAGAAAGGAAGAGAATGACTGTAACTAAAGTGGAGTGAGTGTCATGGTCCCCGTGCCTGTGCAGCCGGCCCCGCAAGGCTACATGTGTTTTTGTTTACTCTCCCTTTCTCTTGCCTCTCCGCCTGGGCAGAGCTCACTGCGGGCTCCCGCCCTTGGCCCTCACACCTGTTGCCCGTCAGGCTGCCATTATGTGTCTGCCATTTAAGGCCGAGACGCAGTCTCAACGCTGGATGATTGTGTGAGACACATTAGTGAGCCTCTAGCCTCAGTGAAGTTTCCGTGTGTAAATCTGTGATTCTGCGTAACCGATCTCTCTTGTGAGTAGTTTTCCTGGACCCGTAACCTACCCGCTGTGTGGACATGTGTGAAGAAGAGAGCATGTGTGAGAGAGCTTCCCCTTCTCGGATTTTCCCCCTGGACCCTAGTAACTCCGAATTTCCCCCACTGTATATATTCTGCACCTGATGATTGTGTAAATAAAACTGAACTCTGCTCTGCGCTTGAGTCCCCGCCATCGCTTGTGACAGTGAGCTGATTCTGAGATCATTTGGATCAAATGATGCTCCACCCCATATGGCAGTGCAGATGTAGGCCTTAAGCAATTAATGATCCAGTAAGTGTGACTAGAAACAGAAAATGTAAAAGAGAAAATCTTGCTAAGCACCAATGAGGGTGCCCTCCAGTGGACTAATCGACTATAAGTGATTCATGAGTTAATAATAAGTATAACTAGAAGCAAAAACCTTAAGACCACGCATGTATAAGCAAAACAAGAAATTAGATGTGACCGAGCATGCTTGAATGTGGACATTGTTAGGGATAGTAATGTTTATATAGGAGCACTGACTGTGATTGCTGAAATTAACAATCTATAATCTACGGGCAGTGGTGAATAATATATTGGTGATACAATGTAATCAGGACAAAACTGATAATAAAGTTATGAATAAATAAATAAATAAATAAATAAATAAGGCAAATTAAACAGGATATGGTATAAATGCAATAAAAAATAGACAGGCTAAATACTGTACTATGTAAACTCATATTAAACAATAATGGGATATCTATAAAGAAAAAAGGGAAGTAGCAGTAAAGATGAAATCATTGCCTGAATATAAACTCAAAACAAACAGAAACTCAAGGAATGAGAACATTTTTGGGTTTAGTATTGAAGTATCAAGATGATGCTTTGGTAAACACATCACTGCAGACGTGTTTACCAAAGCCAAGCTGCAGTAATCGAGCAGATTGTGTAATCAGCCACACTCACAGCAGCCCTAGAGTTAAATCCATTTTTGGGAATTCCAGAGGTTTTTGGAATGAAGATGTAAATAGCAGCATGTGAACAGCTTTTCCTACACTAACACAGCCTCTGATAGTCAGAGAGGTGAATGACCCCATAATTCTAAATGTTCCAGGAAGTTTGGCTCCTTGGTCACAGGAGAGGAAAGCCTGGTTAAGAGCACAGAAGCATCTTGTGACAGCAGAGTGGCTGAAGAGCTGTCGGCATTGAAGGACTGGATGGAGTACACAAGGAGCGAAAAAATTAATGCTGACCAAATAGCAGGCAGAGCTGACCAACTGGAAAATGAAATCAGAGAAACAATGGAAGCTGAGAAACAACCAGATAGAATAGATCTGCACGTGTACCATACACACCCTATTTGCTAGAGAAATTAATAAACCAGAGATGTTGGAAGAAATTTCTGGCACATGTAAAAAGTGTGGTCGAGGGGATACAAAATGAGAGAGCTGGAGCAAAATTCAGCCCCTGTGGCATCCCTCACCAGATCTGGGGGTCCAAAGGCTCATTGAGTGGAACATGAAAGAAAACTCTCTCCGAAAAGAAAAGCAACTACATAAACACATCCTTCACTTTCCCAATGACTTTTCTCATCACAGAGTGAATCCTTTTAAAGATCCATTAATGAATCAAAATAATAATCATTGGTGCCAGAAGGAAGTCCTTTTGATCACTCTTCTGGCCCAAAAGAAGATCCTACTGCAATCTAGGGTTGGCAGATAAGCTGGCAGACCTCACTGAGGGTGCAAATTAATTTATCAGTGCTTTAGAGGAGAGCAGTGCTGGAGTAATGCTGGAGACATCAAAGTTCTGTTAATGCATGTGGTAGGTAAACGCGTTACTGGAGATGTGTTTACCAAGGCTAAGCTCCCACAGTTATGCCAAAGGAAAGACAGTGAAGGGTTTGGAGGACATCACACAGACATGTAGGAGGTACTGAGAACATTTTATCCAGAAAGAGTAGACCCCTCCAGAGTGAAGGGAGAAAAAATTACAGATGATTAATATCTTTCCAAATTTCTTCACAACTTTCAAAGCAGATTCAAAGGTGAAACAGGCAGTATTTGGAACAGAAACCCTGTTTAAGGTAATGACAGTGGAGGCCATGCTACATGAAGTGCAAAAGTGAGTGGAAATGTGGTAGGCCTGAATAAGCTGGCATGGCTGTTGGTTGTAGATCATATTGTCCATCATGTTAACGATTAGGAAAAACACCAAGCAAATAAAATGAACAAATGTTTGACAAATAAACTGAGACAACTAAAGCTGGGAAAACTAACCAAAAAAAAGAAAGACAAGATGAAAGGTGCTGTTGGTGACCACTGATCCAGAAGCAAACCACAAGCACCAGCTCTAGCTGTAGCAATGCTGCAACCTTCAGCACATCATTAATCCAACAGGTCCTTGAGGCAGATGAGGTATGAGTTAACATGACCAACAACCAGGACTAAGGCAGTCTGGACAACACCAACTGTATAATCATTCTCATCCCACACTTCAACAGAGTGAAGAACTCATTGTTATTTATTCCTGGTGTCTTACTATTTATATTTTATTCCTGAACATTTGGCGTGGAGCACCCATAATTTTGTTGTACACATACAATGACAATAAAGGGCTATTCTATTTTAGTGCAAATAATGTATGTTGGGGTTACAATTAGCATGGTCATTGAAGGAGAGACTATCCCGTTAAACAATAGATCGACTCTGGTATGACATGAATTGAACTTACTATTATCAATACTAGATGAAGACCCATCATGCATTGGTGATACCGTGCTTGAATGAGTCACATAAACTAGGTCCCATGTGGGAATCTGCTCTGAAAGTACTTGAGTGGATTCTACCTGAAAATAAACAAATTCATGTTTCAGCAGCAGTGATTGGTACCATTAGAATATTGATAAATGTTTGTGATGGCAGCCAAGAGCCTGGTGAGTAAGACAACCATGGAAATTACTCTACAGCAAGCAATAGGTATCCGCCCTCTATTGAAGTGTTAATAAATCATAAGTTTCTGCAATACAACAATTTTTAGCAATTCAACATCCTGACTCCAAGACTATTGTTTGGTCCGTTGCCTCAGAGCAATCAATGCATCATGAATCACTGCTTCACACTGTTGTTTCTGATGCTCAGCTGTATACTGTGATTGATTTGTGTTCAGCTTTTTTCATTTACCCTTGCACTGCCGTGTGAAGGCTGTGTGCAGGCAGGAAAAGGACCCAAAGTGCAGACTCACGGCAGGCAAAAGTGCACTCCAAAACTCAGCATTGATTGCTGGATGACAAAACGTAACAAAAGCCCAAAAACACAAAACACTGGGTCGACGACCCAGGCACCCTAACATGCACCTTGATTCACAAATTCTCTTTGGACAGTAGTACACCTATACCACCTGACCTAGGTTTGAATTGCAATTCAGCCAACAAAAACACACAGAAGTGTCTTGGTAGACAACTTTGTGGGGAAAGGATGCTGATGACTGTCAGATCTATGTCCCTTTAAAGAAAAAAGGCACATACTCTACACAGCCATTACTTTAGTGTCTCGATGACATTGAGGCTTGGATGTCTCTTAACTTTTTAAAATTCAATGATAGAAAAACAGAGGCGATGGTTTTTGGTAGCCCCACCGAGACCCCCGATGTGTATTTAGATACCTTGGCACAGTATGTTAAACTAGCTGTCACAACCCTGGGGGTCAAAGTGGACTGTGATCTGAAGTTTGAAAATCAGATTAAGGCAGTGATAAAAAAGCTAGCTTATTTCAGCTCAGGCAGCTGGCAAAAAAAGCCATTAGGACACATTTCCCCTATTTTAGCTTCACTTCACTGGCTGCCCATTTCTTTTAGGATTCAATTTAAAATTCTTTTATTTGCTTTTAAAGCTCCCCGTGGCCTAGGCCCATCTTATCTCTCTGAGCTGCTACAGCCTTATACACCCACCCGCTCTCTCAGGTCAGCTGATCAGCTGCTCCTGAATGTACCCAGGACTGGGCGTAAATTTAGAGGAGATCGTGCTTTTGCTGTAGCAGCTCCCAATCTCCCTTTAGAGATTAGACAGGCCACTTCCCTGCCTGTTTCTTTACCCTGGCCTTTGACACCACGTGAGATGTGGGTTTTTAGTTTTATTTTAGTTGTTTTTAGTTTATTCTTTGCTGTTTTATCTTGTTTTCTTTTTTAATATAGGGCTGTTTTAATTTTTATGTATTATGTGTTTGTTTATTTATTTTTGGTGTTTTCTTTTATTCTACTGTTTTAACTTATTTTCTGTACAGCACTTTGGATTGGAAAGGAGGCTAATTGCTCCTTCCCAAACAGAAGCTGTGACCAAAGCGCCCAAACAGTTAACCATGGGCCAGGTGTTTTCTTTCCTGTGAATGGCAGAATATAGCCGCCTGTGGATCAGCTATAATATGGATAATAAGTCGAGATCAGCTATAATATGGACAATAAGTCGAGATCAGCTATAATATGGACAATAAGTCGAAGCAACAATAAAGCCAAGCTGCAATGGACAGAAGGTGCAGAAGGAGTCTTTGAGGCACTGAAGAAAGATATATAGTCTACCCCATCACTGGGCAATGGCTACTGATTACTTTAAACCAATATATAAATGAAACTGAATGAAATTGAAATGCTGTACTCATGCGAGACACCCCCATGTATGAAGCCTCGAGCTTATTACTGCACTAAACTTGACAACATAGAAGCTGGCCTGCCACCCAGTTATCAGGACCAGGCAGCTGCAGCTGCAGCTTTTAAAAAGGCATCTTTATTGACAATTGGCTACCCAGTGATACTTCATACATCACACCAGTTTACTACTCCAGATTTGTTTCTACCCAACCAAGGTGTACGGGCTATGAAAGCAATTCTCAAAGTTCCAGAACTGAACCACTGGTGCAACACTGCGCACCCTGCAACCAGGATGATGTTGCCAACTGATAGCAACTCACATGATTGTTAGAGCATACTGAGAAGCTTAAGCACATGAGGATTTGCACAATAAAAACAATAGTTGCTGATCTTACTGTATTTGTGGACAACTCCTGTTTTCAGGATGAAAAGGTTGACTATGCTGGTTATGCCGCTGTTCAACTAAACTCTGCTGTTGAGACTTTCACAACCATACAAGCACGAATGGTTGATCAGCTGTGCTCTCCACAACCTGACAGCTGCCTGTAAAATAGCTACAGGTAAAAGATTAAATGTTTACTCCAATTTGCTTGTGCCATGTGCCATGTCAGCGCTAACAACTGAAAGCAGAGAGGCTTCCATCGCGCAGATGGAACACCAATAGCACATGGGGAAGCTGTCTCACAATTAATAGAAGCTCTACAACTCCCCTCTGTTGTACTAGCAATTAAATGCCCGGCATATCAGAAAACTGACACCATGGTAGCTAAAGGCAACAGTGAAGCAGATGAAGTAGCAAAACAGGCAGCAGTGCCATGATGGCACCTGTGTTAACAGATGCAGCTGCTCACCCTTGGTCAGTCTGAATTCGCTTATAGTTGCTCAGGAAAAGGCTAACGAGCAAAAAAACCATCCCTGGATACAGTGAGGTGCACTCAGAACCATTCAACCACCTGATGTTGGTCTTACTGAGAAGTCACAGACATGTTGTGCTACTATCGTCATTTCTCCATGCAACAATCTATCTTCCACATGTATCAGATCACTTCACAGTTACCTTAGCAACCCCTACTTCTCTAAAGGACAGACTTGTCCTATGACATAAAAAAATCCATACCACCTGTGGTCTACATGATAAAAACACAATTTTCCCTTTTTGCATGGTCCAGGGGGAGTAACTTGAGAATATCACAAAAAAATGACACCCGTGATAAGAGTAAGATGATGCTGATATCATCCAAAACCCAAACATGAGTGGAATCTTTAAGACATGTAACACCACTAAACAGTGGTATTTTTCTGGGTCAACACACTGACGCAAGAATACTGTGTCAGCCTGTATGGAGCAGAAGAGGAAGACTCTTTAGATTTATAATGTGCTACAATAAACCTCATGCACAATGCTTGCAAGTTTATGATGTAGGCAATGGCACATGGCTGTTAGATGTCGTTTTTTGGTTTTGTGATAAAGATAAATACATAAATTCAGTATTACCACCTAACTGGACAGACATATGTGCACCAGTCATATTAACAGGACAAATCAACTAACCAGCAACAAACTTTATGAGATTCCAGATGCCTCACCTTATTATGTCTTTATGGAAAATTTTAGCTATTTAGATATTTTTAAAGTAGCTCAAGATTGTTTGATCACACCAGGCCATGCAGAAGAATAGTAACTTTTGCGTGCTCTGTTAATTAATATTAACCCTATAATACCCTTTGTACCATATTTGATACTGAGACATCTATCTCATCAACATGATGAATACTTGCCATAATTTCAAAATGTTATGGACAAAATTCTTTTTTTGTCTAAAATTAACATTGTTGTTAACAAAAAGTTGCCAAAAATGGCCAATGTATCAAGTGCAATACAAAAAATATATAACAAATATATCATGACGAACATGATATAGCAAAAACATTTTGTGGATTTTGTCATAAGCGTTAATAAACATCTCAGTTCCAAAAAAATCTGAATTTTCCAGCTATTTTTTGATGGGTTGGGTCTTACAGGGCTAACTCCCAGAGTTATTCCCCCTGAAATACTGTTTTGAGAGTAGTTAATCATTTATGTTCATTTCAGTAGAGTGGTACAAGAAAGTCAAATTGGTGGTGGGGTTACTAATCCTACTCCTATCGACAGTGTCTAAAGCTGAGTGATCTAAACAGGACCAAGTCAGATAGGGAGTCCCCTGAAAACCTGTGCCACCCTGACAATCCTATACAGCGGTCCCTCGTTTATTGCGGGAGTTATGTTCTAACAATAACCTGCGATAAGTGAAATCTGCGACGTAGCCAGCTTTATTTTTTACAATTATTATAGATGTTTTAAGGCTGTGAAACCCCTCACTACACACTTTATACACTTTTCTCAGACAGGCATGAACATTTTCACACTTTTCTGTTTTGTTTAAACTCTCAAAGTTCAAACCTTGTTAGAAAAAAAAGTCCAGAATTATAGAACAAAACCAAAGATCAAACCCTGTTTTCAGGTCCAGAACATGAGAACAGAGCAGCTGCCAGAGAATTCAACATTAATGAATCAATGATACGGAAGTGGAGGAAGCAAGAAGAATCAGTTGAATAAAGTTTGATTTATCTGACTGTTTTGTTTCACTTAATGCGCCTTATAATCCAAAAAATACGCTAACTTCTACCTTCCTTTAGCATGTCCAGAAGTCTAACTTTTTGTGCGATGGTTAGCATCTTCCTCTGCCTTTTGGGTGCTACTGCAGGCGCCTTTGACGCTGCAAAAATTTCATCGATATTGTTGTGTTTGTTGGGGAGAAAACTTACAAACATACAGTGCAGCACTTCAGAGTCAGACTGCTAGGATCGAAGATTTATGTGAATTTTACAAGTTGAACACATGCTGTACTGTACAGGAGGCACGGCACGGAGGAGATTGATTGACAATGGTCTACAGCTGATCAGGACGCAGACCACGATGCGCTGAAAAAAAAAAAAGCATGCAAAATGGCACAAAAAAACAGCGAGGCCGCGAAAGGTGAACCGCATTATAGCGAGGGACCACTGTAGCGAGGAACAAGCACAGCTTGAAAATGGAAGGATTAGTGCTACAGTGAGATTTGCAGTCTCAAAAACAGAATAGTTTATTTTTCATTTGATGCAGAAATCATCAGTGTGGGCACAGCCAAGAAAACAAACAGAACAATCAAGAATGAAAACACAACTAACCTACTAGACTGAAAATCCGAAAATTAAATACAGGCGTGTAACCTCCCTCCCTACACGGGAGAAATGGTTTTGAAGAAAAAGGTTTCCCACCCCTACAGCTACCAGGTCTATTTGCTTTATAAATATTACTGTATACTTTATAATATATACTGTAACTATTATAAAAATATTATTCATAATGTTTTTATAATATTTACAGTATATACAGAAAAAAACTAACTAGCTCTTCTAGATGCAGAAACTTGGTCACACAATACACAGCTAAACACACAACATGGCCATGATGGAAACAGAAAGTAGGCGGGGCCAGCTATGGCGTTATTTTTATGCCACTATTCTGAGCGCACGCAAAAAAATTTTTGCAGGTGCAAGTGTTGCATTTTGAGGAGAAATTTATTTTGAGTGAAGAAAAGCTAAATTTAAGTGAACAAAATTAATTCCTGCGTGCAAAAACTGTATTTCAGTGTTTGCTATTATACACACACACACACACACACACACACACACACACACACACACACACACACACACACACACACACAACAGCAGCCCCTCTCACTCAGTTTTTGCATTTGCGCTCGCTCGCAATGTGTTGCTTGCGCTCTCAACATTTCTGCCTGTGCGCGCTCAACTCTTTCTCTACACTGTTATATTTGTGCCACAAAACCAGCCAATCACAGACTTGGATGTGTAAAAATCTGATTGGCTGTTCTGGTCTCCAATCAGCTCGAAGTGACGAAATGCAATATCCCACAATGCATTTTGTCCAAAACTCAAACGAGGCAGTGGCAGAGGAACACAGAGTGGCGGAGTTTGAAATATTACTCTGTCTGGGTCACAAAATAAACTTTTAAGATTTTTTCATGTGAGAATGTTTCTGTGTAAACTTCAAATATCTGCTCGATTCATCAGGACATCACATATTTGCACAAGTGCTCTGACGTTTTCGGAGATGCCTGTTACCCACCAGCTGACCGCACAGCTGGACTGGCCATTGAGCATCCCGCACATTTTCCCGGTGGGCTGATGTGATTTTTCATTTTTCTGTTTGTTTGTTTGTTTTTGTAACGGTATAAACAATGAAAGGTGGTGGATTAGCCAATTGGTCATGATCAGCTCTGGGCTGGACCAATTACAACACATCTGTATTGAGGGGGAAAGGAACGCGATTCGTCCCGGAGAATGAAAAAAAGACACAAAGCTGAAGTTATTCTGTCTTTGCTGCACAGCTGCCTCTTCTTCTCTCATTCTCTCCCCCTCCCTCTCCTGTTGCTACTTCAATCATGAAACTGATCAATGATCAGCTGATCGTCTCTCTCGTTTGTTTAGCTCCCACTTTGCGCCAGAAACAGGAAACCAGCGGATGTCACGCTAAACAACAGCAGCACGTTTAAGCTTGATAAGCTGTTGCTAGAATTTATTTAATATTACTTTCTAGGATCAGCTGATGTTTGCTGGAGCCACAGCTGTAAAAGCTGCTGCTCATGATATCGGTTTGGATATGTGGTGAGAGGGAAACATGAAGGTGATACAAATCATACATATATACCAACAACACAGTGTACATCACTGTCACAACAGCGTTTGTTTTAGTTCAAAGGCTTTATGGTTTTTCCTATAATACCTGCTGGTGAAGTCAGTGATTTTTTGTCAGTTCAGCCTTTTATATTATGTTTAACCCGAGTGACCACCCGGTCAGCTGGTGGGTAACAGGCATCTCCGAAAACACTAGAGCACTTATGCAAATATGTGATGTCTTGATGAATCGAGCAGATATTAGAAGTTTACACAGAAACATTCTTGCATGAAAATATCTTAAAAGTTTATTTTGTGACCCAGACAGAGTAATATTTCAAACTCCATCACTCTGTGTTCCTCCGCCACTGCCTCGTTTGAGCTTTGGACAAAATGCATTCTGGGATATTGCATTTCGTCATTTCGAGCTGATTGGAGACCAGAACAGCCAATCAGATTTTTTCACATCCAAGTCTGTGATTGGCTGGTTTTGTGGCACAAATATAACGGTGTAGAGAAAGAGTTGAGCGCGCACAGGCAGAAATGTTGAGAGCGCGAGCAACACATTGCGAGAGGGGCTGCTGTTGTGTGTGTGCGTGTGTGTATGTGGGGGGGGGGGGGGGGGGGGGGCAAACTGTTTCACAGTCCTCATTCACCATTATCTATGAATGAATGATGCGACCAGTCATGGAGCGTGCAGATTTGGAAATTGAGGAGCATATTTGTGGACTTCAGCCCAAAATACTTTGAGGCAGTGGTTGTTAAGAGGATTTGGAAAACACCCACAGAGAACTTCAGTCTAATAGAGCAGCGGTCCCCAACCTTTTTTTGCGCCACGGACCGGTTTATGCCCGACAATATTTTCATGGACCGGCCTTTAAGGTGTCACGGATGAATACAACAAAATAAAACTAGTACCGGTACCGAAAAAAAGAAAATTTATTCATAACACACGTGAAAAGACCCAGGAAAACCGAGTTAACGATAAAAACGATAACGAAATAACGCTGAAAACCGATAAAAACCCTGAAAACCAGACATTTCACACCTGAGCCTCAACTCTCGTGGCCCGGTACCAAACGACTCACGGACCGGTACCGGTCCGAGGCCCGGGGGTTGGGGACCGTTGTAATAGACATTGTACCTGGCTGGCTCAAGGATTTGTTGTTGTCGACAATCCATCCTCCCACGACAACAATAACAACAACACCCCCAGTGTCTCACCTCTAGTTCCACATCCTCATTGCTGCAGTTGTAGCCCTGCACTCAGATCACATCACTCCAGCTGTCTCGCTCAACAGCTGCCCCTCCTCTGCCTGAGGATCTGGTCATGAGGGTGGTCTGGCAAATCTTGTCCCCAGCCACCCACTCACCAGACGACCACCACATGCCAATTCTTTGCTGCCACAACAACCTGCTTCCTGTTTGAGGAAGCTTGGCTCTCGGTGGCGGAACTGAGACCAACTGCCAGTGACCATCATCATCTCAGATGAGCTATCGTCTGACCTCTTGGACCTAGTTCCTAACCTTTTTCCCACAAGCACCTTCTTCCAGGAGGAAGCAAGGTTCCCATTGTAGTCGCTCAATGCTCCTAGAGCCCACTTCACCACCTGCATCTGCTGACGGTGGGCCCCAGCCAGGGTCCGCTGTTCTGCCTGCATCAGCTATCAGTTTTGAGGCATCACCACCACAGTGAGTAAAACTAATTAATTCCTGTGTTTTGTCCTGACGCAGGCACTAAAAATAAACATGAGTTTTCTGTTTTTGAGCCAGCGAGTTTCATGTTTACGCTTTTTGTTTCTGCGCTGGTTAATTGTGAATTTTCTGTCTTTTTCTAGCAGTAATACCCGTTTCTCTGTCTGGTTTTTAAGATTTTGAGCAGGCAGATATAATGAAAGTTGTCACTGAGATCTCAGTTTCTGAGTCAGTCCATATGAAAACTGAGTTTGGTGTTTCAGACTCTGGCAATGTCTCTACCAAGTGTTGGGATTGAAGATGTTTGATTTCTCTTACTGAAATAAGCGGTTATAATTATTTTCATACACACATTGCAAATGTGCTCATGAGAGTTGGCACTCAGTCTTTTGAAGGTCAAAAGCTTCGTTCGGCGTGATGTCCGGACTGATATATTGTAGGAAATGACTGCAAACACGCTTACACACATAGATTATGATTAGAATACGTCTCTGGGTCCGAGAGTCCCGAACATGATATTTTAAACCAATTTTGAATCACTAGAAGAACAATGGATAATAACATCAGATTATCAAGGCTTTTCTGTCTCTTACAGGCGATGGAGCAGATACCAGACGAGGTCATGGAAATACGAGGATGCTTCGCAGCAGACACCAAGACTGCCACGTCCATGCAGGAGGAAGATAGCTGCTATAATCTATGTTTTTGTCTCACTATATAATGTTGTACAGCCCACTTTAAGTTCATCCTTGTTGTGAGACATGCTGGAGGTCCACAGCGCTGTGTAAACTTGTAATTTCAACTGCCAAAAGAAAGGTAAATCCTTTTTTAAAAGACAGACCTTTCTCCTGAGGTTCCTTCCAAAAATTCTGAACACGACACAAGTTAATTGTGTTAGATCTTTCTCATGTAAAGACAGATTTTGTTTTTCTGAGTCAGTATGCAGAAAGTGTTTTCTTTCAGCAATAACACAGAAAAAAAAATAGAGTTTTGTGTTTTGAAGCCTGAGATGGACGAAGATTACTCCGCCCTGTACCACCCCAGAAAAAGAGGTGGGAAAGACGTGAGGTACAACCTGGCCTTGTTCTCTGTCTACCACAGGGAGGTATGGTCTAGAAGTTCATAATAACGAGTCATTTTCTGCTGCTTTAAGAAAATCGTACATTAAGTTAAGCACATGTACTTACGTAATGCAGGGTGGTACCACGTCACTCTGGGGGGTGCAGGGCTCCTTCTCCTCCAACTCTGGACAATCTATTCCTCCACCCACAGGGAACTGGGTCACTTTTCTAGTGCGAGTCCACACCGCCTTGGGACTGGTGGGGTCATAGCACTCCTTGGTGCAAGCAGACCATTTGGACCATTCAGTCACATCACAGTCTTTGGTTATCACACAAGCCTGGAAGGTCACTGGCAAAGTCTCCTGAGAGCATAGGCTGTAGAACATGAAAACAAAGACAGCAATGTACTCGATGTAACCACTTAAATGTAATAAAACATGTTTAGAACTGTGCAAAAGTCACAATCGATCCACATTTTTTATATTTTGTAGGAAAAACAGAAATACTGTAACTGACATAATATAAGAGTTATTAAAAAGAACAGGCTGTATGACGTGCTAAAATTTGGTTTGATGTAAAGAAAAAATATTTGAATGCTTTATAATTATGCAATATTTTATCTGTGTGCAAAATGACTGCAGCAAAAGCACAACATTTAAGTATGACAGTTGCATCACTGAAATATCACTGATCATATTTATAGTATAAACACAATATCCTCGGGTTCACAGAAAGCTGGCAGATAAAGAAAAGAAGAAAAGAGGAAGTCAATGCGAATCAGAATCAGAACTCCGAGCTGCATTTCAGTGGCCATTTCTGTTGTTACCGTTCGTTCACTCCAAGGCTTTTCTCTGTCTGAGGCAGCTAATGTGATAATCGGCATATTGAAGTTCCAAGAATCCAAGTCATTTATTTATATTTTCTGTGGCTGCTTCCACAGGCCATGGCTTTGCTCTTGTTGTTTTTATCACTGCGTTTGCTTTACTTTTTTCAAAAGAAAATTATTTGCGATAATGATGTGATGCTTCTCTTTTTTCAGGTTCTCTAACACTTCCATTTTTCTTCTTTTCTGTATGTTTTAGATTTTAACACGCACACTTTCTTTGCTTTTCTGTGTTAATTGTTTTATTTTACTCTCATTTTGCCTCAATTGACCTGCAAGCCTCTGCATCATGTTTTGGTTATGACCATATGAGGCTTTAGATGTTAAATGGCCTGTTTCTTATTAAGGTTTATATGGCTTATGTGTAAAGTGTAAAGTTACTGAATTTACTAAATTTTAGATTTCAGATCCAAAGTTAACACTGTATATATCCCCCAGTCCTCTAGTCTGTGGTTAGATGCTCAAAGCTAACAATTATGTTTGCCACATTGACTGACATTGAGTATTTTAAACCCTGGGCTTATTAGCCTTTTTAATTATTTACTGTATATTTTAAGTTAAAAACAACAAACAAACAAATCAGCAACTGTATTTTGGTAAATGTGGCAGTTATTGGGTGGCTCATACGTTTAATACCACTTAGTTTAATTCAGAGTTAACATTCTCAAATACCAAAACATCAGCACTGACCTACAGTAACCTATCAAGGCAGCTACAAACTAACCAGTTGTGTGTACTACTTAACTTATATGATCTTTGAGTTGCTTAAACATTGACAGCAACAACTTTGTCAGCTGTGTCTCTGATATCCCTGCAGCCAGCCAGTGAATCAGGTTGTGGTTTATGGTGTGCTATAACCACATCAGCCTATTCCTGCCTCAGCTTTTGATGGATGCAAGTTGTGTTTTTAAAAGAAAAAAAATGAATGAATACAAAAACACTGATTGAGCTTGGAAGCTGTGTATATTAATTATGTTACGTTTTCATCAATTAAAACTGATAGTAATCTTGTTAATGGGGGCATGATAAAATATTTATAAAACACATTTTTGGGTGATTTTTCATCTTTATTAAAAAAATGAAATTATCATTGAGTTTAATTTAAAACCAGTAATGAATAGAATAACAATTGTCAACTCTAAGACAAGCTCAAATATCAGATCTCAAAGATTTAACTATAGCTGTCAGTCTGTAAATGATTTTTAAAAAAAGAAGACAAGCTAACATGCTGACAAAGAAAATGATATCAATACTCTATGAAGGATAGAACCATGACATCACAGATAACAGTTTATTTTCTTTATTGTATTTCAGTCATGGTTACCTTAGAGCTTCGACAGCCCCGCTCTTATGCACACAGGTCACTTCTCTGGTCTGAAAACCAGTTTGTAGGTCCCAGAACTTTCCTCCCGGGCGATTCTGACGATTCTTGTTTCTCTTCTTTTTGATGAGTTCTCTGGTCTCAGCATCTTTTGCTTTGCCCCTCTCCCTTAACCTCTCTTGGACTTTCTCTCTTAATTTCTCTCTTTTTTCTTTGTTTTTCGCTTTTTTCTGTCGTTTCGGCCGATCAGCCAGTAGCGATGGCCTGTCTGATTTCCTATTCCTGTTTCCCCTGCCCAGTTTTCTTTTGGATTTAAGTGGATTTTCGCCGTCTTTGGGCTGTTTGTCTCTTTCTTTTAACTGTTTTTCACCCTCTCTGGTCTGTTTGCCATCTCCTCTGGGTGGTTTTTCACCCTCTTTGGTGAGTTTGTCTCCCTCATTAGAAAGTTTATCACTTTCCCGGGGTTGTTTTTCACTCTCTCTTGGTGGTTTGTCTGCCTGTCGGGTTTGCCTTGGCAGTGGAACAGTGCATGGGCCCCAGGGACCCACCCTGAGACTGTAAAGGCTCTCTTCTCCCTGACAGGGACCTAGCTGGCATGTCTGAAATTCAGTCAGATTTGGGCAGGCTGCCCCACCAAACAATGGTGGAGCCAGGACAAAGCGAATGCGGTTCTGTAACCCTATCCCGCAGGTTTTAGAACAGGGAGTCCATGGGCTAAACTCAGACACCACACAGTCCTGAGGACATGGGATGAGACAGGCCTGCTCTAGGCGTGGTTTGGGCTCAAAGTATTCACAGATTGCATCTTCTGCAGGCTCCCCCTTTGCTTTTTGAACACATCCCACCTCACGGGTCTGAATTCCTTCCTCTCCCTGAGTGCACGTAGTAGGACGCTGCACCCTTGCACTGCGCATCACTGGGACACACTGGTTCCAGGCACCCAGCTGCCAGTCATATAGCTCTTTGTGCCAGTCACACACCCTGAAGCAGCTCTGCTGGTTGTCTGGTCGTTCTGCTTGGTCACAGTTGGTATGCAGGGTGGTCCAACCTTCAGAATGAGCACACCATACCGCTCTACTCTGGCTGCCTCCAGGACCACATTCACTTCCCATACAACGACCCCATGGACCTGTGAAATGTACATAAACAGAGAGGTCAGAGAAGAATCAGCAGTCATGCTTTTTGCAAAGGGAAAGTCACAGTTTTCATTAGCCATGTATCTTAATACATTTAGTTTCATATTTTAACCTTGTTTTTCTTGTTCTAACACTATACTAATCATTTTAATAAGTTAGGTCTGAGCAACAACTGTATAAAAATGCACAACATGGCTCCATTTCCTCAAAATTTTCCAGTTATAGGGGCTACCATGTCACATTTTTGAAACGAGATACTGCCACCCACTCACCCACTGGATGTGATCACACAAACTTCCCCCTGCACTTTTTACACAGCTTCACTGCTCTGGTTGTTTTTAACGATCTCTGCTGGTGGTTTTACTGTGTCTAATGGCTTGTTAAACTAAGGTAAATACAACCACAATGATACATTGCAAAAGGAATACATGTTAACATCTTATAGATATATACCAGCGGTCCCCAACCTTTTTTGTTCCACAGACGGTTTCATGTCAGACAGTATTTTCACAGACCGGCGTTTAAGGTGTGGCGGGTAAATACAACAAAATAAAAGATACGACAAAAACTGGTATTTTGTAGATATAACAATAAACGCAAATTCAGTGTGTAATTGTGTAACTTTATTAGCAGCGTCCTCCTGAAATGCGCCAACAATATTGAGAGTAACGCCCTCCTCTCTGCTCCTTAATGCTTTCTGGTCACTATGGTAACGCGTGAATATTTCTTTTAAAATAAGACACAACTACAACACGGGAAAGACCCAGGGAAACCGAGTTAATGATAAAAAACCCTGAAAACCATCAATTCCACACCCGAGGCTCAACTCTCACGGCCCGGGACCAAACGACCCGCGGCCCGGGGGGGGGGGGGGGGGGGGGGGGACCGCTGCTCTATACAACATGTAGCATCATTCTGAATTCCTATTGTTGATGAGTTAGCTAGGCGCTAGGCGCTAGCATACGCACTATGTTATAGTGTTGTTGTTAGCCATCCTACACACCTGTGTTGCTGCCAATAATTAAGTAATTTGTCATTCCTTAGTTTTTGTTACCCTCGTTTTAAACAGAGAGGGAGGCCTTTGACATTCAACTAAAAACAACTAAAACATTCAACATTCAACTAAAAACTTTCAACTGCATGTTAAATTTAAAAACACAGCAGTTGAAGTTTTTCTAGAGGTTTAATTTGTTGTTTTTACTTAACAACAATTCTATGATCAGCTGCATTTACTTTGGGGGGAAACAAAAAGCTGGATTCATGGGTCCAGAAGACAGACTTCTTCTCTTTCTTTCATCATAGCTGTCTTGTGTCTGTTGCATATGTTTACCAAGGCATACGTTCTTTCAGAAATATCAGGAGGACTGAAGGTCATCGCAGGGATCAAGCAGAACTCTTATTTTCACCATCAGCTTCCTCAGAAGGAAAATCCTCTTCAGACCTCCACTATAGGCCCACTCAGAAAACAGACAAAACTAGAACTTCATGAACAGTGTGACAGCAAGCTTTGCTTTTTGTTATGTACAAATACTGCACATTATCACCAGATGAAGCTCAAAGTCTGGACTTTTACATAATGATGTTCAGTCACGAAGAAGGTTACACATTACAAATATATACATATAGGGCGATCGTGGCTCAACTCGTTTGGAGTTTGTCTTGTAATCAGAAGGTTGCCGGTTCGACCCCCGGCTTGGACAGTCTTGGTCGTTGTGTCCTTGGGCAAGACACTTCACCTGTTGCCTACTGGTGGTGGTCAGAGGGCTCGGTGGCGCCAGTGTCCGGCAGCCTCGCCTCTGTCAGTGCGCCCCAGGGTGGCTGTGGCTACAATGTAGCTGCCATCACCAGTGTGTGAGTGTGTGTGTGAATGTGTGTGTGAATGGGTGGATGACTGGATATGTAAAGTGCTTTGGGGTCCTTAGGGACTAGAAAAGTGCTATATAAATACAGGCCATTTACCAATTACATATATATATATATATATATATATATGAGACTTTTGATCTTCCATCGGGTTTTTGCTGTCAGAGAAAATATCATGTACTCTGTATGCAGCTTCATGCATTCAGCGAAAGACCAAACTGATGTACTGTTTATTCTCCTCAGTGTAAAGAGCAGCATGGAAGTGGGTAATAATCTATATAATGATAACAGGTACATGGATGTTTAATACCTTTGACTTTTTGTCTTTGACTTTCTCATAAACTAATTTCAGTTTACAGTAGCAGTAGATATTTTGGTAGCGTAGCCTCTGTACTTTGTTCATCAGCTAATTTTGGAGTTTTTACTCCCATATTCACTTAGTGTATTAAGCTTATGACATCTTGTTGAGCACAATTGTGCATGGAGCACAATTAGACCACAAAAATATTTTTGCTGTGATTACTTTGTAAGAACTACTCTCTGAAAAAGATAATATATATTTTTTATTTTTCTATTGAATAGATTATAGAGAATAGATAAACATAAAACCAAGAACTTGACATTTCACAGTCAGCCTTTCATAACCCTTTCCAGTAGAGGCAATTCAATTCCAGTCCTTAAGAGCTGACTGTAAAAGCGCCCATCAAAATAACATTCATTATCAATGTTAGCATTATGGAGAACCACATTAGCAATCTAAAAGCTAAGTGCTCCCTGGTATAATGCACTGACAAATACACACAGTTCTAATTGTTAGCGGCGTGCGGATCGATATTGAAATATCGATTCTTCTGATACCGGTAATTTATGTTCTAGAATCGATTCTCATATTAAAATATCGACATTTTAGTATTTTGGGGTGAATTTGTAGTTTTTCATTAACAGGAACACAGTGGAAAGAAACTATATCATTCAGATCATCTAAATTGGAAGGAATTGCTTCCTCTTACGCCTTTCATAGTCATACGGCTGTATAAATGTGTCGCAGTCCCTGGCGTGTGCACTGACGACAATGACTGAGCGTAAACTGAATCATGTGTGGACGTATTTTACCTCCACAAACAGCCAAGATGTGGTTTGCGATACATGTGGCAAGACAGTGAGGAGTTGAACACCTCAGAGTAAATCATATTACAGAATATGATAAGCTTATGTTGAGGCGAACTGAAGAGGAGGAGAGGGACAGGTGCTGCTAGGGCGAGACAGACGTCTCTCGCAGAGTCCTTTAGTGCTGCAGGCAGGCAACATGCTCAAATAGCGCACAACTTCAGGTTTTTTTTTATTTCTATATCACAAAACACACGATGACCTTAAATGAATGTCGTGTTTTTAATTCCGCTCCAGACTCGTGAATCTCAACCCAGCAGCAGCGGTAATGCAGCAGGTAAATAATCAACTAACAGTGCATATTATGTTAGCGCGATCTGCCTTATTACAAAACCTGCCTGTGCACTTAGGTGACCATGATGAGACAGAGTCTGGCTCAGATGCTGGCAGTTCTCGCTGCAGTCTGCCGGTAGCGTCTCCTTTCAGGCCAGGATAGACGAATGTCACCGAGCAGTGACTCAGTTTGTGGTCAAAGGCTTGAACCCATTTGCCACAGCAGATGATTTTCGGTAAGTGAATGTGTTTAATTGTAGGCAGGGACATTACTGGATATTCTTGTATAATTGCTACTGAATAATTTATGTTATACTTTGTTATTGCTACAGAAGAATATTTATTTTATTATTTTACATTTACAATTTTTTTCCCGGGGACCCTGTGACACCCCATTGAAAAGCCGTAGGCTGGATCTCTTAAGATCTCACTGTTGGGTTTGTAAGGCCATGTTACTTGTTACTTAAATCTTGTTCAAAGAGAAGATATAAAGCAAAGTTCTAAGCTAATCGACCTTAGTGTTCTCCTTTTTTAAAAATAAGAATCGATAAGAGAATCGATAAAGAATGGAATCGTTAAACAGAATCGAAAATGGAATCGGAATCGTGAAAATCGTATCAATACCCATCCCTAGTTCTAGCCGGTGTCACTCACTGCCCTTAAGCAAATAGTTGAACAACTGAAAAATACAAATTCTGTACATGATATTCTCCCATCACGCATTATCAAGGATGGTTTTGATGCAATCGGGCCTAGTATCTTAACTCTAATGAATTCTTAATTGCTTTCCGGCCATGTTCCGTCAGCCTTTAAACACGCTGTAGTGCAGCCTGTTCTCAAAGAAGGAGCCTCGATCATAATGACTTTGTGAACTACAGGCCGATTTCCAAAATCCCATTCCTGTCCAAAATCTTGGAGAGATAGTTTTCTCACAACTCCAGGCCTATCTGGATACGATGGATTCATTTCAGCCTGGCTTTAAACCACGTCAAAGCACTGAAACAGCTCTGCTGAGAGTCGTTAATGATCTTCTCCTAATTGCCGATTCAGGTAGTTCTGCGGTCTTAGTCTTACTGGACTTGTCCTCAGCCTTTGATATGGTGGACCATAATATTCTACTAACGAGGTTAGAACATACATGCATTAGAGGTGACACCCTTAACTGGTTTGAATCCTATCTTTCGAGCAGGTCCTCCTCTGTCATTCTGGGTGCCTATTCTTCCTCTGCTGCAGCCTTCTGCTGTGGCGTGCCTCAAGGCTCTGTGTTGGGCCCAATGTTGTTCTCTCTCTATATGCTACCTCTAGGCCTAATCTTTGAAAAATACAACATTTCATTCCATTGCTATGCTGATGATATACAAATTTACTTTCA
Organism: Mchenga conophoros; assembly: GCF_057382185.1. Taxonomy (NCBI): domain Eukaryota; kingdom Metazoa; phylum Chordata; class Actinopteri; order Cichliformes; family Cichlidae; genus Mchenga; species Mchenga conophoros. The sequence continues at coordinate 36,281,587 of NC_140546.1, forward strand.
GCTAACTGACAATGTTGCTCTGTCACTGCACTGCTTCCTAGAGTGCATGAGAGAAGTCAAAGACTTTGGGCAGGTTGCTTCTCCCCAAGACAAGAACAGACTTAAAAACTCCTTTGTCCCACACGCCATCAAACTGTTTAACTCCTCTCTGTGGGGGAGAGGGAGGGGAAACAGGAGGAGAAAGGAGGGGGGACAACTAAGCTGTAGTGCCTCTTCACCTCACAGTGCAATACCTTTGTGCAATACTTTTGTAAATAGTCAATGGTGCAATAGACCTCAATACTTGAAATGTGCAATTCACTTGTATTTTTATTTTTATTCCTATTTACTCTATCCCCTTCGTATATTTTATTTATATATGTCTGTGTATTTATATGTGTGTGTGTGTGTGTGTGTGTGTGTGTGTGTGTGTGTGTGTGTGTGTGTGTGTGTGTGTGTATATATATAACATTCTGTAACTGTAACTTCTGTCTGTGCTGTGCTTTTGGAAATTGTGGTGTTTGACAGTCATTTCCCCCAGGGCCAACTAGTTGATACCTTTGGATCCCTCGCCACTTTTCTCTCTGACACTGTTAGTAATCTAGGTGTGCTGCTGGACAGCTCCTTCAAATTTGACAAACAAGTGACCTCTGTAGTCAAATCTAGCTTCTACTAACTGCGTCGTATTTCGAAGGCTAAGTATTGCGTACCACATAAGGATCTTGAAAAGCTTATTCATGCCTTTGTGACCTCTAGATTAGATTACTGTAATTCCTTTTACTTTGGTCTCCATGCTGTTCTTCTCCATAGATTACAGCATGTCCAAAATGCTGCGGCACGCCTTTTGACTGGTTTGCCTCTATCACCCCTGTCCTTTCTGATTTGCACTGGCTCCCCATCAAATACCGCATCGAATTTAAAATATTGCTGCTTACCTTCAAAATTATAAATAATACAGCACCTAGCTATCTTGCCATACACCCCTGGGAGAGCCCTCAGATTATCCAACCAATTACTCTTGGTACAGCCTAGATCTTGGCTCAAGACCAGAGGTGACCGTGCGTTTGCCCTGGTTGCACCTAACCTGTGGAACAACATTCCCATTGCTATTCACACGTCTGACTTCTCTTCATCCTGGCGTTGTTCCCGCTGGTGCAGGGTCCGCTCTTCGGCAAAGGTTTCTCCATTTGGTTCTGTCCAAGGCGTCCTCAGGTGATGCGTTGATGGTCTTAATGTCCTCCTTAATTTTGTCCATCCACCATTTCTTCGGTCTGCCTTCTGGGTCGATCATCATTGCCGTTTTTGCACGTCTGACTCCATCCAATTATTTAAATCACGATTAAAAACTCACTTATTTAATCTTTCTTTCCCAGTTAGTAAACGCCGGTATTTTATAATCAATTCCAATTTTATCTTTCTATATATATCTTCTTCTACTTTAAACCTGTGTGTTTTTAGCAAGTTTGATTTGATATTCACTTTTATTCTTGTGTAATTAGTGCCATTGACCTGTTCAGTACTTTGTTAATAGTCTTATATTATTCATGTTTTAACTTGCTGTTTTATTGTGAAGCACTTTGGTATACCGTTGGTTTTTAAATGTGCTATATAAATAAAGTTGTATTATATTGTATTGTATTTCACGGGACACTTGGATGCGTTGTTATCGTGAAAACCATGCACATTAGTTGGTTCTCAATTGTAATGGAAAATCAGTCGAATCCAGTCAAGTCGTAATGAGCCGTGGCGAATTGTTCTGAGTAGGTACAAATGGAAAAGAGGCTTTAGAATACCATGACCTGGATGACTGTGAACATACACAGACACATGAGTCACAAATACACAACAGCACAGATGAAAGGTTTTACAGTTTTTACTACTGTTTCTTTACAGTGCCACCTCTGGGTTCACAAGTTTTCAACTGGGAAATTGGAGTTGGGGGTTCCATATTTAAATTCTGAGTGGAAACTTAGAAGCCTTATTCAGGAATGCAACATAACTCTGTAAGCCTTCTTGCCCTTAACATACCAACTAACCATGACTGTTGTGAAAGTGAGCTTGTCTGAAAACAATCACTTTCTGTTTGGTGTACCACACTGATAGCAAACACCAGAACCTCGCCCTCCTCCATCACACAACTTGTCAAGCCTTAACATTTTAAGAATTTCTACTTTTCTACTACTGTTCTTTACATTGTTTCACAAAGGTATATCTGGAACAAAAGGGAGAGACTGGAATTGCTAGAGCAGTTTTGATGATTGATCTCAGGGTTAAGCAGGAAATTTGAGCAACAATGATGTTCTCAGTGGCAGATGGCCTTATCAAGACTCCTGAGGAACTGGTGGCACTGAAGATTATCTGAGAAGGCATCTGAGTCAGAAAAGTAGTCCTGAGGAAGTACAAGAGACATGTGATGACTGGGTGGAGAGAGAAGAAAAATGGCATAGAGGAGATAGCCAGGTGACTCTTTTTGTGAAATCTGTCCATTAGTCATTATTCAATCTGGGCTATAAAGTGGAGAAGCAAACAAGATTGAATTAGGCTGGGTAACATGGGAAATGCACTCCCTGAGGTTGGGGGTGAAAGGATAGGGTGGTGAAAGGAAAAATAATAGGATGAGAGTGGTTCAAGACCTACAGAGGCTGGAATCATCAACTTTGCACTCAGCATAGAGACCAATCCACTTCTTCTTATCTGATTATGACACTCTACTTGGCAAGAGGGGAAATGTCATCAGCACCTTGAGCCATTACCCTGCTGCTCTTTGTTTTCTGGAGGCAGAGGCTCCCAAATGTCTGTGACGAGAAGTTGTCTTTGTTATGAGATGGTCACTACAAATCATAAGTGGAGGCAAGGCTACTAAAATTTTCATGTCGGGGTGAAACCAGTTCTCTTTTTACATAATGAAATACTATTAAAAGGATTATATTGACCATATAACATATGAAAGTGCTAGATTACTAAAACAGTTTTTAATACCCAAGTGGGGGAAATAATAGTGGATGTTTTAAAGCTGCATAAAAATAGGTGATGGGTAGACAGATGTCCAATACTAAAACAGTCCTTCTGCCTACTGCCAGGGAACAAAGCAGTGGCAGCAATGGTGGCGGTGCTGTGGGGGTTGGGTAGGATATGGTTGGATAGATTTCTTAAATGTCAGAGGGGTGAGGTGGGATTAGACAAAGGAGGAGATGGGGGGTGGCTGGGACTGCTTTATTAAGACATGTCATGTCAAACCATGCATCCTTTCTTTAATAGACAAGCAAGCAACTCAGAAACAACTGTGCAGAATACAACCTGATAGTTTTAGTTGCATATTAGCCTTTTGATAAGTAAAATAACAATGTTAGTTTGTGCCATTTAATTCATTCATTCATATTAGAATGTCATAAATACATTGTTTTGTCAGAAATGTGTTCCTCTTTGTAATCGTTGTATATGGTTTTCATTTAATGTCACAGACAAGTCAAGATGAAATCTGTCTTGAAAATCAGTGTGTACATAAACCTTTACTATACTAATCAGCACAGATGTCACGTCAGTTCTCTCCACTTTGTGCTTTTCCACTTGATAAATATTTACATTTCATGACAACTTAAGTATCTTTCTTTTACAGGAAGATTAAATGTCTAAACCAGTTGTGCTGGTTTAAACTGATTTAGGTTTTTGACTAAAACCTTTAAAAATGATAAAACTTGATTACCAGATAAAAAAATAGTAAAGTGAGACATTTACTAATAAAAAACCTTTTAATTTTTATTCATCTTTATTTTTCTTCACTTGCAATATTTTGGGCTACATATTCAGTTTTTGTAAATATATACTTTTTTCTTATTTTAATCAGTACACATTGTACAGTGGGGCAAAAAAGTATTTAGTCAGCCACCGATTGTGCAAGTTCCCCCACCTAAAATGATGACAGAGGTCAGTAATTTGAACCAGAGGTACACTGCAACTGTGAGAGACAGAATGTGAAAAAAAAATCCATGAATCCACATGGTAGGATTTGTAAAGAATTTATTGGTAAATCAGGGTGGAAAATAAGTATTTGGTCAATAACAAAAATACAACTCAATACTTTGTAACATAACCTTTGTTGGCAATAACAGAGGTCAAACGTTTACTATAGGTCTTTACCAGGTTTGCACACACAGTAGCTGGTATTTTGGCCCATTCCTCCATGCAGATCTTCTCGAGAGCAGTGATGTTTTGGGGCTGTCGCCGAGCAACACGGACTTTCAACTCCCGCCACAGATTTTCTATGGGGTTGAGGTCTGGAGACTGGCTAGGCCACTCCAGGACTTTCAAATGCTTCTTACGGAGCCACTCCTTTGTTGCCCGGGCGGTGTGTTTTGGATCATTGTCATGTTGGAAGACCCAGCCTCGTTTCATCTTCAAAGTTCTCACTGATGGAAGGAGGTTTTGGCTCAAAATCTCACGATACATGGCCCCATTCATTCTGTCCTTAACACGGATCAGTCGTCCTGTCCCCTTGGCAGAAAAACAGCCCCATAGCATGATGTTTCCACCCCCATGCTTCACAGTAGGTATGGTGTTCTTGGGATGCAACTCAGTATTCTTCTTCCTCCAAACACGACGAGTTGAGTTTATACCAAAAAGTTCTACTTTGGTTTCATCTGACCACATGACATTCTCCCAATCCTCTGCTGTATCATCCATGTGCTCTCTGGCAAACTTCAGACGGGCCTGGACATGCACTGGCTTCAGCAGCGGAACACGTCTGGCACTGCGGGATTTGATTCCCTGCCGTTGTAGTGTGTTACTGATGGTGACCTTTGTTACTTTGGTCCCAGCTCTCTGCAGGTCATTCACCAGGTCCCCCCGTGTGGTTCTGGGATCTTTGCTCACCGTTCTCATGATCATTTTGACCCCACGGGATGAGATCTTGCGTGGAGCCCCAGATCGAGGGAGATTATCAGTGGTCTTGTATGTCTTCCATTTTCTGATGATTGCTCCCACAGTTGATTTTTTCACACCAAGCTGCTTGCCTATTGTAGATTCACTCTTCCCAGTCTGGTGCAGGTCTACAATACTTTTCCTGGTGTCCTTCGAAAGCTCTTTGGTCTTGGCCATGGCGGAGTTTGGAGTCTGACTGTTTGAGGCTGTGGACAGGTGTCTTTTATACAGATGATGAGTTCAAACAGGTGCCATTCATACAGGTAACGAGTGGGGGACAGAAAAGCTTCTTACAGAAGACGTTACAGGTCTGTGAGAGCCAGAGATTTTCCTTGTTTGAGGTGACCAAATACTTATTTTCCACCCTGATTTACCAATAAATTCTTTACAAATCCTACCATGTGAATTCATGGATTTTTTTTTTCACATTCTGTCTCTCACAGTTGAAGTGTACCTCTGGTGCAAATTACTGACCTCTGTCATCATTTTAAGTGGGGGAACTTGCACAATCGGTGGCTGACTAAATACTTTTTTGCCCCACTGTATGTATTAACTACCAGTATATTTTTGTGCATGTTTTTATCATAAATTCATGATAGTCCCAGTTCAATGCACAATGAAGAATTTGTCAAATGCTTTGTTTTGTCAATTTTCTAAAGTTTAATAAAGTCAGATGTATTAAAGTGACTTAAACAGTTCAGCTACAGTCTACAGTTAACATAACCTTTGACTATCAATAATCATCATTTAGCTTTAGCAAGCTAAACTTAATCATGTCAAGTTAATTGAATCTGTTGTCAGTAGATGTAAAGTTAATGTAATTTAACTCTTTTCTTCAGCATTTAATTAACAAAGCTTAGTTAGATTTACTTAAAATATCAAACAATTAATTGCATATAATTGCAATTAATTACTTTCCCCATTGAAACAACTGAGTTTTGTGGTACTGGTTGCCATAACTTGATTAAGTAAATACAACATTTTATTTCTTAGAGTGAAGCACTGAAGAGTTTGATGTGAATGCAGCTGAAAGAAATAAAGACCAAACCAAGTAATATTTAAGCTCGCCTCACCGTGTGTTTCTGTGCCATATCATCCAACTCGTAAATATACAAAGATGCTGTCATTAATTTGGTTCATTTTAGTGTAAATGTGACACATTGTCAAATATGTATATTAATATATTAATGTGATATTTAAAATCCATTAGTTAACTATTGCTGTGAGGTATGTAAAAGACAGTGCAAAAGAAATACCAAAGGTGGTCTGAGGAAGTAAACCAGGGACCCCTGGCCTCTTCTCCACCACCTCCTGCTCAGGCAGTAAGTAGAACAGATGGGGTCCAGTGGCATGCAAGGGAGCAATGAAGAAATGAGGGTAGGAAGATGGAGGGGTGTGGAGGTTGATGGACGAGTGGAGGAGGTGTTGATTAGCCCACCACAGACTCGCTGTGATATATTTAGCTTCATGTTGCCAGTGAGGAGCTCAGTATGCCAGGAGGGTTGATATGTGCACCCCACAGATGATTTCTAGGCTCAGCCGCTTTAACACATTAACTTGGCTACCGTCACCCTCTCTGATGATTGATCTGGTTTTCTTCCATTTGAAGAACTATATTAAGTCACAGAGTGCAAATCTATTTTCCACTGGCCTTCATGCAAAGAGTTACCACACTGAAAAGCTTTCAGGAACACACAGATTTCATCTTATAGCTTGGATGCAATATTGTGGATTTATTTGAACTGAGCTGCAGATTTGATATGATATGAGCTATTTCTCCATATGAGCAGGAATTTGGATGTACAGAACACTTCAGGATTATTTCCTAACTGCTAACTGCTTGTAATATTTATTTAATGCATTAGAAAAAAGAACTGATGACGAGTGAATGGACCTCAGCGTAGAGTTGGATGTCTCGAGACCGGTCTTGGTCTCGAGGAGACCACTTTTACGTGGTCTTGGTCTCGGTCTTGGTCAAATTGTCAAATTGACATAGTGTTCGGGAGTGGGGGTGGGGGGGGGGGGGGGGGGGGTGGCTTACTGGGCTTAAGCCCAGGTCCTTTTTTCAGAAGTCCGGGGTCTTTTGGAGTGTAATTTGTTAGTTAGATGCCTAACTGACAACTGTATAAAACAAAAACAACACACGAAGCACAGAGTGCACCGTCGTAAATTCCCCCTAATTTTGGTATGATCCGAGCTCAGGCACTGGGCGACTGAGCACAGCACCCATGTGAGCGAGAAGCTGCTGCCTGCGAGTTTCCTGCAGACAGAGGAGAGCTTAAGTTTGACCAGGTACCAAAGCAAATCATTCGTACTGAACTAATAATGTAAATATGACGGTGAATCACAAAAGATTGATATCAAACTGATCACTTGGTTGCGTTACTTGCTCTTCGAGTGAATCAACAAATGGATAAATAAAAAGCCGAACAGCAATGCTGATTCTTAGCTTACATTTCATATTTTCAGTTGTTTCCCTCCACGGCTAAACAAACTCTCTAAACCAGTTTCAGTTGTGTACTGATGAACACAACAATGGACGTAATGGGCTTCTTACAAAGAAAAAACTCAGGTAGATGTTATTTTATATATTATGCTTTGTATATTGTTCAGTATATTTCTATGCAAAACAAGAGGGATTTCAATACACAGCAGTATATTCACAGCTGAAACCAGATATTTACACTTTATGGAGAAAACATAAAAACTTTTTTTTTTACTGTTAAACATCAGTTTAGAGTAAACTTGTTTTATTTTAGATAAATAAATATTGAAATATCTTTTGAATTAATTAAATGTCAGAATAAAAAGAGGGAGCTGTCTATTTTAATCACTTTCATCAAATGTAGGAGTACATATACACTAAGTTTATTGTTAATTAATAAGAAAACTCCAGACGATTCCATTCTGAGCTGAAGAAGCTTCTGATAGGTTAGTAGAGTCCATGTGAGTAAACTGGTGGCACAGCTGTGGATGCATATAAGGCAAAACACAGAGCCTGTTTCTGTGACATGGGAACATCAAGAGATGTCAACCAAAACACCAGGAAAAGAACTGTGGAGCTCCATAAGTGTGGCTCAGTTTGAATACAATTTGGTGCCATTTGCAATTAAGAAATACAGATAGTTTCTCTCTTTACTCTTAAAGTTAACAAATATGTTTTTATATTTATCAATCTAAAAAAATAAACATTTAGTCTGATTTGACGTTACAATTAAAAAAGTGTTTGTGTTTTGATCTGAAGAGTAATAAATATGTGGTTTCAACTGTATATTTGATGATGTTGGTGTTTGGCTTGATTGTCAGCACAGAGAGAGAGAGAGAGGGCGAGAGAGAGGGAGAGAGAGAATGAGGACAGAACAGAGATGAACAAGAGCAGGTGAGACATACATGTTAGTCAAATGGTTGTTTGCCAAAACTCATCAGAACATGTACCTAATACCTAGTGTTTCTTTTTAGATACCATTTGTTACTTTTCAAATTCTGTATTTATTAAGTTCTGCAGGCTTGTTTGCACAACAAGGCAAAATAATTATATAAATGTTTCTGAATCTAAATATTGTACTTTGGTAGAATTAAAAAATAAGTGTAGTGCAGGTCTATGATGATTTTTAGTGCTGCTATCATTTAGTTCTGATTGTGGTTCTGTTTTGGTTAAGTCCTCAGTAGTCCTGATTTTGAACTGTTGTAGTCCTGTTTTAATTCCGGATCAGTTCTGGGTCTGGTTGAATCTGGGTTTAGTCCCTGTGTCTTGATACAGCCTTGACTTTGTTCTGCCTTGCTGCTTAATTAAAAAAATAGTTTAAGGTGTCCTGCATATGTGATATATATTTTTTTCCTATATGAAGTCATTCTTTTTTGAACAAAACTCAAAACAGAGCCTATTAATCTTTCACTTAATTTCCTTTGGCTGCTCAGCTCTCAGTGGCTCAGCTATGCTTCAATCCCTCCATATTGTGGCCAATCACATGTGAGGATATAGGATAATATATTTATGTGAAAAACAGAGAGGGTGAGAGACGCGACAGTCAAGTGGAGCGTGCGTCTGTCCTCTCAGTAAGTGAGTGAGACAGTAAACACATGAATATGCCTGAGACCCGCAAATGAAGCAGCATCTGGCTGCAGTTTAAAGACTTTTTTTGTCTCGACTTGGTCTCGGTCTCGGATTAGGCGGTCTTGGCTGCAAGTCTACTTCAGCGTGAAAATTCAATTTTCCTGGAGCAACAGAAAGTCTTGTTTCTGATCCAGAAGAATTTCATCCAAGGAGACTCCCGAGCTGTCATCACCAGTGTTGGTTAGTTACTTGAAAAAAGTAGTCAGTAACTAATTACTGATTACTTCCCCAAAAAAGTAATCCCGTTACTTTAGTGATTACTTATTTTCAAAAGTAATTAATTACTTAGTTACTTAGTTACTTTTTAAAAACACGATTTACAACCTGAAGAGGTGATAAAGCGATAGATCTTTCAGCCCAATTCTACTTTTTCTGCATAATCCATCATACAAAATGTAATCAAATGGAAAAGTCTCTTTTTAAAACTTGTTTTATTAGTTTTAATCTTTTAACTTTATGCATCAAGCAAAAATTTAATTATATGCAACATTCTCTGACTGGAAGAAATTAGTTTAACATTTAAACCTATTTTCTACACATTCCAGCACATAAAATAAAATATTTTATGTGCTATTTTCACCTGTAAAGCAGGAGTGGGGTAGGCGGAGGTTTACCCTGGTGCAGGTGTGCCGCGGTCAGTTGAAGAATCCGCGAGTTTCTCTGTGAGTTTCCCATTACGTCGTAGCTACTCAGCACTTGCTCGGAAGTTTAGGGGTTTTTTTCTCTGTAAAAAGAAGTTTTCTTCCCACGCACAGCGGACACTAATGTTTTTGTCACTTTTTATGGAGTCAAACTCAAAGTAAGGTCAGTACTTCCACGCTTTAAACGCTGCACGCTCATACTCTCTCCTGCACTCGATATATGATCCATTGTTGATCTGCACACAGCTGTTGTCACCAACGGCGCACTCGCTTACGTCACTGTCATGAGACATTCTCACAAAAAATCACGGTTTTAGTAACGCAGTAACGCAGCGTTCCTATGGGAAAGTAACGGTAATCTAATTACCGATTTTGCAATAGTAATCCCTTACTTTACTCGTTACTTCACAGCTGATAATTTGTACATCAACAGCTCTATCATGACTCCATGGCTGTCCTGATCTTGTGTCAGGTTATCTATATCCACACAAAGCCCTTTGTGACGCTTTCCTTTTTATTTTCCTTTTTCACTGATTTAAAAGCATATTATGTTTGGTGTTTTTTTTGTTTTTTTTTTGCCTCGCTGTTGTTATGATTTTAAGTTATTCTTTGATGGCTGCACTGTTTTGTTTCACTTATGTCACTTTTCACCTCTTTTCTCTTGTCTTTGCACTCAGAATTATGCTTGTTCTACCTTCAATGCTGGGATTTACTACACAAACATACAGCACAGACACATACATGTGCACATCTAACAGCACTCCACCAGTTAGCTAAACATGACCACACTGAGATTTGTCACATGGAAACTTTGTTCCAGAGAAATTAGGCTAAAATTTGCTAATCAGTTAAATTAGTTATAGGCAGGTATTATCTGTCAGACTCATATATATGTTCAAACCATCTGTACACACACACAACACTATAATTTATCTATTATTTTTTTATCTATTCAAAATGTGGATTTATGAATATTACATGCATATGACAACATTTGCAGTCTACAGACATCTTTTAACAAACCTGAAAGTTTCTTGTCTTTGCGATGCTCTCAGGCATTTTGTTTTTGCCAGTACAGCACTCACATTCACATCATGATGGTTATGTGATCATGCACCAGTTGTTATTTCTCTGACAAAAAGTCTCACAATCAATTAGGAGAACAATATATCTTACTGAAAGATAAAGAAAAATCACTTAGTACAACAAAAAAAATTAATAATTAGATGCTGCCTTTGCTGCCTCGCAACAAGAACGTATAATTACCATCCTCAGAAAACTAAAATTGGACTTAAATTAAGAAGACACAATCTTGTATTGGCTGTGTTTGGAGAACTCTGAATGTGGAAATAAATCTAGAAAATTCATTGCTGTATAAAGAAAGAAAAACTATTTAGTCTACTAAAGATTTGACTGGGAACATTTCTCATAATCTACAACAAATATTAAATCTTTGAAAGACTTTTATGAAGTTTTATAGTCGTCACAGATTCATCCATCTGATGCTGCTATTAAGGGATGTATTAACAATTTAAATCTACTAAAATGTAAAAAGTTGTCGTCCTCTCCATTCATCTGTTTCAATGTGTGAATTCCATGAAGTCCTACAGCATTTTCCAAATAACAAAGCCCCAGGTCCAGATGGATTTGGAGCAGTTTTACAGAGCATATGCCAGCACCCACTCAGAATGGTTCCAATTCAAAATGATCACACACTAAACTCCATTTAAAATTTATTAGGACTAAACATGTTCCGTTGTGGTAGACAATCAGCCAATAATAATAAATGTAGTTGACTACTGTTCTGTTAACAATACATTTATTTATAGGTGCCTTTAAAGACCTTCAGGGTCACCTTACATTAGTACAGCAAAATAAAAGCATAAAGTAAATGAAAAATAAAAAACATGTATGAAAGTATAAAAACTTTCATGACGAAGGGTTTGCAATTATGGGTTTTAAGATGCGATATAAAAGTAGAGCCAGAGTTTGTAGATCTGGTGGAAGTGCATTCTAAAGTCTCGAGGCAGAACAACTAACGGCTCTGAGTCCCACGGTACTCGGGAAGCTGAAGAAGAGAGGAGTGTACGAGGGGGTGAGTATGTTTGGAGAAGATCAGATAAATATGGAGGAGCGAGGTTATGAAACACTTTGAAAGCAAGAAGCAGGATCTTGAAACTGACACTGAGGTGAAGTGAAAGCGAGCTGTTTAAGAACACGTGTTCTAATTTTATACGAGCAGCTGTATTTTGAACTAACTGCAGTTTATGGAGAGATGTGAGATGATATGAATGGTTGAGCTTAGCCCATGGTAAACAGTGATCGATGAAGTTATAAATGTTTTTTCATTCCTGTGGACACCTACATGTTGTTTTGAGAGTACCAAGCACACAAGGTTCTTTTTATTGCATTTATTTTGAACCTTGTGTAGCTGGGTAGTTATTGACAGTGTGTATTCCTTTATATTTAAATCAGTTTAGTTCACTAAGTGCAAATACACACACACACACACACTCATATATACACATGTGCTAATATGCTAATAATAGTTCTAGGTAACATGTTGGAAATACGTATAGCAACCTCACCCAGGGACTCCCAAAGAACTGGTGTAAAAAGCCAAGGATGGAGAAGTGCTCATCTTAATCCATACTGATCGTGCTACTCCCAGATAAGCTCACTGCAGTGTAATCACCAGTGATTAGAATCTGTACAGTTTACAAGATAAATAAATATTTGGAGAAATAGTCGTGTCACTAAAATCAGGCTAAGTCAAGTCACACCAAGAATGTGTTGCTCTCTGTTTTGTTACCCTTTTATTTATTTATTTATTTACAATGTTGCCATATGTGAACCTCGCGTCTTAACAAAGAGGAAATGATTCTACTCGCTGCAGCTGTATAACTGAACTGTTTTGTCTAAACAGCTCGAGGAAAACCAATTAAAACATTTACAGCATTGTCTCCACAGTGAAAACTGCAGTGCAATGTTATAAATACACGGATCATGAAATCTTCTTATTTTGAGGCCTGTGTGTGACTCAGACTGAACACATATATTTAAAATAATAATAATTATTTACAAAAACACATTGTTGGGACAGCATAAAACTTTTAGCGTTTCACTTTCTAACTACCACACGATCTTGTTTCCCTGCAATGAGCCGCTCCCATCTGACAATGACACCTGAAGTGCGTTACTCATGTCCAGTGTACTCTATAATTTGGTTATGGTCGCTGGCAGAAAATCCCAGTTCACAAAGACAGGATGTTGGAAATGGAAGCAAGGTATTCTGGGCTTTTTTTGGCAATTTCTGGATATTCTGCTTGATCTTGATCCAAACACCAGCAGAGTTGGTGTCTGAAACACACTTTAAAGACTACCATCATTTTCCATCTCCAGCTGTTGCCTTTCTTGGAGCATGGTCAGGTTGTTCACTTTTCACGTTCGGGGGTCTTCTGTGATTGGGAAGTACCACTCAAACTCTTAAAAGTAGAGACAAGTGATAATGCACAAGCCCGGATCATTTTGACAGGCACAGTTTCTTCCCAAACTCCTGCTAATATTTGAAACATGCCAAATATCTCTTCACTCAGTGTCCCCATAACTCTAGTTTGGCTTTGAATCCAGTTACTTTATCTGCCAACTTGAAGACAGTTGTCATTTTCTTCTGAAGTGGTACATTGTGTTCAATAAGCAGACTCAATATGTTGCACAAGTAAGTGAGTTTTGTGACCCATTTCGAGTCACTGAAATATGCAAATATGCTGTCATAAGTCAACACTCCTGGCTGATAATCTGCCTTTAGATAGCCATCTTACTTCTGCATGTCAGAGAAGGCAGTTTTGCTCGGCGTCCATCTCCTCACAAAATTGCATGAGCACATGCAAGTTTAGATCATTTCTCTGCAAACCCAAACAACAGAAATCTGTCCAATCAGCTCCCTTGGTGCATATGCGGACACAAAAGACCAATTCTGTTTTCCTGATATGTAATGATTTGGAGACTGTGGTGTTACTTGCAGTGACAGTGCACATATCTTTTCTTCGTGCACATCCTCCTGATACAGCACAGAAACAAGCAGTATTGCCTTGTTGTCAGTATCAGTATCTACCTGAATTGTGTGCAACGATGACTTGTTAATCCTCTGTGTCCTCTAGATCCTCTATTAGTGTCAGTGTCAGTTAAAATAGGAAACTGTGCTAACTTTTTAACTGTAACATCAGTTACAGTTCACAGCAAATGTCCCTACCGGCAAGCAGGATCGGTTCCTCACTGGTACTGAAAGGTTTCTTCACCTTAGTCATGAAGTTAGCCACTAGGTATGATGCTCATTTTCTTGATGTGGTGGCTGTAACTAATTCATTTTCACATTTTCTCTTTTCAGAAAACTCCAAAGACTTGTCTTGTAATCCAGGGTGCTTGGTCTCCATGTGCCGAAGCAGTTTTGGAGGCATCACAGGCCAATTTACTAGCCTGTTGGCACATATTATGCATAGCGCGCATGGTGTGTGACAATCACATGCAGTGATAAACCCATGCATAAAGTATCTTGATGCATGTGACTTCTATAGTCACTGAAGAAGTCACTTGGATGAGTGATGAAACATTTCTCCTACTGAAATTGCAACGTCCAGATGAACAGAATCCACTTTTTTGGCACAATTCAAGTAGGACTCTTCTTCTTGAAAGCCGTAGGCTCTAGTTCTGCCTTCTCATTGGGCCTTTTGCCCTTTCCAGAGAAGTTCTTCAAAGATCTTTGTTCTTTTACTCATTTTTGGAAGCTTGTGGGGATCATTTTTAAAATACCATATCACGTGACTAAGATAAGTGTTTTTTCAAAATAAAAAAGTGTGATATTGATTATCACACTCTGATAATCAAAAAAAACATTTTTACATAGTATTACTTATACCACTATTACTGCTTTTACTGCACCATCATCACTGGAATGGACCATTATATGACCTGAACAAAGACAAACTTTGATTTGTGTTTTTAGGGCAGTAGGTAGAGTGGGCGCCCCATGACCGGAAGGTCAGGGTTCGAATCGACTGAACGGTTCCCCTGAGGTACCACTGAGCAAGGTACCATCCCTAGAAACTGCTCCCCAGTGCACCTGCTTAGTGGCTGCCCGCTGCTTCACTGAGTGAATGGGTCAAATGCAGAGAGAGTAATTTCCCCACGGGGATCAATACAATATACATTATTATTATTAACAAGTAATGTAAGGGATTACTATTGCAAAAAAGTAATTAGATTTCTGTTACTTTTCCATAAGCATGCTGCGTTACTGCATTACTAAACTGTGATTTTGTGAGTGTCTCATGACAATGATGTAAGCACACGCAACATCCGTGGCAGCAACAGACGTGTGAAGGTCAACAATGTATAATATGGAGTGTGGCAGAGAGTAGGACCGTGCAGTGTTTAAAGCGTAGACGTACTTATATTACTTTAGGTTTTAATCCATAAAAAGTGACAAAAACATTAGCGTCTGCTGTACACTCTGCGTGGGAAGACAACTTGCATATAATTGTTGCAAACAATTTAATTTTTGCTTGATGCAATGTGTATAAAGTTGAAAGATTAAAACTAATCAAGCACGTTTTAAAAAGAGACTTTTTCATTTAATTCAATTTTATATGATGGATTATGCAGAAAAAACAGAACTGGGCTGAAAGGTCTGCTGCTTTATTACTTATTCAGGTTGTTTATCATGTTTTTGAAAGTAACTAAGATACTAAGTAATAAAGTAACTAATTACTTTTGAAAATAAGTAATCAGTAAAGCATCACAATTACATTCTTGGAGAAGTAATCAGTAATTAGTAAAAAATGACTTTTTTCAAGTAACTTGACCAACATTGTTGGGGCCGCTGAATTACATGATTGAACAAAGGTTTTCTCCAGTCTGCTGCCGTCCTGTAACACATGCAGCACATCCTCATGCTATGATGACAGGATAGGCCAGTTTCCAAAGACTCCTCAAAACATGATGAACATGAATGATGCATCATCTCATATCGTCCCCTTACAATGATCTGAATGAAAACATAGCATTTACAATGTTTAGATGGGTGATAAACACATATCCAAACATTAGCAAAGATCATGCACATTTTCCATGTCAAAGGCACAACCAGAGAGCAGGCCGAGCATATGATACAACACTGTTTTATCTATAGCTTTGTCTAAATACATTAAATAGGGAAACAATTTTGTCTGTTAAAAAAGATGCTCATGTATGAATGAATTTATCAACAATTAAATAATTTTTTTATGTATCAAATAGTTAAACACATTTCTTGATTTGCTTGTTTTTTACGTAACATAAGCACTTTATTTTAAAGCTGAAGTGCAGCTTTTATTTTTCGATGAATAGAATAGAATAGAATAGAATAAACCTTTATTATCCCATGGATGAGAAACTTCGGTGTTATGGAGCTCTTACAGCAAGGGAAAATAAAATATGAAACGAAGACAGATGGATGTTGGATGTTAGCTTAGAAAACATCCTCTCCTCCCCAACCTGCTCGATGGACTTCAGCAGACAGTCCAGGGGTTTAAAGTTTAAAATAAATGGTGTAAAATAACCACAAAGACTGCCTCAGAACCACCATTTTAATTATTTTAATTAATTTTTGCTATTTGTTAACACCAATATTTAAAAAATACTACAACAACTTGCTCCATGGTTCAGCCTTTGATACGCCATTTATTTCATACCCCATTGTGGAAGCAGCAATAAAGAACAATAGTTAATTGGCTAATATTGCTTTTCATGCCTGAGTAGCTTGGATATTAACTTGGCTGGAGGAAACCCAGCATTCTGTAGTCACACAGTAGGCTCTCCCTGTGGTTAGTACCCTGAGACTGCACATTTATTTCATCACCACAACCCCAACTCGATTTTCAGCACTGAATTTAATTATACCGGTGGCTTGAAATTACCCGCAATGCCCATAAGTGCTCCCAATGGAGTTTGGGGGTGGAAGCATGGGACATTCTAAGCAGGACAGAGGAAAACACAATATGCATAGGATATGTAGGATGGACAAATGCTGCTTATGATGCGACAGACTCTACAGAAAAGGTCTGAGAAATGAAGCCAACGTGAACGTAGCTTAAGCACGTAATTTACTGGGTTGTTTTTATTTCAAATTCAAATTCAAATTCAAATTTTATTTGTCACGTACACAGTCATACACAGTACGATATGTAGTGAAATGCTTGGACAACTGCTCGTGACCTAAAGAAAACAAAAAAGGAAAGGCTATGAATAAGATAGGAAATAAATATGAAAAATTAAAAAGGGTAAATTTAACTAGGAAGGAATAAAATATAAATTAAGGTTAAAAATGAAATAACTGTACAACACAAATTAGAATGAAGGGTAAATTTAACTGGGAAGAATAAGATAAAATATATAAATTAAAGTTGAAAATAAAATAACTGTACAACAAAATACACAATATAGAACTATATAAGAATGTATGAAGAAATCTAAATATAAATAAATATATACACAATATATTCCATCTCTTATCTCATCATGTAACAGCGTGTGTTTGAAATTTTAAGGTTTATGGACTGTCATCATTTCTACATTTATCCTTTTCTATTCCTAACAAATGTTACGGGCGCCATGTGAAGCAGGTCTGCCAATTTCTGCTGTGGAGAATCAGCCTTAATGATACAGCCTCAGAGGAACGTTCAGATGTGTCGGGATGTGTTAAAACATGACGACGCAGAGCTTCAGATGTTATATTTTGAAAAACTACCTTCTTTTACCTTTTAACATTAAACTGTTATGCAGCAGTATTCACTTAGAGAAGGGGTAGCTTTGCAACATGTTAAACTAAATCACTGTGTTTATATCTATATGAGGTACTGCAGTGCTGTGAAAAGGTATTTTCTCCTTCCTGATTTCTTAGTTTTATTTGCAAATTTGTCACAATTCCAAGTTTTAATCTTAGACAATGATAACACGAGTAAATGCAAAATGTGATTATTTCATTGATTGAAAGTGAAAAAGTTTTAAAAAGCTATCCAAACCTACCTGGCCCTATGTGAAAAAGTAATTGCCCCCCTTGTTAAATCATGAATTAACTGTGATTTTCTGGAACGTTGAGTTTCATTTCTATAGCTACACCCAGACCTGATGACTGCCAGTCCTCTTCATTCAACATATGCTGTGATCTAAAGGAACTCAATCATCATTTCTAAAATTCAGGACTCCAGCTAACATACTGAGACGTTTTTTACAAACGGAGAAAAACCCGAATAATGGTGCGCCTGCCAAGGATTAGCTGGCCTACCAGAATTTTTCATGTTACTCATCGATGACTCATCACAGAAGTACCCAGAACAACATTTAACAAACTCAGTTAAGGTCAACGTTCATGATTCTTCAATAAGAAAGCGACTGAGCAATCATGGCAATAACATTGATCTTTTCAATTTTTCACATTGTATCCATGTCTGACATTTAGGGAATTTGTGAAGTTATCAGTGAAAATAAAACAAAAGGAACCAGATCAGGAACAGCTGTGGGTAATATCTGTGCAATAATAGCTGCATCAGTGCAGTTCTGTTTGTCCATGAACATTAACAACAGCTGTTATTCAGTGAATGTCCTGTAAGGACATCTTCAGAGCCGCTGCTGTTTGTTTCCATTGTACTGGACCTCTGGGAGAAAAACTCTGTCTGAACAGGGGATTAAAGCAGCTCCTACAAGTTCCTTTAGCCGCCTCCCTTTTTGTTGTTTGTTGTACTGTGTAATAGCTCATTGCAAGTAGCAACAAGGTCGAATGGCTGTTAGGTTTTAATAATCATGATGCGCTCACAATGGAAAACTTTCTGCTCTCTCAGCAGCATGATTCTCTAAAACCTGTCTGTATACTGAAATATTCTGCAGCACATGATGGACATTACGAATGGAAAGAAGTGTGCTCACTGTGTAGCAACAAAAAAGGGGGTTGGGTTTGTACAGATCATGGCAAGGTTTGAAACCCCCAGGCCTGGATGTAACCTCAGCATAACAAGAAATGCACCTCCCCACTCTACCTCCACCCAAGAAAGAGCCAAAAAAGTCTGGGCTATGCCAAAATAACAAACACAAGATCTCTAAAGGTCCCTAATCTGCCCTGCACAAAATACACATCAAACAAAACACATTTTTTTCTAACCCTGTCACTCCTACAAGGCTGCTGCAGTGAAAGAATACGAGCTCTCTAATTTACAAAAATATTTACAACGATCTTGACCAGATCTCATAATCACAGACACACAAATTTACTCACACTACTCACTAATAAACTTTTCAACTCTGGTGGTTAAAAGGCTGCTGTCCATCCAATTATTCAAACGGAAGCAGCAATCAATTCAAGCCAAGCACTCTGCATGGGTGTGTCTTCATAGAGACAGGTGTCTGCTAACCCCAGGCAGGGAAGAAAAAGAAAAGGCCACACCCACAACATCTGGTGGGAGGAGTCAAACACACACACACACACACACACACAAACATGATCTTGGCTCATAACCAAGAAACTTTCATCCCTGCATTAGGGAGGTTTTTTTTTCAATTATCCTCAAAAACAACCTTTTCTAATATGTGTCCTAATATACACAGTTAACATTATTTTAGCGCTTTGGTGCCGAAACTTAACGAAACAGCAATTTCAAAAAATACAACTTTACAACAAAAAAAAGCTGCCGTGTGGACACCACATACCAGCATGCTGTATAACTCTTAACAATGCTATAATGCTTAATACGATAGATTAGAGTCTTTCCTAAACATTTATTGTAAAAGCACAGTGATAAAGGGTAGCTCAGGGTTGTTCTTTTAGAACAAAGCACAGTTAAAGTTAAAGTTCAGTCTTCATTAAGATCCCATGAGACAGTTTGTTTGTAGGGAATCAAAACAGTTTCCCAAAGAGTTCCCAGTTTCAGTCTCTTGTGTGCCCCCTGTAGCTTTTAAAATCCATCTTAAAATCTTTCAGTAATCATCTAAGTACTCTCATGTGACACTGTTGCTAATTCAGCTGCTTTGGCTCCCCATCGAGTCCATTTTAAGATTCTGGTTCTGACATTTAGAGCTCTTCATGGACAAGCACCAGCCTACATGATTGAACTTTTACAGTCCTATGTCCCTAGCAGTCCCTGAGGTCATGTGATCAGGGCCTTCTTGTTATTCGGCATACAAGCCTGAGAAAAAAATCATAGATAATAAGTAGGTGGAGCAACCTGTGACATTTATGTTCTTTCCACTTTCCGCACTGGCAGAGTGTTAAACAATTTTTTCAGACAGTATGTAGAGCCAGACTGAATCACGGAGACAACAATGTGAACATGTGTGTTTGTGTGTGTGTCTCAGCACGACAGCGCAGCATGCAGACCAGATTGTTTTGTGGAATAAATATATTAGCTATTATCCAGACACATAAACACACACAGAATGCAGTCGAGTCAATAGGCTGGGGGTTCCTAGCAGACCTGCAGACACAATGCTCTCCCTAGTTCAAGAACAAATAACCTGACACAAGGTAGGAATGTGACAGCATGAAGATTATGAGGAGGGAATAACAGCTGCTTTAAGGAACTGTGGCAGTAACACATCTTAGAAGCAGAACCTTTTAAGAGCTCCGAGGTTTTGTGACCGTAAGGTTGGGGATCACCATGTATGAGTCAACATGAGAATAAGTGGTGTGTGCTTTGTTAATATGCAAACATTATATTGTTCTTCATTTAAAAAAGCTTTGGGTTCTTACTTTTTGCACAGTTGTGATAAGCAAGAACCTCATTTTAAGATTTGTAAAATTTCTTTTCTGTCTTCTCTCTAAGGATGCTGAGAAGTTATAGAAGTCTTACATCCTTGCACATCACTCTTAACTAAGAGCAGTAACTGTAATTTATGTCCATATAATACTTGTAAAACATCTTGGGGCTTAAAAGATTTACATGTAATACTTCAATTTTCAGCTAGTTTCAGCGAGTTGATTCCAGCAGGCACAAATGTTTCACAGTTAATGATAATGTGCTGAGGGCAGTTAATCATGGAAAACTGAAAACAATGACTCCTGAAAAAACAACAACAAGATATTAAACAAATAAATAAAATTGGCAAATAAAATCAATTTATAGATGGACAAAATTAAAAACATCAACGATCAGACAGACCACAGCCAGGTTAAAGAAACTGAAAAGAAAAAAAAAAGATATTCTACTTGAAGAGGTGGAAAAGAAGCATCTATTTCTAAAGAGGCGTTCCTATGAAATGGGCCCAGAATAAACAAAACATCTACCAAGATGAATAAAGAAAAAGCAGGAGAGAAACACAGCACAGAAAATTAAAGACCCACACTCAAATAAACAGAAAAAAGACATTTCATCATTACTATAACCACCTCTATAGACAACCACCAGCGGAGAAAGATAATACAATGAATGGCTTTTTAGAGCAACTGGCTCTGCCATCAGTGGAACTTCCTAAGATGAAATACATCAGAAATTAACAAAGCTATAAAATTTTAAACAGAAAAATCAATTGGTAGTGAATAGTAAACAATAGTACAAATTATTTAATGAAGAATTCATATCAGTACTTCACGCCACTTTCAATTGGACTCAAAAAAATAAGATGTCACCATCATGGTAAGAAGCGATAATCACAGGAATACCAAAACCAAAAAAGGAAGATTGGCTTGTAGTTTGTGCAATCTCCATGTTAAATATAGACTATAAAATATATACGTCGATCATTTCTGAAAAAAATGAACACACTGGTATCAGAAATAGATGAAGACCAGACGGGCTATATAAAAGGCCACCAAGCTCATGGTAACATTACTGTGCCAAAGAGAAAACCTGAGCATTGATGCTTAAAAGGCATTTGATTGGGTAACTTGTCAATTTCAAAACATTGAAAAAATTTGGATTCATTGCAAAAATAAAGATATTAAGGGAAAGTTATGACTCCTGTACATATCCTATACAGTCAAGAGACTACTACAGGAAGGAAATCCAGGTGGACCCTACAGGACGACAAAGAGCTTGATATTCAGGAATTCACATTTGATTTTGGTCAGCATGGAGACATGCGCGCCACTGAAGGTGCACAGTTGTGACTTGAAGAGACGCAGCTTTGCCCGGACTGCTTTCATGCACACATACAGCTTTGGCTGCTCTTTGGAAAAAAATTGTTTGCTGGGTTAGCAGGCTGTGATTTGCATAATGGCAAATCAAACAAACACTTTCTCTGGGTTTCCATGAAAAAATATTCATTTTCCGCCTACTTTAAAATTTTCTGCAATTCTGCGATCACTTGCAATCTTGCATCTCTTTGGTTCTGTTATTTCTGGTGGGCATGAGCCAGTGTTTTCTTTGATTGCTTGCTTGACAGCTAAGAAGTACAATACAGTTAAGCACAAATGTTGTGTGTGAACTACAGTCTGTTATATTTTTAGAACGGGCCAATTAAAAACAGTTGGCGGGCTGCAGTTGGCTCGCGAGCCGTAGTTTGGACAACCCTGAATTAGAGAATAAAACCTGGGATAAAATATGTGCATAGCACGTCATACAACCACCACTTGGAGAATCCAGGAGTTTACCTGGAAAAACGTGGTGCGATACATGATCACATAAAGATTTAAAAGCAAACGGATAAAGAAACACGGAAATGCTGGAGAGAGTGTGGGCTCCATAACGCTGGCCACACACGTGTTCTGGAAATGACAAAGACTAAATGTGTTCTGGGGAACAATTAGTGAACTGATGCATCAGATATTTGGAGATACAATTGCAATTACAATTTTCTTCTTTAACAGACAGAAAAGAGGACAAAATATACATGTGAGTTTGGCTGATGAATGGATTACAGTGTACGGAGTAACTAACTGATTTTCTCATGGGTGTCTTTAGAAAGACTGGATGATGAGACCACAGGGTTCATCAAATTCTCAATCAGCAACATCAAAATCTAAAAATCATCTGTGTGGGTCATAAAGTCAGCAAATTTATTTAAAGGATGCTCTTATAATTCTTGTGCTTTCTTAACCATCAATTCTAAATGAAAATGTAGTAAATGCTGAAAATGTTGAGCCATATAAGACTTGTTAGGCTTCCCAGCAGCAGACGTGGCTCCTTCTGGTGACTGTGAACATACCCTAAATCTAATCAGCGGTCGTGGTCAAATCTTTCTTTAAACAAAGAATGGATGGATTCACTGCAGCAGACATACAGGACCTGCTGAAGCCAAAACTCAGTTCCTGTTTACAAACAGCATTGACAGAAAAAAACACTGAAGTACTGAAACAAACAAATACTTGTAGAGAAATACTAGTTAGATATTTTTTAGCTAATGAAATTGCAATATTGGGTTGGGAAGAGGTAATGGTTTGAATTCAAATACACAAAACTGCCTGTCTCATGGAGCTTCTCTGACACAAAGCACTGAAGGCAAACTTGCACATCCTAGAGATTAGCAATGTGTTCCTGCTCGCAGCTAAACCTGTTACCTCCTGGTAAGCAATGGGAGCATGCCAGCAGATTGGCCTAAGAAGCGTAAAGAGCTTTTCATCACCTGGCATCTTCTAAAGGCCCACCTCTATTAGTATTCACCTTCAGCTGACACTCTGCTGACACAAGATCTAAAAACTTTGCTCGGTCCAAAGTTATTCAAATGATATATAAACACCATATGTAGTCTTAGACATACTGAGATTCATATGATTTGTGGATGATACCAATATCTTTTTTACAAATGACTCTTATGCTCAGTGTCTTGGGGACGTCACTGGGACCCAGGCATACCCACTAAATGAGTTCCTAAGATACAAACACAAGCGGAGACCACCAAGTGACCTCTTGTTATTTTATTTTTTTAGAAACACTAAAAGCCAGAGACACACACTCTTTTGTTCCATTGGCAGATTTTTTTTTTCACTTATTCCAACCAAAACTATCTTGTATTAAATGAAAAAATGGAAAGTGGAAATGATCAGTCTAAAAACAAGTTCCTATATCTTACTGAAATGTTACTCTGTAGCTGATTTTGTCTTATTTTAAGAGTGATGAGATTATTTTGACAAATAACACAAATATACTTGGTTCAAGATTGCACAGTTTGAGTTTTTGCAGTGTTCAGCTGCCACTAACCAGGTAGAGGTTTTCTCAAGAAGCTGGGACGCCACACTTGGTGACTTTAGGGAGGAAGCATAGCCCGACAAACAAGCATGTGGTAAATCATCTAATGGATTATCCCAATTTGGTAACACACTAGTTTTTTTTTCTTAGCTGTGATAACATACACAGCTGCATGGCATCATTCCTTCCTCCTGAGCTTCATAAACTGCATTGGGTATGTATTACAGATTACTTGCTACTTTTGCATCACTTAATAAATGTCCTGAAACACAGTCAAACAACAACTAGTGAACACAAAGCCGACAACACAAAGCAAGGCTGAAAGCAAGCCCAGAAACGTTTACATATACAATAGAAACACATGTAGACACAATTCTGCAAAGAAGAGTTGATAAAATTGCTACACAGTGATGTGAAAGACTCACTGCCAGGTATTGGAGACAGTTGACTGTAGTTGTGCTGAAACAAATCAGTTATTAAGTGTAGAAGGCAATTATAATTTTTAAATAGGGCCAGGCAGGTTTGGGTAGGTGTTTCTCTGTGACAAATGTGCAAAAACCTAATAAATCACTTTTTCACAGCACTGTACGAATGGAGGATGCAACGCTACAAGCCTGACTGCTTTTCACTGAGTTTGCTACATGTTCAAGACCAAACTGTGGCTGCTGGGGTCTTTATACACTCAGTTTGAACAACACTCTGGGTTCGCAGGCAGCTTTGTGTTAGCATATTCTCTGTAGAGATGCTTGTTTGTGTCCTGGTGGCAGTTGCCTGGTTTATTGTTCATATCTCCTCTCATGAAAAGCCGTGGACTACGCCACCATTTTTCTCCTTTAGCACATGAATGAAATCAGCTGATTGTAGCACACTTGAGAAAGCATGTTTATGTGTTTTGTTCCTTTTCAATTCACCCAGCGTGCAGATAACAGAACAACCTTTGTTATACAAGTAACAACAAAACTGTAACTGTATTGTAATTATAGTACTACATTATAGTACTACAAATTTTCTGGGAACAAACTGATAATATTGGGAGAGATGGCATTCATGTTACTGTTAACTCAAGTTTGTCTTGAGTTATTAAACCATTTTTGATCAGTGTAACGTACAGCAGCCTAAGCCTGTTGCACCAGAACTAAGGAAGGCTTCACCTAACACACCCCTGATTATAAGCTTAGTCAGAGACCAAGGAGGACAGAACGCCTTTTACATTGTCACTGAAAAATACAGAATATTTATCTGACTCTGAGTTCACTTCAGATTAAGTTGATATATTGGGTGATTTTTAAGGATGTTCTCACATCTGCAGTTTTTAGTCCGTTTAAATTTAACTCTGGTTCATTTTCCTCCTTGTTGCAGGTACGAACAGGGTAAACACACTGGGGTGTGACCCCGAGACCCTTTGGAGGACATGGTCGAGGTACGGTTCAAAATGAACTCCAGACTGGTTTGTTTATGGTGTGAACATGATCCGACTGTGATCCCACCAACTACCAGGTGTGCGTTACAAGTTTGAGCTACAAATTTCTGCTGTATTCTCAATGCAGCAAGGTACTATAGATGTGCAAAGGTCTGTACAGGCTGGCAACTGGCTGTGAAATGAACATAAATGACCTTCGTCCTGTATTTACTTTAGTTGCTCTCACCCCAGATACATCTGGGCAATGAGCAGACTGAGTGTTTTTGCATTTGTTGAAATGTAAATGTAAAGCCATCTCAGTATTTCAGTCTTGGTCTTGTCCTGACATAAAACAAAAACTTGACAATTAATAATATTTCCTGGAAATCGTCCAGTTCAGATTACAGTCATGGAATACACAGCCTTGGGAAAAACTATTGCAGTACATCTATAAATGCAAAAGTCTTTTAAAAAGTGCTGTAACTAAGCTTGGATGATTCCACTACGTTTTTCTTCAGTCATCTACTCGCACAGAGTGCATTATCATAACTTGAGCTGTATGACTATGGCTACTGTAGCTCCTCTGAAAAAGAAAGCAACAAATCAAAGAGTGACTTTCTGGTATTACTCACAAACACGTCTTAAAGCAGATAACACATTTGCTGGAGAGGAAATGTTTCCATATTTAGAAACCCTTTGTCTTTCCTGGAAGAAAAAGGTCTTTAAAGCTGGAACATTTTCCTATTTGTTAAAGAAAGAGGAAAGCAGGAATGCCCTCAGGTTTCTTTTCAGCACTGCACAAAGGCATAAACTACAAAGTTGTGTTGTGTGGTCCTGTTCCTGATTTCCTATTTTCTTGTATGTTTGTCACACTTAAATGATTCACATCAACAAACAAATGTTAATATTAAACAACGATAACATGAGAAAACACAACATGCAGTTTCTAAATGAAAGTGTTTATTATTAAAGGGAAAAACCTAACACTGGAGCCACTCTTCTTTGCAGAATTGCTATAATTTAGACACACTGGAGGGTTTTTGAGCATGAACCACCTTTTCAAGGTGATGCTACAGCATCCCAGATTCAGACTAGGCCACTCCAATCTTCATTCTGTTTTTCTTAAGCCATTCAGAGGTAGACTGCTGTGTTTTGGATCATCATCCAGCTTCATAACCCAAGTGTGCTTCAGCTTGCGGTCACGTAGTGATGGACCGACATCCTTCAGATGCTGTGTTTGTTTTATGACAGAAGTAATAGGACTCACGCTTTGCAAAAAGTTCAGCTTTGGTCTACAGAATATTTTCCCAAAAGTCTTGATCAAGATGTTTTTGGAAATCTGAGACAAGCCTTTGTGTTCTTTTTGGTCTGCAGTGGTTTCCTCCTTCTTTAATGGTTATTTTGTGACCTCCTGAGTCTTCGATGTGCTCGTGGAGCTCTGGTGAAGCTTCCTAGGAGTGACCAACCTACCAAAATTACTCCAAGTTTTCTCCATCTGTGTATAATGGCTCTCACTGTGGTTCACTGGAGTCCCAAAGCCTTAGAATGGCTTTGTAACCCTTTCCAATGACTTTGTTTTCAGGTGTTTCTTCAGGTCGTGGCATGAGGTGTTGCTTTTTGAGATCTGCTCCCCTTTGTCAGACAGGTGCTATTTAAGTGATTTCCTGACTTCCTGACAGGCCTTCCAGTAATCAGGCCTGAGTGTGATTAGTGAAACTGAAGTCAGTTTTTCGAAAACTGTGGTTAATCACAGTTAATTCATGATTTAACAGGAGGAGCAATGACTTTTCCACACGACCAGGTAGGTTTGCATTGCATTTCTCCCCTAATGGATTTAAAAACTCTATCTTTGTCTAACATTAAAAAAATGTGATGATCTGAAACATGTGTGACAAATATGCAAAACACTAGGAAACCAGGAAGAGGGCAAACTGTTTTTCAAACTACTGTAAATTATGTCCAATTATTGGATGCATAAGTGACAGGTAGGAGAAAGAGGATGAAGTGCTCCTGGATTGTTCTGTGAGAAACTGTCTGCTTCGCGATGTGACGGTGACGATCAGACAAATGGAGATCAACATCTGAAGGAACAGGACAGTTACACAACCAGTCTGTACTGGGACACAGTGTTGGTGGAGGAGTATATATACCTGAGCATCCACACTGAAATCAGACTGAGCTGGAAGACCAATACAGAGACTGTACATAACAAAGGGATAAATAGGCTATATTTCCTCAGGAAACTGAAATCTTTTTGATCTTTTTAAACAATAATATTAATGATGATGATGCCAGTACTGGTACCCTGACATTCAAAATATTTTTAGTACGTCTTCCTTAATTATAATAAATTATGTCATCTTTTAACTGCTTCATGAAACTGGCCAGTCTAAATAGCTGAATGAAGCACTTGACCCAGAGAAACACTTGATCTGTAGAAGCAGCTTCAGCTTCAACTCCTGCCTCATTTTTAATGTTTATGCTCTCAAGACTCCTCTCAGCTTGTAGGTTAAAGGTCACCTTGAGAGAGGGTGAGGGCTGAGGTTGGGGGATTGATTTTGTGGGGGTGAAGAAGAACAATAAGCAAGCCATGTGACTCGAGGTGAAGCCTCTTCTCTCTTTTGTGTGCCACATAGAGATGAGCATCTGCAGCAAAGAGCTTGAACAGAGCTGCATGCGAACGATGCCACAACACAGTGTTATTCTCTGTGTGTGACCTTTACAGCATTAAATAACCTTCATTTATTGCTTCTTTCTGAAGCTTACTGAGTCTGGACAAGATGACCTGCCCCATCAAATTCCATCATTCATTGCTCTGATTTGTGCAGCTCTACAGAAACCTTTGTTGTTCCACAGTGGACCAAGCAGCACACAACTGCATCACTTACACTGGCAGTTGTGTTTATGCCTCAAAGGTTGCTTTAAACAGATGAGTAAGTGCAGCGCAGACATATAAAGCACCAGTAACTGGTTTTCAGGACTGCCAGGAGCTGCTGCAGTGTCTGAAAATTTATCAAAATGATTAAACATAGATGCTTTGTACAGACCACTATGTTTGTTTTTGTATTTGTAAGACTTAACTATGTGAAAGGCCGTACTTAAATGTGTTGTTTTAGGTTTCTTATTGTTTTCCAAAGGTAACAGAAAGGTTTAGCAATATGATTATATAATTTCCCCCCAAAATAGAAAATAAACTGTGAATCTCTGAAATTTGTTTAGAAGTTATTTGTGCCATGTAACAACTTCAAAACAGTGTCAGATGTTTTTCTTGTTCAAAACTACAAAAGATGACACTCAGTGGTCATGAATGAAAGTCTTTAGCTGTGTGACTGACTGGAGAGGAAACAGGGAGATAACATTTAAAGAGGAAGACCAGCTGATCCCAAACCTTCTGTCTGTGGATTCTATACTCCAGACACGCCCAGACACAAATCTAGTCATCTGCCAAAAGACACCACACTGTGCCAAATTACACATTGTCACCAAATTCCATACATATGGGTGTAATGTGGAGGCTGATGACTCATCTGTTGGTTTCATGGTCCATTTTTGGTCTGGTTTAAAATGGCCTGCAGGGAATGATTTAACAGATTCTTTATTAATATTTCCATGTTCACTTCTGAACATATTGCTGCAGTCGCCAGAGAACCCATGTCTTTCACGTTAGTACTGTCGCAAATTTCAGCCACCCATCTGCACCATGGACAAAAATAGTGGGCTGCATCTTGAACAACCCCAGGTTTCTCTTCAGCTCTGTAGCCAGGCTGACAAAAAGTCAGAGCTCTTTTGAGCCAACCATCCCTTTAACGTTAACTAGTAATGACTTCATGAACTTCTTCACAAATAAAATTTTTATCATTAGAGAAAAAATTACCAGTAATCATCCCACAGATGTAATATTATCTACAGCTACTCTTAGTACCATTGATGTTAAGTTAGACTCTTTTTCTCTAATTGATCTTTCTGAGTTAACTTCAATAATTACTTCCTCCAAACCATCAACATGTCTTTTAGACCCCATTCCTACAAAACTGCTCAAAGAAGTCCTTCCATTAATTAATGCTTCGATCTTAAATATGATCAACCTATCTCTAATAATCAGCTATGTACCACAGGCCTTCAAGCTGGCTGTAGTTAAACCTTTACTCAAAAAGCCATCTCTAGACCCAGTAGTCTTAGCTAATTATAGGCCAATCTCCAACCTTCCTTTATATCAAACATCCTTGAAAGAGTAGTTGTCAAACAGCTAACAGATCATCTGCAGAGGAATGGTTTATTTGAAGAGTTTCAGTCAGGTTTCAGAGCTCATCACAGCACAGAAACAGCTTTAGTGAAGGTTACAAATGATCTTCTTATGGCCTCTGACAGTGGACTCATCTCTGTGCTTGTCCTGCTAGACCTCAGTGCAGCGTTCGATACTGTCGACCATAATATCCTATTAGAGCGATTAGAACATGCTGTAGGTATTACAGGTACTGCACTGCAGTGGTTTGTATCATATCTATCTAATAGACTCCAATTTGTGCATGTAAATGGAGAGTCCTCTTCACACACTGAGGTTAATTATGGAGTTCCACAGGGTTCAGTGCTAGGACCAATTCTGTTTACATTATACATGCTTCCCTTAGGCAGCATCATTAGAAGACATAGCATACATTTACACTGCTATGCAGATGACACCCAGCTCTATTTGTCCATGAAGCCAGATAACACACACCAATGAGTTAAACTGCAGGAATGTCTTAAAGACATAAAGACCTGGATGGCTGCTAACTTTCTGCTTCTTAATTCAGATCAAAATGAGGTTATTGTACTCGGCCCTGAAAAGCTTAGAAATATGGTATCTAAGCAGATTCTTACTCTGGATGGCATTACCTTGGCCTCCAGTAACACTGTGAGGAACCTTGGAGTCATTTTTGACCAGGACATGTCCTTCAACACACATATTAAACAAATATGTAAGACTGCTTTTTTCCATTTGTGCAACATCTCTAAAGTTAGAAATATCCTGTCTCAGAGTGACGCTGAAAAACTAGTTCATGCATTTATTACTTCCAGGCTGGACGACTGTAATTCATTATTATCAGGAAGTCCTAAAAACTCCCTGAAAAGCCTTCAGCTAATCCAAAATGCTGCAGCAAGAGTCCTGACAGGGACTAGAAAGAGAGAGCATATTTCTCCTGTTTTGGCTTCCCTTCATTGGCTTCCTGTTAAATCCAGAATTGAATTCAAAATCCTGCTCCTCACATACAAGGTCTTAAATAATCAGGCCCCATCTTATCTTAATGACCTTGTAGTACCATATCACCCTATTAGAGCACTTCGCTCTCGCTCTGCAGGCCTACTTGTTGTTCCTAGAGTATTTAAAAGTAGAATGGGAGGCAGAGCCTTCAGTTTTCAGGCCCCTCTTCTGTGGAACCAGCTTCCAGTTTGGATTCGGGAGACAGACACTATCTCTACTTTCAAGATTAGGCTTCAAACTTTCCTTTTTGCTAAAGCATATAGTTAGGGCTGGACCAGGTGATCCTGAATCCTCCCTTAGTTATGCTGCAATAGACGTAGGCTGCCGGGGGATTCCCATGATGCATTGAGTTTTTCCTTTCCAGTCTCCTTTCTCACTCACTGATGTGTTAACAGACCTCTCTGCATTGAATCATATCTGTTATTAACCTCTGTCTCTCTTCCACAGCATGTCTTTTATCCTGTCTTCCTTCTCTCACCCCAACCGGTCGCAGCAGATGGCCCCGCCCCTCCCTGAGCCTGGTTCTGCCGGAGGTTTCTTCCTGTTAAAAGGGAGTTTTTCCTTCCCACTGTTGCCAAAGTGCTTGCTCATAGGGGGTCATATGATTGTTGGGTTTTTCTCTGTATCTATGAAGCACCTTGAGGCGACTTATGTTGTGATTTGGCGCTATATAAATAAAATTGAATTGAATTGAATTGAATCTCTTCATTTTTCAGTTCAGACTTAAGGCAGGCTGCATGGTTAGGTGAAGTCTGTCAAAAACAAGCTCTTCTAATAAATGTTAGCTTGTAAAAAAGAAAACTCATGCATTAGACGTGTATGTTACTTAATTACTCCCAGGAGAAAGCAATATAAAATTATATAAAATAGTACCCATCCATTGTAAAATAATATCCATGCTGTAGACTGTAACCTCCTCCTCTGGCACACATTGAAATCAGCTGATTGTAGCAGAAGAGGGATCGATTCCTTTCCCTATCACCAAGGTTATTATCGTTAACGAAAACTAGAAGTGAAAAAACATTTTCGTTAACGGAAATAAAAATAAAAACAAGACTTTGCAAAAAACGGAAAACTAACTAAAACTGTAATGAGCGTTCACAAAACTAACTAAAATTAACTGGATTTATAGCGAAAATGTGTTTAGTTTTCAATAGTGTCGGGTGAAAGTGAAGTGTAGTTTCCAGGTTTTTTCTTGCTGTGTCTCATTGTGCCAGCAGGGGGCAGTACGTTAGTCGAGTCGTCTGTGTCGCTGCTCCGTCCACGCGCAGAATCACGTCAGCAAAAGTCGGGAGAAATCGCCAGAGTCCAATTTCATATTACTCTGAATATGATTGCGTTTTAGATAAAGCAAGTGTCTTGTAGTGGAAAGAGAGAAATTATGCGGAACATTTCTAAAGGGAACCTTTGAAAAGCTCACACAAGAAGGCTAACCTAGCTTAGCTTGAGAAGGTAAGGGAGCACGCCCAAGCCTCATCCCCAGAAACAGAAGCTAACCCCGGGCAGCGTGAAGCATCCCGAGACAACTCCACAAAAACCATTAATGCAGTGCTTCCAACAGCGAGCCGATGGCTGCTGGTTGGTCCGTTCGCAGGAACATCACAAGCGAGAGGAAGCGTTGGTGAATATGTTTATTGAGACTGGGATATCTACACAACTTTTTGCCTTCAAAAAGTTTAGCAATTCACCCGGAGCTGCAAGAGGTAATAGTCTCATTGGGGCCAAGATATATATCTTATAGTTGCCTGCTATCAATAGTTGTTCATCTGCCCTCATTTATTTATTTATTCCCATAGGTGGGGATGTGAGTTGTCTGTCTCTGCGTGTTAGCCCTGCGACAGACTGGCGACCTGTCCAGGGTGCAGGGTATGGTAGCTGGAAGAGCAACATACCCAAGGATAAGCAGAAGAGCATGACTGATATGATGAAACTGGGATGTTGTTACACTTCATTGTTGCAAACACGACGAAAACTATAACTGAAACTAAGGGTTTAAAAAAAATAAAAACTAAACTAGCAAACAAAAGGTAAAAACTAATAAAACCTGATACAAAATTGAAAATCTGAAGTCAAAACTAAATAAAAATAAATACTAATGAAAATTGCAAAACTATTAAAACCCTGCCTATAAGTGACCAGGACATTTGTTCATACAGAATTTGACACTCAAAATAACTCTTTTCCTGAGATCTCAGCAGGCGGCTTTATTTATTGTGGGAAAGGATCAGGACTGCCAAGGGTTTTGATACTTCCTAATCTGACAACATGGAATAAATGTAAAAATAATAAAATGATGAAATGAGAATTTATTAATATCATACAAAAACCCGATTAGGCAGTAACACCCCAGCATGCACAAAAACACTGACTGTTTTTTTCTACACTGCTGCCATTGTTCTGTCAGGGTGACAAGAGCTGCACCCAAGTGCCAAGCACAGACACACTTAGGCCAAGAAGAGAGACGCCACACAAACATGTCTATACCGTATCTAGGTTAACTTTGTCTGGCCAATCTGCTCTGGTTTCTCTGCCCTTAATCTCATCCGCTGCTTTAACACAGTGGGAGGTACAGCACATAATACAAAAGGATTTCCATTCCTTTGCACATGGTGTGAACAATGAAGCTTGTAAACAACAGCTATGACAGGAATAAATAAATGATCTTTGATGAGAACGTATAGTGAGTGTGACCTATTTGTGTGTTATCTTGTTGTGTTTTTATACTGGAGTAAACCGCTGCCCGAAGATTGAAGGGGAAAGGAAACAAAGTCTCAGTTTGAAGGAAATAATTTTTTAAAGTGCACACAATCACGTCTAGTGTTATCTTGTGAAGTCAGACCTGGTTAAAATTATTTTATATCCTATACTGTGTTAAAAAACGGATAATGTTCACAACAAAATCAGTATTCTAAATTATTATAAATAGAGGCCAGTCTGAGAGCAAAATTACCTGAGCAGGTCAGGAGCAACAAAAGAAGCTTTTCCATTAAAGAGACGACGATTTCGATGCATAAATCCAACTAATCAGAAAGTAAAATGAGGGTAATCGTTAAATGAAAGTAGTCCAAGTGTGAAATAGCATAAAACCAGCTCTAAAAGAAAAACCATTAAGCAATACTGGTGTCTCACTTCTACTAAGGAGGAAACTCACCAAACAAAAGAAAAAGTAAACAAAACAGGTGAAAGCACATGTACCATCAACCTGCTACCATCATTTTCCACATAAAAATGAAAAGAAACTTTACAGCAATAGATGTTACACAGATGCTGGTATAAAGAAAAAAGGAATAATTTATTGTGAATGTTTTTCCTGGTGTCCCGAATACACATCTGGGAATCTTAACCAATTAGGGGACGCAAACATTGCAGAACATTCTTTAAAAGATTTTTTCGGAAATATTTTTATTTCAACCCCACGGATGATTACTACGCTGCACATGCTATTCTTCATAAACAAATGATTGCAGATCATATTTTAGACTTCATCAAAAGCCATAGTTGATCTCATGCAGGCTGAGCTTTACTGCCGGGTTATGTTCATTGATCAGTCACTGGTGGTACAGCGGTTGCAGAATCCCAGTGAAACCAGGACATTGATCCAGAGAAAGAGAAATTAGACAGTAGAGAAAGAGAACATTCATCTCCAGCTGCCCCTAAAGGGCACCTTTGTCTCAATGGGTCAACACAGTTCCACCCCCAATTTCTGCTTTCATCACTCCTCCTCTATCCTCCTCCCCTCTTTCTCCCTTGTGTCCTTCTGGCCATGTGCTGCTCTCACAGAGTGAATGAACCTTGGATGGTGAGAGGCACCACCCTAAACAGCAGCAGTGAGGATCCTTGTATTGTGTTTAGACTGTAAAGCTGCTGTACTCACAAGTCATCAGCAGATACCAAAAACACCTGCATCAATAGTCAATTACTATTTGTGTTTGTGTCGCTTCCTTCGCAGCTAGCTTCCATTTTTCCCCACTCAGAAACATAGCAACATATGCAGCTTTGCTACACACACAATTTCTTATCAATTGCACACATCTCAAAATGTGATAAATGAGTCCAATAGCAGCATAAGGCAATCAAAGTGTTCCAGCTGTCTCTGTCTGGGGGAGTGCTCTGCCAAAAAGACTGGAGCACAATGCACATCTCCACCCCCCAAACGGGGGCAAAACCCCCATTCACTTCAGGGACTGCAGCAAATATGTTATCAAACTCTAGTGTAGCAAGATGGCTCCAGTGCATTAACCACAAAAAGACCATGAGAAAATAAACTTTTGGTTTAAAAAAAATATTAATTTATGAGATATATTGATCCAATCATAAAAAGTGAAAGAAACAAAAAAGAGCATGTTCACCCTTTTCATTTCCCCTTATGTACTGTGTTATGTACACAAACATTTGCATATGAATATTTCAGCGAGAGTGTAAGGTTAGAACATCCATCCAGTCACTCAGTGTCTCAGGGACCAGGACTGAACGAGCAGAGAGGATGGACTGTACCTGTTCGCCAGATGTACATGGGTCGAGTTTCCACTGCAGTTTGTGCATCCAGTTCCCACATGGATAAAAACAGCAGCGCTAACGTCCAGAGAGAGAGGAGTGGGGCTCCTTTCAAGACCTCTTGGATCCTGATACCTCTGCCGGCCGTCCCCATGGCCACCGCACGGCAAATACTGCTGTTCCCAATGCAATCGAGAGGAAAATGTGAGCCTGGCCACAAGGTAGAGAGCGGCACTCAAGTGAATTTTCTGCTTTGTCCACGCCACCGCATCCAAGAAGTAATCCTGAGCAAGCGAGGGTGAGGTTTCCTCACGCTCTCCTCTCCCTCTGGGTTTCTCTTATTCCCCTGGCTACTTAATGAGTGCGAATGAGCTCTTGCAGTAATAAAACAGGGAACAATAGATCCCTAAGCCCAGCCTGCTCCTGCTGCTGTATGCCGGGTAATGTAGCGCCTCCCTTTCTCTCGGCTCTTTCTCTGCCTGTCTCATTCTCTCTTACACACACAAGCAGTTTATGCACACATTTACACACACATCCTGTCCACCCGCCCTGCTCACTCATCTCTCATGCTGTTTTACAAAGACCTGAGAGAAGTTCTAGGTAGCTGAATCAAGAATGTGGAGATGTGTTTGTTGGTGAAATAAACAAGTAAGCAGCAGCAGTTTTCCTATTAAAGCATTATTGTATTTTAACTTTTTATTACAATAAAAATGACCATGGATGGATGGATGTGTCAAAAGAAGGGTATGTAAATGGTAAATGGTAAATGGCCTGTATTTGTATAGCGCTGTTACTAGTCCCGCCTAGGGACCCCAAAGCGCTTTACACACCCAGTCATCCACCCATTCACACACACATTCACACACTGGTGGAGGCAGCTACAGTTGTAGCCACAGCTGCCCTGGGGCAGACTGACAGGTATGTAGATAATATTGTTATATACACCAGTCAGCCAAAATATTCAAACCACCTGTCCAGTTTTGGTCAAATTCCCCACTAACTGGCAAACCAGCTCATAACTCTTGAAGCATTGCAGATTTCCAGGTGGGCTTGTCCTGGCACATCTAGTGGATTGGGATCTGGGAAAATCTGAATGGCAATTCCAGTGCTGTGGTGCAGGATAGGGATATATAAGCTCCAGGATGGCTGATCATCAGAGTACTTTTTATGACTTCTATTCAGCTTTGATAACTGACATGCAGCTTCTGCAGTGATATGGATTTTGTTTGCACAGGTGCCTTGCTCTGTTTGGAGGATCAACGTTTCCATGGTATGTGTTGGACGTTCTTCACCAGAAACCAAAAGTATCAAGACTGTGGTCATTTCAGACTGAAACTCGAGGTGTAATATCGACTGATGGTTAGTATTTAATCTGCTTCTTTTGTTGAGTTGATACTAAAAACTAAAAAGACTGAGGAACAATCTGTAATTTCATCCCTGATTTTCTACTTTTTGATTAAATAAAGCAAATATTAATAATGAACATCTTGCACCAGCTTATTTTACAGGTAAATAGGTGTTGAAAGAAAGGTTAAGGACACATACGCACATTTTAAAAAACTAAAGTAAAGGAAAAAAGGGCCCACCCTGCTGTAGGCCCATCACCAACAGAACTTTAGAGATTGGGGACAGTGTTTGCAGGAGCCAAGCACACACCAAGAAGGACCGATCATATTTGCTTAATCTAGCATGAAAAATAAATGGCATGTTAAAAGGATTCCACATGCTTCTTTTGTAACATATATGTATAAGTAAATGAATTAAAAATTTCACAGCAATCATTATATGTGCAATCTGGACTATAATGTGTTTTTATGCAAATTAGAGATGGCTGAGCAGGAAACGTCCTAAGAAATGTCTGATTTAGCTGAAAAGACTCTGCTGTGAGCTGCTGTACGCACAACGACACAACTACAAAGAATGTTTCAGCATTGTTTGTTTCCAGGACTGAAGAAGTAATTTGTACAGATGATTGATTAGCTGCCTTCTATGATCATTTAAGTTAAGAAGCTCAGCAAACTGTTTCTAGTTTTCACAATACCTGCTTAATAACAGTTTACACGCTCATATTGATGAAAAACAGCACTTTGTTTTTCTGTTGTAAAAATCTGATCTGAGCCTGGAGTTTACTGAATTTGCATAAATAAGGGAGGTGAAGGACAGTTCCTTGAACAATTAGCATTTTCCTTTTGGGAATTCCCAAAACAACATTAACAATGTTAATTTGGGACTTAACATTCCCAAAAGGGAATTTTAATTTTTGCCTGTTTCATTAGCATTCCCACATGTCTGATCCAACAGTTATATACAAAGATGCTACAGGAAGATTATTCAGAAATATTGAGTGCCCAACTGGACCTGTGGTGCTGACAGGTTTCTCCTACCAAGGAGAAAGCAGATGCTATGAAGCACACCACAGTATAAATTTCCTTTAATTTAGATTTACCGTTGTATAGATCGATTTTTTGTCTTAGAAGTGGATCAACACTTTCTTCCACCAACTCAACAAACCTCCTCCAGGCTGAACCATAAGTGGGTCTTCAAGCCTAATGTCATAAAAGAGGCTAAGTGGCTTACTTCAACACCATAGTTGCATCATTTGATGTAGCAGAAAGTCCAGGAGTCCCGGCTGTCTGTGTCGACAGCAGAGACACAGAAAAAAGGGGGAAGGGAAGGGGACTCCAACCTAAGCCAAAGGCTATCCCCTACAAATTGGCATTCCCGGTTCTTTTGCTTGCCAACACACAGTCACATAATAACAAAACAGATGAGCTTCAATTGCACATTATTTAGCGCAGTTTGAAGCACTGTGTCATCAGAACAGCCCATATTCTGCCGACTTCAGAGCAGATAGTAGTAATCAGTTTGGTAACTGCAGCTAGGTTAGCTATGAACAAGCTACGTCACTTAGGTACCTAGTATATATCAGCTGATCGTGACAGCATTGTTATAACAACAAGAGAGTTTAATCATGCAAACCTGTTTCATGCAAAAAGTTTTCTGACAAAAGAAAAGAACATTTTTGATCAGAAACGAGTAAAGTAAGGGATTACTATTGCAAAAAAGGTAATTAGATTACTGTTACTTTCCCGTAAGTACGCTGCGTTACTGCGTTACTAAACCATGATTTCGTTTGCGAGAGTGTCTCATGACAGTGACATAAGCTAGTGCGACGTTCGTGGTATCAGCTGTGTGCAAGGCAAGGCAAGGCAAGGCAAGTTTATTTGTATAGCACAATTCAACAACAAGGTGATTCAAAGTGCTTTACAGAGACATTAGAAACAAGAACAAATAAAAAGTATGATTTAAAATTGATTAAAACAAGCAAATAAACTAACTAACTAATTAACAAACAAACAAACAAACAACAGTATATAAAATCAAAACAGATAAAATCAGAACAGTAGATAAAATCAGTAGTTAAATGTAAGTTTTGAAATTTAAGCTTAAAGTGTGGATTTGGTGCTTTATTCAAATGCAGCTGAGAACAGGTGAGTCTTCAACCTGGATTTAAATAAACTGAGTGTTTCAGCTGATCTGAGGCTTTCTGGGAGTTTGTTCCAGATATAAGGAGCATAAAAGCTGAATGCAGCTTCTCCGTGTCTGGTTCTGACTCTGGGAACTGATAAAAGACCGGATCCAGATGACCTGAGGGATCTGGATGGTTCATACTGGGTCAGGAGGTCATTGATGTATTTTGGTCCTAAACCATTCAGAGCTTTATAGGCCAGCATCAGAACTTTAAAGTCTATCCTCTGACGGACAGGCAGCCAGTGTAAAGACCTCAGAGCTGGACTGATGTGGTCCACTTTTTTGGTCTTAGTGAGGACTCGAGCAGCAGAGTTCTGAATGAGCTGTAGTTGTCTGACTGATTTTTTAGGTAGACCTGTAAAGATGCTGTTACAGTAATCAAGCCTACTAAAGATGAATGCATGGACTAGTTTTTCCAGGTCCTGTTGAGACATCAGATCTTTTATCCTTGATATATTCTTGAGGTGATAGTAAGCTGACTTTGTTATTGTCTTAATGTGTTTTTCTAAGTTTAGGTCTGCATCCATCACTACACCCAAATTTCTCGCCTGGTTTGTGGTTTTTAGGTGTATAGATTGAAGTTCTCTGGTGACCTGTAATCGTTTTTCTTTGGCGCCAAAGACTATTACCTCAGTTTTGTTTTTGTTTAGCTGGAGAAAATTGTGGCACAACCAGTCATTGATTTCCTCAATGCATTTACCAAGAGCCTGTACAGGGCCTCGGTCTCCTGGTGACATTGTGATATATATTTGTGTGTCATCTGCATAGCTGTGATAGTTTATTTTGTTGTTGTTTATAATCTGTGCCAGTGGGAGCATGTAAATGTTAAACAGAGGGGGTCCCAAGATGGAACCTTGGGGAACTCCACATGTGATACTTGTCTGCTCAGATGTGAAGTTACCTATTGATACAAAGTATTTCCTGTTTTCTACGTATGTTTTGAACCAGTTTAGTACAGTTCCTGAAAGACCTGTCCAGTTCTCCAGTCGTTTGAGTAATATGTTGTGGTCAACTGTATCAAATGCTGCACTGAGATCCAGTAAAACTAGGACTGACATTTTTCCACTGTCTGTATTCAGACATATGTCATTAAACACTTTGGTCAGAGCGGTTTCAGTGCTGTGGTTCTGTCTAAAACCTGACTGGAAGGCATCGTAGCAATTATTCTGTTTTAAGAAGTAACTGAGCTGTTGAGAAACTGCTTTTTCAATGATCTTACTTAAAAACGGGAGATTTGAGATCGGCCTGTAGTTGTTCATTTGTGTCTTGTCAAGATTGTCCTTTTTCAGTATAGGTTTGATTACAGCAGTTTTTAGTGTTTCTGGAAACACACCTGATAATAAAGAAAAGTTGACGATCTGTAACAGGTCTGACTCTAAAGTCTTTGAGACCTTTTTGAAAAAACTTGTTGGCAGGACATCTAAACAGCAGGAGGAGGAGTTCAGTTGACCTAAGATGTCCTCCAGGTCTTTGCTGTTAATAGGTTGAAACTGTTTCATGGTGTTTAAACAGTTTTTTGGTGGACACAGTACATATCCTGGATCTGCTGTTGATGTACCAACTGCTTGTCTAATCTTTTGGATTTTGTCTGTGAAGAATTTGGCAAAGTCATTGCAGGCCATGGTTGAATGAAGTTCAGCTGCCACTGACACAGGAGGGTTTGTTAGCCTGTCAACTGTAGAAAATAAGACCCGAGCATTATGGCTGTTTTTAGTGATGATGTCAGAGAAGTAGGACCTCCTTGCATTCCTCAGTTGTAAATTATAATTGTGAAGTTTCTCTTTATAAATGTCATAATGAACCTGGAGGTTTGTTTTTCTCCATCTGCGCTCAGCTTTCCTACACTCTCTTTTTTTCATTTTTCACCAGTGTGGAGTTTCTCCATGGAGACTTTTTCCTTCCAGAGATAACCTTCACCTTAATGGGAGCAATAGTGTCCATTACATTTAACATGTTAGCATTGAAGCTATTGACGAGCTCATTGACTGAACCTTTGGGCAGGTCAGGTGTTAATGGGAAGACCTGGTTAAAGATCTCACTACTGTGTTCAGTTATACACCGTTTTGTGATCACTGTTGTTGATATATTTGTGTGGGCTGAGATTTTACTTTCAAAGAAAACACAGTAATGATCAGACAGGCCCACATCAGACACAGTAACCTTTGAAATGCTCAGGCCTTTGGAGATCAGTAGGTCAAGAGTGTGTCCTCTATTATGTGTGGCCTCTGTTACATGCTGAGTCAGCCCAAAGTTGCCCAGAGTGTTACTCAGGTCTTTAGTGCAGATCAACAATGGTTCATATATCGAGTGCAGGAGAGAGTATGAGCGTGCAGCGTTTAAAGCGTGGAAGTACTGACCTTACTTTCAGTTTGATTCCATAAAAAGTGACAAAAACATTAGCGTCCACTGTTCACTGCGTGGGAAGAAAACTTCTTTTTACATTGGGAATGTGAAGTTCACAGAGAAACTCCCGGATTCTTCCACTGACATGACGGCTACGACACACCTGCACCAGGGCAAACCTCCACCTGCCCCACTCCTGCTATACAGGTGAAAATAGAGCAACAGGACCGCTGAGTCTTTAATTTGATTTATTTTCTGCTGTGTTTTACTTGCATCTATTTGAAAGAGCGAGTGTAAACACAAAAAACTATTTTATTTTATGTGCTGGAATGTGCAGAAAATAGGTTTAAATGTTAAACTAATTTCTTCCAGTCAGAGAATGTTGCATATAATTTAATTTTTTGCTTTATCACCTATTCAGGTTGTAAATTATGTTTTTAAAAGGTAACTAAGTAACTAACTACTTTTGAAAATAAGTAATCAGTAAAGTAACAGGATTACTTTTTGGGGGAAGTAATCGGTAATTAGTTACTGATGACTTTTTTCAAGTAACTTGACCAACACTGATTATTACACATAATGAGGCTGAGTGGAGGCAATCTTTATCTATGGACATCTGTGGTTTGAGTTCTCTGCATGTGTGAGTTCGATGGGTTGTTACCAGCATCTGGTGAGAATGTCATGTCAATAGTGCCTGTAGGAATATATTTCATTAGAAAATTGGTGACTTGTTCACACCTATTTTACCCGCTGAATGTTGAGGCATCTGAGAATCAGGAGATTTCAGGACTTCTGCTAAACTGGTTTAGTAGAAATGTCATATTCTGAATTGTCTTTCTTCTTTTTCTCTGTTAAGGAGGTTATCTACTTGCACACAGTCGATGCTAAGTGTATAAAATATAACCTTACTAGCACAAGTAAGGTTATATTTTTTTCTCACCATGGTTCTTTCAAAACATATTTTCCTTTCCAAATTGTTCTTCTCCACAAAAGAAAACTGGACTGGTGAGAAAACACTCTGTGCAAGAAGACCCAAAGTTGGCTTCATCTGCTGGGCAGGCTGAGGTCTTTGGGGGTGTGCAGGGCATTACTGAGGACCTTTTATGACACTTTAATAGCTTAAGCAAATTTTATATGTGGTTGTCTGCTGGAGAGGTGGCACCACGGAGACTGACACAAAATAATTTAATAGACTGGTGCAAAGAGCCAGCTCTGTCCTGGCCAGTCCACTAGTTTCCACAGAGGAGGTGG
Organism: Mchenga conophoros; assembly: GCF_057382185.1. Taxonomy (NCBI): domain Eukaryota; kingdom Metazoa; phylum Chordata; class Actinopteri; order Cichliformes; family Cichlidae; genus Mchenga; species Mchenga conophoros. The sequence continues at coordinate 36,323,645 of NC_140546.1, forward strand.
GTGAGAAGAGGATGTTAGACAAGCTACGGTACATCATGGACAACACCTCTGAACCAATGCATGAGACTGTGGAGGCCCTGAGCAGCTCCTTCAGCCAAGGGCGTAGATTTGGCATGGACAGCAGGGACGTGTCCCCACCAATAATTTGATCTCTTCGAGTAAAGAAAAACAAACCCGATAGAAAGAAATAACAATCTGTCAACGTCTCAACGACTCCAGAAAGAGTTAAATTACGTTCTCTACTGGAGTCCTACGTCATGTGACAAATATGGCCAATGTGATTGGCTGAGCCTTTCAGGGAGCTCTGTTTAGGACGGCAGCAAGAAGAAGAACCTGGATATAAGAAAGTGTTTTTCAATGAAACCTGTAAGTCACTTAAAGTCAAGTTCACTCATGAAATGTGTCCGTCACAATAATGTTACAGGCTATGCCAGGCTTTGACCCACATCAGTCTAAAACCACGAATAACGTGTTTTGAAAACTAACTGCACAACAGGCAGCACTATTAGTTCTCTCAGTCTCAGAGCAGCATTTCTAATTTTGATTGAAACTGTCAGAGAAAACAGCAGCCTCGAGCGAGCCAGGATATTAGTTTACACAGGCTGTACCATGTCCACCAGGAGAAACTGGACAGTATAGATGTAAAACCAATATGCCAGCAGTTTATCTCAGTTAACGAGAGGAGCAGGCATGTGTTTGGCTGCTTCACATAGTGGACATTGAGTTGTTGTGTGGGGCATGTAGTCCATATCTGTTGCTGTAACAGTAGCTCATGTTGAGAATAAAAAATCCCAGCTCACTGATCTGATCGGGGCAACAGTGCCTAAAATGTTGCATCATTTTGCTGAGAGATGTTTTACTCTGTGGTCATCTTAGATGAGTAGTTTTATGGACAGAAACCAGCAGGTCACTCAGTGTTGGCTTTGTGCTAATGTGTCAGAGATGCTGGTGTAACTGAAGTAATGTTAAGTCCTTAAAGTCATATTCTTTTATTGTCATGACTCTATTTTTTTTTGTATGATACCTGATTTATATGGAATATGGCTGAAGTAAACTAAAGTCTAAAATACTTTTAGACTTTAGTCATTTGTTTAATAGTAATTTAACATTATATAATTCACATATAAAACTATGAATTGTAATTTTAAATGGTTTAAAAGCATGTAGAATAGCACATGTAGGCAAGTATATTTCTCCCTTTTTTTATCAAGAAGCAAAAACAAAAAGAAAAAGGGTTCAGTGGTTGAATCATCCGTCCCCACCAACGCCAAAACCAAATCTACACCCTTGCCTTCAGCAGTAGATTGTTACAGCTACAGTGTAAGATGAAGCATTATCATAGACACGTGTCTTCATCCCAGCAGCAGTCAAGCTGTACAATGCACACATACCTGCTAAAATATGCATGGATATATTACCACTCCTAATGCACTTTTATGTAAATATGTTTTCTCAGGAAACCTTGGCAGGCATTCATGTGGATGTTACTTTGAAACATCCCACTTCCCTTTACATTCTTGGAAACCAGGTGTTTATACACCTCTCCGCATGTAATTATTTGTTATTATTAATCTCTGGCTCTCTTCAGAGCGTGTCTTTTGTCCTGTCCTTATCCACTCACCCCTAAGAGGTCACGGCAGATGGCCCCGCCCCTCCCTCAGCCTGGTTCTGCAGGAGGTTTCTTTCTGTTAAAAGGGAGTTTTTCCTTCCCACTGTTGCCAAAGTGCTTGTTCATAGGGGGTCATATGATTGTTAAGGTTTTCTCTGTTGTTTTGTATTACTGTAGGGTCTTTAGCTTACAATATGAAGCTGGCTTGAGGCAGCTGTTGATTTTATTTGGCGCTATATCAATAAAAACAAATTCAAATGAAATAAGGCCAATTTAAGTATACTGCAAAAAGTACGGTGGCCCTGAGAGGTGGACCGGTTTGTCTATTACACGCTTTGCTGTGATATCGGGTTTCACACAACGTTCTGACGGCCTGTGACCATCAGGCACCAAAAGGCATATCACAACTACTGCAACTAATGCACAACACCTAAATTTCATTGTTTCAAAGGCTTAGCCTGTGATCTATGTGCAATTACTGAACGTATCACAGTATGCCATGTAATAGCCCCCTGCCCCACAGAAGCAAATGTTATTACAGTCTCCATTAGCAAAGCATCATCATAACTCAGCTGCTGCTGTAACATGAGGCTCAAATGACAGCAGAGTAGTTTCTACTTACGCTAACATCTTAACACACTCTCTCTTTTCTTCCTCCCTTTATCTTAGCAGGATAGTTCTTCTTGTTGTTCTTGCTAAGAATCCTGGCAAGAATAAAAGACACAAACAAAATCTTAAGTTTCTTGTGGTGCTGAAAAAACAATATAAACACCTAATGAATAACTACGCCACATAAGGAACAAGCATTTACCAAAGTATACAAAATCAATGACACCAACAGATATGGCCAAAGTTCAGAGAAGCAATGACAGAAGACAAACAATGATTTATTGCAGCATTAATCTAAGTTTACTGTTATATTTTTTATGTTCAATTTACATTTTGATCAACATTTTATCATTTTTGATGGAAACACATTCCAAAATTATATTTCACATAAGAAAATTAAAGAGAAAAGAACAAAACAAATGGAGAATACCAACAGCGATTGGTAAACAAACTAAATAATGCACTTGGTGTTGATGCTTTCACGCACTAACCCATCTAAAGCGTGCAGTACTAAATGCTTCTTATTGTGCTTTCTATTCTAATCAATGTACTTTATACAACATGCCTCATTCACACAAGTGCTTTTTTCTATGCTTTGTCTTACTTCACACTTTCGTGAATGAGTAAAGTCTTGATTAAATTATAACAATAAAATGCAACAGTGCTGTAAATAAGGCAAGACTTTAAAGCATTTAAATTGTAGTTAATTATTTAAAATTTTAAAATATTTTTTGAGTTCATTTAATAAAAACAATATTGTACTGACAGCTATACTTGATCAACGTGTAATTTTGTTTTCCAAAGAAATGGTTATTCTCATAAATCTGTTAATCCATTAAAATTACATGAGAGTGTGTTCTGGTTTGTGGAAACCTCCATCTTGAACACAGTGACGGTTTCAGCTAAAGAGCTCTCAGTGTTTGTGTCTGCAGCTTCAAACTCAAGATATGAAGAACTGTACCTGTGTTTGATCACCTAAGAAGTGGTCCCCTTCACCGAAAAGGGAAAACAGAGGATAGAGACAATGTGGCATCTGGATAATATGTCCTCCTCCTCACCTCACCTCAAGCTAACATACAAGAACAGAGTTAAACTTGCTTATTTATTCCAGATATTGTTATAATCACTTATTATTAGCAGATTAGATATACCACCCTCCCGTCTCTGGACAGCTGTCAACAATTTTAGGCTTCAGTGTCCTAAAAATGACACTTTCGCTCTGATAAACAATTTTACTACATTCTCACATTGTACAGCTGACTGGAACAATGTTATATCCAAGAAAGTTTGAAAAACTCCCCTCAATATTGCTGTCATTGGACAGAAGTGAGTTTCACTGACTCATATCAGACTCATTTCACAAACTTTTCAAGTATCCTCCAGAGTCAGTAAACATGTACACGTTTGATAGCTGCAGTAAACAGTGGACTGACAGACACACACAAACTCTAACTGTCTTGTCTTCTTGTATGTCTTTGATAATGTTTTCTTATCCCTCATTAGCAGCCCCATGAAAGCTACTACACATGCATAACAGCTCTCCACATGCAAGTCATACTTTCTTCTTAAACCATAGGTTATATCCTGTATATAACACATGAAACATAATTGCTTTCTTGTTATGATGCCTCCAACAAGCTTGGAATGTACATGTATTTGTTCACAGGCAAAAAAACAACAATTCTGACGGTCATAGCAAAATTAAAAGTAAAACTCTCCTCCTACAGGAAATCATCTCTTAGAGGTAATAACTTTACCCAAACCTTCTCAGCTTGTTATAATAATAGACTAATTCAGGCAACTATTTTAAATAATATTTTTACAGTTGTCAGTCTATATGCTCCTAATAATAATGACCCAGCTTTGTGTCATGCATTTTCTCTCAAATATCTGATCTTATTGGAAACTTCAACAGCTTTTGACACTGTATTGAACACCTTAATAGATCGCTCCAGTCATTCAGCAAATATTAGGCATTCACAATCTGCCAAAATAATAACAGGAATATATTTGGAGGATGTTGGTCTCAGTCTGAGTATACTCTTTTCTTTCCAATACAATGATTTTCTTGAAAAGATTTTGTTTTTTCTTACAGGTAATTCTGTTTTTGAAAACAGTTTTAGAATACATCCTAAGTGAGCACACCCCCCTCACTGCTGACTCATTTTTAATCATCTTCCACAATTTAATATCTCCCTGTTAATGGATTTATCAGGAAAGAGTGAACAAACTTCATGCAAACAAATGATTCTCCTGATACATTTCTGGCTTTACTTTGGGAAACAGTGGGAAGTAAAACAGTCATGTGGTCAAAAGTGAATCCATTCATTAAAAAAATGTAAATTTATAAATAAAGGTAAAAATGTCCCTTTTAAAGTATTGTAATGCAAAAGAGCCTGAAACAACTAAGAGTTATTAACTTTGTTCAGAAGGATGTAATAATACCGCCTCCACAAACTAGCTAATTTCAATCCACAATGTACTTGATGGGGCTGAAACATAATCCATGTGTTTGATTAGTCATGCCTGCAGCTGCTGGAAGGGGGCGCTGCAGCCACGATGCCTCCTTTGGAATGAAGCTGAAGGAGAAGCATAGCGTCCCAGCGTCTTCACTGATTTATCCCCTTTACAGGTACAGAATGATATCGACCCAGAACAACAGCATCTGATTTTGATATGGAAAACAAATTACATTCAAAGATGCAAAATGTGGGGTGACTTTAGCTCAGGAAGTAGCGTTTGTTATCAGTTGCTTTGGAAGGGTGGTGGTTGGGTCCCTAGCTGCTCCAGTCTGCACACTTTATATCCTTGGGCAAGATACTAACCCCCAGTTGTTCTCTGTTGGGTTTGTTAAGAGGAGAGATTCCCCGAACATAACCGTGAGCCACTGCTAATTTTACTGTTAATGTTTTCATGGTGGTTGAACCAGGGGGTTAAAGGGGGATATGGTAGGTGGGGGGGACCCTCACAGGTGTAGTGGTGCAGCATGGGGGGAAGGATCACTCAGGCATGAGTCTCATCATTTGTTTAGTGAGCTCCAACAGATTTTTGTTGTTCACTGCTCTTTGCGTATTTAGCCAGCTGAATTATGGTTATGAGAACAATCAGGCTGTAAGCATTTTTATTCTTTTTGCTCTGTACTGTTTCCAGCACATTTCCAGTATGTGGTGAGTGGGGGTGGGTTACAAGGCTGTGGGGGGAGGTGTGGGAGTTGGACTGCAGGGCCAAGCCAAGCACATCCAATTTAAATATGCAAATGTTATCACAGGGAGTGGTAACAAGAAACATGGTACCAATGAGGGAGAACAGAGAACAACACAGGACTTAATATAATTAAATGTTTGCTACTGTCGGGCTGCCTGATCAAGAATCACTTATCTCATTTTGAAGTTATAGAAAACATGGTTAACATTTCTCCTTAAACACCTCCAGGGGAAAATATAAACAGTATGTTTTTTATTATATACAACCTAATCCTGACTTCACAAGTGAGCAGGCTGAAGACCCTAAACCTGTTTGTTCACAAGAATGAGATGGTTTAAGAGATTTATATGGCACAGCTTTGTCGATTTCCTGAAGCCAGGAGTCTCTATCAAATAATTTAGGTCAGAAACCTTGCAGACCTCTAGAAAGGGACCACTGTATTTCACCTGAAAGGTGAGGTAGCAAAGGCCAAAAGTGCAAGGACACAGTCCCCAAGACTGAACTGGCATTCCACATCCTGCCTGTCATAGATTTTATTCATCTTTTCCAGTGAGCTCTCCAACCTCTCTTTAGCTATTTTACCTGCCATATGCTGCCATCCAAGCGACGTCTTTTTCAGGGACGTCTCTGCTTATTTCAGCAGGACAATGCAAAGCCACATTCTGCATGTGTTACAACAGCGTGGCGTCGTAGTAAAAGAAGAGTGCGTGTGCTATAGTGGCCTGCCCGCAGTCCAGACCTGTCTTCCATTGACAATGTGTGATGCATTATGCAGCACAAAGTACAACAACGGAGACCACGGGCTGTTGAGCAGCTGTTGTACATCAAGCAAGAATTGGAAAGAATTCCCCCTACACGGCTTCAAGTGTCCTCAGTTCCCAAACACTTATTAATATTAATACATAATACATTTACATACGCCTTTCAAAAACCCAAGGTCACCTTCTAAAAGAACAAAAATTAATGAAAGGAGCAATAGTCATAAATCCATAAAATAAGTTAAAATTGCAAAACAGAACTTAAATAAAATCAGCATGAGGAGGAAAAATCGGCGAGGAGCAGAGCGACTGAAGGCTCTGTTCCCCATAGTGATGAGACGTGCGGACAGAACAGTAAGATGAATAGCAGATATTCTGTCCCTCCTGTTATTTATAAGGTATGTTTTTTATAATTTTGTTATATGGCGGGTCATAATCATTCGTTCTGTAATTAACTGTTGCAACATGTCAGAAAATATGTTTATTCCTGATCTTGCCTGGGCAGAGCCTGCTCAAAGAGGGACAAGAAAACAGGATTGACTGGCCACTAGGGCTAGTCACAAAGACCTTCCCCAGTCAAGATGGCAGAGTAAGGAAGATCAAAGTCAAGATCATCCGCAGTGGCGAATGTAGAGTGTACCTGAGACCCATCAGTGAAGTCGTCTTGTTGGTACCTAAGAGCTAAGTCTGAAAGACTCTTAATATCCTTTGTAATAGTGGGATTCAGCTTTAGTTGGTGTGACGTCCTGCAGACGTCAGGCGGGGAGTATTCTGTCCCTCCTGTTATTTCTAAGGTATGTTTTTTATAAGTTTGTTATATGGCGGGTCATAATCATTCGTTCTGTAATTAACTGTTGCAACATGTCAGAAAATATGTTTATTCCTGATCTTGTCTGGGCAGAGCCTGCCATCTAGTGGGTTGACAGGGTAGCACCATGTTAGAGCGCAAGCAGTGGTTTTCTCCCAGCGCTCGACAGGGAAGGTCCATTTGGCTGTGTCTCTGTAAATTCCTGCATCTGACGCCCTTGAAAAGGCATAATCTGTAAGTGTGGCAAAACGGTTTATTGTTCCCACTTATTAGTACCTTGTTCAGCAAAGTAATGAGTTTCTTGTGTGTTTAGCGAGTTTGTTACATTACTAGCACAAGCTAGCTGTTAGCCCTTTGTTTAGCCTGCTAACATGAAGCATACCAGCATGTGGTGTTAGCTGTATTTCTTACCATCTCTGTATCTCTTGATTGTGTAGTGACTGTTTACATAAGTCAACAATAGTTAATGTAATCTTTGTGTATTTGTATGGAGAGTGAATACACTGTATTCTGTTTCTGTTATTACAGTTTTACAAAAAAAAAAGGAAAATAAGGATCAGTAAAGCTCTGAAGAATGCCACGCGGTCTCCTGAGTGTTTACTGAAGCCATTTAATGTTTAGCTCACTGCATAAGCTGGATAGAGACGTTCAGCTGAGGGCAGAAGAGTAAAATGATTGTCCACGCATCAAGTGCACTGCCAGGATCCTGAGACACTCCAGCGACAGCAATCATGTCCAACCACGGGGACACCTCACAGCTTTCACAGCTGGAAGTCAGATCGGAATGCAGATCAGCAGCTTCACGCCGGTCAAACAGCTCAGCAGCTTCACGCCGGTCAAACAGCTCAGCAGCAAGCCTTGCTGCAGCACGAGCTGAAGCCGAAGCTGCTCGAGCAAGAGCAGAATATGCCAAACGCCAAATAGACATGGAGGTCGAAAAGGCCCGGATGGAGGCAGCGCTAAATGCTCTGAAGCAGGAGGGAGAAGCAGAAGCAGCACTTGCAGCTGCAAGGGTCCTAGAGGCTGCAGTTCTGGACCAAGCAGAGTCTGTGAAGCCACCAGACATTCCTGCCACAATAGCTGCGGCTGTCAGCCGCACTCAAGAGTATGTAGATACCCACTTCCACAATAACACTAATATGGAAGGTGAGTCAAAACACAGTAGAGAGCAAAAATGTGACTTAGACAACACCCACACTACAGGGCCGGACATATCAGCAGCAGCTGCGCGTGGGTACCCCCCCAGTTCTCCACCCATTTGGCAGCCCAAACTTCCACCTCCCCATTGGTCCAACTATGTTGGAGCAGCCAAACCACAACGACAAGCAGATGTATCAGACCTCGCTGCCCTCCTCTCGCGTCGTGACCTACTGACAGCAGGACTGACAGTGTTTGATAACAAGCCAGAGACTTATCTAGCATGGAGATCTACGTTTCACAATGCCACTGAAGATTTAAACCTAAAGTGCAGTGAAGAACTTGATCTGCTCACTAAGTGGCTTAGTGGGGAGTCTCTCCAGCATGCTCTGAGAATCAGGGCTGTCCATGTTAACAATCCAGAAACAGGTCTTCAGCGTTTATGGCAAAGGCTAGACAGGATTTATGGCTCATCAGAAGTTATTGAAGCTTCTCTGTTCAAACGCCTAGAGAGCTTTCCCAGAGTTACTCCGAGAGACAATCACCTTCTACAGGAACTTGCAGATCTCCTCCTGGAACTTGAAGCAGCAAAAAACGAAGAATATCTGCCAGGCCTCAGCTTTCTTGACACTCCAAGAGGCATAAACCCAATTGTGGAAAAACTCCCACATACCCTGCAAGAGTCATGGATCAAACAGGGGTCCAAGTATAAGAAAGAACACAGAGTGCACTATCCGCCTTTCTCCTACTTTGTCCAGTTCGTAAATAGCAATGCTGAAATGAAAACTGACCCCAGCTTCATCCTACAAAATTACAGCACTGGGCACATGAAGATAGAAAGGCCACTGGTGAGACAATCACATTTTAGAGCCCCGCTAACAGCAAACAAAACACAGGTTGGCACACCCAGCAACAAATCTAACACTCACTCTCAGTTCCACGATCAGGACCTGTTTAGAGCGCAATGGAGACGTGTACAGTACCTAGCCAACGTCTTCTGGGGACGATGGAGGAGAGAGTACCTCAGCGGGCTACAGGGTCGTCGCAAGTGGAGGGCATCAACGCCCAATCTACAAATTGGAGATGTGGTCCTGCTCAAAGAGGGACAAGAAAACAGGATTGACTGGCCACTAGGGCTAGTCACAAAGACCTTCCCCAGTCAAGATGGCAGAGTAAGGAAGATCAAAGTCAAGATCATCCACAGTGGCGAATGTAGAGTGTACCTGAGACCCATCAGTGAAGTCGTCTTGTTGGTACCTAAGAGCTAAGTCTGAAAGACTCTTAATATCCTTTGTAATAGTAGGATTCAGCTTTAGTTGGTGTGACGTCCTGCAGACGTCAGGCGGGGAGTATTCTGTCCCTCCTGTTATTTCTAAGGTATGTTTTTTATAAGTTTGTTATATGGCGGGTCATAATCATTCGTTCTGTAATTAACTGTTGCAACATGTCAGAAAATATGTTTATTCCTGATCTTGTCTGGGCAGAGCCTGCCATCTAGTGGGTTGACAGGGTAGCACCATGTTAGAGCGCAAGCAGTGGTTTTCTCCCAGCGCTCGACAGGGAAGGTCCATTTGGCTGTGTCTCTGTAAATTCCTGCATCTGACGCCCTTGAAAAGGCATAATCTGTAAGTGTGGCAAAACGGTTTATTGTTCCCACTTATTAGTACCTTGTTCAGCAAAGTAATGAGCTTCTTGTGTGTTTAGCGAGTTTGTTACATTACTAGCACAAGCTAGCTGTTAGCCCTTTGCTTAGCCTGCTAACATGAAGCATACCAGCATGTGGTGTTAGCTGTATTTCTTACCATCTCTGTATCTCTTGATTGTGTAGTGACTGTTTACATAAGTCAACAATAGTTAATGTAATCTTTGTGTATTTGTATGGAGAGTGAATACACTGTATTCTGTTTCTGTTATTACAGTTTTACAAAAAAAAAAAGGAAAATAAGGATCAGTAAAGCTCTGAAGAATGCCACACGGTCTCCTGAGTGTTTACTGAAGCCATTTAATGTTTAGCTCACTGCATAAGCTGGATAGAGACGTTCAGCTGAGGGCAGAAGAGCAGATGAGGATCTGAGAGGGCAGGAAACAGTGGTGATATGGAGCAGGTCACACAAATAGGAAGGCGCAGATTTATGGATACACGTGTACGTGAGAAGTAAGGGAGGCCAAATAAGAGGGAGTTGCAGTAATCAATACGGGACGTAATAAGACTATGGACGAGGATGGCAGCAGCATGGGGAGTAAGGACGGGACGAAGTCGGTTAATGTTACGTAAATGGAAGAATGCATACCAGGTTATGTAATTAATGTGAGACTGGAATGAGAGAGTACTGTCAAATATGACACCCAAACTCTTAACCTGAGGGGAGGGAAGGGTAGGAGAATTTTTAATGTTAATGGAAAAACTGTGTTAAGATAGAGGCCGTGCCAACAAGTAAAAGTTCTGTTTTATTACTGTTGAGTTTAAGAATTAGAGGAGAACCAGGACCTAATCTCAATAAGACAGTTTGAGAGGGAGGTAGGTGGGAGGGATGAACTGGGTTTAGAAGAAATGTAGAGCTGGGTGTCATCGGCATAACAGTGAAAATTGATATTATATGTATATTATTGAGTACTGTTAAAAGGTAAGGTGATATAACACAGTGGTAAACATGTCGCAGCTTTTTTTGAAACGTGTTGCAGACATCAAGTTCAAAATGAGTGAAGATTGGGGGTGGGCGTCCAGGTACACACCGGCTCACTCCTTGGCGGCCGCTTATCGGGGCCTGGAGCCTGGGGCTCGCTCGGGCCCCTTCGGGGGTGGGGTGCCCCCGGCCTCTCGGCCTGGGGCTCGGTCACTCAGGCACAGCTGGCGGCCAGCGGAGCTCACGGGCGCGTCACTGCAACTCCCCCTGGCTTCTGCTCCGCGGCTGCTGAGTGAGCCCTCATCTGGGACTCTCTTCAGCTCTTTCTGGGACAGTGGCGCGGCTGCCCCTCTGTTGGTCTTCCTTGGTCTCTTGTGTTCTGGGGGCCTCTGGATGTCTGGAGTTTTGATCTCCTCCATACCTGCTTCACACCCTGGAGGACGGGGCTGTGGCCCCCCCACACTCCCTAGCAGATCGTTACATGGAGAAACCTTTGGAATACAAGCGCGCTGATCCACACAGGTATGCACACGGGTGTTCACCCAAATTACACCTTTCTTGGCTGCTACTTCGAAGCACATCTGTCCTGCGTGCTGCACAACAACATTGAATATTTAGTATTTACTGCTGTTTACACTTAGCTAGATTAATGCGATGGTGTTGTGTTTAGTATGTTGCTTTGGGGGGTTTTTTGTCTTTTTTTGCTTGTTTTCTATTCTTCTCTCAACAGGTGATCCAGGAGATTTTTATTTTTTTTCTCCCCCCCTTTCTCACTGTCCCTCTCCCCTTCTGTTTTTCCTTTCCTTCCTCTTTCTTTCTCCCTTTCCTATCCCTCACTCATGTCTGTCCCGTCTGTAACATCTGAAAATAAAATATAATAAATAATAAAAACAAAGATCGACCAAATGGACCAATACGGCAATGCCACGATGATCCATTTGGCAAAGTAAATCCATTGGGTATCCTTGTTGGTCTTCAGACAACAATTCTGATGGCTAAAGAACCAAATGGGACAGGCGGGAAAAAAAAAAAAATGAGTGAAGATTTGCAAAATAAATTTTATTAGTTTGAACATTAGATAATTTGTCTTTGCAGTGTATTCAACTGAATATGGGTTGAAAACCAAATCATTGCAAATCATTATATTCTGTTTTTATTTATGTTTTACACAACGTCTCAACTTCATTGGAACTGGGGTCATACACTTCATTGCCAGAAGTATAGACTCACCCAGTCTACACTTCATGAAATGGGTTTCCATGGCCAAGCAGCTGCATCCGAGCCTTACGTGATTATGGCATGGGGTTGTTTTTCAGAAGTTGGGTTTGGCCTCTTACTTTCAGGGCCTCTTACTATGAACACGGCGGTGTGTCCTAATCACATGAATGATTTCAAATGAAGGAGCACCAAGATGCAGCAAAAAAACAAAACAAAAAACAAGACATGTTATCTCCTTTCCTATCTGTGGAAAAATGCACCATGGAAACTACACCTGGCATTGGGTTGATTGGGAGTGACGGCATAGAGAGAGAAAGTGATATCAATAGTAAGTGTGAAAGATTCGTGACATTTACAGTGTTTGGAGTTTATAGTTGGTTTGTAGTGTCGTTGTCTTTTTTGTTTGTTTGTTTTGTGCATAAAAATAATGGGGCCACTACCACATATAATACGCATTTAAAGATAAGAAAATGAGTCGTTACAAATGTTCACAGTAAAATTCGACCGTTTCCAACTCAAATTGTTTTTTTGTGTGAGTTAAGGTCATTAAATACAGTATGTCAAAAGTCAGAGATGTGAGATGGTGCTGAAAATACCAGATACCAAGGCAAGGTAAACACTTTTGCAAGGTAAAATTAAAATATGAAGTCCAAAGTAGTCAAAAATGAGCAGTTATGCTGCAGACCATAGACTCCAGAGGGTTAATGCTTCAACATACTGTGGATGAGCAAATTTGGTGCAGCAAAACTCGTCTGGCCTGACCTCAACTGATAGAACACCTTTGGGATAAATTAGAGCAGCGAGTGCAAAAATGCAAAATGACCACAAACTGCTAAAGCTTGTGGAAAACCTTCCCAGAACAGTGGAAGCAGTTATAGCTGCAGAGGGTGGGCTGAGATATTAAAAACCCTATGGATTAAGAACTGAATGTCACTCAAGTTCATATGTGTGCGAAGGCAGATGAGTGAATACTTTATAATATATAGTGATTTTCAGTGAGCAAAGTGGTTTTCATGTTTTTGGCTGAACTTTGGGATAGATAAAATATTTCTTATGTTATGATTGTTACATTTTTGCAATCGCAATGTACAGTTTTATTTCTAATGGTGATTTTAAAAAAGGGTGAATCGTAGATTTATATTTTATTAGGGCACCCTTCTCTGTCTGAGACAGACAGTATATTGAAAATAGAGGGAGGGAGGGACTGTTTACAAAATGCATGCTTTAAGCAAAGATCAGAATTTAACAATCATTTCTGCGGTAATGAGACAGAGGCTGTACAGAGCCCAGTGAGGAAAATGTAAAGAAGTGGAAGTGCTAGTTACAGTTAATGGTTTATTTTCTGTGATGTGGCTGGAAGAACCACAGAGGTTTGGGGTTTTTTGTCTTTCCATCATGCTTTCCCCTACCCCTTTTTCCCCATCCCCCAACAACTGAACCCCCTGCTGCACTCCCCACGACCCCTCAGGATCTCCAAGGCTCTACCAATGAGCACTCTACATCCGTATTCCTTCCCAGAGACAAGAACCTCCAGCTCTGGTGAAATCCTTCCCTCTGACAGTCATAATGCGCAACACCAATCACATGCTTGACACCAAATGATTCCACATCATAGAGTTGCCAAATAAAAAAAGCAAATAGTATGTAGAATTTCATGGTTGCTACCCCTGAGCATGATATCTGCCCGCCTAATGAAGCCATTTGCAAAGAACAAAAGACAAACAATTTTGATTTCTCATTCTACTGAAGTGAAATGTCCTTGCATCTTAGATGTTTTACTCTAAATAAAAGTCCTGGACAGTTGTGGTCATTATTGTCCTGTTTCACATTTGCAGCTTTACTGGAAGCCTTCTTTTGCATCAGAATAGAGTTGGGCCGGATATGCAGAACAGCATGCTCTGGATTAAATTAAATCAGCATAATGTCAGTATCAGTCACAACATGTCAGTTTTGGGAACTGAGATCATATTATATTTATATGGCATCATTTAAAATAACCCAAAAGAAACAAAATAGCTGTGTGTCCTTATGCAGTCAGTTCATGTTCATGCAATCTTCAAGAAATAGAATCAACAGAATCTCTATAAGCATTTTTAATACCCACTGGACTTTACAGGAGGAACAATCAAGGTGCTAAAAGGAAAGTTGTTCATTTCTGGCAATGCAAGAAATACAGTCATATGAAAAAGTTTGGGAACCCCTTTCAGCGTGCATAATAATTCACTCTTCTTTTAAAAACAAAACATAATAGTGGTGTGGCTTTCATTTCCTAGTCACATCTGAGTACTGGGATGTTTTACAAAGTAGTATTTAGTTGTACAAAATTAAATCAAATGTGAAAAACTGTGCAAAAATTTGGGTACCCTTGTAATTTTGCTGATTTAAATGCATGTAACTCCTTAATACTAATTACTTGCAACACCAAATTGGTTGGATGAGCTCTTTAAGCCTTGATCTTCATAAACAGGTGTGTCCCACCATGAAAAACAGGAAGCCAAGGTTGTGTTTCTCTTTGACTGTTTGGCTTCTCCTCTGAAGAGTGACAGGATGGGATCATTAAGATAACTCTAAAAAGATCTACTCCCGCACCATCGAAAGCATCCTGGTCTGCTGTCCATCTACACCAAGCGGTGCAAGACAAAAGCTAGGAAGATTAGGATGGACCTCTCCCATCGCAACAATGGACTCTTCTTACTGTTGAGGTCTGGGAAATGCTTCCACTCCCTTAAGGCCAAAAAAGAGAGACTGAGGAGGAGCTTCTTCCCTCAGGCTATTAAGGTCCTGGACTCTCCCACATACATCACCACACGTACTCTGGTTTTTTGCACACATAATTTATAATTTCTTCTTTCTTTCTTCTTTCTTCTTATTAATAATTTCTTACGTGTAATTCTTATTTGCAGTTAAAATCTGTAAATTTTGTAGTAATCTGTAAATCTTACTGTCAATTCTTACTGCCATTTAATGGTCGGGCATTGCACAGCAATAAGCATTTCACCACATCGTACTGTGTAAGCTTCTGTGCTTGACAAATAAAATTTGAATTTGAAGATCTGAATGTTCAGTATCATGGTTCAGAGGAAGGTTACAAAAAGCTATCTCAGAGGTTTAAACTGTAAGGAGTGTAATCAGGAAATAGAAGGCCACAAGCACCATTGCTGTTAAACCCAGGTCTGGAAAGCCAAGAAACATACAGGAGCTGCATATGTGGTGAATTGTGAGAATGGTTACAGACAACCCACAGATCACCTCCACAGACCTGCAAGAACAGCTTGCCGATGATGGTGTATCTGTACATTGTTCTACAATGCAGCACAATCTGCACTCACACCACAAACTGAGTCGCTTGTTAGACTGTTGCTTATTATTATAAGTTCCTTATTAGACTCAACTGGTTTCTCTCAAAATGTAAAAGAACCCACCCACCACTTTAATCACACTCTGGATCTTGTTTTAACATATGGCATAGAAACTGGACATTTAACAGTGTTTCCTGAAAACCCTCTCCTGTCTGATCATTTCCTGATAACATTTACATTTACAATAATTGATTACACAGCGGTGGAGAGTAGACTTTATCAAAGTAGATGTCTTTCTGAAAGCGCTGTAACTAAGTTTAAGAATATAATCCACCCACTGTTATCATCTTCAATGCCCTGTACCAACACAGAGCAGAGCAGCTACCTGAACGCTACTCTAAGGTCGATTACCTTGTTAATAATTTTACCTCCTCACTAAGTACGGCTCTGGATACTGTAGCTCCTGGAGAAATATTTTGCTGCTTTATAAGAAAGCCCTCCGCAAAGCCAGAACATCTTACTATTCGTCACTGATTGAAGAAAATAAGAACAACCTGTCACGGCTGCCGGGGTGAGCCATGTGGTGTTGGAGGAAAAGGACTCAAAATGCAGGCAATGACTGATGATATGAGTGACGTTTATTTACAAGTGGCGGAGTGACAGAACAGACAAAGAGGCATGACAAATAACTGAAGAAACCTAAACTGGGCAAACTAAGAGCAAACCTGAAAATAATGACGAAACGGGGTGAAGGGCACAGAGACGCAGACCATAGAACCAAAACACCATGAAACGCAGACGAGTCGACAACGAGCACAGACCGACACCCACTATATATACACACACGAGGAGACCAGGTAATGGCACACAGGTGGGAAGCACAGCTGATTCTAATACACAAGACGACCTGAGGGCACAAGCTGAACACAGTGACAACAGACACAGACCTTCAAAATAAAACAGGAAATCCACAACACAAACTCGGGGACACGAACAGGGCACAAGGGGAGCACAGAGAACCAGACAAGACGCTGAACTAAACAGACAGATTCACAAGCAGACAGTGTGACACCATAGACAGACCGAGGAAACACAGAGAAGTGGGAGCAGGCAGGCATAGAACAAAAACCCTAACAAATGGCAAACCTTAACAAACGATATAACAGAATAAACAAGCACATAGAATAATACAAAGAAACACAAAACACTGAGTTGACAGACTCAGGACCATGACACAACCCCAGGTTTTTCTTCAGCACTGTAGCCAAGCTGACAAACAGTCAGAGCTCTGTTGAGCCAACCATCCCTTTAACGTTAACTAGTAATGACTTCATGTAATATAGTAATGACTTCATGAACTTCTTCTGCCTCCCTGGGAAAGTCTATGCCAGGGTGCTGGAAAGGAGAGTTCGTCCGCTAGTCGAACCTCGGATACAATGCAGTTTTCGTCCTGGTTGTGGAACACTGGACCAGCTCTTTATCCTCTCGAGGATACTTGAAGGTGCATGGGAGTTTGCCCAACCAGTCTACATGTGTTTTGTGGACTTGGAGAAGGCATTCGACCGTGTCCCTCGGGGTGTCCTGTGGGAGGTGTTGCGGGAGTATGGGGTGTCTGGCCCATTGCTACGGGCCATTCGATCCCTATACAACCGTTGCAAGAGCTTGGTTCGCATTGCCGGCAATAAGTCGGACTCGGGAGCTGAGTGTAAAAGCGAAGCTCTCAATTTACCGGTCGATCTACGTCCCTACCCTCACCTATGGCCACGAGCTGTGGGTAGTGACCGAAAGAACGAGATCGCGGATACAAGCGGCAGAAATGAACTTCCTCCGAAGGGTGGCTGGCCTCTCCCTCAGAGATAGGGTGAGAAGTTCGGCCATCCGGGAGGGGCTCAGAGCAGAGCCGCTGCTGCTCCACATCGAAAGGAGCCAGCTGAGGTGGTTCGGGCATCTGACAAGGATGCCCCCTGGGCGCCTCCTGGGTGAGGTGTTCCAGGCATGTCCCACCGGGAGGAGGCCCCGGGGCAGACCCAGGACACGCTGGAGAGATTATATCTCTCGGCTGGCCTGGGAACGCCTTGGTGTTCCCCCGGATAAGCTGGAGGAGGTGGATTGGGAGAGGGAGGTCTGGGCCTCTTTGCTTAGGCTGCTGCCCCCGCGACCCAGCCTCGGATAAAGTGGATGAAGATGGATGGATGGATGGAACTTCTTCACAAATAAAATTTTTATCATTAAAGAAAAAATTACCAATAATTATCCCACAGATGTAATATTATCTACAGCTACTCTTAGTAGTTAAGTTAGACTCTTTTTTTCTCCAATTGATCTTTCTGAGTTATCTTCAATAATTACTTCCTCCAAACCATCAACGTGTCTTTTAGACCCCATTCCTACAAAACTGCTCAAAGAAGTCCTTCCATTAATTAATTCTTCGATCTTAAATATGATCAACCTATCTCTAATAATCAGCTATGTACCACAGGCCTTCAAGCTGGCTGTAGTTAAACCTTTACTCAAGAAGCCATCTCTAGACCCAGCAGTCTTAGCTAATTATAGGCCAATCTCCAACCTTCCTTTCATATCAAACATCCTTGAAAGAGTAGTTGTCAAACAGCTAACAGATCATCTGCAGAGGAATGGTTTATTTGAAGAGTTTCAGTCAGGTTTCAGAGCTCATCACAGCACAGAAACAGCTTTAGTGAAGGTTACAAATGATCTTCTTATGGCCTCTGACAGTGGACTCATCTCTGTGCTTGTCCTGCTAGACCTCGGTGCATCGTTCGATACTGTCGACCATAATATCCTATTAGAGCGATTAGAACATGCTGTAGGTATTACAGGTACTGCACTGGTTTGTATCATATCTATCTAATAGACTCCAGTTTGTGCATGTAAATGGAGAGTCCTCTTCACACACTGAGGTTAATTATGGAGTTCCACAGGGTTCAGTGCTAGGACCAATTCTGTTTACATTATACATGCTTCCTATGGGCTGACTGTAGCTCAGGAGGTAGAGCAGGTCACCTACTGATCGAAGGTTGGTGATTCAATCCCTGGCTCCTCCAGTCTGCATGTCAAGTATCCTTGGGCAAGATACTAACCCCAACTTGCTCTCTGATGCATCCATCGGAGTATGAATGTGTGTGAATCAGAAAGCACTGAGTGTAGATAAAGTGCTTGTGAGAATGGGTGTGACTGGGTGAATGTGGCATGTTGTATAGAGCGCTTTGAGTACTCCGGGAGCGTAGAAAACCGCTGTATAAGAATTAGTCCATTTACCATTTACCTTAGGCAGCATCATTAGAAGACATAGCATACATTTTCACTGCTATGCAGATGACACCCAGCTCTATCTGTCCATGAAGCCAGATAACACACACCAATTAGTTAAACTCCAGGAATGTCTTAAAGACATAAAGACCTGGATGGCTGCTAACTTTCTGCTCCTGTCATGGTCCCCGTGTCTCGCCGGCTGACTCTGTGTCAGGCCACATGTTTGTTTTCGGTGCTCATCGCGGGCTCCCGCTGCTGGCCCACCTGCTCTCATCACCACACCTGTTGCTGATTTCAGCAGATTGCCACACTACTTAAGATGGCAGACCTTTGCTAGTCTTCGCTGGATCATTGAGCTATCAGCGTCAGTCAACCTGCGAATCTTCAATCTGCAATCTGAGAGTTTTGTGACTTTCTGCTAACCTGATTTTTCTGTGTGTGTAGATCATCCCTGAAACTGTTTGGTTTTGTATTGGACGGATGAACGAGAGGAGCGGCTATGGAGAGGAATTGGCATATTGTAAAGGAATACCAAGGAATACCTGGTCTGCGCTTGAGTCCGTTAAAAGAACCTTGTCAAAACAATCCAGCCAACATGGACTCAGCAGGACAGGACCCCGTGGGCCAGGCTCTGGCCGCTCAGGAAGCCGCTCTTGCCTGCCATGAACAGATGCTCATCCAGCTACGGAACGACATTGCCGCATTAACTCAGGCCTTTGCCCAGTTAATACCGCTGGAAGGAAATGTGCAGCCGGGAAGCCCTCAGCCAGCTAACCCCGCTCCCCGGGCGACGGCACCCACTGCAGCGACAGTTAGCCCTCCTCGGGCTGCTCTATCCCTGGACGGACCCCTGCCCACGCCTGAAGCATTCTCGGGCAAGTCTGAAAAGTACACCGTTTACCTGGCTCAGTGTTCTTTAATTTTCTGTGAACAACAACATTTTCACAATAATGATGGAGCAAAAATCACTTGTTTTGTTCAACTTTTTAGAGGCCGTGCGCTAAAATGGGCCCAGGTTGTGCTAAGCTCTGACCCATTTCCTATACTGACTTTGTCACTAAGTTTAAGAGTGCGTTTAATCAAGGCACCGGGGCTGAGGCCGCTGCTCTCCGTCTCCTGAACTTCAAACAAGGTAAGCGGAGCATGTCCTACTACGCTATTGACTTTTGGATTTGGACTGAGGAGACGGGATGGAGCCAGGAGCGCTAAGGAGCGCTTTGTTAAATAACATCTGTGAGGAATTAAAGGATGAACTCATGATGCATGATCTACCTGCCTTCTTTAATGATTTGATGTCCCTGTGCATTAAGGTTAATGAACGGTTGCAGGCTCGCCGGTCGTAGCTAGACTTGTAGTCAAGACCGCCTAATCCGAGACCAAGACAAGACCAAGACCAGAGGGTATCGAGACCAAGACAAGACCAAGACCAAGTCGAGACGAGACCAAGACCGAGACCGAGACCGGGACAAAAAAAGACTAACTTTTGTGTGCTTTTGAGGGCTGACATGATGGTACTGACTGGCCCCAAAGTCATCTGACAAAACAGCGATCACCACCAACAACTAAAATATGAAATATGTAACTGGTTTCAGTTATACTTTATATATAGATAAAATTGTAACATCAAACTGAAGATTATAAAATTGAAATTGCATCATGTCCTATTGTAGTAGTACTAGCCAAATTACACTGTATGATACCAACTTCCCTAAAATGGATAAGGCCTGTCAACACAAAGTGATATGCAGATGTTATTTAAAAGTCAATGGTCACATTTATTTAGTCAAACAACACCATTTTAAGTAAAATTCTGTAATCAAACAATATAAAGACATGTGCACACCTCACAAGAATCAGATGCAAACTACAAATATTACATACCAATACAAATTGTGCATTAATAAGAATAAGAACAAGTGCTTAAAAGATTCTGGCATCTTGATGTCTTCAGTGGCATGAGATTACAACACACTGCCAATGAAATCAAGCCTGTTGTTCAGTAGGGCAGGAACAATAGAACACAGACATTATGAACAAATAACAAATATCTTATGAACAAATATATAATGAACAAACAGCATATTTTCAGAGAGGAGTGAGAGAAAACAGTTCACATTTTAAAACAGTGATTGATTGCACTTCAAGAAAACTAAAGATTGCAACATCTTATAGCCTAGCCGTGCGCGGTGGGGTCTCATTTGAATGCCTCCTCTACTAAAATCCCTCTCAACAACAATAACAATAAATTATTATTATTATATAGTCACCTATTAATGACTTTTTAAGGTCATCTCTGAACCTCTTCAGCGCTGGTCCGGTTTCACCATTTTGGACATCTAAATCTACCCAGGTCAGTCCAAACTGGGGGTCGAGCATGGTGGCAAGGAAGCAGATCCGATGGCTAAATGGCTCTTCTGGATCCTTTTCGTCCATGCAAATCTGCCTGAAAATTCCAGAGAACCGTTTCTCTAAGGATCTTTTCAGTGCCCTGACTATAGTTACGGCCTGGGGCATTTGTACTTCCATCTTTATAAGATGATTCTTCAAGTCCAGAACAGTGGGGACCACCATGCTAATAGTCACCTGATGATCACCTTCTGTAAGGTCTGTTGCATCAGAAAAAGGCTCAAGCAAAGCACAAAGGTCTTTCAGCTGAGCCCACTCTCGGGTTGAAAACACTAAATTCTCTGTATTGCTGCACATTTCAGTGATGGCCCCGTGGTCAAGTGTGATCAGAGCTTTTAACTGTCTGTAGGTGCTATTCCAGCGGGTGTTGTTTCCTGCTGGGATGGACTTATTGGAGCCAAAGTGTGCCTCAAACAAGTCTTTGTGGTTACTACTGCTGTGCAGCAGGTTTGTAAACTTGCTGGCTTTGGCAATGGCTCTAGCTATTGCCTTTACCTCTTTCATCCCATCACTGATTACAAGTTGCAGCGAGTGGGCGAAGCAAGAAAGACGTTCACCCGTTGACCATGGATCAGAACCTTCTGCATCCTCCCACATTGTTTCATCATCGAGGTCATCACTGCTGTCACCTTCAGGGTGCTCTACTTCTGGCATCCTGACTTTAAAGGCCCGCTTCATATTGGATGCATTATCCGTCAGAATGTAGCTTATTTTATGGCCAATGCCATACTCCTCAACTATTCTGTCAAATGCTGAGGCGATTCGTTCGCCGCAGTGCTTCC
Source organism: Mchenga conophoros (assembly GCF_057382185.1). NCBI lineage: Eukaryota > Metazoa > Chordata > Actinopteri > Cichliformes > Cichlidae > Mchenga > Mchenga conophoros. The sequence goes on from NC_140546.1 coordinate 36,345,369, forward strand.
CTGTGAAACGCCTACAGTCAGGCAAAAATGATTGTAAACTGTAAGAGTCCTTGTTCTTGCAGGCAGCATGAGCAGTAACTCCCAGGAAAGTACGAAGCCTCCGGTCAGACCAGAGGTCTGTTGTTATTGCTACATTTGGCTGGACTTCCAGGGCTTTGATTATGTCACCCTTCAATTTAGTGACAAGGTGAGGTATCAGCTTCTCTGTCAAAGTGGTTCTAGACACAGGAGTGTATTTGCTATCCAAGACATTCAGGAAGTGTCTAAAATGTGGATTCTCAACGATAGACAGGGGGAGAGAGCATCCAACTATAAGGTCCACTTCCTTACTCCCATCCTCCCTTCCTTATCTTTTAGAAAAGAGCTTGTTAAAAAGCCAGGTGGTTTGTTTCAGAATTCACTAATGAAAGAACTCTGTATTCTATGTCTAGGAGTGTATTTTGCTGGGATGATCATAAATTGTAACTGAAGAGATAAACTACACAAAGGATCCTTCTTTGCTCACAAGGCAGGAAGACATTTCCTTATTTGGTCTGTACCGGTTTGAACTGAGAACCTGCTGACACACGAACCTTTTTTCCTCTATATAAGCTGTTGTGTACTAAATAAACCTTTGAGTTGATTATGGGAAAGCAACCTGAAGCAGTCTGTGTTTCCTTGTTCTCCCAAGCTACTCCCGGCGCTGTAACTAACCCGCTGAACGGCATACCTGAGTGTTACTTTGAATAATTAGGAGTCTTATAAGGAAAGGACAAAACTCTGCTTATCGCTCACGCCACGGAGGAAACCCGGGATGGAAATTTCCTTCAACCGCTATCACTGATGTTGCAGATCCTGCCTTGTACTCCAAGTACCTACAAAACAGGGAAATAGGAATCTGTAAAACATCGGTTTCTATTCAACCACAAAAACTACTGTATCTTACAAGCACAGTAATTTTAAACCTATCAATGAGGGCAGACCTTTGCATACAAAATAACCTAATCTAATCCAGTGTGACACATATAGATCATTAGGCACAACTAGTAATAATGAAAATACTGGAGTGTTCAGGGTTGCAAGACCTTAAATAAGAAGAACAGAAAAACACTTGAATGGAATCTACAAAAGACAAAATGTCTGTGCATTAACTTTGCAGGTTGCATTAAGCCTCCTCCTGCCAGTCAGCTATCAGACACAGCTGTATTGACAAGAAATGAACTACTCAATAAAGTCTGAAGTTACACCAATACAAAATAACTGTGTCTAATAATGCTAAAATAGCCCCTACACACTGGACTGGTTTAGTAGGGCAACATAGTAGAAAACACCTAAGAAAGTCATAGTCAAAGGTCTTTAAGTTCGATTTAAGAACCTTAGGACTCAGTTTTGCGATCCGTGCTATCTGAACCAGAGCCATAGACCGCTCTGATCAGGGGCCCGTTCTTCGTACCTCGCTAAGTAGGTTAGCCGGATTAGATTGTTGACGATTTCGCGTGATCCTGGATCAGTCGGTTCCCCGAAGCTCATCCGGGACTTGCTGTCATAGCAACAGAGCCGTAAGCGTAAACCTGCTCGGGAGCAGGTTTACTTTATGTAAACAGGATTAGATCGCGGCCACGCAGGTATGTCCGCTTCATTTATACGAAAGCAACAGCGATATTTTTCCACTGTTTCACCATAAATAAATAACATCAATGTAACTGAAGATAATGCAGCACCTGATCCTTTTATTGATGTCACACAGATACATACAGGTCATTTCCTAAAAAAGGGAAATGAACTATTAACATTCTATTACATGTATGTGATTATTACAGATGTAATTCATATTTCAGAGTAGTAATTGTAAATTACTTCGTGTAATCAAGATGAGAGACCACGGCTATAAAAGCGAAGGTGGATTTGGGAAGCCTGTCGCAGCCATGTCCTGTCCGTATACGCGACCAACCCATTGCGGAAGGTGCAAGATTGATAAGGAGAGTCCTCAGAATTCAGCGTATATTGCGGGATAGACAGGATCCTTTAGCTCAGCGCGACAGTGTGCTCATAGAGAGATATCGATATTCCCGTGAGGGTATTATTTACTTAACCAACTTGTTGACGAGGGGGTGCAGGACCACCACCTGTCTTTTTTTCCTCTGCCCTTTTCTTGGTTGCTGTTATGAACAAACTAACAGAGTATTACAGGCCAGTATTACCTTGCCAAGAGACGCAAAGCAATCTAAGAGATAAATATTACCATTCTGTAGAATACTCCTGTATTCCACTTTTACTTGTTCCCATGTTCTTGTGGGTCCTGTTGTGGCTCTAATGTGAAAGGGGATATAATATAACATATTATAATATAATATAATGCCATATGATATTGGACAATATAGTGTCATATGATAGATCTACCCTACCGCCTACTGGTGTTGGCCAGAGGGGCCGATGGCGCGATATGGCAGCCTGGCTACAACCGTAGCTGCCTCCACCAGTGTGTGAATGTGGGAGTGAATGAATAGTGGTATCGTAAAGCGCTTTGGATGCCTTGGAAAGCGCTATATAAATCCAATCCATTATTATTATTATTATTAAATTACCTACGAGTTTGATTTGTCAGCAACTTTCTGCCAGCCCTCTCTCCTTGCTTTTGCAGCCTTTGCAGTGTTCTCTTGCGTTTTAATTAAACTCTGAAACTCCTGTAATCCCTCACTCATGAGTTCTTGCTCTGCTGCCGGAAAATACCGAGCACGCCCCTTCGACATTTTCGCCGACCAATCAGCGGGTTGCCGATCAATGTTTCTACTATCGATGCGTAGCCCCTTTTACGACACCCAGTGATGTCACATTCCTGCGTCCAGCTGTAGTAATCGTCAACAGCAGGTGTGTTCGGGGAACCGGATTAGCGAGCTCACGGTTAGCGCGATGATTTGATCTTGGATGTGTCATTTGATCTTGGATGTAGTAAGCGACGTACGAAGAACGGGCCCCTGGTCTTCACTGTCAAGAACGCCGCTGTTAGCCGAGCAATGTTATAGGGACACTCTTGAAACGCCCGTCCTTACGAGTCAGCAACCACATAAATATGCCCATTAAAGTCCACAACAAACCACACCATACCAGCCCTTAAAGTGCTCACTGAAATGGTTTCAATATATTTCTGCTCAATGAATTCACCAAAATACCTAAAGTTAATGAAAATTGTTTAAGTAGCTGATAGCCACTGCTAGCGCTAGCTACCTGTACATAGCATGTAATGTAACGTTAAGTTAAAGTTAAGTCTGCAGGGACGGTTGCAAAAAACTGTCCCTACATAATTTATAATGTTTGAAGAACACATTATAAATAACAATATTACATAAACATGACCTGGTCATCTGAGGTTGGAAAGGTAGTTAGAAGAGTTTGAAGATGGATAGATGGCTACCGGCTAGCTTACCTTTGAGGGTGTTTGCGCTCCAGGTGCCTGGTGAAGGTTGAGGTAGTCCCGGCTGTCTCGGTCAAGGAGACTTTACAAAACCTGCACTTTGCCGAATGCTTCTTTTTTGCATTTACCAAAAACTCTTTGTGTTCTATGAACGCAACCTTTATGACAGACGAAGTCGCTGACATTTCTGTAACTGACCGGGCATACTGCTCAATCTAACGGGTTGCATTTAGTTGTGTTTATTTAGTATTTATTTATTTATTGTCATTGTCAAGAACAATGAAATTGCGTTTGGGGCTTCCATACAACCCAAAAAAAGAAGAAAATAATAAATACCCCTTAAAACCCAAGTGTACATATTTAACCCAGTGTGACTCCAATGCAATAAGACAATCCTTAGCAATAATGTTCGTAGAAATTCAGACAAAGACCTGAGAAACATGACAAAATACAACAATGCAACCCATTCAATATTATTGTACTGTGAGATATGATATCAGATATGATAGTTATCTATTTAAGAAAGAGGGGGGGGGCAGGAGGGGGAAGAGAATAAAGATATGATGCACCAATGCAGACCAGTTCATTGCTATTAAGAAGTTGGATATGGTTATTGTCCGTGAGAGGGGGGCAGAGAGTTCAGGAGCCTCACAGCCTGTGGATACAGGCTGTTGGCCAGTCTGGATGTTCTGGCCTGTATAGACCTGTACCTTCTCCCTGAGGGCAGCAGATGGAAAAGGTGGCGCGCAGGGTGATGTTGGTCCCGCAGGATACTGTGCACCCTCCTCAGACAGCGAGTGGGGAAGATATTACTGATCTCTGGCAGACTTGTTCCAATAATTCTGCCAGCTTCTTTCACCACCCGCTGGAGTGCTTGCTGATCGGCCTTGGTGCAGCTGGGGAACCACACTAGAAATCCATACGTCAGAACGCTGCTGATGGCACAGTTGTAGAAGTTCAACATCAGAGATCTGGGAATGTGTGCGCTCCGCAGTCTCCTCAGGTAGTAGAGGCGCTGTTGGGCCTTCCGTACAACTGAGGTGATATGGTTGCCCCAGGACAGGTCTTCGGTCACAGTTACCCCCAAGAATTTAAAACTGCTCACCCTCTCCACCGCCTCACTGCCAATGAAGAGAGGCAGATGGTTGTTATGGCCCCTCTTCCGGAAATCTACAATGATCTCCTTGGTCTTTTTGGTGTTTAAGACCAAGTTATTGTCGTGGCACCATGACTCTAGTTGTTGCACCTCTGTCCTATAGTTTGTCTCATCATTGTTGGATATAAGTCCGAGCACTGTAGTGTCATCTGCAAACTTAACAATGAGATTGGACGCGCAGGAGGAAATACAGTTTGAAGGGCGCGAAAGGCGAAATAATAAAATGCCACAATGTGGAGGGATTTGAGCATGGCTGAGCCACTGTGTGTCGCTGTGTGACAGCTGAGCAGCGAAAGGAAATTAATTGAGGAGCCGGCTCTCGCTCAATGGGAGTCGACTATTCTGATTCACTACAAAGCACTCTCTAAGCACGGCTCTCAGAGCTAAAGCTTTTGCGCATGATACATTATCGAACGTTACGCTGTGTGTGATGGATACTGTTGACTCCAAATCTCCCGACCACTATGCTGACCTGAGACAGCAAGACAGCGAGACCAAGACAAGACCGAGACCAAAGTACGTCGAGACCAAGACAAGACCGAGACCAAAGTACGTCGAGACCAAGACAAGACCGAGACAAAAGTACGTTGAGACCAAGACTAGACCAAGACCACGTAAAAGTGGTCTCGAGACATCCAACTCTAGTCGTAGCAAAACTACAACTCCCATAAGTCTGTGGGATTCTTGGGTACTGGCGCCATGGCTGAATCAGGCTCCTCCCGGGCACACAAGGGCGCTGATGGGGAGGAACCCATGCAGTTAGGCGGCTCCCACATTACGGCTGCAGAGCGCCAGCGCAGGATTTCGGCCGGTGAGTGCCTCTATTGCAGCCGTAAGGCACATGTCGTAACCACCTGCCCTTAGCTGATCACCTCGGTTCACAATTGGACCCCCTGCCTCATGCTCTGTGCGTTACCGGCCTATCAAGGCAACGCCTCGCAGACATCACACTTGTCACGGAACCAGTAGTGCTCCCTCTCTCAGGCAACCATTCAGAGGAGATCTGATTTTTGGTGTTTAAAGCTACTCGGATCCCACTGCAACAGCACAACCCTCACATCAATTGGCTTAAGGGATGCATCACTGGGTGGGGGGAGGAATTCCACATGCCCTGCCTCAAGGGTGCCTCACCTCCAGGCACAGAAACACCATAATCAGCTGACTTATCCAATGTTCCCTCCATTTATCACAACCTCGCTGAGGTGTTTCAAAAAGCTGGAGCCCAGTCTCTACCCTCGCATAGGCCTTATGACCCTGCCATAGATCTGCTTCCCGGAGCTCCGTTACAAACCAGTTGGCTCTATAGTCTCTCGCTACCTGAACAAGAGGCTATGGAGAAATACATCACTGAATCCCTTGCCGCCGGCCTCATTTGCGCCTCCACCTCACCAGTCGCAGCTGGCTTCTTTTTCATTGAAAAGAGAGATAAAATCCTCCAGCTGTGCATAGACTATCGCGGACTGAATAAAATCATGGTCAAGAACGAGTACCCACTCCCTCTCCTCACATCCGCCTTTGAGCTCCTCCAGAGGGCGACTGTTTTCACCAAATTAGATCTGCGAAATGCCTACCATCTGGTTCGGATACGCGAATGGGACGAATGGAAGACCGCCTTCAACACACACCTCGGGCACTTTGAGTACTTAGTCATGCCATTCGGTCTCACCAATGCCCCATCAGTTTTCCAAGCCTTGGTGAATAATGTGCTCAGAGACTTCATTAACCGGTTTGTTTTTGTGTACCTAGATGATATCTTGATTTTTTTCCAAAGCTCAGCCCAAACACGAGAACCATATCAGGCAGGTTCTTTAATGTCTCCTCGAAAACCGGCTATTCGTCAAGGGAGAGAAGTGTGAGTTTCACATTCCTACCGTCGCTTTTATGGGCTACATAATCGACCAGGGACCCGGTGAAAGTAAAAGCTGTTGTGGAGTGGCCAGAACCGCCAAATCGGCGTCAGCTGCAGCGCTTCCTCGGATTTGCTAACTTCGACAGATGGTTTATCCAGGACTTTAATCGAGTTGCTTTGCCTATGACACAACTAACCTCTCCCAAACCTCTCCCAAACGTCCTTTTCAGTGGAACGATGCAGCTTTTCAGGAACTCAATAAACGGTTTGCTGCGGCTCCTTAATTCAGATCAAACTGAGGTTACTGTACTCCGCCCTGAAAATCTTAGGAATATGGTATCTAACCAGATTCTTACTCTGCAAGGTCAAGGTCAAGGTCAAGGTTCTTTATTTGTCACATGCATAGTTATACAAGTATAACACACAGTGAAATGTAGCCTGACACGCTCCTCGACATGTGCAAAAAAATTGGGGGGGGGGGGGGGGGGGGGGTAGAGGAAAAACATTATATATATATATATATATATATATATATATGTAGTATATACATTGGGTGAATGTGCAGTAGTAGCAGCAAGCAGGTGAATTCTGTACATTAATATGAATAGACATCTGACTGCATGGCATTACCTTGGCCTCCAGTAACACTGTGAGGAACCTTGGAGTCATTTTTGTCCTTCAATGCACATATTAAACAAATATGTAGGACTACTGTGTTCCATTTGTCCTGATTAGAGATCAGGATGTCTTAAAAACTCCCTGAAAAGTCTTCAGTTAATCCAAAACGCTGCAGCAAGAGTCCTGACAGGGACTAGAAAGAGAGAGCATATTTCTCCTGTATTGGCTTCCCTTCATTGGCTTCCTGTTAAATCCAGAATTCAAAATCCTGCTCCTCACATACAAGGTCTTAAATAATCAGGCCCCATCTTATCTTAATGACCTTGTAGTACCATATCACCCTATTAGAGCACTTCGCTCTTGCTCTGCAGGCCTACTTGCTGTTCCTAGAGTATTTAAAAGTAGAATGGGAGGCAGAGCCTTCAGTTTTCAAATGGTAAATGGCCTGTATTTGTATAGCGCTTTTCTAGTCCCTAAGGACCCCAAAGCGCTTTACACAACCTGTCATCCACCCATTCACACACTGGTGATGGCAGCTACATTGTAGCCACAGCCACCCTGGGGCGCACTGACAGAGGCGAGGCTGCCGGACACTGGCGCCACCGGGCCCTCTGACCACCACCAGTAGGCAACGGGTGAAGTGTCTTGCCCAAGGACACAACGACCAAGACTGTCCAAGCCGGGGCTCGAACCGGCAACCTTCCGATTGCAAGGCGAACTCCCAACTCTTGAGCCACGATCGCCCGCTCAGGAGACAGACACTATCTCTACTTTTAAGATTAGATTTTCCTTTTTGCTAAAGCATATAGTTAGGGCTGGACCAGGTGACCCTGAATCCTCCCTTAGTTATGCTGCAATAGGTGTAGGCTGCCAGGGGATTCCCATGATGCACTGGGTGTTTCTACCTCACTCACTATGTGTTAACAGACCTCTCTGCACTGAATCATACTTGTTATTAATCTCTGTCTCTCTTTCACAGCATGTCTTTATCCTGTCTTCCTTCTCTCACGTGTTACTGTAATCCGATTACCGTTACTTTCCCGTAGGAACGCTGCGTTACTGCGTTACTAAAACCGTGAGAGGACTTTGAGTGTCTCATGACAGTGACGTAAGCGAGTGCGACGTTCGTGACAACAGCTGTGTGCAGATCAACAATGGATCATATATCGAGTGCAGAGAGAGTATGAGCGTGCAGCGTTTAAAGCGTGGAAGTACTGACCTTACTTTGAGTTTGATTCCATAAAAAGTGACAAAAACATTAGTGTCCGCTGTGCGTGGGAAGAAAACTTCTTTTTACAGCGAAAAAAAACACCTAAACTTCCGAGCAAGCACCGAGTAGCTACGACGTAATGGGAAACTCACAGAGAAACTCACGGATTCTTCAACTGACCGCGGCACACCTGCACCAGGGTAAACCTCCGCCTACCCCACTCCTGCTTTACAGGTGAAAATAGAGCAACAGGACCGCTGAGTCTTTGACTTTATTTATTTTCTACTGTGTTTTACTTGCATCTATTTGAAAGACTGAGTGTAAACACAAAAAAATATTTTATTTTATGTGCTGGAATGTGCAGAAAATAGGTTTAAATGTTAAACTAATTTCTTCCAGTCAGAGAATGTTGCATATAATTAAATTTTTGCTTGATGCATAAAGTTAAAAGGTTAAAACTAATAAAACAAGTTTAAAAAAAGAGACTTTTCCATTTGATTACATTTTGTATGATGGATTATGCAGAAAAAGTAGAATTGGGCTGAAAGATCTATCACTTTATCACCTATTCTGTCATGGTCCGGAGTCCGTGTTTATGTTTAGTTTATTAGTATTCTGTGGTTTTGGTTGCCTTGGGTGTTTGTACTCTTCTGTTTCATGGTTCATGTTCCTATGTTCTGTGTCTCCCAGTCTGTGTTAAGTTGGTGTGTTATGTCATTGCGTGTATGTGTTTCCTGTTTTATTGTGAAGGTCTGCGTCTTATGTGAGTGTTTTCAGTTTGCCTCCCTAGTCTCGTCACGTTAATCACTCCCAGCTGTGTTCCCTACCTGTGTGTAATCTCCCTGTGTTCTCTGAGTGTATTTAAGTTGTGTCTTCTGTCATAGTAGTTGCTGGTTCGTCTGTGTTGTTTCCCCTCGGTCTCCATGTATCTCTCCATGTGTATTTCCCCGGATCTCCCTGCATCTTCATTTCTGGTTTGTTTTGTTAGTTTTACCCAGTTTAGGTTCCAGTTTCATGTTCCCTGCGCCTTTGTTGTTTGTTTTTCCCTTCGTTAATAAACACTCACCTGCACCAGAGCTGCCGCGTCCAGGTCCTAAATATTCCACACGGCTTGCCCCGGCAAACCGTGACATATTCAGGTTGTAAATCGTGTTTTTAAAAAGTAACTAAGTAACTAAGTAATTAATTACTTTTGAAAATAAGTAATCAGTAAAGTAATGGGATTACTTTTGGGGGGGAAGTAATCAGTAATTAGTTACTGATTACTTTTTTCAAGTAACTTGACCAACACCGCAGATGGCCCTGCCCCTCCCTGAGCCTGGTTCTGCCAGAGGTTTCTTCCTTTATGTTTAGATTTATGTTTCTGAACATGGAAGCATAGAATGAACCGCACTGCTAATGTTCTTATATAAAAATTCAGCTTTGACACTGTTCTTAAATCTATTGGTAATCCTCATCATGGACGAGTGGTTTTCCAAATAAATTACCAGTCACAACAGCAACAATAACATACATGTCAGCATACATGGGTCATTACTTGATAAATGGCACCTGTGTGATTAATTTTATTAATACTCTGCACAAAATTTTTGTGCTGTGAGAGGGACACTCCAAATGCAATCACATATATATGTCATGCAAAAAGTTCCCAACCTAATGCTGCAGTCTTTATTTATTTAGTGTGTTTGTTAGTTAGTTAGCCTGTCATGGGTGCAAAACCTCAATGTGCTGAAAGGTAGGAGACAATTAACACATTATTAGTGTCAACCCAGTCCTAATGAGTGACTATGCAAACAGCGCTTGCAGCATCCATGGACTCCAATCAGGAGATTTTCAGAAACTAAGATCTATTTTGTATACAGTGGAACCCCGACTTACGAATACCCCATTTAACGCAATGCCTTCCGAATCATGTGACAACCCACTTGGCCTTCATACTTGCGCTTCGCTGTTCCACTTGAATGACGTATTGTTGTTGAAGTTAGCAATTAGCCTATAGCCTATCGTTCACACAAAAGGTGCGATGGGTGCTTCGACTTGCGAAAATTTTCGACTTACGGAATTAATTCGTTCACGAGGGTCTTTCGTAAGTCGGGGTTCTACTGTATTTTCTTTATAATTTTTTGTGACTGTGCAGTCAAAGCAACATGATCATGATGTGACACGTCTGAATGTAGGAAATAAACCACGTGAAAATTTTCAGAAAAAATATGCAGGAACCAGCTGAAGCCCTTCCTGACTTTTTCAAGACTCATGACAAATAAATATATGAAGAGTTAATTAGTAAAAGGTGTTATACAAATGCTCAAACAGCACTTTTACTAATTATGTATGGACTGAATAATTTAAAAATGCAGTCCCCTGCAGGCACCTGCTTGAATTGTTGTTACACTGAAAGGGCAATAAAAAAATATTAACACTGCACATTTCCAAAGCTCAGCCCAAAACTCACTGTCTGTGCCCAGCTGTGGTAAATGGACTGATTCTTATATAGCACTTTTCTACTCTCATGGAGCACTCAAAGGCTGTGATTTTAACATATGTACACAGCCCACGTTGGAGAATCATTGTCAGAAAGTATTGTGATGATGAGTGGTGAGTATGCACTTTGGGCTGAGGAGATTGGATTCATCTTGTTAGACTGGATAGATTTATGTCCACTGCATGGGGTGGGACAAAAAAGCGCTGATCAATAAAAAAAAGAGAAGAGAGAGGAGACGTGTGCAGAATCAGGGCCAGAATCTAAGTTTTGGGCTGAGGCATTAGCGAGGGGTATGGGAACTGCGTGCAACTTTTAGTGCTGCTGACAGTGGAGAGTGTTTCCTGTGCTAGGAGGGGGAACATTCACAGGCTGTGCCACCAGGTCTGGTATTTAAATATAGATATGTATGGCATCCACAGGAAAGTCTCAGCTCGGAGTTCACAAAAATAATTTCATGACCACCAAATGCGACAACAATTAAAGAGCAGGTTAACAGAGTCTGTGAAAAGTAACTGAAAGGCAACTGTTAAGAAAATGCCCTTTTGGGTGAGACAGGCCCACAGGCCCTGCATGCAAGTGTACTAACACACATACATGTAATGAAGAACAGCTTACACTATAGCACACACTATACATGCGCCTATATCTCTCATTGGTGTTAAAATAGGGAAAACTTTTGTTATCAAATGCTGAATTTATCCACTGCTGACATTTAACTCTCCAGCTTGCAGGACAATAGGTGAAACGTTTGTGAAAACAGAGGAAAAAGAGAGAGAGAGAGAGTCTGATATGACCAAGCAGTGATCAGACAATAAATTTAGTTGGTAATACAATAAATTGTGAGATGCTTTCTGCTTGATTGATTTCTGTTGACCTGTCAACTTAGCGCATTATGAGCTGATATGCAAATTCATCATCATCATCATTTATTTATTTATATAGCACTTTAAAAACACACCTGGTAGACCAAATTGCTGACCAATACTAATATGCACGTAGTAATAAAACCAGACATAGCAATAAAATTAAAAAAGACAATAAAAAAAAATATCAGTTACCCGCAGAGTTAAAAGCCAGGTAATAAAAATAGGTTTTTAATGAAGACTTAAAAACTGGCACTGATGCAGCCTGTCTAATATGGAGAGGAAGGTTATTCCAAAGCATCGGCGCTGCAACAGAGAACGCTCGGTCTCCTCTAAGTTTCAGCCGTGACTTTGGGACCGAAAGCAGCAACTGCTCAGCTGACCGAAGGGAACGAGTGGGGATGTGGGGCTTCAACAAGTCAGACAAATAAACAGGTGCCAGACCATTTAGAGATTTAAAAGCCAATAAAAGGACTTTAAAACGGATCCTAAATTCAATTGGAAGCCAGTGTAAAGAGGCCAAAATCGGAGTGATGTGATCAAATTTTCTTCTGCCAGTTAAAAATCGTGCCGCAGCATTTTGCACTAATTGCAAGCGTGACAAAGTGCCCTGCCCAACCCCTGTTAAAAGAGAATTGCAATAATCTAAACGTGAGGTAATAAAGGCATGAATAACTCTTTCCAAGTCACGCTTGGAAAGAAAGGGCTTAACCTTTGATAAACGTCTGAGGTGATAAAATGCTGATTTTACCACCCCGTTTACATGGTCATCAAAGGTGAGTGCAGAATCAATTTTAACTCCGAGATTTGTGATCGAACTCTTTAGTTGGGAAGTCAAAGCTGCAAGATCAACATCCGGAGTATGAGAAGAACAATTTGGGCCAAATAAAATTGATTCTGTCTTCCAATCATTAAAATTTTAAAAGTTTTTTTGCCATCCATGCTTTGACATCAGTAAGGCAGTCAAGCAGAGGTCCAGTTGGGAGACTATCAGAATGACTAAAAGGTAAGTAGAGCTGGCAATCATCTGCGTATAGATGGAATGGCACTTTATGCTTTCGGAAAATCGCACCAAGAGGCAAGAGGTACAATGAAAACAATAACGGCCCAAGAATAGATCCCTGTGGCACACCCCAAAGCAGAGGGGCCACAGAGGATGAAGCCGACCCCAACTTAACACAAAATGTCCTATTTAAAAGATAGGACTTTAACCACAAAAGTGCCGAACCAGAAATTCCCACACAGTGCTGCAAGCGGGAGATCAGCAAATCGTGATCCACAGTGTCAAATGCAGCGGTCATGTCCAACAAGACCAGCACTGCATATTTACCACGGTCTGTCGCTATCAGGATGTCATTCATAACTTTTACGAGGGCTGTCTCCGTACTGTGGAATGGCTTAAAGCAGGACTGAAAGATTTCTGACAATTTAGAGCAGTGGTTCTTAACCTGGGTTCGATCGAACCCTAGGGGTTCGGTGAGTCTGTCTCAGGGGTTGGATGACTCAATTGTTGACAAACAGAGAAGTTGTTTTGATGCAATAACTGATGCAAGACTCTGCTTCTATTTCCTGCAGGTTGAAGCCAGGTGATTGGATCCTTGTCCGAGTACTCCAAAGAAAAAATTGGTGCTCACCACGGTGGGAGGGTCCATACCAAGTGCTTCTGACCACTCCAACTACCTGCAAAATAGTGGAAAGACCTTCCTGGATACACCAATGCCACTGCAAGAAAGTTGAGGTCCCAGAGGATTCCACTTCCTTCACAGAAATCAACTAGTAAGGGAAAGTTTCACCCTCGCTTGGTTGCTTCAGTGGTGAGGGTAAAGTGAATAGAATAGAGTAATCCTTTAATTGTCCCACAAGGGGAAATTTGGTTGCTGATTGAGCATTGCTCGCACTTCCACCTCCAGCCATTGGCCAACTCTAGGGTAACCAAGCAGTAGGGTGTGACGGACCTGTACGCAGCCATGGGAAGGTGGACCCTCTTGGTTACCTTGACTACGATGCTTACCCTTACAGGCCGAAATTATATGATGCCGAAAACAGCTGAACCACGAGGCAGACTGAAAAGATGGACGCATGACAACTCCCACCTAAGAGACATGATACAAGACCACATCCACCCTTGGATGAACAATGCCTGGTACCGCTATATCCATGACAAGACCAGGGCAGAATCGGAAAATACAGACCGCCGGAGCAGGAGAAGGTGCCCCTGTGAACACGACTGGACCATCTAACGGCACGTACTGGGTGCAAGGAATGGCCTGGCTATGTGGACAACGGGCATATTTCATACTGCCCCCAGGCTGGACAGGAACATGTGCTTCCATATTCCTGTCAGACCACACTTTCAGGATGACCACAGTAAACACCACTTCTACAGTACGCCGGAAAAGAAGATCAACGCTCCCCAAAATTCAGCCACATGACCCAATATGGGGGAGCGACGTACCCAAGGAATTCAAAATGTGGACTACCAGACAGAAAGTACTTCATTCATTGTTCCCCTGGGTGGGAACCGGAAAAAACATGCTGAGGATTGAAACTCTGGACTACCGTTTTGGACTTTTCCTGAACGCTTTGTGTAAGATCAACAAACAGCAGGACCAGGAAATTGATGCATTACGGATCGCAGTGATGCAACATCGAGTAGCTCTGGACATGATACTAGCAGAGAAAGCGGGACTTTGTGTCCTCTTCAACAACACCTGCTGCACTTACATACCAGACAATGTACACTCATCAAACATGACTGACGCCCTGAACGCCTTGAGACAGATCCAGGAGGCCCAAAATCAGGACTATGTAAGTGATACAAGTGACTGGTTTTCTTGGCTTTACACTGGTTCCTGGCTACAGGTGCTAAAAAGATTACTCAATGGAGTTGGAGTATTTTTACTTTTATTTTGTGTTTTTGTAACATGTATACTGCCATGTCTAAAACTCATGATTAACTGCATAATTGTTTCCACTGTCGCTGCATACATAGCCGTGACAAATGATGATGATGATGATGATGACCCCGACCTGTTGGAACATGAAGACTTAATGATGATGTGGCAGAAAATGTACAACAAGATGTTACATACTGATATCTCACTCAAAAGTTATACGTGACATGCAGGAGGGAATGTCAATGGAGAATTGTACTTAGTAGTCAGTATAAACTTTTAATGATATAAGTCTGCATGTGATAGAATACTGCATGATGACCTTTTGATGACTCAGACTGTTGTTCACTACAAGACTTGTTCTGTTCCCTCTTATCATACAATAGAGCAGTTTCTTCTTCCAGCAATAATAAGAGCTGAACAAGCAGTTTCCCTCCCTATCAGGAAGAGGAGCCGCTTCCCACAGACTCTCTCTCACACACACACACACACACACACACACACACACACACACATGCTCACGCATCAACATCTCACTGATATGAACAAACGTATTTACTGTTGTATTACCCTTGTATGTAAATAAAGACCAGAGCAGTAAGAGCGCGAGTCCCTGAGCCCCCACTGTCGTGCGAGTGCTCTGTGGCTGCCCTTGCTGCAAGTAAAACTGTGTGTTTCTCCTCTCTGACTCTCAGCTGAAGAAGTTTCTTTAGAATACATCTCTTGACAAAAAAGAAATCCTCATTTCCGCTGTTCAACGTCTAAGAATTTTTATCTTTCACAGATGGTGCCAAATTGCAAAAAGTCTCCAATAAAACTTGTTCAGTTCTTCTGGATCATTTACATTAGAATGAAACTTTCATCACTTGTTGATGATGATATAAGAGACGTCCTTCAACAAACTAACAGCAACCACAATCTTTGCCCATTTTTTAAACCTTTCTTAGTGAATGCCATTGATGTGTGTTGTCGTTTAAAAAAATAAATCACAGATTTGTCTGTGTGAAAAGTGTACAATTGTTGTGGTTTCAGTTATATTTTGTCCACAAGCAGTGTTATGTTTGGCACTATCTTGTAGCCCAGAGTCATCTCTCTCTGTGGCTTCCTCCACTACACACACTCCTCCCACCAGTCTCTTCTGTCGCTGTAAAAGGGGAGAGAGTCGTTAGTCCCATCATAATCACCTGTTCCCTCTGACATTCCGCACCTCACTTACTGGGAGCCGCATCAATAGGGGAGGGACTGCTGGAGGTGATGGCAACCGGGATACGTCCACCATGAGTGCCCGTGGTCGGACGTGGGACAGGTGTTCCATGTTGCCAGCCCTAAAACACCCTCCCTTGGTCTTAGAGGGATGTAAAGTATAGTGGTAAGGTGCCAGGCTATGATGGATTCGTACTGCACACAGACCAAACCCTGGTTTGGCCTGCATGGGGCATTGTTGGAGGCAAAGTGGGTGGAGGTTAGGTGTATTCATCGGGACATAAACAAATATCCTATAGTGCTGCGACAAATTAAAAAGGGCATATGGGATATGATAAAACTCTGGAGTGAATAAAAGCCTGATTTTCAGGTGGATGTGTGTTGATGCTGTGTTTCCTGCTCCAGGCTGGGGGCCAGCACCTGCCACCACAAGCACCCACATCCCAAGACCATTAGGCAGCACCCACTCCAGCTCTCCATCGCCACCAACTCAGGAAGACACACAGACAGAGGCCACCACACACCAGTAGTCCCAGCAACCATCCTCATCCACCCACAAGGCAAACAGGGAAACGAGACTATAGCCTATGGAGTGCCAGGACTGCCATAATGAATTAATTAAATACACCATTAAATAATTAATTAAATGTGGCAATAATTAATTACAATTGGAATTAATTAATTAAATAAATAGTTATGACACATGTAATTAATTAATTATTGACACATTTAATTAATTATTTATGTATTTCACATTTTAATTAATTATTGACACATTTAATTAATTATTTAATGATATATTTATTTATTTCATTTTGGCAGTCCTGGCGCCTGGCTCTCATCATGAAATAATTTTATCTGTCAGCCTCACCCATCAAACTCAGGGGGCGGGGTTAACGCTGCCCATGCAGCTTCTCTAACATTTGATTGGTTGCCGTGCAAAGTAAGTCAAAACAGGTCGATCCTAGATAATCGATTGCTTGTGTAGACTTGGGGCAGCCAGGTATCCCAGAATGCAGATCAAATCACAGGCAGCAATGGTGGTGGTGTAGTTTTAAAATACCCGTTTTTCTGTCACCAGCTACACTTTTAACAGTGTTTTAGCCGCGAATGTCGCGACGTACGTCTGGTCAGGTTGTCAACATAGAACATGTTTGCAAAAGTGCTCAGATGTTTTCAGAGATTTCACTACCTCTGCTAACAGTTAGCATGCAGAGTGCACCCAGGGGGTTACGTTAACCGGTTTGTTTACATATTCCACTCTCCGTGTTCCACATGTTGCATTCGCAGATTCTCATTTTCACCGAACGATCGTCTCTTTCCGCCTGGTCTTGTGTCTCTGTGCTTCTGTAACATAAAGAACGAGCTGAGTTGTTTCTCACGAAACCAGCGATCAGCTCAGCAGACCCTCAGTTTACCTGCATGCATCCTCCTCCTCATTTGTCAGCTGTTTAACACCTGCTGCTAATTCAAGAAACACGCCTACGTTACCTGGTGATAGTCACAGTTTAACTGGGCAGCCGGTGCTCGATATAACGCAATGTCAGCGCATTTTTCTGCACAAGATAAGTAAATATAGTGTTTTCCCCGAGCGCAGAGCTGCTGGAGCTTGTTTCCTTACAGAGCACTTTATAGGCGAACAGCTTCATCAGCGACTGATGTCCAATCACCGGCACACAGCTTTGAAACCTCAGCTGAGTTTTAGCTCTCAGTGGTTAAACGCTGGATTTCATTTAAGGCAGACTGAGTCTATGTTTGACGTTTTTTATATCTAATCTTCCTTTTCAAACATTTAAACAGCAGCTCGGACACTCTCCGTCGTTGTGTCCGTGGTCAAGACTCTTCACCTACCGCCTACTAGTGACGGCCCGAGGGGCCGATGGTGCGATATGGCAC
Organism: Mchenga conophoros; assembly: GCF_057382185.1. NCBI lineage: Eukaryota > Metazoa > Chordata > Actinopteri > Cichliformes > Cichlidae > Mchenga > Mchenga conophoros. Next base: position 36,362,931 of record NC_140546.1, read on the forward strand.
CCTCGCCTCTGTCAGTCTGTCCCAGGGCATGCAATCCATTATTATTTAAACCAACTGTTAACTGTATATTTCTGTACATTTACGTATTATGATTCATATTGCCACATTCATTGACCTTGTTTATAGGTAATTTCATTGTGGCTGTAGCTCAGGTGGTAGAGCGGGTCATCTACTGATCGGAAGGTTGGTGGTTCGATCCCTGGCTTCCCCAGTCTGCAAATATCCCAAATATCCTTGGGCAAGATACTAACCCCAAATTGCTCTCCGATGCATCCATCGGAGTATGAAAGTGTGTGTGAATGTTACTTAGAAAGCACTTAGAAAAATGTGCTTGTGAATGGGTGAATGTACAAGTTGTGTAGAGCGCTTTGAGTGCTCAGAAAGAGTAGAAAAGCGCTATATAAGAACCAGTCCATTTACCATTGTTTGATCATGTTAAAATGTTCCTAATTTAATGTCTAAAAGCACTTGGAAAAGGCAGAATCCCATGTAAAATTAGCGCAACAAACTGTATTGTCATTACTGGAAATAACTGTATTTTTATGAGGAAGTTATTTTCTGTTATTTTACGGTAGTATTTTGGCGCCCGAGCTGCCAGAATATAACCGTTGTTTTAAGATGTTTTTTTTAACAGTGTATCTAAATGCTTAAACTTTATAAAAATATTGTAGTGTCCTATCAGAATACCTGCCAACAATGCTGTCTTTGTCAGGTTTGTCGTATAGACCATCCCCTGCGCTGCTCCTCCTCCTCCTGCAGTTTACTTCACTGTTGGGACTAATTCATGAAAAGTGCTACGTATTAAATATACACATGGAGTACTACATAGTATATATAGTATCTGTCATCATAAATTGGTAACCCACTTAACGGATTGCACTCACATATGATGCTGGTCTGATGCCTTCTGGACCAAGTAGAAGCTTATTGTTAGTTTTTGTTGTTACTTCACTGCTTCATTTTCAAGGACGCTTTATTGGCTACGTGACTCAATAGCTCAGTGAGTGAAATGTTGTAAAATCACAATGAGAAGGTGCTGCAAAGTCACCAACTCCATCAAGCTTGATTTGCATAGTTAAAAAAATATTGCAACAGTAAAATATGAAGTTTGTTGTTAATTTGCTGTGGATAAATGACTAAGGTACCAGTTTGCTTTCTTCAGCAACATGTCACCACTACTTCACACCTCAGGAAAGTTTAGCCAGAAAATCAGTCCTCGCTTGTTCCATACAATCACTACACATCATGCTAACAATAAGTGTGTGTATGAAGCTTGATATACTTTAATGCTGTGTGCCATAAAGTTTCCAAAACCTGAATAAGCCTTTCTCGAGCCATCATAGCCACACCTCATTATTCACGCCTGGCGTTACCTGATCCCCCTGATAATCACACAATGATCACATCCAAACTAATCATTTACTGACAACAGCTGATTATCTTTTTAACATTGAGCTGTGGCGTTACTCTTACTGCTTTTATTTATTTGCAGCAGAGAAGAAGAAAAGCCTAAAACACTCTTGGTTTTGGCTTGTCATTCTGCACCACATAGGTCATGAGTAGCAGCATGTCATAGATATAAGAAATCTGTAATGGTGTAACAAACAGTACATGAGTTCACACTTCAACACTTAGCGCTCTAGTTTAAGTTTTGGTGCCGCATCTCTTCATGCCTCCTTTTTGCACACTTCACTTGCAACAACTTTGCAAACAGTAGGCATCGCACAAAAGTATGTTGAGCCACACCAACCTACAGTTTTTGATTGGAACCATTTTGACAACAATTCAAAATGTGAAAGTAAACACCAAATGTGTACTGAGTAACTCTACTCTACTCTACTCTCAACATTCTGTCTGGTGCTTGTCCATTAAGAACGATGGATATACACCTACAAAACTATATAGTATGGACATATTTTCTTTTTTCTATGCTGATATGTAGATGAGCTGTGTGTATGTTTGGCAGCATGTAAACATGACTGGACTTGCTTGAGTATATTTGTAATCCTTAGGGTGTTTATAAAAGTGAGGGATATTTGTGTGCTTTGATTTTCTGATTGAATAAAACATAAAAATCAAGTGAAATACATTAATTGTACTTAGGGGTTCACTTCACCCAATTTTCACTGTTTCCTAAAAAGTTACATTCAAACAAAGCAAGTTGTTATATCTAGATGGCACTAAATGCTGCTCGGGTTTTCTAAGCTTCTTTTTTGTGACTTTAAGAAAACAAACAAGCTGAACAAACATTCACACACACATTGGCACTGTGATGGGTGCGTCAGAGAGCAGCTTGGGTTAATATGATGCCCAAGGATAGTTAGCGTGACAAGACTGGAGCAGCCAGTCATCAGTAGATAACCTGCTCTGCCTCTTTAGTTACAGTCACCCCTTTTTTCTGTTATGTAACAGACTGCTATTTTTCAATAAATTGTTCTTGTACAATTATCACAACGCTAGTAGTAGTTTTACCACTATTATGGTAAGACTTCTGTTTACGCTCTACAAGTAATTCTTCCTCTAATGGTTCCATGTTATTTTCTAGCACTGGGCTGACAGCATTATTCTTTTGACTTAGACACAAAGAAATCTCCAGTAGCTTTACTCTTTGACAAAGTTTGTATTGGTAGTGTGCAGCTTTAACCAGCAACTTGTCATGCTTGTCTTATTCTGACGGTTCACTCTTTGTTGACATTTCCTTCTCATGTTGATTCAGCTGCTGTCTCAGCTTTGTCTGGGATGTTTCTTTTCTATCCGGGCAAAAGTCTGGAGAGAATGTCAGCATTATTCATAACTTCACCAAGTTCATAATGTCAACATGAAGTCTCCCTAACCCACCAGGGGCAGATAGCAGTGTTAGTTTGGGGGCTTGTCCATTGAGACAAGGACCCGAGTTGCAGGGTGAGAGTCCATTTATTTATAATATCAACAACAATAAATCACACTCTTGTGATACTTCGACTTTTTAGTCACTGTATCTCTAGCTCAGTTTATTCACTCCAACACTGCTCTTTTCCTCCTATCCCAGTTTACCACTAAAACAGAGAGCGTGTGATTAAATAATCAGTCCCAGCTGCCCTGCGAGTCTCCAGGGCACTGCCTGCTGAACCCACTGCACCACCACTCCTCTGCATCGGAGCCTCAGACCACACCACGGTCACATACCTCTACCATTTGAACGAGGCCAGGGAGCCACTCGGCCATGTCTACTCCCCTCTCTGTGAGCAGGAGAGGAAATCAGCCACCACCGTGTCCCCGGCCTATAGACCACCTCGAACTTAAATGGCTGGAGGGCGAGATGCCACTGGGTGATCTAGGCACTGGCATCTTTCAGTGGAACCATTATGCATGGTCTGAACAGACAGGCACAGGCCTCTCTCAGACAGTTTCTGCCTGATGTACACAACAGAGCCATCAACCCCCCTTACCTGCAAGGACAAAACAGTGATGTGTTCAAAACGTCTTTATGCAGAATAAAAGGAAAGGAAAATTAGGTGTGTGGAGCAGGGGTTCCCCACAGAGAGCCTCTTTTACTGAGTCAGACACACTGAGTGTGTTCGACCTGTGTTCAGTTGTCACAGCTCACTAGGTATAATCTGTTCCTAACCATCACAAATGGAAATGTCAGTGATAAGTCATCATGTGACCATCAATTGTTATCACAAAGGCTGATCTTAGAGTGTCGTCTCCTGTGAAGCTGCTCTAGCAATTGCATCTGGCACTTGGTCTGGGCCACCACCACTTAGTCCCCGTGCATCACGGTGAGCTCCACCAGCATCTGTGCCAGCAGCTGGTCTGGCAGGACCCGAAGCACACACAGGCAGAGTTGCAGGATGAGTGTCCAGTTAAGTACAATGTCAAAAACCCCAGATCACACTCTTGTGAATTTCAGGATGGCCCTGGTTGCACCGCATTGGCAGGCATTTAGGTTCACAAGTTTTAACAAACAATAATGTGTTTTTCAGGTAACTGTCAAGAGTTTTATGTAGGAAAGGTTTCAACTGTTTTCATTTTACCATAATGGTGATGCGTATCAGGCCCTTCAGGTAGCCATGATTCAGTAACAAGGTGGAGACCTATGCTGACAGAACAGTGGAGGCGACTGTGAATTTCAGAATGAAACCAGGCCACCATGAGTCTGCTCGACTGACCTGTGGTCACTGTGAAGTCTTTCCACTTCCTGGGAACCATCATCTTCCCAGGATCTGCAGTGGGAAGCTCATCAAAACAGCACATTAAAGGACATTTTTCTTGTAGCAGCCGAAGAAGTTCAACCTGTCAGTGATGGTGCACTTCTGCTTCTTCATTACTGAAGCCATCCTCAATTCCTCCATAACAATTTGCTGCTGGCACTGCCAGAGACAATGGCAGAATACAGCACATCACCTGCTCTGCTCACAAGTTGATTGGCAGCAATGTGCTTTCTCTTCCAAAACCTAAATGTTTCCCTGGCCCCGGGGCAGGCAAAAGAGATCCCTGTTGACACCATCCACCCCAGAAATAAACTTTTTGAGTCACTCCATGCCTGATGGACCAGATGGAGGCAGGAGGCTCTGGTCCATCCGGAATAAGACCTTATGACATTCAGCAGTTTACTTCAACATACAGTTGGATTGCTTAACTACTTTCTCACTGTCCTTATTTATTATTGACAGGAAACGAGTGCAGCCAGGATGAGAGCACTGCTGCAGCCATCTTTACTGTGCAGTTGGATGATTACTTGGGTGGAAAGCCAGTCCAGTACCGAGAACTACAGGGGGTTGAGTCAACTGCCTTCACCAGCTACTTCAAAGGAGGGCTCACTTACAAAGTATGTTCATTCATGAGCTCTGCTGCAACATGCTGATCTTTTAATTACAATTCTAGATGTCTAAAGCTCCTGAACCACAAGTGCCAACGTCATCATTGCATTCAGTTCATGGAGGAACATATGGTTATTTAAACTATCATCTTGCAGGAGGACTGTTCTCTGCTGTGCCCATAGTAGAAAAACAAATATGGTCTATATTCTCAAACAGAATTAAAAATATGATTGTGTAACTTTAGTGGTTCTGACAGTCGTTGTCCATGACCTGTTAATCACGTGAGGCATCACATGAGCCATGGTGGGGATAAGGGTGTATGTCAAAGGAAGTTAAGGATGAAACCACCCTGCCCCACCCCATCATGTGGCCCATTGAAGTCACCTAAGGGCATGTGTGAGTGGGCATTGAAGCCCCTGGCTCTCAAGACTGTGTGGGTGGTGGCTGATGGTGTTGTCAGCCACTACCTCTGTATAGTGAAGGTTTTTTGACTTTGGACTTTGAAAGGGGAAAATGGCTTTTTCCTTTTTAAACCATCTGTTTTCTTAGTCCAAGATGTGGCGTCCTCAAAAGAGTGTCGTTTGTGCTTTGAGTGCATTTAAAGAACAAAGGACACTTCAACCCTCACTTACACCTTGCCTTAGGTAACCAAAGTAGTATACAACTTATACCATGCATACCATTTAGAAATTGTCACTAGCTGGCTTTTGCAATTTAAAGTTTATTGTTACTGTAGGCTCAAAAATATGACTTTACAGACCACTTGATTTTTTTTGTCCTTTATTAACTAGCCAGATATTTTTTTTTTACGTTGACTTTATACCATAACGTTGTACTCTGCAAACCCTGCTACATTATATTTGGGAACAATGACTGGAAAGAAACAGCAAGAGAGAGTAAGAAAGAGAAGTGACAGTGCAGTGTAAACAGAGAAGGTTGACAGCATAATATGTTCTCTGTCCACAGACAGGGGGTGTGGCCTCAGGTTTCAACCATGTGGTCACCAATGATCTTACAGCACAGAGACTTCTACATGTCAAGGGTCGGCGTGTTGTCAGAGCCACCCAAGTCCCCTTCAGTTGGTCCAGCTTCAACAGTGGAGACTGCTTCATCATTGACCTTGGAGATGTAAGGACAAACTGGTATATACTATACTGCCAAAAGTATTTCATTATCACTCATTGTACCTAATGGTACTGTCACCTCATCAGAGCACTTTGTTCTAAAAATGCAGGTTGACTTGTAATTCTAGTGTATCTAAAAACAGAACGGGAGCCAGAGCCTTCAGCTTCCAGGCCCCACTTCTGTAGAACGAGCACCCAAATCTGGATTTAGGACAAAGGCACCCTCTCTACTTATAAGTATTAAAAAAGGGGTTTTTTTTGTAAAATAATAATAATAATAATAATAATAATAATAATAATAATAATAATAATAATAATAATAAAAGGGTCAATTTCAGAAGCTCAGGACATTGTATTATGGTACAGGATGCCACTTATGCGACTAGTGGTGTACTGACCCACAAAGTGGAAGGCCACCCAAAATCATAGAGCTGGGTCAGCCACATTCAAGCGTTACATCACAAAGAGCAGGGAAGATATGTTCTCTGGATCGATGAATCCCATTTCTCCATCTGGTAATCTCACTGGCAAGTCTGGGTTTGGCATTGCCAGGAACATGGAACTGGCTGCATTTTGCCAAATGCAGGAAGACTGATGGTGTATCCAAAGCTGATAAAACAGCTTTGGAATAAATTAGAGGGGAGACTGTGAGCCAACATCAGTATTTGACCTCACAAATGTGCTTCTGGATGAATGGTCAAAAATATAAAAACACTCTTAAAACCTGTGGAGCTATATTAAACCCTAAAGATAAAGAATGGGATGTTACTCAAGTTCATATGCGTGTGAAGGCAGATATAGTATATGTAGACACTATGTGTATCTGCAGGGAGAGTGTAAATTAAATAGGGCCCAGTGCCAAGTTTGTATTGCCTTGTCTAACTGTTGTTGTGTCAGCAGAAGATCTACCAGTGGTGTGGATCCAAGTGTAACAAGTATGAGCGACTGAAGGCAACACAAGTGGCCAGGGGTATCCGTGACAACGAAAGGAATGCTCGTGCAGAAGTGATAGTCGTAGAAGAAGGAAGTGAACCATCAAAGTTAACAGATGTAAGTCCTATTTTATGGCTGTTAAGTTATTTTGCATTTGGGTTTCCTGTTCTAAACATATACACTACCAGTCTAAAGTTTGGACACACCTTGTCATTCAATGTTTTGGTTTTTTTATTATTATTTTAACTGCTTTGTACATTGTAGATACATACTGAAGACTACTTTGTTGACAGTGCTGCAAACTCTTGGCCTTCATGATGTAGTCCACCTGAAATGGTTTCCCCTCACAGGTGAGCCTGTCAGGGTTCATTTGTGGAGTTTCTTGCCTTCTTAATGGGGTTGGGACCATCAGTTCTGTTGTGCAGAAGTCGGGTTGGTGCACAGCTGACAGCTCTGTTTGACAACTGTTAGAAATCATATTATGGCGAGAACCAATCAGCTAAGTAAAGAGAAACAACAGTTCATCATTACTGTAAGGACTGAAGGTCAGTCAGTCCGGAAAAAGCAACCTCCAGGCTGTGTGAGAGCTATTTGACCAAGTGCAGTCGCAAAAACCATCAAGTGCTACAATTAAACTGTCTGACATGAGGACGCCCCAGGAAAGGAAGACCAAGAGTCCCTCTGCTGCTGAGGATACATTCATCTGATGATGAGTCCACAGCTGAGATCTTTGGTTCCACCTGCCGTGTGTTTGTGCGACACAGAACGGTGAATGATGGTCTCTACATGCAAGGTTCCCACCGTGAAGCATGAGGAGGTGTGATGGTGTCGGGGGCTTTGCTGGTGACACTGTTGGGGATTTATTCAAAACTGAGGGAGAGATGGAGTGCTGCCTCCACAGTCTGGCCTCCACAGTCACCTGACCTAAACCCAGTGGGGATGGTTTGGGATGAGATGGAGGAACAACAAGAGCTCAGCATCTCTGAACTCCTGCAGGACTGTTGGAAACCATTTCAGGTGACGACCTCATGAAGAGAGAGAATGCCGAGAGTGAGCAAAGCAGCAATCAAAGCAAAGAGTGGCTACTTTAGAGAATCTAAAATATAAAACATGCTTTGAATTATTTCACACTTTTTTTATTTACCACATAATTCCATATGTGTGCATTCATAGTTAGTTTTGATGAGAATCTACAATGTAAATAGTCATGAATGTACATGTACATGTACTATAGTACATGTACAGTAGCGGTTATTGATACGGGCGACACGGGCAGTTGCCCGGGGCGGCATCGTGGTGGGGGATGGCATCACGGGCATCGACGTCATGCCAGTGCATAGTGGGGATGGCATAGGCACCGATTGGTTTTCTATCGCCCTCCGTTTGCGAGGTGCATCTGCTGCTTGCGGCACAGGGAGGAGGGGGTGGGGTGGCGGGGGATTCTCTGACTGGCTGGAGCAGCATCTAATAACCAACTCGCAAAATAAAACAAAATAAAACAAAACAACAAACACGAAAACACCAGACATCATGATACAGACTTATAATTTGCATCGATGTTTTTTTGAAGTTCTATACGCGAAAAGTGAGCGCGAGAGCCCTCGGTGCGCCTGCTCGCTGCTTTTACCAGGAAAACCAAATTTCAAGGAAAAGTCATTAAAAATTTTATCTGCTGCTGTTTTGCCAGATTTGTTGCGTGTAGGGTAGGCTTGAGCAAACTTGGTGAAGTTGTCCTGTAACACTAAAATATACTCATACCCTCCCCTGCTCTTTTCGAGATGGACATAGTCTATTGAAACCATTTCAAAGGGTGCAGTAGCCGGCACGTGACACATGGGGGCCCTACACTGAACTGTAGGTTTTTTCTGAATATTACATTTGCACACCTGTGTGATGAAAAACTCAATATCTTTGTACATATTCGGCCAATAAAACCTACTCCTTGCCAAATTCATCACACGGTCCACCCCCAAGTGACCCATTTTGCAGTGAAGGTGTTTGTACACCAGTTCTTTGCGCGATTCCGGAATCACAATCTGAGTGTAAGTCACAGTCTTTCGTATCAGCAACCCGTCATCTGAGATAAACAGCTTTTTCCACTCGTGTAGTAGCTGTTTTCCTTTAGGGGTTTTGAGCGCTGATGTCTTGTCAAGACTCGCACCAGTACTCTTTAAGTTGAGAACATAAGCTATGGCAGGGTCCTGCTTTTGAGCTTGCAATAGCTCCTGCGTTGTGATCCTCACATCTGGCAGATTTTCTGTAAGTATTTTGTTTACTTCTGGATTGCATGTTATGGCTGATATCCAATCCAGTTGTTTGTCTTCCTGTGTTTCAATGGCATTCAGTACTGCGCTTAACACTTCAGGCGAACACAGCTCAGTACATTCTGACATGTATGAATCCATACTAGAAGGTGTTCTGGACAAAAAGTCTGCATCAACGTTACTTTTTCCGGGTCGGTATTTCAGTGTTATGTTAAAATCAGCCAGCTCGGAAACCCATCTGTGTCCTGTTGCATTCAGTTTAGCTGTGCCTAAAAAATTGGTTAAAGGGTTGTTATCACTGTACACTGTCACTGAGGGAGCATAGAACAAATAGTCTCTAAAGCGCTCAGTCACAGCCCATTTTAGTGCCAAAAACTCAAGTTTCCCTGAGTGCCACCTGTAGTTCCTCTCAGCTTGTGTTAATGTTCTTGACCCATATCCAATGACTCTTAATTTACTGTCCTGCCTCTGATACAAAACTGCACCAAGGCCTTCTTCTGAAGCATCAATGTGCAGAATGAAGGGTTCCTCAAACTTAGGATAAGCCATCACAGGTGGATTAGTCAAAACATCCACCAAATAGTCTAGTGCTTTTTGGTGGCTGTCACTCCATATGATTTTTTGGGTGGGTGCAGCATGCCCCGCCTTGGCTGACCGCGCTGGTGTTTGGGTGTGGTCAACTGAGAGTAAATCATATAGGCACTTTGCATGTCTTGAAAAATCTTGTACATAGCTTCGGTAGTATCCTAAAAATCCTAAAAGCTTTCTCAGCTCTTTAATGTTTGTTGGTGGGTTGTCCTTCAAAGCTCGTACTGCTTGTACCTCTTGGTCATCCATTTTGTAGCCGTCTGCTGAAATGATTTTGCCCACATAGCGGACCTCATTTTTAAACAAGTCACATTTATCAGGTCTTAGTTTTACTCCCCAAGCCCGCTGACGTTTGAGAACTGATCTCAAATCTTCAATATGCTGTTCAAATGTTTGACTGTACACCAAAACATCATCTAAATATGGAGTGCATATTTTGTCCCTCAAGCCTTCCAAACTTTCCTCCATGCTCCGCTGGAAAGCTGCAGGTGCATTGGTGAGTCCAAATGGGATTCTATTCCATTCATACAGCCCCCAGGGTGTTGTGAAGGCGGTATATTTTTTTGAGTCTTCGCTGATTTCACCTTGATAGTACGCTTTGCCTTGGTCAAGCACACTAAACCACCTATTGCCGCCAAGTCCATCAAGGATTTCCTGTATTCGTGGAATAGGGTGTCTGTCTGGAATGGTCTTTTTATTGAGGCCCCTATAATCAACACACAGTCTCAGGCCTCCATCCCGCCTCCTCACACACACTATTGGAGAGGCATATGGTGAGGTTGATTTGTGAATAAAGTCTTTTTTTAACAAGTCCTGAATGTGACTTTTTACTTCATCATAGAGAGCACGTGGGACCGCATTATAGGATTTGGCTACAGGAATCTGATCAGTGAGTTTGATATCCATTTTTAAATTTTTTATGTAACCAACTTCCTCTTTGTGTTTAGCAAATGCGCCTGACTCCTCCCTTAACATTTTCAAGACAACTGCCTGTTGTTCTGTGTTAAGGTGGCCCAAATTGACAGGTGGTTCCCAAGGCTCTTCTGCTGAGCTAGGTGGGTTCTGATTGTCTTTTTCTACAATCGAGCCTATCTGAGCTTCTTTGAGATTTACAGGATAACTATGTGTTACCCTCTCTATGTTACCTAGAAGGGTTTTAGGTGGCAGCACAATGTCATGTTTGGTAGCATTAGTAACATAGATATTGACTTTGCGGGTACTGCCTGATATAGACAGCAACTGGCAGTTAGATTTCAGACCCTCATCTAAAGACAAGTTTTCATCTGGCTCAAAAAGCATTTCACTTTTTACCTTTAGGTCTGTTTTGATGGAACAACTAACGCCGTACATTTGTCCACTCGGTACGACAATAGCTTTGCGTCCTGATCTGATAGGATAAGTAACTATCTCGCTACTGGTGGTGTGGATAAGGTTCAACAGTGCTTCTGCTTTGCTTGATCCTACTCTTAGAGAGTTTCTGAGTAAAGACAAGCTTTCACTGGACTGAGTAGTGTCTTTTTTTATCAGTTCCTCAATAGCATTAAACCCTATTATTGGTTTTTGCATCACATCCTGACTTACTAGGATTGGAACCCGAACCTCATTCTGAGCTACAGCTTTTCCTCTCGAATCACAAAGGCTAAGGCTAACTTCTACCCAACCCTGGAAAGGGACTTCAGATCCATTTACAGCTCTCAAGTCTAAAAGTTCATCCTTACTTAGTAAATCGCTGATGGGGTGAACTTCTAAGTGAGGTAAATTGTCTGATTTCCATCATGCACTCATTATTGAAACTTGGGCTCCCGTGTCCCACAGTGCCTGTGTTTTGCAGTTATTCATTCTACACCATACTAGACACTTTCTGCCCACGAGCTGTGCTACTTTTCTTTTTTTGGTACTTAAATTTAACACGTTTGGGGGTTGGTTCCTAATTTTAGGATTTCCTGAGTCGGTTGGTGATGCTAGGGATAAGCTTTGGGCCTTGGGAATGTTATCACATTGGGACATTGGTGGTAAAGCTGTGGCTTGTCCCGCAGTCACAGCCCCGCCCAGTTTTCCTGCTTCTGAGCTCCCCTTACTTTACATCCCTTTGCCCAGTGAGAGTCACTGCCACATTTGAAACAATGGTCACAGTCCCTGTTTTCTTGTTGACATGCAGAGCATCGCCTTTTTGGTCTCTGAGCTGCCTTTCTGTACGCCCTGACTTGTCTACCACCATCACCACTTCTATCTCGTTGGACAGTTTGCACTAGTGAAGCTACCTGTCCTGTGAGTTCCCTAATTGCTGAGTTACTTTCCTCAATTTTTGCAAATAAGGAGTTATCTTGGAGGGTTTTAGCCAGTTTTGTATCAGGCTGGCTTGTGCGGGGATCAGTAAGCGCTACATTCTGCTCAACTACATTTAGTCCTGTTCTAAATGACCTGTGGGCTTTTGCCTTTAACGCTCTCTCGCTTTCATTGTACTGGGCTGTTTGCATTTTCATTAATAAGAGTTCATCGCTACAGTTTTCATCCTGCAAATATGCTCTCATTTCTGCTCTGACATTGTCATTTAGAAGACCCGTTCTAATGGACTGAAAACATTGACTTTGAACAAGTTCTTTGTTATACTTTAGGCTAGACTGGGTGCGCTCAGATGCGAAAAGGATTTTTTGACGCAAATCCAGCACTCTAATCAGGAACTCAAGTGGTGTTTCATTTGCCCCCTGTGTAGCTTTGGTTAATTGCTGGTACAGTACTGTTGCATCCGTTTCTGCATAATGGGCTTTTAGAACTTGTCTCAAGCTGGTCAATGTGAGATCTTCTTTCCCTTCCAAATAGCTCCTTAGTTTTAACCCAGGACTGATGGCACGTATGACAGCCTCCACAATCTCAGCTTCAGAGTAGCCCGTTTTTAAGCCGCTTTCCATCTGGTGCTCTAAGCTACTGAAACTCAGCGTGTCTTTAGCTGTAGACTCACCCACATGTCCACTTATCCTGAAGTCTTTTCTGAATCCACCTGATGAAACATTACAGCAGCTGTTGCCAATACAGTCTCTCCCCTTGCGCTGTGTTTCGCCGTCCAGCGACGTCCTCATGGCCACCTGCTGCTCCGCTGATGTCCCTTGAGCCGCCTGATGCTCTAGCGATGTCATCGGCCCTGTCCGCTGCTCCGGAGGTGCCCGCGCCGCTGCCAGTTGCTCCTCGTGCACAGCCTCCACCATCATCTCCGCTCTGTCTGAAGATGAAGACCGGACCACCGCTCCTGCGCCGACAGCCGCTGACCGCGCCTCCACCAGCAAAACCAGCACATAATTTAGCTCCAGAAGCACCGACATGCCTTCATCCTCTCGCTGTAAAAGCTCTTCTCGTTCACAAAACTGGCTAATAAGCTTAACGAGAGCTCTGCGAGATTTGCTTTGTATTTCTTTGCTGCCCTTTTCTGTAATATTACATAGTTCACATACTCTGAGCAGTTCTTCCAAAGAAAGTCCACATAACTTCTGCTCCAATTCCAACAAAAAATCTTCACGGTTCACAGACATGCTTGAAAGATAACTAAGACGAGTAAAACTCTCTCAGTGTATCCGACCGGAGAAAACAGTTTCCGTGGCATTAGCTAGACTGTCGCAATCCGCTAGCATTAGCTCCTTTGCTCTGTCACGCTCCTTTACTGTGTTCCTCTGTGTGAAGTAGTCCCAAAAACTATCTCGGTGGAACCTCCAAAATGTTACACCACTCCAGGACAACTTGGTGTAAACAGCAGAACCGAGTTTATTTGGGTACTTCAGAACCGTGGCTTTCACATACAGAGCCCAAAAATACACTCTTCTTCTTTTCCTTTTTCGAACATAGTTTTTCTTTTTTCGTGACTGCCCCCTACTGGTGGAAAAACATGTAGCAGCCAAAAATCCAAACATATAGTTGAATAACACAAATACCAACAGATTTATGCAATGTTTTGGACATATTTTAGCTTTACACTTTACCAAGTGCTACATCAGTAACATTTTGAAATATGAGATTCTCTATGTGATTTCTGTCTTTTTAATCAGAATACAGGTTTTTGTTATTGTTTTTCTTAAAAAGGAGAGTGGTATCTATGTAAATATTGTTAGTAGACTTTTAAAAAATTACAAAAACCTAGTATTCAATTCAATTTTATTTATACAGCGCCAAAACCCAACAACAGTCACCTTCTGGTGCTTTATACTGAAAGGTAGACCCTACAATAATACATACAGAGAAAAACCCAACAATCATATGACCCCCTATGAGCAAGCACTTTGGCGACAGTGGGAAGGAAAAACTCCCTTTTAACAGGAAGAAACCTCCGGCAGAACCAGGCTCAGGGAGGGGCGGGGCCATCTGCTGTGATTGGTTGGAGGTGAGGGGAAGAAGAGAGGACAAGAAACATGCTGTGGAAGAGAGACAGAGATTAATAATAACTAATGATCAAATGCAAAGTAGTGTATAAACACAAACAGTGAATGATAAGACGTCAGAGAAGAAGAAACAGCCAGTGCATCATGGGAATCCCCCGGCAGCCTACGTCTATTGCAGCATAACTAAGGGAGGATTCAGGGTCACCTGGTCCAGCCCTAACTATATGCTTTAGCAAAAAGGAAAGTTTGAAGCCTAATCTTGAAAGTAGAGATAGTGTCTGTCTCCTGAATCCAAACTGGAAGCTGGTTCCACAGAAGAGGGGCCTGAAAACTGAAGGCTCTGCCTCCCATTCTACTTTTAAATACTCTAGGAACAACAAGTAGGCCTGCAGAGCGAGAGCGAAGTGCTCTAATAGGGTGATATGGTACTACAAGGTCATTGAATTGAATTGAATTGAATTGAATTGAATGAATGCTTTATTGGCCATATGCAGGTTGCCCCGCAGAGGAATAGGACCCCCCCCCCCCCCCCCCCGACTTACACACACAACAAAGACATCACATGGGAATACAGTCGGAGATCGTCAGCGTTGCAGAGAAAACACTGAAAAATTACACAACAATGGGAAAAAGTACAAGAGGAAAAAAAGAGACCTCTTCTCACGCTGGGCACCTATGGGAGGACAGCATGAGAACAGGAAACAAAAAAAACTCCTCTGCACAGAGAGCACATTAATGTCCACATCACAACATTAGAGCACGTGACTAGCCACAGGGGTGGATAGGGGGATGGGGGGTAATCCGAAGGACCACAGCAGTCGTCCTATACGTCCTATACGTCCTATACCATTCCAGCGCGGCGCGCAGACCCGCCGTCTGTCTTCCCCCGCAGGAAACAAGCATCGAAGGCGTTTGGAAAGGGAGGGGGATGAGTGCGTGCTTATCAGTGTAAGTGTGTGTGTGTGCGTGTCCAGAGTTCAGCTGAGACAGTGTCCTTCGCCCCATCAGGCTAAGTAAACAGTCTGCCAGCCAACCCAGGTGGCCTTGCATGGGATGGGAAGAATAGTCACAGTCGTTATCAAGGAGTTGTTTTGGTGGGCTCCAGCCTTGGGCCTGAGCAGCTGGCGCCGTGGTGTCCATATGTTGAATATTGTTGATTAATTAATACATTAAGATAAGATGGGGCCTGATTATTGTCACAGGTCGGTGACTCAGTTATTTTTGGTTTTTGTACTTTTACTTTTGATTTTATTATGAATTATGACTGTTTGTGTTTTGGTTTCTGTCCTAGTATTTCTAGCTCCCTAGTTTTGTAGAACTTCCTGAGTTCTAGTTTTTAGGCTTTGTTATTTGGTTTGGTGTTAATTCTGTGCTCCCTCTGATCTGTGTCAGCCCTGCCTGTGTATCCCCTCTAGTGTAGTCAGGTCTCTGTGTAGAGCCCGCGTCTCTGAGTCTCTGTCTTCGTGTGTGTTTTGAGTTTCCTGTTTTACTTTGAAGGTTCGTGTCTGATGTGAGCGTGTTCAGTTTTACTTGCCTCCTGTCTCGTTAGCTCCCGGTGTCTTTCTGCATCTCCCTGTTTCTCCGTTTCATGTTTGGTTTTTGCTTGTTTTCCCAGTTTAGGTTTTCTCAGTTCTGCTTTCGCCACCCTCGTCTTTGTTGTATGTTCACTCACCATAAATAAAGCTCCTTCACATCAGTAGTGCCTGCATCTTGGGTCCTTTAATAATTCCACACGGTTTGCCCTGCTAACCATGACAATTATTTAAGACCTTGTATGTGAGGAGCAGGATTTTGAATTCAATTCTGGATTAAACAGGGCTCAAATTTTAAATTCAAATGACTAGTCCTAAGTGTGGATGATAATGCATCATCCATAATACAGAATCTTTATTACAAAATGAGGGTAATTGAAAGTTTTTCTCATAGAGCTGAGGAAGCTCCCATCACAGAACACCCTATGGACAGCTAAGACTCCTAATACAGTGAATCACAGTGAATCACAGCTACATGAACATGAATGTTTGTCTATTTGTTTGGTAGTTTTTTCTGATTATTTTCAATTTTTTCACATTTTACTAAATCAAAGTGGGAGAATGGACTGAGTGAACCAAAGTAAAAAGGTTCCCACTGGAAATCCATAACAATGAGCTGGTGACAAAGTTATTTTATGCATTTTTATTTTAAGAATATAGATTGGTTCACTTTCTAGATTTACTGTAACTTGACTAACTGAATATTGATTACTATTACTGTCTCCTGCAGGCAGGGAGCCAGCTGCTCTGTGGATGAGCTAACTGCCTCAGCGTTCCTGACCGTAGAGCTGGATCGTTCACTGGGAGGGAATGCGGTTCAGGTACAACACCAGTGTCAAATAAATATGAGAAGCACTTGTACTGATTGCTTTGTTAATTATTCTAAATGCACAGTACTGTGCAAAATCTTGAGCCACTCCTCATTTCTTTATATTTTGCTAGAAAATAGGAAGTTGGTGCAGTGATTCATTGAAACATGCTAAGAGTGTATACCATGTACCTGACCCTAACCCAATACAGACAGGAGCTAACGTAATGGCCCTTCTTTTATGCACATTTGTGGAAAGCTTGTTGAAAGCCTTCCCAGACTGTTGGCTGGGTCATATTAAACCCTCTGGATTAAGAAATCACTCAATTTGATATTCGTGTGATGGCAGACGAGCAAATACTTTTGACACTAGAGTGTAGATCATTCATAATGGAATCAGGTCCATAATCAGCAATGGATCACAGATGTGATACCAAAGGAGCAGGAAGCCAGGCAAGCTCCGCCCCTGAAGCACATAAGCAGACCTACACATGCACACACACACAGACAGAAAACGGGCGAGTCGACCAGAAACACTTTAAATTGTCCTGTGAAAAATAATTGTCTTCAACTTTCTTTAACTGGTATGTTAAAAACCAGTTTGCTTCATATGGTTTCAGGTCAGAGTGCCTCAGGGTAAAGAACCCCCACATCTGCTCAGTCTTTTTAAATCTAAACCCCTCATTGTGTATAAGAGCGGCACATCCCGCCTGGGCGATCATCCTCCTCCACCTCCTACGCGACTCTTCCAAGTCAGACGGAACCTGGGCACCATCACCAGGATTGCTGAGGTAAACCATTTCCTGATTGTCGTTAGTAAAGTAATGATGTGTTTATGCAAAGATGCTGAACTTCTTGTCTGTTTTAGGTTGATGCCAGTGCCGCCAGCCTAAACTCTAATGATGCCTTCTTTCTGAGGACCCCTGATGGGCAGGGCTTTCTGTGGATAGGCAAAGGGGCCAGTGAGGAAGAGGAAAAGGGAGCTGAGTACATGAGCAAAGAGCTGAACTGCAGCTGCAAACGCATCACTGAAGGACAAGAACCAGGTCATGATCAACACTTGGCATACATATACCAAATGTGTGTATCCATATGATACGCACACGCAGACACAAGCTCCCATAGGTCTGCATGTTTTCACACAGTATAGACGTTGTCAGGCTAGCAGCAGCGGGTCGAATCTATAAGCCGGGTTTCTCACTAACGTGTTCAATATTCCAGCCACGAGAGGCTCTGAGCTGCTGCCTTTAGTAGTGTCCAGAAACAGTGATGAGCAACAGGTGAGTGATTAGCGGCAGGTGAGTATGTCAAAGGCAGGAGCCCGAGTGATGCAGGAGCAGGAGGGAGGGGAACAGAGATTTAAACTAAAACAAAAACACATGTAGTCTTGCAGGGCTGGCCGGGCACACACAGGGACCATGACAGACATAAAGTTTTATTTTGAACACTTGTTGCAAAAAGGAAAATCTCCATTCAAAAGAAACCAAATACAAATATGATAGAAAGTGAAGATTTTTACCAGCGCTCATGTCTCAGTTTGCAACATGAGGACTTGGACTTTTCACCTCTGCCCAGGAGGTCATGTTTTTACAACCAACCTTCCAGTTAGTGTCCAACTTATTGGTTTGGTTTACCATCTCACAGTAGTCGTAGTTTGTTCATCAGCTGTTGGTAAGTTTGATCAGGTCATCAGCTGTGGGTACCACCCCCACTGTATTTGGAAGTGTTTGTGTGTGTTCGTGCGTGCATGGCATTCTGTCTACAAACATGATCGCTCAAAATGTTTAGAGTGGTAGAAGATTGGGGTAATGTTAACAATTCATTAAATCTGGCTTACATCCACCAAGCTCTTCAAGGTTAACTTCATGATTTATTGATTGAAAATTAACAACAAAGCCTTATAACTTGAAAACGGCTATTTGATTGTTCTTAGGCTGAGATCACACAATACACTGTGAGAATGTGAGATTCTCAGTGCCAGAGAAATCCAAATTGCAGCACGGGGCTGTTAGATCAGAGCACTGTGATGCAGCACATAGGTGTGCTGTGTAAGATTATCTAGCTCCACCTGATTAGTACTCCAAGCAATCAGCATGAGTAACAGGCAGAACAATTACATTCTCTTCCACTAGAGGGCAGTGCATCTACCTGCTCTAATTAAATGGGTTGCCAACTGCCAGTAAAACAGAAGAAGAAGAAGGAATTTCATAATAATCATGCTGTGAGTGAGAGAACAGTGTTTAACAGCAATGGATAAATATTTGAAGAGAAAAGGTAGTCAGTCTGACCTGGTCCTGGAGAAAACTCTGACCCAGATGAAGGCCCAGTATGAGTAGGGGTCAGAAGAAAGCAAAAAAGTTATACTGGGGACAAACTGAGTTAATTCCACTATACCTGGTGCGCAGGGAAAAAGGATCAATATGCTTTTTGTGACATTTTTGTCTGGTGGTGTGTCGTGTGATTTTTCTAATGTGAAATATGTGCCGTGGCTCCACAAGATAGGGTGTCATCCAGCGTTTCCCAAAGTTAAACTAGTTAATCTTCTATTTGCATGTTTTTAAAAACTCCCAAAGGGCAACTGGAAGCTCAGATTATCTGTGTCAGCAATAATAGCTCAGAGGGCAAATCTGTAAACTGAGAAGAAAACTGTCCTCCGCATACAAACAAGAGCACTGAGACTGAGACACCTTGATTTTCTCAGGAATCCCCAAAATGCACCAGATTATCCTGAAAACTGTTAACAACATGTCATTCTACTGCTTACACTGTCTCACGGTCTCACGTCCCGTCATCGCTACATTTGAACATTTCCAGCAAAAAGAACTGGTTAAAAGCAAGGACCATGAATGAAAAAGAGCATCATGAATGAACTGTTTCCCAGTGAAATCAACCATGACTGAATAGAGCTCATTGGAATCAAAAATATTATTAAAAAGCATATGTAGATACAGCATATTATCAGTTGGATTTACCCAAAGGTAGCACAAAACTCTTGGATAGAATTAGAACAAGCAGACGGTAACGATAAACTTTCAGAACGTCCCTTGATTACAGCTTTAATTAAATGCCACTGCTGCTTAAAAAACCCATTCATCTTCTCCACCTCACCAGTTGATGAACAACCCTTGAAATCACAAACTCCCAAATAGAATCCAGCAGGTTTTCTCCAAAGTGGCACCACTCAGACTTTCAGGTCAACAGAGCAATTCTTTACTTTACAGCATGGGCGCAAGAAGGAATCACACACCTCTTTTAAGATAATAAACTCATGTCAGATACGAATTTGTTTCAAAGATTTGGACAAGACAAGAAAAATGTACTATTCTCTCAAAATTATATTCACTACTTTCAGTCACAAACTCAATATCTGTACTCATCCCCAAATGGGACAAAGACCTTCCACTATCTTTGAAACCTGATTTTTGGACAAATTCTCAATGACAAAAAAACCAAAAACATTTTAAACTCATTCAATACAAAATCCTACACAGAACCACATCACACAACCAGTGTTGAATAAAATGGTTTTATGGGCGTTACGCCACTGTCTAGGGGTACAGGAACGTAGCATATGTTAAAAGAAGAGTGACCCCGCCCTGGTCCCCAAAACCATACCACAGCCGATTCAGATGTGAAACTGGTTTACTGTGGCTAAACTGCAGCGTGACTCCGGGGTGAACAAAGGCCAAAATAACAAACAAAACCAGTCAAGGAGGTGCTACCTAAACCCTACGTGATAAAAAGAGCAAACCAAAGACAAATGCTACCCCGACCTGAATAAACAGGAGAAAATGAGACAGAAAATAAGAAGGCAGCTCACCCTTCAGCTTCAGTGACTATTTACACGTGACTCTAAACTACACACTATATACAGAAGCTCAGCAATCCTCAGGAACACACACACGAGTAACACAGGGTCTGGAGGCCAAGGATGGCTCTGACGCTGCTGTCAGTTGCTGTCCCGGGACGACTGGCTGTGGCTCAAGTGGTAGAGCAGATCAGCTACTGATTGGAAGGTCGGTGGTTCGATCCTTGGCTTCCCCAGTCTACGTGTCAAATATCCTTAGGCAAGATGCTAACCCCAAGTTGCCCTCCGATGCGTTCAGTGTGAATGCGTGTGAGTGTAGATTAGTTTGCACTTGTGTTTAGAAGTGCTTGTATGAGTGGGTGTGAATGTGGCATGTTGTATAGAGTGCTCTGAGAACTCCGGGAGAATAGAAAAGCACTATATAAGAATCAGTCCATTTACCATGATAAGGGGACCAATCAGCAGCCGTCAGCTTCTCCAATCAGGGACCTGCAGAGACTCTTAAAGACACAGACAGGCGGAACAAAAAACAGCCACCCGGACACATTATGGGCAGTAACAATGGGTTTCTCTGATTCTGGGATTTGTACTCAGTGTACTCAAAACACCACAGACACTCCTTTAGTCAACTAGCTCAGTCCTGCAGCTCTGGTCCAAGCGTACTAAATAGATGAACGCATTCCTTGCTCACACCTGCCTGTGAACTCACTGGACTACTCCTCCCTTGCAGCTGAGCCACAAACCACACCCCACTGCCACATACACTCCCTCTCCCACTTAGGCTGGGGAGCCGTCTTACCTGCTGGGAGAAAACGGCCCTCAGCGCGAAGCTTTAGGATGAAGGTGAGGGTAAAGTTAGAGGTGTCTTGCAGGGGACCAGATCTGGGGCACACTTTCAGGTGAAGTTGGTCAAGAGTCGGTCAGCTCTGCAAAGACTGGCATGAACCAGCAGTAATAACCAGCAAGTCCCAGGAACCTTACTACCTTACTAGCTGTTTTTTGGTCTTGGGATGCCTCCCCAAACACTGTAACTCCCTCCATCCAGCCGCACATTTCTTAAGACTGGCTGCGAGCCCCACCTGTTTCATTGACTCCAGCACTGTGGCCAAATGCACCGCCAAAGAGTCACTGCTGACGCTACATACAGCATGGGCCTGCAGCACCTGGTCCATGAGACGCTGAAGTGTGCCGGGGGTTCCTATAGCAAGTCAGATGGAACTGTGACAAATTGGTACAACCCATATGAAGTCAAAAGACGTGTTTTCCTTAGACTCTGGAGACAAGGATATCTACCAGTAGCCCTCGTTTCACCAGCTCGTCCTCCCCAGAGTCAACATCAGGCGAGGACTCACATCATCTGTCGTGAGCACAAGTCATTAAAACCTGGCCAATCAGTTTCCAAAATATTGAGCAACATGATGTTTCACATTGCTCACTTGGTGTTGGCTCTCACTGTGCACTGTAACTTCCTGTTACAGTGCAAAGTGGTGTTTTTTGTAGATTATCTATGTACAATGAATTTTAAAAAAAACTGATAAAATATAGATAACATCCAATTTCATAGTGTAATCTTCACATGCTTTCTCCAAAGCACACTCTCTGTTGATTCGCCCGCTAATTATATTCACAGTATTCACTCACTGCGTCTTTAGGGATTCACCTAGCTTAGCTTAGCTCTCTAGCAGCACGGCCTCTTCACCTGTCCCTCCTGCACTTTCCTGCTCAGTGTGTCAGATGTTTAGTTACTGTAGGTTTGCTTATAATAATCAGTCTTAATCATGGATGATTAATCATTAATCATTGTCTTAAATGCAACAAATATGCAACAACATAACATGAGAGAAAACACATTTCAAAACAGGAAATACAGCATCAGTGTGCTTTTAATCCAAGTATTTACTATTTGGTTTAGACACTCTACCAGATCTGGTTCGGTATGTTGTCATCAGAGCATACTTGGCATTTTTTAGGTGTGTTCATTTTACCCTGCGTTTTTCTGTCCTTGATCACTTGTTCAGACTATTTTGTGCCAAGTTGTGGTGGGGCGAGTTGAACTTGAATCGTTTCATGTTTGTTGGGTTGTGCTTTATCGGGTTCAGTTTCATCCGAGCTTTTCCGGTTGAGGCTCGCTCACAGGCAGAAGATGTTGTCTGTTGCGCCTGTCTTCCTTTCCATCCGACTCAACGACATAAGAGCGAGGTTCAGCACATACCTTACTTACAACTCCAATCTTGTCATGTCCTCTCTGTGTTTGTAATCTCACCACCTGCTTTGGTGTTAATGGACTGAAAAAAAACTTTTTATCCATGACAGCAAATGAACTGAACAACAGAAAATGATAAGAAAAATAAACTGGGCCAACGTGGCATGTTTGTTAATACACATGTTAATGTGATCTCTGGTCTCCCACTCAGAGACACAGGTCTCCGAGTGTCTAGCATTCAGAGGCTGCCTGAGGACACTCGTGTGAGAGGCGGTGTTGATACCAAAGGGCATTCTCAAGAATGTGAATCTGCCAAAAGGTGTTGCAAATGTAGTGAGAAGAGATGAGGCAGGATCTAGTTTGATTTGCCAGAAGGAGCTCTTTGCATCCAGAACTGAGAAGATGGTTGCTCCAGACATCTGAGCAGCTACTTCCTCCACAGTTCGGATGGGATGGTGAGGTTGCATTAGTGCCTTGTTCAGATCCCTTGGATCAATGCACATATGAACATCATCGGTATTCTTTTTGTGTGTTGCGACCATGTTGGATATCCATTCTGTGGGTTCCTCCACTGGTTCAGTTACTCCCACGGCCTGCATTCTTTGGAGTTCCTCTTTAACCTTTACTGCATGGGAACAGGAACGCGTCTTGGAGGGTTGACGACAGGTGGCACGTTTGGAGTGAGTTTCATTGAGTAGGTTACAGGTAAGCCACCAACTTCATCTTTGAACAGGTCTGTGTATTCGTAAAAAACTTTCTGTGCAGGTGTCTCATCCTGATCTGTGTCAACATGGTAGACTTCCTTGCTGAAACTAACCAGTTTCATTCGCACGCTGTCCTTTAATCCGATGATGGATTGCACATCGTGTTTTACAACTTGGAATTGTAGGTAACTGTCCAGCTAGCTTGCACTTGAGAGTAACTGTGCCTGTGGACTTAATCTTCGTGCCTCCGAAAGCAGCGAGATTTACCTGTTTTTGTGACTTATGTAGGGTTTCGTTGTTGCCGATGTTTCTGTAAGTGCCTAATGACAGTTATTGTGTGGATGCTTTAAGCATCCACACTATTGAGTTCCTGTTTCTCTTTATTCTTTATACTTTATTGTGTGGATGCCGGAGGCATCCACACTATTGAGATCCTGTTTCTCTTTATTCTTTATCCTTTATTGTGTGGATGCTTTAAGCATCCACACTATAGAGTTCCTGTTTCTCTTTATTGTGTGGATGCTTTAAGCATCCACAATATTGAGTTCCTCTTGGGACTTCCGTACACTTTTTGGCACTTAACTACTTCCACAATTTTCAGCCGATTTTCACCGTTCAAATTTTAAAATATTCTGCTATTTCTGCTAATTCCTGCTATGTCTTTTGGTATTTTTCACTATTATACTTTTTAAAATATTAAGCTTAATTTGTCCCATTGAAATGAATGGGAAACTTCTGCAATTCTGCTAAAATTTGCTTGTTTCTGAAACTTAACTACTTCCTCATATTTTCACGTAGAACAACCATTCAAACTTTAAAATGTTCTCAAATTATTGGGCTATTCAGGTATGATTCAGCTTTTTCAAATCTTTTACCGTTTTACCTTTATGCCTCTTAAAGTTTTCAGTTGCAAAATTGTGATTTTTCACAAAATACATGCGTTGTTATGGTTGCTATGCACTTGGCTTCCAGTCTGCCACTGAAGGTTTTGCAGTCTTCTCTTCATGTCCGAACAACTTCTTGCTACTTGCTCAATCTTCACTCAACTTCCACAAATTATATATCAAAACGTAGGTATTTTTGCTGGGTTTCCGAAAATGTCACTATCATTGTTGTGGGATTTATAGAATTTTGGCAAATCTCCTCAGACCAACACAAAGTCACAAAACTCTCCATAGAAAGTCAATGGAGAGCTTGTTCAAAATCACCGCTTGATTTCTGTAATGAGAGGCATATTCGAATCGTCATATCTCCTTAACGAAGCAAAGTTAAGACATAAGGCTTGTCCCAGTATATCTTCAGACACTCCTGACGCTCACAATTCAAGAATTATTTTCTCACCTATTACCGTTCTGAAATGAGTTAGACTTGTTTGAGGGTAGGAAATTCGTCCTTCGCTCAGATTTCTTCAGATTTCAAACTCTGGAAATGAACCACTTTTTTCTCTCGTCATATCTTTTTAATGGATTTCCACAGAGACCTGAAAATTTCCATGATTGTTCACCAAAGCCTGCTGTCTCTTACGGTGAAAGAATGATATTGATACTCCAAATAGATTTAGAGTTAGAAAGCGTTGTTTGAGGGCAAGTCAAGGCAGTTTTTGCTTTGCTCTACTCAGTTATGGTGCATTAGAAGTCAATTATCTTTAATAATTCATATTTTAATGATAAATTGTCAACACTTTAAGATTCCCCCATGTCTTCTGAACAAAACGGTGTAAGAATGACCATTCTAGCCCCTACAGTTAGGAAATTATGGTCATTTGTTTGAGGGGAGTCGTCATTATGAGAAATAGACTGCAAAAATCCTGTGTCTCTCTGTGCTGCGTGCACCTGTTTTGGCGGGAAAAAGTGCACAGGCTCTCTGATTGGTGGATTCAAATTCAGCAGCTCCATGGCTGCTTGACTGAGCTAGAAACTTACTTCTCTGTGTGTGTGTGTGTGTGTGTGTGTGTGTGTGTGTGTGTGTGTGTGTGAGAGAGAGAGAGAGAGAGAGAGAGAGAGAGAGAGAGAGAGAGGAAGCCTTTTTATGGGATGATCTCATTGTAAGATTCAAATTCAATATATTTAGACTGGTTGACTGAATTGGATCTTGTGTGTGTCTCTCTCTGTGCATGTGTGTTTCCATATGTGTCCATATTTGTGATTGTGTGGCTGTTATATTTTTTTTTTGCCAATTTTTTTCATTTAACAAGTATATTTTAGGGACCCTCAGCATGTTCAGCATTTTTTCAGCTGTCCATTTTGCTTTTCCAATTTTTCTGTTTAACTTATTACTATTGTGCTAAATCATACTATTTCTGCTTTTAATAGGATTTGTGCTTAATATAGTATTTCTGCTAAATTATAGTATTTCTGGTTTTTATAATATTTGTGCTGAAACATAGTATTTCTGTCAAATGATAGTATTTGTGCTAAAGCATAGTATTAATTCAAAATTACAATATTCATAGTTCATCACAGTGTCTCTGGTAAATCACAATATTTCTGCTATGTTGTACTATTTTTCTAAATCATAGTGTTTCTGTAATGCTTAAGTATTTTTGTCTAAATATATTCTTTCTGTTATCTTATACTATTTCTCCTAAATTCTTGTATTTTTGAGAAGTTATCATGTTTCTGGTAAGTTACAATATTTCTGCTAAGTTCTGCTCTGCTATTGTATTTCTGCCAAGTATTATGTTTCCTCTAAGATATTGCAGTTCTGCTAAGTTATTCCATTTTAGCAAAGTTCCTTTGCTTCTGCAAAGTTTTTACAATTTCTGCAACTTTTCAGCTTTTTCAGCTACTTTTTGCATACAGCTTCAGCTTTAAAGCATCCACACTGCATTTTCGCAGGAAATGCAAATTTTTCTAGTCTACAGTTACTCTTTGGGCTCATTTAGTAATAACGATACTTGTAATAACTGTAGCCTGTTTGCAGCTCTGGAGGCCAGGATCACTGAATGGGAGACTCGGCTTAACACCCTTAAAAAAAGATACTAACCCCAAGTTGCTCTCTGATGCATCCAGCGAAGTATGAATATGTGTGTGAATGTTAGATAGAAGGCACTCACATAGAAAAAAGTACATTATACATTTTTAATTTTGGAAAAGTTGTGATTAGTGTGGTAACTTTTGGACCTCCCTCCTGAGCTACAGCCAGCCAAGCATCCCCTATATCAGTGGTTCCCAAACTTTTTTTGCTGGGCCCCCCTTTGTTTTACAAGAAAAATGCTCGCACCCCCCCTCCCCCCTCTGCGCGCCTGCGCACGCACACGCACAACCACACACGCCCATATTTTGCTCCATTGTGGTTTATTTCACACCTCAAACATTTAGTAAACAATTAAACAAATACAAGTAAACTGCAATAAATTAAAGGTTGTAATAAAATAAACTACTAACTCTTTTACGCTACGTCCGCACCTACACGGATATTTTTGAAAACGCAGCTGTTTCGTCCACGTAAACGACGTTTCAAATCACCGAAAACTGAGATTTTTAAAACTCCTTTTTTGCGTTTACGTGTGGACGAGGAATACAGAGTTCGTCACACAACGTCAAAGGTATGAGTCTTTTTCACGTCACGCTGTGGCCACGTTATTGTTTACATGAGATGAATTGCAGAATGGAGATAGAGACAAAATACTGTTACAGTTTTTTCTGATTGCTTAAGCACATTTTTTGTAACTATTGGCTAATTTTGCAAAACTCTTCACACAAATAAGAAAACCTGTCACCCAATAATCAAAACATTGTAGTTCTCTTGCAAAAGCAAACACAGCTAGATTAACTCTTCACACCTTCGTAAAAATGGTGTTTCCGTATCAAACAGTACACACAAGCCATCATCTACTAAGCACACAATGCGCCAACTGCACACTGATGGTATGAATACAAAACACATCTGGCTTTTGCTTTCTCTGTGCACAAGGTAGGCTATGTCAGTTTGAGCTCATACTTCTGTCATAGATCCATAAGCATAGAGGGATCCAAACTTCAAGTACTGCTGTTTATTCAAACACATCAAAACAAACACAAGTGTGTATTACCAAGTATAGGATTATTTGCAATCGCCATAATGACTATATGGGTTACTTGGTCTGCAGTGAACATGCTTCCTCTGCCCCAGCATCTGGTCATCTAGCAATTCTGTAAAGTAACAATTTCAGTATTTTTACATCAATGGTATTGGTGTGTTTCTCATTGGCATATGGCAGTGCTACAAATCTTTGTGCGAAGTGACTGTACTCACCGATTCTCATTTCAAGTTGTCCCTATGGTACTTGCTACAGTGTAGCGGCTCGAGTTAGGCTGGACCCGTTGGCCAGCTACCCTCAGGGTCATTCCACGGTTGATTACATGGTCCACTATTGTAGCTCTGATGTCATCAGCAATTCTATTTCTTACTCTTCCTACCCTTCCTCTCCCCCCTCCTCGTCTTCCTCTTGCTCCTCCTTGTCCTTGTCGTCCTCTTCATCCTACTTCTTCACCTCCACGTCCTCTTCCTCGGCCTCCTCTACTTCTCACTCTTTCTGCTCCCTCCATTGTACTCCGCACACACAGCTTACCTGTATTATAGTGCTTAGGCTGATTGCAAAGTGAACTAATTATCTAAAAAAGTTTTCACATGTGACAGTGTGCCAGACAGTTGGCAAATTAGTGTTAATGATAGCCATACATGTGTATACTTTTGCTAGGAGTGTGTTGGAAATTTGGTAATTGAGTGTTGTGCAGTGAATTGTGCCTACAGTTTTGCAAAGTGTGTGTTACAAAATTGCAAACTGAGTGCAAAGCAGTTTTTGTGCTTTTAGTTTTGCAAACTCAGTGAGTGGTTTTGCTATAAGTCTGAATAGTTTTAGAGATTGTGCTACAGGAATCACAGTTAGGGTTTAAGCATTCAGAAAAAACTGTAATCTGACTGTCTGCAGGTTTTACACGCAGTTACTGTCCCTCCATTTACAAAGGCAGAGGCGTCATGGTGTGATTATTTTACATGTAGTTGTTTTTTCCTGTGTAATAATATTCAACATTGATATCAACACATTTTTCAAAAAATGCCTCTCTGTGCAAAATGGGTTCAAAAACATAAACAGCTGTGGGATCCTGTTTGTCCGTGATTTAAACAGCCAGCAGCCCAGCGCTGCTCCCGACTAAAGGAAAAGCAATCCTGCAGGGAGACCTACCTCGGCACTTGTGCAGGTGAAGCCAGAGGGAAGATTTGCTTCACCATATTTTCTAGTCTTTGGCTTAGAATGAAGTTGGTTTGGAAACATATTCAGCGATGCTTCATCTCCTGCTTTGCGTTTCTGTGGGCGCCCCGTGCTAGCAGTGTCCAAGCGTTTTGTTTTTTTGTTTTTTCCTCCCCTTTTCATACCGCGTCCCCCCCTGCAATGGCTCTGCGCCCCCACCCCTCCCCACCCCAGAGGGCAGGCCCCACACTTTGGGAAGGTCTGCTCTATATGAATGTTTGAATGTGATTATATGAGCTTCTGAGATGTCACTTTGTATTTTGTCTTGCAGCTAAGTTCTGGGCTGAATTAGGAGGGAAGAAGGAGTACCAGACATCAGAGAGGCTGGAGAGTCCGTCTATGACTCATCCTCCTCGACTCTTTGGATGTTCCAACAAGACTGGCAGGTTCACAGTAAGTTTTTAACATGTGTCATTTTCCCCTCATGAAGGAATCTATTTGTTACTTTTCTTTCCAGCATATTATTTATTCTGTTTTTATTGTATTCGTTTATGATAATAATAATAATAATTAATAATAATAATAATAATAATAATAATAATTAATAATAATAATAATAATAATAATAATAATAATAATTAATAATAATAATAATAATAATAATAATAATTAATAATAATAATAATAATAATAATAATTAATAATAATAATAATAATAATAATGTATTGCATTTATATAACCGAACCACGGTCGCCCCCAAATTATGTGCTTAACAAATTTATTAGACCGCTCATCATAAAAATGAGAAAACAAAAACCTGAATTTATATTATTTATCAGACTAATGAAATTTTTTTTGTTTTGTTTGTATTACTTTTGCCACAGTTTCCCACAGATGTAACAAACTAAGATGGAGGGACAGTTTTCTTTGCTTACTATCCAATCGTAGTTGGAGGCTCACATTTGAACTATTTATGGGTCATGATTAGCGCCTCTGTGCTGTCTTTCAGTCCAGCTTTGCCCAGCCACTGGTAGCACTTCTGGATGTCAGTCACTTGTGTTAAATAGGCCCTTGACAGCATAAGACCCACATCATGTATAGCTGCTTCACCAGTAATTATGTGCTGTTATATTTTCCAGTCAGACAATCAGCACATTTGGTGTAGTGCATTTAAACAAACTGGAAGACCCGGATATCATTAAACACTCCTCTAAATAATAAATGCAGCCTTTATAACACAGGTTACAGTTATTCACAGCACTTCAGTTACCTGTTACATTCCCCATGTGGTCAGGTGGGACAGTTGTGCTATAACACAGTCCCGTGTCATTAAAACCTACATTCTGAGCTTCTAATCCTCATTCAACTTTTGTCACATTGTGCTAAACACTGATCATTGAAATGTAGCTGAGTTTAAATGTTATTGTATGCAGATTGAAGAGGTTCCAGGAGATTTCACACAGGATGACTTAGCTGAAGATGACGTGATGCTGCTGGATGTCTGGGACCAGGTACTCAACTGTAGAACACGACAGACATCTTAGGACAAAGTGAACAACCCCTCACACGCACTCTTCTGTTGTAGGTGTTTGTCTGGATTGGAAAGGATGCAAACGAGGTGGAGAGAGCTGAATCTCTCAAATCTGGTGAGCTTTTGACTTTAGTCAGAATGTTATTAGGTAGCATGAGACAAACTATAGTAATATTCAAAGATCTTTGAATAATAAAGAGACTATTTGAACCTGTTCTGAAATACAATAGCTAACAGCTAATGGGAACCCTTAATTATATTGTTTTTTAGATTTTTATCTACAAAATTCATCCTACAACAAACTTTTGTTTGAGGTTCCTGTCTGTGACTCACTGTCTCCTCTGCAGCCAAACAGTACATTGAGACTGACCCAGGGGGGCGTGACAAGCTGACTCCTGTGGTGGTGGTGAAACAAGGCCATGAACCTCCCAACTTCACAGGCTGGTTCCTGGCCTGGGACCCTTCCTACTGGGACTCTATCACCAGGAGCGTGAAGTCTCTGAATGTTTAAAACATTCACATGATAAATCACCAGAACACAGAAATATTATCATCTTTATAATCAGCACAATTTAAATATATATCTACATGTGTACTGTCAGTGGTAGATTTCTTCCCTAAAGTTTGAATACAACAAGCCTCTAAACTTTAGAGGCTTGTTGTATTCAAAGCAGTCTGTATTAAAATCCTTTAATGGGAACAGTCCTGTATTCACTGCGCGATAAGCTGCTTTCTCATACCAGCTGAAACAACTCAGCTTGCTTTGATAGTAATCAGTAATTAAAGGTTTTTATGGCGTGCATAATGTTACAAGTGTTTATGAAGTCTTGGCCAGCTGAGGGTTTCAAATGAAGCGATACTAGCTCTGCTCATCCCTGTTAGTACTCTTATTGCAGCATATTGGATTAACTGAAGGCTACTGTGTCATCTTCTAGTTCAGCAGTCCAGGGCATTATTCTCTGGAAGGATGTTCCTGATTTTGACAATATTGTGCAGCTGAAATAAAGCATGTAAACTTCAGAGCTATATAATAAAAGTAGATAATCAAATGTTGGAAGTTCCTGCATTCTGTTCTTCTTTGGTCTGTTTTGACACATCCACGGTGCAGGCAGTGATACATAATGGTTTACACCTCCTGATGCATCATCATCTGCCAGGACACTGGAAAGTTTTCTTTGCCATCTGTTTTTGTATCGGTCCTTCTGAATCCCTTAAACTTACAAAAACAGCAGTTTTAAAAAATGCAAATGCATTGCTCTGAATATGTGTATTGGCTGCTCTGTGCTTGCAAGATGTGTACTGGGTAGCTTTATATTTACTGTGTGAATGAGAGTCATTCATTTCCTGTGAATTGTTACCACTTCTTACAACAGTTGAAACAAAAGCGTGGCAGACTCAGTGTATTTAGTCTTCTAGTTTCTCCATCCATGTATGCAAGTAGTCACAGTCTGAATGATACAATTCCACCACCAGAGGGTGAACACGAGGCCCGGTGTAGATGTTTGTATGCCCCCAGATGAATTTTACATTTCCAAGCACCAACTATGCCTATAATAATATAATTAAAAATATGTAATAAACAATATTTGGCCACGACATTCATATTGATCCAAAAGCACGTGAATCTCAACCTCATCCACAGAGCAGAGTTGCTCATTTATGGGCTGGAGACAATATGATAAAAATCAAAATAAGCAATGTAGTTGTTTCTTTGTTTTTTAAATTGTATACGTGGGGGTTAGCACTGCTGCTTCACAGCAAGAAGGTCCTACTGCACCTGTCTGGGTCCTTTCTGTGTGGAGTTTCCATGTTTTCACCCGGGGCCCGGTGACTTCTCTCCGGATACTCCCGCTTCCTCCCACAATCCAAAGACATGCGGTTAGAAGGATTATGTTAATTCGTAATTGCCCAGAGGTGTGAATGTGTCTGCCTCCCTGCGTCTAGCCCAGCGGCGGACTAGCGACCTGTCCATGTGTATCCCGTCTATAATGTATTTTTAAACCCTTCAACATAATTTAGGCCACTGTGTGTGGAATACTAACCTGAAAAACTGGCCTTCTTCCAAATAAATAAATACATAAAGAAACCTTTCGACCGACACGTGCTCTTTGATGCACAGTCCCGGGTTTGAGTGTAACCGCGAAGTGAGTCGCTAAATAAATAAATATATAAATAAATGACTTTAAATTAACAGTGTTACATAACTTTGGAAAAATTGAGGTTCATGATAATTAGACTATAAAGTGCATGGAATGAATCCTGAGTAACTCTGAAATAGTATAAACTTTTAATATCACTAGTATCCATTACTATTACAAGTATTACTATAATCCTGTTTTGACGAATGTTCCCGTGGTGGGCGTACAACACGAGGGGAATCGTATAAATAGGCCACTGACGCTGGACTCGCAGCTCTTGTATGATTACAAGATTTTACACGAGGATGATGCATTATGGGGAAACCTAAAGCTATATAATTTCCTATTTCAAACCCTTCCAAACAACAGCACCCTTTGTATCGGTACGTTTAATGAGCCCTTCCCTTTTACGTGATTTGCTTCGAAGCCTGTGGAAGTCAGCCAAACCAAATATGCCGGCTGTGCTTTTATTTTGAAAGGCGAAAGCGGAAATAGTGGTGTTTATTCTAGTGGTCTTAGCGCCGCTGCGGAATGGAGAGGTAATAGTAGTTGTAGACGTCTGAGGAGGTGACAGCGGTGGGTGACCGAACCTGTGGACGCACTGCCAGCTGTGATGGGTTAACATCGTTTGTCGAGGTACGTTTCTTACGCTGCTACTGTGACGGATCCGTTCTTCTGTAGAAAACAGCGATAACAGCCGGGAAATCATATCCAACCCCAGAGACAGCTCAAATTAATTTCCCCTCAATGAAGCAAATTGCGTTGATGTCCGCCTGCTTTGTCATGTAACGCTAACCTAACGCTGCTTTATATGTAAACGTGCATAAAAGGCCCAAAGCGCTAAGACTGCTTTTTCCAACACTTGTTGGCTTTGCAAGCGAGTCAGGTCTGTAACACAGGACCCACAGCACTGCACGCCAGACTCCATTTGGATCGCTCACAAACTGACGCCGCTCCTCGGATAACAAGCTAAAGGTATTCACAGTGTTTGATATAGATAGAGATGTTTCATCAATCTTTATTTGCCATATTTCAGTTCGGGCTAACTCTTAATACTAGGTTTTAATGAAGCGCTGGTGGCGCATCACTTATCGCCGTCTCCGTGTGTCTACCTTCAGTGAGCAGGGCGGGAGCGGCCGCTGCAAACCGGGCATAAAGTCATAGAAACGCAGTTTTCTTGTCGTCGGAAACGTGTTCATCAGCGACCTCACGGGAGCCCAGTTCTTCAGCACATGTCGATTTGTTAGTAACGTAAGATTTATTTTAATTTATAGATTAGAAACGGACCTTTCGGCATAAAGAAGTCGGTTGCCAAGCAACACATTTTTAAAGCAACATGTCAGTGTGCTCAGTTTAAAAAACACAAAGGCCGGTTTTGATCTGTCCATGGAGGTGACGGATGGATTTGGGGGGAATTTAAAAGATCTCCTTCCCCGTTGTTTAGAGTCACACGTTGAAGTGCGCCCTGCTGTTTTATTCCGAGCTCAGTCCTCAGTGTCAGGATAATGTAAGGGTGTGTGGGTTTATTCACTTCCTGGGTGTTTGTGCCCTTGTAAAGTAACAGAGTGCTGTGTGTTTGCATGCCTGGACTCATGCATTTCTCCTCTACATTCTAGCTTTTGCTGCAGTTCTTTCACAACAAGATCAACCTCGGGAATATTTTGTGGCAACTTCTTTCGGTCTGTGTGCCAAGATGGGAAACGGACTGTCGGATCATCGCTCGCTGCTCCCCTGCCTCCCCTGCTTTCAGGCTCTTCACATTGTCATTCTAGGACTGGACTGTGCAGGCAAGACCACTGTGCTGTATCGCCTGCGTTTCAATGAGTTTGTGAACACTGTCCCGACCAAGGGATTCAACACAGAGAAGATCAAAGTGTCTCTTGGAGGCAGCTGTCGGACTGCGTCTTTCCACTT
This sequence comes from Mchenga conophoros, assembly GCF_057382185.1. Classification (NCBI taxonomy): domain Eukaryota; kingdom Metazoa; phylum Chordata; class Actinopteri; order Cichliformes; family Cichlidae; genus Mchenga; species Mchenga conophoros. The sequence continues at coordinate 36,396,818 of NC_140546.1, forward strand.
CTGGGACGTAGGCGGCCAGGAGAAGCTGCGGCCTCTGTGGCGCTCGTACACGCGCTGTGCTGATGGCATTGTGTTTGTGGTGGACTCGGTGGATGCCGAGCGCATCGAGGAAGCCAAGGCAGAGTTGCACAAAATCACACGGCTGGCAGAGAACCAGGGTGTGCCGGTCCTTGTGGTGGCTAACAAACAGGACCTGCGCAATTCTCTTAGTTTGCCTGAGATGGAGAGCATGTTGTCTCTAGGTGAGCTCAACACTGCCACACCCTGGCACCTTCAGCCTGCTTGTGCCATTATCGGCGAGGGACTGCAGGAGGGACTGGAGAAGCTCCATGCCATGATCATGAAGAGGAGAAAGGTGCTGCGGCAGCAAAAGAGGAAGAGATGATGTGCTAGTAGAGGAACTACAAACTATGAGCAGAATCTAAAGCTGCACAAGTACGGCTGAATACAACACTGGGTTTAGCTGGAACAGTGATACCCATTCTGTCAGTTGCCCCTTTTTGTTTGGGTCTGTTCCTTCAACTGAAATGGCTTAAAGTCAGCCGGTGCTCCCACTGAGGACAGTGCAATGGATTCTGAATGCAAACAGTCATTCTAAAGTTAGCGCAGCAATACGCCGAACTCTCAAAGAAGGACAAAAAGCTTTTGTGTTTATTTGTTGAAACATGCGCTGTACCAACTTAAAAACAATCAAATAAGTCTCGATCGTGTATATTCCACCAAAGCTCTGAAAGTTGACAACGACTCACTAAGTACAGAATCACTACTGACTCCTAGAAACAGCGTCACGTGTCACAATCGCTACAGTTGAATAGAAGCTATTTTTCAGAGGTGCGCCTGTGTTCCTGCTGACACGTCTCGATGACATGACAAGAGTACACTTACACTAATTGATTTTCATCATCTGGTTACTGTTTAAACATAACAGTAATCAGTTTCTTCACTTGACAGCAGTGTCAAAAGACCAAAATGTGACTCATGTGAGTTGTTTTCTTAGCATGAGGCTGCTTTTCAATCAACTGCACCAAAAAAGGGCTTTATATACTCTCTGATATTAGATTATATTACAAAATGTAGTCAATAATTGACGTTAGTGCTCAAATATTTAAAGCTAACAACTATAACTACTATCATAAAAAACCACAGTGAGAAGTCAGAGTCACACTTGGAGTAAGATGACAATCAGTCAGCATTATACTTTTTGATATGCAAGTGTCATCTGCATTGCTGCTAAGATGTTAGTTTTCAGGTCACCAGCCACATTTCTTCATTTATTAAGTTCTTCAGGGTCATGTCTCCTTGTATTGCAGAACATAGACTGGACCCACATGCTTTACTTGCATTGTTGTAATGTCTAAGCCCGTCCTGTGATTACTGTGCCACTGTCAGTGCTGCTAACATTGGATAAAAACTGTGATGTTAAACGTCATCTGAGAATTTATTTTCATGTTCAGTGAGTAGTGATTGTTTCTTGTTTTTTTACTTCCTTTTTGTTGTAAGGCATTAATAATACACTTTTAAAAAGTAATGCTCAAGTACTTTTTTGGACATCGATTAACATGATCAGAGTGGAAGCGTCGAAGCGTTTGGGTGTATGTAACTGTCGAACTGCTGCTGCAGTGAGATAAAAGGCTGAGCAGTTCTTACTGATTGAGTTAAGGATTCGCAGCCACCGGCTTTTGCACGTCTCAGTGCTATGAACGCGAGCTTGTTCGCTTATTCAAAGGTAGCCTAACGAGGCTTTACAAGTTTACAATTTGGTAACTTTGTGGGAAAAACAGAAGCAAACTCGGTGTCACTGGTTCCAGCTGCACCACATGTGCTGTTGAAGGTAAACGTGTTATCGTGTGTCCTTGTGTGTAAGCAAATGGGTTGTGTAGCACCAAACTACAGGACTGCATCCAAAGTCGGGGTGCCCATGGATGACCGTGATGGACAATTATTTGCTATAAAACACGACTTTGATTCCACTTCTTCAAAGGAAGGGAATTGTACATCATGTGTTCAGTTATACTAATAAAAGTACATTTGTAAATCCGTTGGTTAAACAGGGCCGTTAAAAAGTGTTTTCTCCCTTCCTAATTTTTATTTTTTTGGCATGTTTGTCATACAAATCTTTCACACAAAGATGCCCCAAGTAAATACAAAATGTAGTGTTAAGGGATTATTTAATTTATTGAGGCTGGTGGGCTTACTTGCTTTTATTTGTTACTAAGGGAAAAGCTGCCAAAGCCAACATGCACTGTGTGGAAAAATATTAGCCTAAACCTAATAACTGCTTGTGCCAGCTTTGAGAGCAGGAACTGCAATCAAGCATTTGAAATAATGTAATGAGTCTTTGAAACTACTGTGAAGGAGTTTTGGCCCACTTGTCTTTACAGAAGTGTTCAGTTGAGCCGTATTTGAGGATTGTTGAGCACGAACTGCTTTTCATGGTCATTCCAGAGCATCTGGATCAGTTTTAAGGTCATTTCAAAACATCCAAAACCTTGATGATGGTTTTCTTTGTACCATTTCGAGGTGGACTTGTTGGTTTGTCTTGGGTCATTGTCCTGCTGAATAATCCGAGTGCACTCAAGCTTCAGGGCATGAACTGAGCTGGATTTTCTTGTAGAGCTAAATTCATGGTTCCATCAATTACAGTACGTTGGTCAGGTCCTGAAACAGCAAAGCAGCCCTAGATCATCACACCACCACCACTACATCTGACTTTTAACTGTGTCACCCACTCCTTTGTGGATAACGGCTTTCACCATGGTTCAATGAAGTCCCAAAGACTCTGTTTCTAAACTGCTCCTGAGTGTCTTTAGCTCGAGGACATGCTGTGTTTTGCTTTATGGGATCTTTTAGCTACTTCATTTTATCAGACTTTGTGATTTCTTGGGTCATCAGGTCTGAGTGTAGCTTTTCAAAAACTCTGGTTAATCACAGTTCATTCATGGTTTAATAAGGGGTGGTAATTACTTTTTGCACACAGGGTTCAGATGAAATAATTAAAAAACTAATATTGTATTAACTTTGGATATCTTTGCCTAATATTATGAGTATAATATATATGTAAGTGTGACAAATATGTAAAATAAATAAGAAGTCAGGAAGGGGGCAAATACTTTTAAATAAAAGTAAAATAGAAAGTTGCTCTCTGTAGCACACGAAAGTCAAATATCTGTCCTGATAATCTGAAAGTGTTTTTATCTGAACTGCGTGCTGGATGAACACAAAATCGGCCATTTAGTAATTGTTAGTTGGCAGTTTGCAGAAATGGTCCTGCTATCTCTTCACTCGGTGCTAAACGGTTGGTTGGGTGGGGTCTTGTCGGCAGGCAGCCAGACTCTTCTCAGGAAACCGAAGCAAGGAAGGGAGTGGTTCCTCTTACATTATCACCGTATCCTGTTCTCAGCTCTGAAAACTGCAGTTTACACCGTTCACAGTTGGAGCTGACTGGGAATCAGATTAGAAGTCCACACAGCTTTCAAACGTCCCACCTCAACCCTGCACCCCTCTCCGCTGCTGAGTATACACCCCAACATGGATGGCCATGCTTTTAAAGTCTTTTTTTCTCAGCTGTTTAAAAGACTGGAGGAACGGCTATGAAAGATATGCTGCTAGCCACTGGTGCTGCTACTGTGACCCCTGAGTTAGCTCAAACTCACATTAGCTGACCTGAAAGTGATTCAGAACACTGTAATGGTTGGAGACCAGTATGCCCTCAGTAACAGTCATCCTCCAGTGTCCTTAGCAGGCAGCCGACTGGACTAGATACAAGTAGAAAAGTGGTGGCGTCTCTCAACCTCATTTTGACCTCATTCTAAACACAGACGTAGAACCTGATAGAGAAGCTGCAGCCAACAGTGTGTCTTCACTAATCCATCATTAATGAAACTCCAGGACCAAGAAGCCCAGGACTGGTATGATTATGTAGAAAAAAATGACACCTTCAGTAGTGTTTTACTGCCGGCGGTCACCCTCCAGCCAAAGGGAAAAGGCAGTCTTGACCTGGCACGCCGCTCTACTTTGTGTAATGGAAAATACACAGGGGTGCTGGGCAGATACTGTGGAGGAAGGAAACTGCAGATGCTTGAATGACAGCCTACCGACTGTGTTTAAAGTGGACATGACATGTAAAAAGGCTCATTTACAGCACGGAGCCCTGCTCTAAAAACTGTCACAGACTTAACTCTGTGAAGCTGGAGAAGTTCTTAGAACATGTTTAGCACCACCATGTGCCAGAAGAAGAACATGACATGATATGTGTCTTATACACCCAAAGAGTATGGTATTGATACACTAATGCAGTCACTCTTCATGTAGATTTAAGTTTACACAGCCCACCATGGATCGCAAGAGTTTTAAAAGCTCGTCTATTCTCCTAGTTTACACAGTATTTGTGTTCTCTTCGGTCAGCAGTGGGTTTTGCCTCTGAACTCTATCATAAACGCCATTTTTGCCCAGTTTCTGTCATATTGTGAAATCATAAACACTGGCCTTAACTGAGGCAAGTGAGGTCGGGAGTTCTTTAGCTGATGTTCAGGGTCCTTCTGTGACCTCCCAGATAAGTCGTCAGTGCACTCTTCGAGAAACTTTGGTAGGTTTAACAATGTTTCCTGTTTCCTCTATTTGTAAATAATGGCTTTAGGTATGATTTTACTCCACTGCCGGTGTGTTCGGGATCATCGGCATGCTGAATAATAAAGCTGTTTCCAATCAAATGGCTTCCAGATGGTACTGCGTGATATCTGACTGTACTCTGCTGCATTCCCAACACCATTTGCTGAAATGTAGTAGAACAAAGAACACACACCAAGAATACTTATTCAGTGTTTTTCACTAAGTAATCTTAATAAAGAAGACTGTTGCTACCTCAGAGCACATTGTGTACTGTCGGTCCTGCGTGCTGCACAACAACATTCAGTATATAGTATTTACTGTTATTTACACTTAGCTAGATTAATGCGATGGTGCTGTGTTTATTATGTTGCTCTCTTTTTTTGCTTCTCTTTTCTTTCTCTCAACAGGTGATCCAGGACATTTGTATATTTCTCACTGTCCCTCTTCCTTCTGTTTTTCTTTTCCTTCATCTTTCTCTCTCCCTTTCCTATCCCCCAGCTATGTCTGTCCCGTCTGTAACAACTGAAAATTAAATTAAATTACACCAGTAAAAAATACCTTATTCTATTCTTAGAATCAATCAACAGACAAGTTCGACTTATTACCGGTGATCCAGAACAATCTCTCCCAATGTTGCAACAGGTCAGACACCCCAAATTCTTGAAGGACCCCGTCTTAGGGACATGATCAAATGTCCAAGTCCAAGTCCACAAAACAGATGTAGACTGGAGGGTCAAACTGTCACCACACTCGAATATAGAATAAAGAGCTGGTCCGGTGATCTGCAACCAAGATCAACATCACACTGATGCAACTGAATCAGAGATTCAACTTCCCATCGCCGAGTAGATACTCACGAAATCAAAGGATCGGTGAGAAAATGTGATGCTTCCAGCTAGCTTTGAACCAGAACTCTGAATTTAACTTACTGTATCCCAAGTTGTATGTTCAGCATTACTTACTATGGTGATTTAACCAGATTTTAAAAAGAGCCACTTTTGTGACACACAAAACTGACTTGTCCCATTTTTCATGTGCCACCACGCTGCCTCCAGCCAGCTCAGCTCAGCAACAGTGAAGCAATTGGGGCAGATTCATTTCGCTCTGTGGCTGACACACTTTGTACTTACAGCTTTATAGTGCAGCTCAGGCAGAGGAAATGTTTTTTCTAGACAGTATAAAGGGGGCAAAACTGTTTTCAGTTCAACTTCACAGTGTTGCCTTCCTGCTTTTGGAGCTACTTCAACCATATATTCCAACATCACACTATTTAGAAAATGTGCTCCATCATTCTAACTACACGGCTCACCACTAACACGTGAGACTTAGCCTTCTTTACTGCCACAGAGAGTAGGTTCCTGGCACTGTACAGGAATGGCGTTCTACACTGGATATTCAGTGCCAGTAACTGTTTCACTAGTCTAGCCCACTTGAAGTCACACAGAGATATGTCCCATTAAATAAGAGGTTTGACTCCCCCTGTCCTCAACTGCTGACCCACAAGGCAGGATATTGTCCACAGGGTCATAAATTTCCCTCGGTGTCGCCTGCTCTGGCTCCTGGAAGACAGTTGACTGTGGCTGCTGGTGTCTGTAGCTTGAATGTCTGAGAACAGAATCACCAAGTACCAGAGTTTGATTCCCAGCAGGTGTGTCGCCGAGCGGAGGAAGACAGACACATGTGGGTGGTGAATGGGAGAATAGTCTATGTTGATTATTATAAAGGAATATCTGCATCTTTTGTTAGGCCAGCAGTTTGATTGCTTATTGTGTCAATTAATATCTGCACTATTTACATGACGAGACATCACGATTATTTAGGTAATAGTATATAGTGCATATAATGCTGTGGGTTCTCTGAAGGACAAAGTGACATATCAGAGGAAGTTTTACTCCCAGATATAACTCAGCTGCATGCCTTAAAGCTAATAACGCCCTCAAAGCCTTTAGTGAAGCCAGAGTTCTGCAGTGAGCAACGGACTAGAAATCCATATTGTCCCATATTAGCAAATAAAGGCAAAGCTTGATTAAAAATTTCTAGCCTTTAAAGACATGTTTAATAAAACACTTAAAAATGTAGTTTTGAGCGATTTAGTAACTAAATCTGAGAGCTGGGATAGGCTCCAGCTCCAGCAAAGGACAAGCAGAAGCGACTGGATGGATGTATTTAGTAACTGTTGCACATAGAACATAACCTAAGCACAATAAGCACCACAGGCCGTGCCAGTGCAGCAGCGGTAGGGGGCGAGGGTTGGGTCATGCTAAAATAGTCTATCGTGCTAAAATAGAAACTAAATGTGAGCTACTTCTATTTCTGGGTGGTATTTATATTGATGCTTTTCTACTTAGCCTTTTCCATAATAAGCATCTATGGAAAAGGCTAAGAAAACTAATATTGTTCAGCATGAACACATTTTATATGGACTGCTCAAATTTAGCCTGATGAATGTTTCTTTGATTGGTCAGAGGCCCTGTTGGTGGTCAGTGGGGCTCTGGCAGTGCTCATCCTGTTCCTCCTTGCACAAAGGAGCACATACTGCTCCTGTTTAAATACCTCAGGACGCATTGTAAGGTATTTGACCGCCCGGGGCTCCTGAGCTGGAACATCATTAAATCTACGATGGTAGATTTAATGATGTTCCAGCTGCAGCAGCTGTCTTAATGTGTCAGGTTACAAAAGCAGAGAGGTGCACGATCTAGACCAGCCAACTGCCAAAGCTGTCTTTATAGGTCACACTTGCTGATGATCAGGTAATCAAGTGCATTTTGTTAGCAACAGATGGCTGTTACTCTGAAATCTCATGTAAGCCATTAAAGATGTACTTCGGTATTTATGTGGTTGCAGAGTCCTGTGGAAACTTTATTTTTCACGACAGAACTGTTTATCTCAGTGAGGTCACTTGTTTCCTGCATCATCGCTGTGTAACCTCTTTGCTGTTTATCACAAACACATGATTGCACTTCTTGCTGCTGAGAAGGCCCAACCAGTGATTCAGTTTAGGAACTGACTTTATCCAGTAAGGTTTGGAGCTTTTATTCTCCAATAAAGGAAATCATCATTTAAATCTGCATTTTGTATTTACTGGAGTTATTTTTCTATTAAACTTAGTTTGATAATCTGAAACAGGCATGACAACTGTGGAAAACCCCAAGAAATCAGAAAGGGGCAAATACTCTTTTTAATGCACCAAATTGCAAAAAGGTAAAAAAGCACCGTTGTCATTCAATATAATTACACAGCAACATGTAAAACAGCCCGTCCATTCTTTTTTTAATAAAGCTTGTAGCGTACATTGTTAAACAGCCACGTTTACCAAATCAGTGTAAAAGGATGGAACAAGAGATAACTAGAGATAATGATGCATGGAGACCATTTTCAGGTTGCATTTATCAACATTTGCTTTTAAAAAAGTGCTTTTATTGAAAATGTTATTTATTTGCAGGTCACTAGACTATTTTATTTACTCTGCATTGTCTAACAGGTACCTAAGAGGTAAACGTGCACTCTGTAGTTTGCTGTTACACCTGAGACTCATTAACATGTATATAAAATGACATTTGAAAAAGGTGGCTGCTGATGCTGCCCCCAGCTTCCTGGTAGATACACGGGTGGCATCAATTTTAAAATCATCAAGTTACTGTCACAAGTGAAGTGACCTCAACCTCCCCCCTCCACGTCGCTGCGATTCAAACTACACTAGTTATACCGATCGTATAAACTCCTACGTCACTGTGTTCATATGCATGTCCATGCTGCCTGCCCACCTGCCAGGGTGACAAGCTCTCATCAGCCTTTTACAGCTGAGGGGTCAAAACTGTCACCTAAATTAAACCCCCCCCCCCTCAATTTCTTTGTGTAGATGAGCCATGTGTTATATCTGACAGAAGCTTTACATTTTAATTAAAAATAAGAAAACTGAAACATGGAAGCACAGTGGTTAAACACTGCTGCATCACACTGATGTCTGGAGCTCTTTGTGGAGCTGACATGTTCTACCTGTGCCTGCCTGGTTCTCTCTTCCACAGACATGCACAGTAGGGTAAGACAGGCAGCTGGGACATGGGCCAGCATGCTGGTTATGCAGACTCAGGCTTCAGAGCAGGATATGTAACAGATCGGCTCCCCAGTTATCTCCATTGAACATAATACTTTTTTGGGGGAGGGGGTTATAAAGCATGGACACATATACACACTCACTCGCGCGCACACACACGTATATATTTAGAGACAGAGGAATTTGAACACCACGCACATTCAAATTTCAACACTGAAACCAAAAGTTTTAAAGCCATGCAGCATGTGCATATTAAATATTAGCATTAACGTAAAAACGTGGCAACATCAGCCAAAGCACATCAAACCAGGCTTATGCATCAGATATATAAAAACCCAACACCCACGTCAATGCAGAAAAACCTGTTCTAGCATGTGTCGGATGTTTATTTCACCTCCTGTGATCAATGATCCTACTCAAATATCCAACTGGTATGATAGTATATTGCACTTAGTAAGCCATGCATCATCAGCAGTCCAAAGAATACAAAGGGATTAGTTGGGCAGCGGTCTGTTACAGGCATCTGGCTGCCACATCCGCAGGTCCACCAGAATCTGGTTCAGCTTCTTCATCCACAGATTTCTCTCCTCCTTGGTGTCAGCACTCAGCCAATTTCTGCACAGGAAAACAAGCAGAGTATGTTGACTGTCATCAAGCCACTCTTCAGGAGTAAGTACCTGTCCATATGGTGGAAACGTACCTAGTGACACACGTGGTGTTCTGGCACTGGCTGACAAGCGTTTCTCTGTCATCGTCTCTCCGTGGTCTGATGGTGATGAGCTCAAACGTGTTGGGTCGGGCACAGAACTCTCTGCTGGCTGGCTCCACTGCCTTACTTGTGCAGTTGGACAGATTGATGCGACCAATGGGATTCTACGAGATGTAGAACAACCCTGTTCAGTCTTTGCTTACATTTTATTCTTAAAGCTTTAAACTTTGGCACCGTCTATTTAATGTTTTTCAGTTGTTACTGCAGGTTTAGAGCAGTCACATATTAGTCAGCACGTGAATGTAGAGTAACAGACAAACTTGCTTGCTGGCTCGCAGCATTGTTACCTTTCTCTTTTCGTCGTCTGGGTAAGTCCAGTAGGAGATGCAGTATCCTGACAGGACGCACCATCGTCTGTGCCAAGCTCCAAACCCACTAACATCTTCAAACATCGTCTGTGGTAAGAAAAAACAAAGACAGATGATTAGACTTCAAGAATAGTTGTAGCAGCAGCACATTAAGGCCAGCATCAGCCTCATGAGCCATACTCACCAGGAAGCCCCTTTCCTCCACCTTTGAGCCCACTTCACAGTGCATCTTAAGGTAGATGTGGCCCTCCAAAGGGCACAGGAATGGCACCTATGACCCAGAGCAGGCAGACTGAATGGAAGGCTAACACTTCATACAGCACTATGCAAAAGTCATGAGCCACTGCACATTTCTTTATATTTTACTGGGAAAATAAGAAATGACAATCATTTGATTTCAGTACATGTGGGAGAAAAACAGTGGTGCAGTCTACAGGTGAATATGGACATGGAAACACTGTGTGTGTGTGTCATGGTTACATACATAGGCTGACATAATTACTGAGTTTACAGATGCATGAGGATGTTACTGCCATGGATGTAACAGTGTGAATGGAGACAGATATACATGGACTATGAACTCGGGGCTTTCATACCTTCTCCAAAGGAAACTGGGTCTTCCCAATTGAAGCCAGGGTGAGCTTGTATGCTCCAATCAGAGCAAAGTTACTGGTGCGAACCGCATTGGGGCCTCCAGGACTGGCCACAACTGCAACAACATACATTATGCTTAATAATGACAAGTGACACAGGGGGAAAGTACTGAACACATGAAAAAAGGAAGGTGCAAAAAGGCATGGACACATCCCCAGACATCTGTCAGTAATTAGAAACCCTGCTACTGGGTGCAAATGCGTCTCAGCTGGTTCCTATAAAAAGGTGCCTCATTACTGACATCTAGTGAGAATTTCATGTCAAAAGAATCTTTAGAAATATATTGACTTGAAAACACTGGTGATGTGTACCCACTCTGGCTCCATCTGGCTCATTTGTTTTTTTCAGACATGCATTATAGCTAAACATCTGTATTTGGTTTTGCTCAGATACAACTTTCCACACAAAAGCTGTCACACTGTGACTAAAGACGTCACCTGGAAGAGTATTGAAATGTTTCTCCTGTTTAAAACGGCCCAAATGAACAGAATCCACAGTGTGAGAACAACAGATCACTGATTCATCCAGTACGTTTATTTGACCTAATAAAGCTCATTTCTCCTTGAAGCTTATATTGAGACCATCACTCTGTATCTTTTACACTTTGTTACATAATAGTCTTCACAGCACAGTTTGTATAAACCTTAGTGTCACATACCTGGTGTCTGTGTCGTCTTCTGCAGGAGAAGAATAAATTAATTAACATGTGGAAAAAAGGAGCTTTTTTCTCATTTTTCCTTTAAAGTTTTAGTTTTTTTTAAATACTTACAGTGATGGCAAGGAACTTCTTTGGAGTGATAGCCTAGGAAGATGAAGAAATATTACATTTGTTTTAAAGAGTAAAGTGAGAACAGCCACACACTCTAAAAGCATATCCCAACAGCAAACAACAAACGTAAAATAAAACAGGAATTACCTTCGACTTGTTGGTTTTCTTCTTCTTGTCACTGCAGATTTCCCGTTTCTGCACCTGAAAGGGAACAGCACTGTGCACCATCAGTAACACTGCAAAACAGAAACTTACAGAAGACTATGAACAGACGGTGTCACAGAAATACAGCGTTAGTACTTGCAGAACGAGGACACGTACCAGACAGTATACTTCTACACTGATGTCAAAGCCACTGTCAACGTCAGATCTGAAAGTCAAAGATTCTCCTCAGCAATCAGTAAATAAATTGATTATGTTTAGTTAATAGTGTTTAACAACAGAGGCGACGTGCTGAAATGATGAGTGACCACAGCGGTGTGACTGAAGGCCAACAGTGCCTCCACTAACTGCTTCTGACTCACATAGTGAACTTGGTGGGGAAGGTGAGGGTGTCGCCACTCAGGCCACGGTGTGTCGTGGCTAAAGGCGTGGCCACAATGTTCTCTGCTCCCGCCCTGATCATGATGAAAAATGAATGTTTGGTAGACTCTGAAATAATGGAAACAAACAGCATGACAACATTAGTGTGAAATTGTGGGATTTCACTCTGACTGAAGATTCTTAAAACTGACAAATAACAGTTTAATAAAAGCACTCATTTGAGATGTGGTCTAATGGAGAACATGGAGAACTGTAGAGTTATGGATCGTGTACCTGGTTTATTGGCAGTGGAACAGACAAAGTCTGCCTTGAGAGGCAGGCGTAGCTCCTGCAGGGTGATGCAGCCTTTGGAGGCCATTGGCTGTGGGGCTGCAGGCCCCTCTTTCCTTCCTCCTGGATTTCCTTTCAGCTGGTCCAGCTCCACCTTCAGTGCTTCTCTCTTTTCGCCTGAGGCCATCAAACGTAAACAAAGTCATATCTTTGGGCCAAACCATGTCCCTCGTTAATCTTCTAAACACCGACATGTGGAACTCTAACATCGACACAGGGTAGGTCTCTGCAATGCTTTCACATTTTATACAGGAAACTAAATATTAGCACTATGTGTATTTTTATTTGTGTTCCTTTACTCAAGACTCTGTGATCGTGCTATGTGAACAACCTTGAGCTGACTAAGGAAACATTAGAGATGTGCTTACTTGCCACCAGCAGCAGCCTCTCTGCCTCAGCCTCCACCTGCGAGCCTTTCCCGTGTTCTTCATCTGTGCAGCAGTTGAGTGCCTGGCTGGCTTGATAGATAACCGTCTGCTGCAGGTTGATTTCATTTGTCAGAATCTACACAAAAGGTAGATTTGTGTGTAAGATCAGACTGTAGTTTATTACCAGTTGAAATCCTATATGGAACAAGTTTAATGTAAACCTTTATCTTCTGTTTGACACTGAACAGGCTGGATGCTCGGGGCTCCTCGGCTCTCTTAGAAACGTCTTCTTTTCTCACAATAACCTGCTTCACACTGGGCCTCTCGGTGTTCTTCACCCTGGTTGACCTGTATGCATCGATACTTGCACACAGCAACAAACATTCAGTGAGACGGTGAAAACAGACGGCTCTGAAGCATCTCAGCACTGCACGGAGGAAACACTTACCTGTAGGGAAGCTTGTGGTCCTCACTTGAGACACTTGCACCATCTCCATCTGAGGAGGTCTGGAAGCTTTTGGCTATGGCGACATCGTCGGGAGTTGTGCTCTTCATAATGAAAGAGTTGGCTGGAGTGGATGTCTGCACAAGTCATGAAGAAAATATTATCACTGAACAATTACCGCTGCATTTCCATGGACGAGGACTCGTCGGTGCTCACCATCATTCTTTTTTCTGGACTGTTTACCACAGCGGCCACAGTCTCTGCCAGTGGAGTGAGGAGGGACATCGAGGAGATGTTTAAAGCATCTTCCTCATCACCGCTGGGATCTTCACTCTGTTCTAGATCTCCAAACAGCTCGTTGATGACGGTAGAATTGACAGACTGATCCACGTTTTCTTCTCTTTTCTCCTCTGGGGTCTCTTCAGTCAACTTATCTGTAGTGTGAACAGCCACTTTCAGGGGGCTGGAGGTCAACACTGGAGGGGAGCTCAGCTGACGACCTGCTGTTTATTTAAACCCATGTTACAAGTCTTGAGATTGTCATCAGGAAGTATGGTTTGTTTTGTTGTGTAGAGCTGTACCAACATCCTAAACTCAAAATCTGAAGTTAAACTGAATCACTGCTGAGGGTCCAACAGAACCACCGATGGTGACAAAACACACAGCAGTCATTGCACTGTGACTAAAAACAATATGCCATATTATAATCTGCCCGACACCAGATAACTGATAGCTTCACTTTACCAGTAGTCCGAGTACTCGGGCTCTGTTCGGGACTGTCATGCAATACCTGAAGGAGCGCACTCGCCGCCTGCGTCAGATTTCTTACATGGTGCAGGGAATTCATCCGGCGGCTCAGATGAGATCACTTCTCTCTCAACAGGCTTTACGACCTCTTCCTGAAAAGTACATCATTTGAAAAATCCACTGGGGTGAATGCTGGGAGACTTTATTTACTTTGTGTGTGCCTGATGCTTCCTGTCCAACCTTAGTGTCCGCTCCTCCTTCTTTGTCCTTCCACATTTTGCTCCTCTGCTGGAAGCGACTGCAAATTTGAGCCAGCTCACTCTCACGCTCCTGAAACGAGCAGGCTTGATATTAGAATGTGCCATTCTGCTATTCGGATAAGGGCGAAAAACATAACTGCAGCACCAAGAATGACATCAACCTACCAGTTTCTGCCTCATAGTGATGTCAGCGGTGGTTGTGTTTGTAGCCTGGGCAGCTCTGAGTCTCTCCTGTACCGACCTGGTGTTTGGACTCACAGAGGCAGCGCTGGTCTGTACTCCGACTCGAGCAGGTGAGCTCTGGTTGATGCGCTCCCGCAAAGATTTCACTCCTATTTGAGATGGTAAAAATCACTCTAACTTGTGGAGGATAGAATCAACTAATGGGTCTGTGTCAACACTGATTTGAGCAGACAATTAAATGACAATGTAGGAAGGTGCCCCTGGTACACAAGTGAATAGAACCGGCTGATGTGCTAAGAAACTGGCCATATCAAAACATGCAGACACTGCCACTGAGCAATTTTCATCATAACCAGCTTTCCAGTCCAACTCACCAAAAGCTCCTGTAGTAACCTTTTCCCTCGAGGCTGGAAGGTCAGATGAGCTGGGCTTGGCGCAAAGCTCCAGCTTCTGGGGACTGCAGGAGACATTTGGGCCTTTGGACAGGGCCTGATGTTTTTGGGGACTTTGAAGCGCTGACATGGAGGAGCTGGCCTTCTGCTGACTAGATAAGAGGGCCGGTTCCTCAACCGAGGTCTTCTGATGAATAGAGGACACTGTCGCGCCCTGGTTGGAGCACTTCTGAGGACTGGATACCAAGTCGGCTTTTTGAAGGCTTGGAGAAAACGCAGCCTGCTGAAAAATAAACAGATGGAAAGCCAGTTTATTTATACAGGAGATATATTTCTAGTGACCCAGGAAACCTTGCAGGAAAAGCTAAAATTTGAATAGTGAAGCGATTATGCACAAGATAAAAAATGAATACCTGCTTGGAGATGCCCGTGCACTTGCTCCTCACGGTTGAACTGGTCACCGAAACGCTGGGTTTAGTGCTGGAAGCCGCAGCACCTCTGACTGTAAATCTGGGATTAGACGAAGCAGCGAGCGTCTCCTTTGCTTTCTCTTTGGGGGTTTTAGCATGGCTGAGATCATCCTCCCAGGAACCAATGGTTGCAGCCAGGTTGGCCAGTCTGCCTCTCCTCCCAAGGGAAATTTCTGAGGAGACAGAGGGACTGGCAGCTGGTTGGGCATCAAACGGTCTCTTTATCGTGGATACAGGAATACAGTCTGAAGGTACATCACAAGCATCTGAAAAGGGAGAAACTATTTCACTTTTACACGTTTATTCACACGTAAAAAACAGACGTTATCTGGAATTTCAGGATTAGAGCTCATCTGAGGACGAAGATGGAACATCTGTTTTTCTGAATGCTTCTTGGTGTCATAAACTGTAACTGTAACCAAAAGAATCACGTATAAGAGAGCCAACAGTGTGTTATATAGTTCTACATTACATATAAGAGAGATTTCTTTAAAATAGACAGCATCAGAAAGCATTTCAACCTCCTGTTGTCTGCTTGTAGAAGTGGGAATCACCAGACAACACAATACCTGACCTATGATACGATATTACTGCCATTATCGCATTTTTAAAACTAGATTACACACAGTCACTAAAACCTGCCATAAGACCGACTCACTGTACCATCAGTCTGACACTCAGCACGATCTGTTTCTGAAACTACAGCAACTGTGAGAAATGATCAAAAATCCCACATCTGGGACTTTCTACATAGACAGAAATTCACACACATTTCTTGGTTGAGCCGATTTCATGTAGATTCCCTCAGCTGTTATCTCAGGATGGAGATCTTTTGTCTCAGACTAATTTTTATTTATTTCTGATCATTTTGTCCCCCTCCTGAAGTCTTGTTAATAACTTCCTGTAAATTTAAACTCATTCTATGTAAATTAAACAGCAGGAAACTGTTACCGTCAGTGTTCCAGCACTTCCTCTGCTCTGCCAGGTTTTTTAAGCGTGATTTCATGCCAGCAGCAGATGGAGCTGGATCCTCTGTGTTACTCTGAGGAGCTGGATTGGCGGCTCCTATCTGTGCTTCTGTTCTGCTTGGAGGAACAAGAGCAGTGCAGACAGCCACCTTGTCGGGTTCTGGGCGTTCCGCTTTCAGCTGCACTGCCTGAGACTGCAGAACAGGCTTTCCTGAAGTCTTCTCCGAGGAGGAGAAATGCCGGATGCTGGCTGGACCCACCGGGGGCTTTTTGTCTGTGGGAGGATCTGAGAGAAGAGGAGCTTGTGGCATCACCGGCTCCTGGTTCTCTTCATCAGCTGCAGGTTGGACATTTTCTCCAGAGCACTTGCGCTTCGAGGGAGATGGCTTTGTGGACGTCTGGGGCACTGAAAACAATAAAGAGATTTAAGCAAACACAAGACAGCTGCAGCTCAGAGGTTAAAGTGCCAAAACACTAAAGGGGCTCATACCTTTATCAATAAGAGACTCGCTGATCACAATGTTTGTGTCAGTCAGTGGCTCTCGAGGCCTTTTCACCACCTGTCTGTTCGCTGCATTGGTTCTTTCTGCGAGTTTCTTCTGGAGGTTCTCTCTGCGAGCTCGAGTTCGCTCCAACAGTTTCTAGTTTGGTAGAGTTGGGTTGTTAATAAAACATCACCTCTGTAGTGTTCAACTGCTTTAGTGAAACAGAGTCAAGCTAAATTACAAACTAAAGCCAGGTGCACAGAGGGATTTATGGCAACGCTGCTGCATCTAAAGGGATGATGCCGCTCACAGATACAGTTTCTGCATCAAAGATCATTTACAAGTGTTTACACCTCATATAAACGGTTTAATAGTCTCCTATAGCTTTGGGCTCTCACTGTTCTCTTTGACTACTGTTACAAATATTTCCCTCACTGTCAGATTCTAATGTTTCTTAGTTTTAGCTGTCAGAGCTGATAACTCCTGAAACATGTGAACGCATCCAAAGAAACACGAAGTAACCAAAGATAATAAGAACGTGTTTGCTTTCCCTCGTGTTTCTAACACTGCGCTTACATTTCTCCTGTTTGTTTCATTCTGCTGTCTTACTATTCATATTTTAATTGCTGCATATTTAACGGGAATGCACCCATAACCTCGTTGTCCATGAACAATTGCACTAAAGGCCTAATTCTATTCTGCTGTGCAAGTCCCGACACGTACGACACCCTACATCAGCTCTGCAGGCGCTGACGAAAAGCATTGCTGAAGAATGACGCACGCTCCTGTACGCCTGCGGTTTAAACTCTAATGACATCAGACCTGATTCATGTCGGTTAGTTAGCTGGCAGCACCGACATAAGTGAAAATAACAGAAAAGAAAGAAACTGACGCCCAACAGGTCCGACTGCTGGACGCAGCTACGGACACTCAGCGAGTTTAACGACTGGGGCGTTGTTTGACCTCCTAAGACCCGAACTCTTCCACGGCAGCATTTTTAATTTCACTTTGATATTTGGTCACATTGGGGCCCGATGAATGTAAAAACAAAGAATTACCAGATTTTTTTTTAACCTTATTTTTGTTTTTAAGAAAAATGAGAGTCACATGAGAATATTCGTTTAAAGTTTTGATAGAACAGTAGCATATAATGTCCTCGTAAGTGGACATCAGGCCCTTGTAGCGCAAAATTGAGTATTTTGGTCTAAATAACCCAAAATGTGATGTCCACATATGTGGACGCCATAAGGTTAAGGAGCGCTTAAATATAACGATCATTCAGGAGCGAAATACTTGTTAACTTGTTCCAGCCACATACATACTGACATTAAAATGAGATACTTTTGTGGCTCATGTAGTCGTTTTGACCAAAGAAACACGTGACATGTTTTCTTCAGCCGTGTTAAAAACGTCAACGTCTAAAGCTAATAACAAACAAGCTAATGCCCCGTGCTCTCTGAGCACTACCATTATAACATTTGGTTTCTACGTTAGCTGTGCACTATCCAGTCACTTTAACGCAGCTTCTTCCGTTGTTGGCTGATTAGTAAAGTTTTTCTGTGACTCACCTCAGTAAACGGATCCATTCTGGTTACTTTCTAACAACTCGACTGCAGTTTGAAGTAAAACTACTACAACTGCGCGACTCCAGCTTCTCTCTTTGTACCAAACAGCTTCTGTTCAAATTTGAATTTCGGCGCTGTGACTACTGCGCAGACTCCACATCTTCAACGGACCACTTAGAGCCAATCAAAATCACCGAGAGGGGTCGTGACCGGTGTTGTGCCAAAGAATGACTTCCGGTGTTTCGGTGTGTTTTTTATGTTTGCTCAGATTACAAAATAATCTGCAGTCAGCAGGGTTTACGAAGGTGTTACATATAAAATAAAGAAATGGCCTGTTTTGCGGGTATCTTTACGACTCGGCGTTATTTTACATACTGTGTTCTACATTATATTTGATTCAGCCTTTTTGACCACTTAAAATATTCTGAAATTATTGTTATGTTAATTTTTGTTTTATGTCTTTGCAATTTTTGCTGCCCTCTTGGTCCGATCTCTTTTGGAAAATAAATCTTTTCATGTCAATGAGTTGAATGTAAATATATACATTCATTAATAACATAAAAGTTGCTTTGCAAAAAAAAAAAACTGATTGCAGTTTCTACCTGTGACAAAAATATTGTTTCTGGCTTTAAACATTTGTAATTTACGATCGTTTAAATGTCGCCAATCAAAATTTTGGAAAATGTCGGAAATTGCTTTTTTGGCAGGAATTACAATCCTGTCTAAGTTTTCGCAAGAGGAAAAAACAAAAACATAATTCATGCCAACCCGGTACATTGGAAGTCGGCACTACAGAGTCATGCATTCTTGTATCATGTATCACCAGCAGCACAGCTTCGTTGTTGGATTCAAAACCCGCTGCAGCACATTCATGGACGGAGCCCGCTCAGTGCTTTGGCTGCGGCCAGGGCTGGACTGGGACATAAATGGGCATTTTGACTAGAGACCGGCCCACCAGGTATTTATAGGAAAAGCCATAAAGCCTTTGAATGAAAACAAACGCTGCTGTGACAGTGATGTACAGTCTTGTTGGTATATGTATGATTTCTATACATTTTACATCAGATAAAAACTTTGGTTGTAAGATTCAGATAATTATTTAATAAAAGCGAGAAATTTTAAATGAGAATCAGAAAGAAAAGTATTTCTTTGTGCCCCGCCCCTGCACAGTTACCAGCTGTCAGCTACTTAGAAAAGGATCCTGGTGTTATTTGTCTCTCAGAAACAGTTCATAACTTCAACTCATTCATGTCACCTAAAAGGTAAACCTGTTTCTCCATCACAGCTCTGATGGTTCAGTAAGGACATCTCCTGGTTTCATCTTCATGTTTCCCTCTCACCACATATTCAAACCGACATCATGACCAGCAGCTTTACTGCTGTGGCTCCAGCAAACATCAGCTGATATTAGAAATTAATATTAAATAAATTCTAACAACAGCTGATCAAGCTTAAACGTGCTGCTGTTGTTTAGCGTGACATCCGCTGGTTTCCTCTTTCGGCACAAAGTGGGAGATAAACAAACAAGAGAGATGATCAGCTGATCACTGATCAGTTTCATGATTGAAGCAGCAACAGGAGAGGGAGGGGGAGAGGATGAGAGAAGAAGAGGCAGCTGTGCAGCAAAGACAAAGAATAAATCCAGCTTTGTGTGTTTTTCCATTCTAGCTGAATGAAACTGTTTCTTTTCAGCTCAATACCAAACGTGTAATATTTTCTCTGAATGCGAGACGATTCCGTTTTTACAGGACGGTTGGCAACTTTACTAACTAACCCTATGAATAAAATAAAGTTCACAGTCAGTAACATCATAGCACCACCCAGCTGTATAGAAACTCCATCATGCTTGCTAGTACGCAGTACGAGTTATTGAAACTGACGGTAAAAAGTCAGCACAACGAAAATAATCTCCACCTAAACTTGTTTTATATCTGACCCAGACAGACTGCAGGTCATCACTTCTTACCTGAAGTTCAGTTCACCTGACACTCGGACCTGCTTCTCCTGCCTCCACTTTCACTCATTTTTTAGTTTTAGTTTTTGAAAAAGTTTGACAGACTGTAAATGTGAAAAACAAAATGCAGCATTAGACCCTGATTCGGGCGGTGAGGTGAAGCAACATGAAGCTTCCAGTTTGTCTGGGCTGTGTCTGCAGTGACTGATCTAAAGAACACCAAAAGTCATGAAACTCTGGAGATGTAGGATCTTACTCAATGATCTCTATTATTTTGGACATTATTAGTTTAATCTTGATTATTTAACAATGTTATGAGGTTCAACACTTTGGATTCAGTCAACTTGTGTTTCTGTTTTTTTTTTAAACAAGAAAATATGTAATGATATTGAGATATAAAAATTAAAGAAATAAATGTTAAAATAGACATAGAGGAGGATATATGACATGGAGTTATGATGGGTTTAAACGTCACACCCATTTCCATTACAGGTCACTACTGGTCCCTGTGATGGGGACCAGAGGTTGCATTCCAGGGTTTATTTTAAAAGCTAGATTAAAAGGAACACATTTATGATTTGGGAATTCTTTATTAAGTTTAGTGAGTTTGACATTTTTTTGTAGTGACAGCGTCTGGAAGATGAAGAAACACGATACCAAAACGTCGGTGAGTGTATCAAGCTGTAGAAATCTGCGGTCCCTGAGCACAGCTAGCCACACGCGTTATCGGTGCGTGTATTGCTTTAAGAAACATTATGTGACGTGTACAGCAGCAGTGTCCTATCACCGTGCGGTGCCTATTTTCCCGATCCGGTTTCCACTTTTGCGCAGTTGTAGTGTGAGTTACGTCCCAATGCTTTGCTCGTGGACTCATTTCTTTATGTTCACACGAATGAACACGATTTTATTTGCAGACATGTGTGTAAACCTCCTCCTCCTCACACACAAGTGCGATCACTCCCACTGGGACAAGCACAAACAAAACTTTCATTTTTATTTTACGCTTTTCACTTATACTTCATTACAAAATATTCTTCTTTCCAAGCTCCTTAGACCCTTACCAAACATATATTAGATATACTGTTATGCCAAATTAATTGGAATACATACACTTCACCTTGTATTTCATCAGTTGGTTATAATCAGGATCATTTGGTCTCCTGGTATCAGAATCATGGGACAAATTCTTTCTCCAGGTTGCCTGCAGTAACTTTTTTAATCCAGCAGCTCTCACTACTGAGCAGCACATTAATCACTTCATGAGGAGTCATCCAACCATCACCAGCGTCATCTCTGCTGTCATGGGATCACGTGACTGCTCAGAGTCAATTTCTGATCTGATTGCTGTGTAAAGTGCTTTGTCAGTAAGGTCAATAAGATCAGTAAGACCTGAAAATAGCTCAAAGCTCATGTGGTAAAATCTGTGTGTGTTACAGGGCAAAAAAAAAAAAAGTAGGGGGAGTGGTGCAGTGGGTTCAGGGGGCAGTGCCAGAGGAGGCTGGCCAATGCAGTTAGGGATCATCAGATCATGCCTCCCCTGCTTGAGCAGCACACAGGACGTGGAGGGAGAGAGGAGCTGAGAGAGAACAGCTGTGTACCAAAACAGAAAGAGCCAGTCGGCAACAGCAGCCCAGGAAGGCGTCAGTGCACATAAACAGTGCTTTTAAAACCCCGTGTGTGCCTCGTGCTGAGCAGTATAACACAAGTGTGTGTTACTTGGCTGTTTAATTTCAAAAGCAGTATTGTGAAGGTGGTTAACGACCAGTTTTAAGGGCAGCAGCAAAGCCCTGTGATGTCACTGTGCCTGGCAACGTTATTCTCAGGGAAGTATGGCAGTTCACATGCACACAAGCTTCACTTGTATAATTAAGCACACAGCTTTCATGAGCTCAGCAGCTGAGATTGAATCTTACTCTCCAGTGAACTATAAAAGATGAAGGACACAGCAGCGCCTGTAAAGAGATCCAGGTCATTCAGATGGTGCTCAAACTGTATCAATAAGAGTTCGTACAGACCGTGATCATCTATCAATTTATTTTTATTTTTCTATACATATATAAAATGTTTGGCACATTTCTTTTAAAATACATCATATTTTTGTCTAAACATTTGTTATGGCTTGAATATTTCTCATTTACGATTTTCCATTGATAACCTGAAACCCAAAAGGCAATCTTGGCACTTGTTCACATTTTGTAGGAAACTGCGCCACAGCAAACCGAGATAAAGCAGAATCCTGATAGGTTAAAATCTTCATGTCATTCAGTTCTGTCTTTGCTGCAGCCGATGTCACCGCTCATGTTTGGGCAGAATGTCTCCCCTGTCCACCACTGCCATACCAGGTCCGCTAAGCTCCTTAGGAGGTAGGTCTGCATAAAATTCTGCAAACACAGGGCAGTGATCAGAGGCCACACCGCCCCATGACCAGTTATCTGGGATCCAGGGGTTAGTTAAGCCTTCCCGAACTACCATGCAGTGGCCTGTCAAGAACAAAGGACACAAGAACAGTCAGGAGAT
The DNA here is from genome assembly GCF_057382185.1 of Mchenga conophoros. NCBI lineage: Eukaryota > Metazoa > Chordata > Actinopteri > Cichliformes > Cichlidae > Mchenga > Mchenga conophoros. The sequence goes on from NC_140546.1 coordinate 36,419,207, forward strand.
ACTTAGAACTTCATGCAACACAAATAATGCACCAAACTTTGATCTGATAGTAGCTTCTATAAAACTAGGATCACGTTCATCATACATTTGAGAAGTAACCATGTATCCTCTACTTTACACATAGTTTAAAATACATTTTTACATTTATTTTGTAATTATTTTTATCTTGAGACTCAACTTAAACTTTGAGTGAGTGACTTCTAGTCTAAATAACTCAGGTGCAAGTGTGGCCTCAAAGTGCTTTTAACTAGGCTCAGACTTGTCTTGGCACACTTGGTAAGTTGATGATTTGACACTCAGATTAGACCAAACTTAGACTTGAACACCTGGTTTAACTTGTCATAACTGGAGACCAAATTTTAAATTGGTTTGGTGAACTCCAGAGCACACTTAGTCTTGTGTAAAGGACCTGAGAACTGACTTAACATTTAGTTTGTGTTCGGCATAAAACCTGACCTGTTTTTAACCAGACTTGAAACTAAAGCCAGCCTCGTTTTAAGACCGTTAATGAAAAACCTGACTTTACTTGTTTTATATGACTAGTTTATAAACTGCTATACATTTAATCGTTAGTTGCTTGTGTGACTTCTTTCTTTCTTTTCAATTCTTCTTCTTAAAAGGGAGTTTTTCCTTCCCACTGTTCATAGAGGCTCATCTGATTGTTAGGATTGTAAACATACAATATAAAGAACTAAACTGACCACCTGTGTAAAAGCAATGCTCGACTTGGACTTCTGTGATGACTCTATGTAGACATGCAGTGCTAACTAATAACACAAGAACTACATCTAAAATTATACAGGCGTAAGTTAGCATGTTATATGTTTGAGTTCCTGATAGTTAGAAACAAAGACTAAACAAGTACGGCTTGTTTGGAAGGGTCGCCAAGAGAAATCCCCATCTTTCTAAAACGCACCTCATAAAAATTGGAGCTGTGCATAATGAAAACCCTGAGTGAGCTAAAATACAAGGTTCAAAGTTCTTTATTTGCCATTCGTGCATAAACCAGCAGGCACACTGGAACTCTTGGTCAGAGCTCTGTCAGTCATAGTACGCATGTTAGAAAGAGGCAGAAATAAACAAGACAGAACAAAAAATCTAAGTTGGTTTTACAAGCTCCTGAATCATGGAGGTGTACTCGGCTTATTTACTTATATACAGTTATGTAAAAAAATCAAATAAATGACAGAGTCAACGTGGACATTGCCACTTATCTTTAAAACTTCATATCAGTGTATCCAGACTATTTAACCTAGAGTCTTCTATCATGCCACAACTGAGCTCGATTCAGAGGATCAGACGGGAACTCTGATTGTTCTTTAACTCTGCAGGATCTCCATCTTCCATTTTAAAAAATTACATTATGAAAAATTGGGGGTTTTTTCACTATTTTAATATAATAACTTTCAAATATTCATTAACCCTTTCATGCATGAATTATGTCAAATTTTTTTTAAGTATTTTTATTCATCTTTAGGGATGAAAAAAATGTTTTTTGAATTTCTTTTTTTTTAACGTTCTTTTCAAGGATTTTTCTTTCCTTTAAACATGTGCAGTTAGGTGGACAACTGGCTATTTTTAGGCCTTTCTGAGAATCGGTGTGATTATGGCATGGTCTCAAAGCACCTTGTGATTTGGTGCCAGAAAAATACAATGAATTGAATTTAAAAGCATCCTTCGTCCATCCACTCAGACTTCAGAAGAGCTGCTATTCCTCCTACAGTAATGGTCAGAAAGTTATCAAACTTACAACTATCATCTAATCTCTTCACAAACTGTGGAAACATCGCACTGGTCTTCAAACATCGTGGTTTCTGTGTCTCTGCACTCTTCATCCAGATTCTATGCAATACTTACTTTCAGGTGAAAAGAGGACTTTGGACCAACAGTCTAACAGCAGGATGGTAACATTTTTTCATTTTAGCTCAGATAATAAACTAAAAGAATTCTATTTTTCAGGATTGGCTTGATATTAGGAATGTGACAGTTGTAGCCTCTTTCCTGAAGACATCTGTGCACGGTGGCTCGTGCACAGCCTCAGCCAAGTTCCTAAAATCAACTTTTGTTTTTTGCTTATACAGATGTTCCTACCATACTTTTAGTTTCTAGTCAACCTCTGATTAAAAAGCTTTGATATAGCTCTCTGAAATCAATCAGCCTTCTCAGCACAGATCCTCTGTGGCTTTCCCTCCATGGAGTGTCGATATCCGTCAGCGAGACAGCTGTCCATCCAACTACCTACTACCTACTACTACTACTACTACTACTACTAATAATAATAATAATAATAATAATAATTTGAGCGAACCAACATTTAAAATAAAGCAGAAGAAATCATATCAGGTCTAACCTGATTAAATTACAAAAAAAAAACTATTCCATAATATTCTAATATCCTGAGATGCACTTGTAATGTAAACTTAGCCGACTTTTGCCCTGAATTAATGAAACACGAATAAAACTGAACTGAACTAAATAACTTGAGATATGATGAATGCTGAATGAATTCACAGATAATTTCCCTTAATATGAAACCTGACCTTATCAAGACAACCTAAGAGAACTTTTTAATCTTAATCGGTGCAACTGTCCAAACACAACTGTACATGTACCTGAATATATCTTCTGCAGAGAACGGCTGACCCAGATGTTGTCCACGCAGCGGGTGCCCTGTGGTGAGCAGGTGGTGATGTTGGTGAACTGAGTGGATGGTATCAGGGCACAGAATTTCTCCTTTCTCAGTGTGTCCAGCTCTGAGCTCTGAGGAGAGCAACCAAAATTGCCCAACACTAGTAGATCCTTTTCACCTGCAAAGGAAGAAACGGAAAATAGGACAAGACGTCAAAAATGACGTCAGACTTTGCGGATCCGTCTACGGCGTCTGACACATGCGGTCTCGACTGGTCCGACCTGGCAGACTAACCTTTTAGTGTTCCCTGGATGCTGGGAGGGAGGCGTTGACACTTGGTTTCATCAGAGTTTTGGTTTTTGCCACCGGACTGCTCTGGTGAAGCAGGGGCTTGCATATGGACATTCACCACCGTCAGCTCAAATGAACCAATCTAATGGAAAAAGTCAATTTTTTGACCACTTAAATTTTTATCCTGCTAAGTAAAAAGAAGAACAATACATAAAACCAAAGAAATATGCAGCAGTGCATCAACCATGTGTTAGTTCTGGAGGTTTAAGAAAGTATTCAGATCCTAAACAATTACAAATGGATATTGTCTGATTGTTGGGCTGTTCTCTTCATCGTTCCAGGGTCTTATAGATACGGCTCTCTGAGACAGCTGTTGGTGGGTTTGGTGCCATATAAATAAAATTAATTGAATTGTTTTTTATAACCAAACACACATGAATTCAATGACAATAAATTATAGCCTTACTAAAAAGTGAGCCACATAGAGTGGATGGTGTACATGACTCCCATTTCCATTGACAGCAGGAGACTCCAAGACAAGGGCATCCTTCAGATCAATTCCTGAGGAGCTATCCCACAAAAAGCCAGAGTAGCTCACTCCCTGTGAACAGAGGGATGTATTAGTGTTAGATACGTTTTCAAAGGTTTATTTAATTAATATAAACTTTCAAGTCAATCTTCTTACTCTACTTATGATTTAGTCAATCACAGCTATTCATATGTCAGTTACATAAACATCTGACATGTAGTTTACTGATGCTGATTCTTAGAGTGTAAGCATGAAGGTAAACAGCTGCTGGTAATAGAGCTGGAGGGTCACTGCTATTTTTACAAAAGATCATTTCATATTTATTCCGCATGAAAGATCAGTCTGTGCAGTAGCACTACTATAGTTTTACTGCAGTACACCTGCAACAGTTCTAGATAATAAAAGAAACTGTAGTGGTTAAGAAAAAAAGTCACAGTGTTAAAAAATGTTAAAAACTCTCGACGGGTAAATTATTCAAATCGATTTCTGGGAACTGAAAACTGAACTGATTGATCTTCGGCAAAGTTTAGACTTTGATTTATTTTTGTGGATACAATTTAAAGTGTCGTTGTAACAGCTGCCAATGGTAAACCCACCTTGCTGGAATGGCCGGTGGGTTTTTCCGACACAACACTTTTCCACAGCCCTCGTGGCCATTTCCACTTCTGTAAACTGGCAAGTGTTCCTTGATTTAATTCTGCACAGAACTGCAACACATAAAGACAGGTTTGCCTGTTATTATATTACTAACTAAAAAGCAAATTAACATTTTGTAAAACTCTGGAAGCAACTGGCACAAAGTATCTAAAGCAACTTGGGGTTTGGTATCTTGCCCAAGGATACTGGAGCAGCCAGAGATTGAACCACCAGCCTTCGGATTAGAGATTATCTGCTCTACCTCCTGAGCTACAGCCAACCCAAATTATTATCTAATAGATAATTATTTAAATACAACATGGCAAACGGGTAATACACACACAAAAAACATTTTAAAAGTATTAAGTATCATCTTCTACCAATCTGCTTCGATATACAGGGAGTGCAGAATTATTAGGCAAATGAGTATTTTGTCCACATCATCCTCTTCATGCATGTTGTCTTACTCCAAGCTGTATAGGCTGGAAAGCCTACTACCAATTAAGCATATTAGGTGATGTGCATCTCTGTAATGAGAAGGGGTGTGGTCTAATGACATCAACACCCTATATCAGGTGTGCATAATTATTAGGCAACGTCCTTTCCTTTGGCAAAATGGGTCAAAAGAAGGACTTGACAGGCTCAGAAAAGTCAAAAATAGTGAGATATCTTGCAGAGGGATGCAGCAGTCTCAACATTGCAAAGCTTCTGAAGCGTGATCATCGAACAATCAAGCGTTTCATTCAAAATAGTCAACAGGGTCGCAAGAAGCGTGTGGAAAAACCAAGGCGCAAAATAACTGCCCATGAACTGAGAAAAGTCAAGCGTGCAGCTGCCAAGATGCCACTTGCCACCAGTTTGGCCATATTTCAGAGCTGCAACATCACTGGAGTGCCCAAAAGCACAAGGTGTGCAATACTCAGAGACATGGCCAAGGTAAGAAAGGCTGAAAGACGACCACCACTGAACAAGACACAAAAGCTGAAACGTCAAGACTGGGCCAAGAAATATCTCAAGACTGGTTTTTCTAAGGTTTTATGGACTGATGAAATGAGAGTGAGTCTTGATGGGCCAGATGGATGGGCCCGTGGCTGGATTGGTAAAGGGCAGAGAGCTCCAGTCCGACTCAGACGCCAGCAAGGTGGAGGTGGAGTACTGGTTTGGGCTGGTATCATCAAAGATGAGCTTGTGGGGCCTTTTCGGGTTGAGGATGGAGTCAAGCTCAACTCCCAGTCCTACTGCCAGTTTCTGGAAGACACCTTCTTCAAGCAGTGGTACAGGAAGAAGTCTGCATCCTTCAAGAAAAACATGATGTTCATGCAGGACAATGCTCCATCACACGCGTCCAAGTACTCCACAGCATGGCTGGCAAGAAAGGGTATAAAAGAAGAAAAACTAATGACATGGCCTCCTTGTTCACCTGATCTGGACCCCATTGAGAACCTGTGGTCCATCATCAAATGTGAGATTTACAAGGAGGGAAAACAGTACACCTCTCTGAACAGTGTCTGGGAGGCTGTGGTTGCTGCTGCACGCAATGTTGATGGTGAACAGATCAAAACACTGACAGAATCCATGGATGGCAGGCTTTTGAGTGTCCTTGCAAAGAAAGGTGGCTATATTGGTCGCTGATTTGTTTTTGTTTTGTTTTTGAATGTCAGAAATGTATATTTGTGAATGTGGAGATGTTATATTGGTGTCACTGGTAAAAATAAATAATTGAAATGGGTATATATTTGTTTTTTGTTAAGTTGCCTAATAATTATGCACAGTAATAGTCACCTGCACACAGATATCCCCCTAAAATAGCTAAAACTAAAAACAAACTAAAAACTACTTCCAAAAACATTCAGCTTTGATATTAATGAGTTTTTTGGGTTCATTGAGAACATGGTTGTTGTTCAATAATAAAATTATTCCTCAAAAATACAACTTGCCTAATAATTCTGCACTCCCTGTAAATTAAAAGGACCCAGCTGGCAGGACTTGAAATTTAAAAATGAAATTAATATTTCAGATTTGAATATGAACATTTTATATTATTTTCTCAAAGTAAGACATACGGATTTCCGGACATTCAATTTAAAGTCAACTTATACTTAGTGCGTGAGCAGCAGTTAATAGCAAACAATATGAAATCTTATTTTAAACCACTCAAACCGGCGCACAGTTATTAAAGCAAATGTTCAGTTGAATCATATATAAACTATCAGTCAAAAGTTTGGACACACGTTCACATTTCATGTTTTGTTTTTTTTTTTAATTTAGATTCTCACTGAAGGCATCAAAACTATGAATGAACACAGATGGAATTATGTAGTAAATAAAAAAGTGTGAAATAATTCAAAACACGTTTATATTTTAGATTCTCCAAAGTAGCCACTCTTTGCTTTGATTGCTGCTTTGCTGACTCTCTGCAGTTTCTCCATGAGCTTCACGAGGTCGTCACCTGAAAAGGTTTCCAACAGTCTTGAAGGAGTTCAGAGATGCTGAGCTCTTGTTGTTCCTCCATCTCATCCCAAACCATCTCCACTGGGTTTAGGTCAGGTGACTGGAGGCCAGACCATCAGGTGCAGCACTCCATCTCTCCTTCTTGGTCACAGAGCCCTCACACAGCCTGGAGGTGTGTTCGGGGCCATTGTCCTGCTGAAGAATAAATGATGGGATGTGGCTGCAGGATGCTGTGGGAGCCATGCTGCTTCAGTCTGCCTTCAGTTTTGAATAAATCCCCAACAGTGTCAGCAGCAAAGCCCCCCCACACCATCACACCTCCTGCTCCAGGCTTCACAGTGCATGTAGAGACCATCGTTCACCATCGCACAAAGACACAACAGGTGGAACCAAAGATCTCAGCTGTGGACTCATCAGACCAAAGCACAGATGGTCTAATTCCTCGTGTTTCTTGGCCCAAACAAATCTCTTCTTGTTGCTTTTCCTCAGTCGTGTTTCTCAGCAGCTATTTGACCATAAAGGCCTGATTCACACAGTCTCCTCTGAACATGTACAGATGTGTCTGCTACTGGAGCTGTGTGGCATCTATCTGGGCTCTGATCTGAGGCTGGTGACTCAGATGAATGTATCCTCAGCAGCAGACGGACTCTTGGTCTTCCTTTCCTGGGGCGTCCTCATGTCAGACAGTTTCATCGTAGTCTTGATGTTTTTGCGACTGCACTTGGGGCCAAAGCTTTAGCAGTGTTGCAGACTGACTGACCTTCAGTCCTTACAGTAATGATGGGCTGTTGTTTCTCTTTACTTAGCTGATTGGTTCTCGCCATAATATGAACTCTATCAGTTGTCAAACAGAGCTGTGAGCTGTGCACCAACCTGACCGCTGCACAACACAACTGATGGTCCCAACCCCATTAACTCTTTCACGCACAGTGGTCACTACAGTGGGCAGCTATTCAAAGGCTGTTTTCTTGTATTTGCGTCAGTGTTGATGGTATGATGAAAGGTGATGTTGTCCACATAAGTTAACATGTAAAAAACTTTTTTTAAAGTACATGTATAAAAGAAAGTTAAAAAATCTTTTTTCATGCCTAAAGATGAATAAAAATCCTGATCGAGGTTATCAGAATTCCTGCATGAGAGGGCGAGAAATTCCACAAATGAACCCTGACAGGCACACCTGTGAAGTGAAACCATTTCAGGTGACTACATCATGAAGCTTATTGAGAGAAGGCCGAAGGTTTGCAGCGCTGTCGACAAAGCAAGATTTGTCAGATTTGTCAAAGCATTACTTTGACAAATCTACAATATAAGACATATTTAGAGTTATTTATCCTTTTTTTCTTTGCTACATAATTCCATGTATCTTTCTTCATATATGTGATGTCTTCAGTTTGTATCTATGATGTAGAAAGTAGTAGAAATAAAGAAAAACCATTAAATAAGAGGTTGTGTCCAAACTTTTGACTGGCAGTGTTTAGTGCCAAGTCACAAAAATCACCTCAAGGTGCTTTATAGTTTAAGGAAAAAGACCCTGCAGCAAAAACCTCAAACGACCCCCTTTAGCAAGCACTTGGCAACAGTGGGAAGGAAAAACTCCCTATTAGCAAGAGGAGGACTCTGCCAGAACCAGGCTCAGGGAGGGGCAGCCATCTGCCACAGCTGGTTTGAGGTGATGGGAGGGAGCCAGAGATTAATAATAACAAATGATGAAATGCAGAGTGAGCAGAGTAAGCACATAGTGAGTAAAATATGTGAGTAAAGAAGCAACAATCAGTGCATCATGGGAACCCCCCTAGAGCAGTGGTCCCCAACCCCCGGGCCTCGGACCGGTACCGGTCCGTGAGTCGTTTGGTGCCGGGCCGCGAGAGTTGAGGCTCAGGTGTGAAATGTGTGGTTTTCAGGGTTTTTATCAGTTTTCAGCGTTATTTTGTTATCATTTTTATCGTTAACTCGGTTTTCCTGGGTCTTTTCACGTGTGTTATGAATAAATGTTCTTTTTTTCGGTACCAGTACTAGTTTTATTTTGTTGTATTTATCCGCGACACCTTAAAGGCCGGTCCGTGAAAATATTGTCGGGCATAAACCGGTCCGTGGCGCAAAAAAGGTTGGAGACCGCTGCCCTAGCACCCTAGGCCTTCTGTAGAGCAGCTAGAGGAGGAGTCATTGCTGGATCGCTGGAGTTCAACTATATGTCTTATCAAATTGGAACGTTTTAAGCCTAATCTTAAAAGCAGAGACGTTTTCTGTCTCCCAAATCCAAACTGGGAGCTGGTTCCAAAGACCAGGAACCTGAAAGCTGAAGGCTCTGCTTCTACTTTTAAATATCCTCGCAACCACAGCTTGATTTGGACCTCTGTTGGAAAGCCACATTCTAACTTGCATAATAACCAGAAGTTCCTTTTATCACTATACCACAACCTCCCATGGCATTCAAGCCCTTGTGATGTGTGTCGATCTGTTATATAGAAGGTTTTGGTATAGGATGGGGTTTCAGTTAAAGCGCGAGTTACGACGTAGATTTCCTGAAGGAGTATAATTTACACGTAAGCCCTAGAGTCCCTAGAGTGAAGTGCTCTATTGGAGTGACACGGTACTACGAAGTCTCTAAGATAAAATGGAGTCTGATTACTCATGAAGTGCCAATTCACCTCAGTGGTCATAAGGTACTATAAGATCTTTAAGATATGACTTTAGATAAGCGGAAGAAAATGGCTATAATTTATTGATTTGTTATTCAAAATCTTTATTCATTAAAGTTGTTCATGTGTGTCACGTGACTACATTCTGAATGATACCCGGCACAATGTGCCAGACTTTTCAGCAACAATTTATTAATTATTCAGATGTTAATCTGTTATATTTTAATAACACATGAGCATCTTCTGTAGTAATGCTGTAGTATAGTTAAACTTAACATTAGTTTATTATTTTAAAGTTTTTTTCTTCCTTTTCTATTTGGAGTTTAATGTGTAATATTTATAACACACGATGTGAGGTGCTGCCCAGTTAAGTGACATGAAGAATGGGATTAATGGTTTCAGAGTTTTTAAATATTGTTTATTAAACGGTTCTCAAACGTAAGCTGACGTCTGAGTGTTTCTTAGTTTTAGACTAGTCAGTTATGTGGTCAAATTTATTTCCCTCGTTTAGTCAACTAAGAAAATAGTTGCCAGAAACATCCCAACTAAATACATCTGCCCCCTTACTGTGACCAGCCCAGAGAAACGGGACATCGCTCCTCTGTCAGCTGTGACAAAAGAACAAAAACACAAGCCAAATGTACACAGAGCGGACCAAGCCAACAGACTCCTTCCAAGACAGGAGTGAAAACAGTTTCCATCGAACAATGAGCTTAAGTCAGATGATGCAAACCGTCTCCAACAATGAATTAGATCCCAGACAAGCCCCCACTTGTTACAAGTTGGCCCATAGCCAGTGACAAAGAGGGGGGGACGAGACAGGATGTGTTGCTAATCATTATGTTATTCACTAAAAGGAAATATGACAAATATAAGTTACGAGAAATCAGTAATGACATGAATGAATGAATGAATGAATGAATGAATGAATGAATGAATGAAATGTGCGCTAATGTTGGCAGCAGTGTGACGGAAAAAATAAACTAAAATTTGAGGGTGTCAGTCTTGGGAGCGAGAGCACAAGAGTATTTTTAACTCAGGCGTACTTAAACCACATGGCTGTAACCCAATCAATTTAACGATCCTCTCCATCACTGAAACCCTGCAGAGTATACACAAAGACAAGCTGCTGTCACATTTCTGATTCCTGCTGCCCGTGCAAGCAAGTCACCTCATTTACAATAGAAGTTGGGATAAGTGTAATTCATGTTCCACTTTACCTTATCAATAGCCTCGTGCTCCAGCAGGTCTTGCACTGCCAGTAACTTGATACTGTAATAAGAGAGAGAATGCATTTTTTTAAAAATGTACCTTTACACGTACATCATATACATACATATGCATTATTTACCCAAATCCTCTTAAAATAAATAATTAGTTGAAAAACCTGATAGAAAAGCATGATAATGAAACCCACTGACAACAAAAGGACACTTTGGGCATTCCTCCTGTCATTACTACATGGTTTTCCAGTGGTCTGAAAAAGTGATTGCCCCCTAAACACCCTTAGCAGCAACAACTGCAATCAAGTGTTTGTGTTAACTGGCAGTGAGTGTGTCCCAGCGCTGTGGAGGAATTTTGGCCCACTGATCTTTCCAGAAATGGTGTAATTCAGCCACACTGGACGGTTTCAAGCAGGAGCCAGTGCCGTAGCTCCGCAAACGCACATAACGCACACTGCGTAGGGCACCAAAAAAATCAGGGTCGTAAAAAAAAAAAGTAAACCATATTAATACTATAAATATCATATGCATTAATATGGTTAAACAATACAAAAGCAACATAAAACAATTTTCCCGAGAAAAGGGGTGAATCTGCTTTGTGCCCTGTCTCCAGTCTCCTCCTGGTGCCCCCCCACTCCCAGTGGTCTGTTCTATAATTGGTAAACACCTGTTTGAACATGGCCTCGAAACGGCAACAGGAGTCGGGAGCGGAGAAAAGAAAGAAGAAGAGGAAGCGTGATGAAACTCAGGCGTCGCTTGCCGGTAAGGCAATGTTTAAATAATAATAATAAAAAAAGTTCATTATTGTAGCCCTTGCTTGCACGCTCATGTCCGTCAACTCTGTGATAGCTCCTGTTAGCAGTGTTCATACTGTGTTAACAAATGTTGCAAATGATTGATGTTGGGTAGTTTGTTTACGTTGTGGATATGAATATAGAATGGACTACTAAAAGCAACTCATCATGGTCACTCAATTGACGGTTTTCAGATAACGTTAGCAATCGTGAGTCACGATTGCTAACGTTATCGTGATTCGTGAGACTAGCATTTCCCTCCTCAGGTTGCTAGCTGGCTAACGTCATGCATGCTACTGATTAACCTTAACTTTGGGATAGGTCAGTGATGCAGTCAAGTATTATTATCAGATTAGACAAGATTACTTTGTATGTTGCTGCATTTCAGGATATCTATAAAGACGCATATCTTATTTATGCCATTGACGTCTGAACACATAAATAGTTCTCGTCTTTCTTTAGGTTCATAGATCAAGGGCGACATCTGTTGGTGAAACTGTAATATGAAACCTATATCTTCCAGTAATATAGATTTCCTACTTGCGCATTTATATCAAATTATGTACAGCATGTTTATATTGCCATTTGCCATTATGAAAATCTATACATGTAAAATATAGTTAGTAATTTTTAAATGTACCAGTGACTTACTTAATTTATTAGTCTTATAATGCAATCTTTCGTAGGCCTACTGTAGATTCAAAATTGTATTTCTGTAAAATCCCTGAATATTTTCTCTTGTATGCAGGTTCAATGCTTAAATATGTTCAAGGAGGATCTCAAGGACAGGATGAACCATCCAGTAGTAGTGCCATCCCTGGACATCAACCACCAGCCATTGTAGACCCTGCAACAATCCCTAGCCAAGAAGAACAAGAACCATCAACCACCAGTTCAGGTACAGTTCCATACACAAGTACCACTGAGAGTCCTGTCACTGAGAGACTATCAGAAAGTGACACTGTGGAGACATGTGTGCCCCCTTCAACCGATCCTGCTCTTTGGCCAGCTCACATTGTAGATGCTGATCGTGTTGAAATTGTGCGGAGAGGTCCTTTTAATGTCAGCTCTGATTTTAATTTTCCAAAGGAGCCTGATGGAAGAGCATTTCACACTAGCCTTAAGTTCAAAATTCTTCCCAATGGAGAAAAGGTTCACCGGAGCTGGTTAGTGTACTCACCGCAGAACAATGCTGTGTTCTGCTTTGCATGTAAGCTTTTCAGTGTGAAGGATATAAAGCTGAGTACAGAGGGCTTCAGTGACTGGTCGAACATCAACATCCGTTTGAGGGGTCATGAGTGTAGCCAAGACCACATACAGTGCATGCTTAAGTGGAGAGAACTGGACACACGGCTAAAGAAAAGCATGGCAATAGATCAACAGGAGTTGACCTTACTAGAGGCAGAAAGGAAAAAGTGGCGAGAGATTCTCAAACGATTACTCTCAATAACTCTCTCACTGGCTTCCAGAAATTTGTCTTTTAGGGGCTCTTCTGACTGTCTTTATGAGCCGGACAATGGCAACTTCTTGAAGGAAGTAGAGCTTATGGCAACATATGACCTTGTAATGGCAAATCACTTGGCCAACATAAAAGATGAAGGTTCCCACACACATTACCTCAGCCCTGAGACACAGAACGAACTAATTCAGATTATCTCTTCAGAAACATTCCGCGCCATTGTGAAGCAAATCCAGTTGGCAAAATACTTCTCCATCATTCTTGACTGTACTCCAGATGTGAGTCACACTGAACAAATGTCAGTCATAGTACGCATTGTTTGTTTCCAAGCACAACCAGATATTAAAGAATACTTTCTTGGCTATATAAATGTGGAGCAAACAACTGGCCTTAACCTGTCCAATGTTGTCCTTGACAAGTTGAAGGAGCTTGGCATTCCATTTGAAAACTGTCGAGGACAGGCCTATGACAATGGGGCCAACATGAAGGAGAAGAAGCAAGGTGTTCAGGCCAGACTGCTACAATTAAACCCGAGAGCATTGTTTGTGCCTTGTGGAGCTCACACGATGAATCTGGTCATAGCTGATGCTGCCAAGTCCTCTCCAGATGCAACTGGCTACTTTGGGTATTTGCAGAAGTTGTTCATCAAGCGATGGGCCATTTTAACAAAACATGTGAAATTGACACTTAAATCTTGGAGTGACGTTAGATGGGAAAGCAGGCTTCAAAGTGTAACTGCTGTCCGGAGTCAGACAAAAGAAGTGAGGGATGCTCTCCTGGAGGCCAGAGAAGCTGTAAGTGATGCAGTCGCAAAGGTGGAGGCTCAAGTGCTTGCTGAGGAAGTAGCCTCATTTCGATTTTTGATTTGCTCCATCGTGTGGTGTGAACTTCTTACAATCACAAACCAGGTGAACAAGTTACTACAGTCCAGCTCCATGCAGCTCGATGTTGCTGTCAGGCTCATTGACACTGCCAAAAGTAACCTCTCTAAATACAGACAGTCTGGGTTTGATGAGGCTGTGTCAGCTGCCAAAGAACTCTGTGAGGCCCTGAACATAGAACCACAGGTGAAGGAGAAAAGGCTCAGGAGCACAAAAAGGCAGTTTGCATATGAAGCTGTTGATGAGCCCCTCCATGATGCCCTTAAAAAGCTTGAGGTCACATTTTTTCAATTGTGTTGTGGACTCTGCTTTAATCTCCCTACAGGAGAGGTTTGAGACCATGAATCAAGTGAAGGAGAAATATGGAGTGCTGCTTGATTTCAGCAAAGTGAATGGGATGTCCAAGGAGGATTAAAAAAAAAACACTGCACTGAAGTACAGAAGACACTGACAGATAAGGGAGTAGCTGACATTGATGGACCTGAGATGATGCAGGAAATCATCAACCTTCCTCAGCTGCCACCACAGACGTCTGCTTTGGAAATGCTGTCATTTTTACATGACAATCAGCTTCAAGAGGTATATCCCAATCTGTGGATTGCTCTGCGTATTGCACTGACCCTGCCTGTCACAGTTGCCTCTGCTGAGCGAAGCTTTTCAAAGCTCAAACTCATTAAAACGTACCTGCGTTCATCAATGGGGCAGGAACGTTTAAGTGGTCTGGCTGTTATCAGCATCAATGGTGACGTGGCTCAGAAGCTATCATATGATGACCTTATAGCTGATTTTGCAACCAGAAAATGCAGGCGTGTGCCTCTCTAGGCCCTAGAGAGGCACACGCCTGCATTTTCTGGTTGTCAGAGTATGCCCTAGAGTCTAGGGCATACTCTGACAACGAATTGTAAAAATGTTTAACATAGTTACTTAAGGAATGTGGCTTTTGTGTTCAAATTCTTATTTTTCTTATTTAAGTTTCTTTTTTAAATTCTATTGTGAAAGTATTTGTAAATATATTAATAATAATACTATTATATTATATATATTATTTTTTTATAAAAAAAATTACACATTATTGCCAGGCTCTTTGTTCTTGTTCCAATGTTCAATTTTTGTTTCAGTATTTATTTGTAACAGTATTTTTAACCTCCTTTAACCTTATTTATTTGTTTAACTGTCATGTTTGTTGTTATTTAATTAAACAAATTCCACTGAGAAATTCAAAAGTATTAATGTTTTGTTTTTTTCAGTGGCGGGGGGGGGGCACCATAAAGCATTTGTGCTTAGGGCACCCAAATGGCTAGCAACGGCCCTGGCAGGAGCTGCACTTTTAAGGTCATGCCACAGCATCTCAGTCACGTTCATGTCAGGACTTTGACTGGGCCACTCCAAAGTCTTCATTTTGTTTTTCTTAAGCCACTCACAGGTGGACTTGCTGATGTGTGTTGGATCATTGTCCTGCTAAAGAACCCAACTGCACTTCAGCTTCAGGTCACAATAGATGGTCACCATATTTTACTGTTGGTATGATGCTCCATTTCGAAAATGTTGTCTTACTTTTACACCAGATGTAATGTGACATTTCCAAACAGTTCAACGTTCGTCTCATCAGTCCACAGAGTGTTTTCCCAAAAGTCTTGGAGATCATCACAATGTTTTCTGGCAAAACTGGGATCAGCCTTTATGTTCCTTTTGCTCAGCAGTGGTTCTCGTCTTGGAACTCACCATGCAGGCCATTGTTGCCCTGCATCTTTCTTATGGTGGAGTCATGAACGCTGACCTTAACTGACACGACTGAGGCCTGCAGCTCCTTGGATGTTGATCTAGGATCTTTTGTGACCTCCTGGGGTAATTTTGGTCAGACACTCTTTGGAAAGTTCACTAGCTTCCATGTTTTCGATTTCATTTGTGGATAATGGCTCACGAGAGCCTTTGAGTTTGGATTTTTTCCCCTAATAGACTAATAAATACCCTCATTTTGAAACTGCATTTTGTGTTTACTTCTTATCTTTGCCTAATATTTAGGTTTATTTGATGACCCTGAAACATTTACGTGTGACAAACATACACAAAAAAACACTTTTCACACCACTGTATATAGTACTGGGTGGACCACGTTCATTTTTTCAGGTTACTTTGAAACTCAACCGTACTGGTTAGAGTTAATCATCAGAACACCCATTTTGTATTTGTAAATTAAAATTTATAAACTTAAAATTTATTTTCCCCCAAACATTGTATCAGAACATTGAAAAATTAAAATTATTACTAGCTATGAAGTAATGTGAGGGATGACTGTTTTATAGAAATCTTCTAACATTAATGGAACTTTTAGCCTTAAAAGTTCTGAGCATTTCATTTCTTCTTTCTACCCTCGCACTGCATCTGCACAGCATTTATGACTTACTGGTACCAAGCAAAGCTGAGATCAGTTTTTCTAGGAGATCGTCATGTATTATGGTTGACTCAGCATAGTAAACACACAGCAAACTTAGGCCAAATTTAAAGTTTCTTTTAACAAACTGGCAGACAGCTGAGAAAATAAGACTCTTTATAGACACACTTTAGACTGTTTGAAATTCAATGTGCCAACACTGCATGAAGGAGGGGCCTTTACAGCCCAATAAATATTGAACTGTTTACTTTTCAAATGACTTCCCAGATCAACAGTCAGCTTAATAAAATGCTATACATTTCTAACAGGCACTTTTACTCTGAAGATGAGCTGCTTTGCATTGCATTTTGCAACACAGGTGAGACACTCAACATTACAGCTGCTGGCTGCTTCCTGTCAGCTGATCCTCAATGAAACCAGGGATGCACAAGCATCATAAGTAATGCCGTCAGTCAGGAGTCAGAATTGAGTTACAACATGTCACATGACATGGCACAATTCAGCCATGATCAGACCGCCACGTTGATTCAGTTATACAGGATTCATGTCAGACAGAGAAAAAGAGCAGAGTTCTTCTCCTTTAAAGATGGGGACCGATTCTCATCGCCAACAGTCATTTGACAACTGTGGGTAACGTGGAGAAGAGATGTGTGTGCAACACCTGGTATCTGCTCAAATGGAGCAGTTTCCAGACATTTCTGCAACAACTAGTGATGTTTTCAAAGAATCAACATAAACTGTGACTGTTATAGCAAAGATTTTCTACACGCTGTCAATACATACCAACACAAAAGGAAGAAAAGCTGCACTGAAGCTACCGTCTCAGCCATTTGTACTTGTGCTACTATAAATAAACATCACAGCTGTTTCTTCAGCACTCTCATGCTCAGTGTGCCAATTCCATCTATCCATCCACGACTACACACCAGTAGTTCCAGTTTTCAACCTCCTTTACTGGCAGTGGTCTAAATGTGGCCCTTCAAAGGATTAAGGGTAGCTGAGGTCCTTATAAGCATCCCCAGCAGGTCTTCTAGAGAACTCCACCTGCCTGGGTGAGGAGGAAACACACCACCAGCCCATCCACATTTTTACATCGACTTCACTCCTTTTATTTAAAAAAAACAACAACAAAACAAAACAAAGAAAAGGAAAAAATAAACTTTAGTCCCTCATAATTCTATGTGTGATTGCCAATTTGAAGCTAGACTCCACAAACAGCCAGATGCATTAGAGACAGCGCTCTGAAAGCTACTGGCTACGGCTAAACAGTCTTTGTAGGACGATGACAATAACAACAGCCATCTGCATCAACTGAAGACTAAAAATAAACATTGAATAATGTGCAAATCTGGTTCCACACTTTTGGACTCTACTGATCACATGCATATATGACACTGCAGTCTTACAGTCTTCATGCAATAGTTCCCTAAAACTCCATGCCTGTAGTCAGTCTGTCCTCAGACCACCAAGAATAAAAGCTGTTTTGAGCTCCTCTGTTATTTACAGTGCGGTTGCCACAACAGGTTGCTCAGATTGTTTTGATTTGTTACACCGGATGTCCTTCCTGATGATTCGTGTTTACTCCTGGGAATTACATTTTGCTCAGTTGTAAACTTCTACATTATGCAGCTACAACCAAAGCACCAAGAATAAAAAACAACACCAGCAAAAACCCAAATGACTAAATGAATGGAAATATTTCAATAGCACCAAAGAGCAAAAACAACTAAATATAACACAATGACTCACGAGGCCTCTCTGAGTCACTGTTAGTGAATTAGTATTTAACAGCTGATCAAAATATTGATTTCTTTTGTTCTAGAAACATCGCAGCAGGAAGTCCATGTTTAAAAGAATCAGCACCTCAAAGTCGTACGAACGGTCAGAATCTTTAACACAGGTCGAGGATCGGCCGCAGTCTTTCGTGCTCGCTTATCAACCAGAGATCTAGACAGAGTTGCTCATTAGCTTTAGATGTTCTCAGACCATCACTGAAAAACACAAGTTTAGTTACATGTTGTTTATTGCACAGAGGTTTTTTGAATGCTCAGTTCAGATAAAATGATTAAAATCCTGACGAACATTTCATTGTTGAAAACAATAGCAATGTTTTTAATTCATTATCAAGTTAAATTTGCATCTCTGAAAATGCAAATAAACCCTCGTGCTCCCTGTTTTCTCCTGATTCAGTACACATGGCATAAAAACAGAGCGTCTCATGATTTAAACTCCAGCTGGGTAAGTATGTGTGGAGGTTCATGTTCCTCCTGTGCCTGCTGGGTTTTCAATGGTACTCCAGGTTCTACTCAATTAGACTAATTGGTGTTTGATCCTGTTAATGAACCTCTGCAGCGCTCAGTCTATATAACCCTGAATACTGAAAATGTGACAAACACATCAGGGACACACACACACACACACACACACACACACACACACACGCACACACACACACACGCACACACACACACACACGCACACACACACACACACACACACACACACACACACACACACACACACACACACACACGCACACGCTCCGTGGATACATCAAGGGCAAATCATGGTTCAGTATCTTGCCAAAGGACGAGAGTAGAGGGATCAAACCACCTGATTGGTTAATGACCGAGGCTACCTCCTGAGCAACAGCTGCTCCAAACTAATTATGGCTTTTTTTTTTTAACTTGTGCTGTTTTACTTGTGTTCTTTGATTTGTATCATGCTTTTCATTATTCTTTTAGCTGTAAAGCTTTGATCAGTGGCTGTTGTTTTAAAAAGCTGTTTTTTACCCTGTTCAGACCACATTTTGCTGGACTCCGTTTCACTTTTCTAGCACCTGCATGTTTTCACTGCTCTGCCACACTGGCCCACCTGAGACGCTGAACAGCTTGGTGTTGATGGGATTATAGGCAGAAACTTTGTCCACAGATCCTGTTTTCAGAATAAACAGCCTGCAGTCCCACAGACAATACCTCCTTCCTCCCCTGCAGGTCTGATCGCTCTGAGAGCATGCAACGCTCCTGCTGCTTAAGATCCTGATCCTCCCATTTCCACTGGCAAGGATTCAAACACCCACAGTCTGAGCTGCCTATTAGCCATCTCATCAGGGCAACACTGGTAACTGTAAGCCACGACTCTATGGCCAAGTCTATAAAGGTAGACAAAATTAGTTGGGTTTACAGCAAGAAAAATACACATAAGCATAAGAGTAAATGTTGCATAAAGACTCGTCAGTGTCACTCTGACAGTAGCAACTACTGATAATGCCAAACAGGACTTCATATTAGCTGCTTCAATGCAGACACAAGTGAGACACGGTGAAGCATCAGTGGCTGCGTCCTTTGAGCGTCACATTTGAAGACTGATTAAGTCACAACCAGGAGACGAAGGCTGTCCACATGGGCTCGTCCAAAAGCAACCCACAAATGCGTTCTTTTCCCCAGATTTACAGGTTGCACCAGGTCCACCCTGTCCCAATATTCATCGCACATCAGTGATTGAAGGATATTTGGAGGGAAAAAATAGGAGCCGGTCCAAGAAACTGGTCCAGTTTCCAGGTATAAACTAATGAACGTAAGTACTGGGCTTTTATCTCACTCAAATGTCCAAAATACAAAAATAACAAAAAATCTTTCAACATTAAATTTCGACATTTTAATTCAGTCCCATATGCTTTGGATGGTTAGTTAGTTAGGTTAGCTGGCTAACAAAGCTGGGCCTGTTTGGCCCCCTCGTATATGACAGTATATCAGCAGAAGCACCTCATACCAACTGTCAGGCATGGTGGTGGAGGTGTGATGATCTGGGCTCATGTTGAGGCCACCAGACCTGGACACCTTCTAAATCAACCATGAACTCCTTTGTATCGTAAAGTGAGAGTGAAAGATGATTCCCTTCATCCCTCTTTGTTGGTTAGTTGTACGTTTGTGCACATTATCAGATAGGCAACAATCTGTCAAATACACAACTGAGGTGCAGCAACCACAACAAACTGAGAGTGTGAGAGAGCTTTAGGTCCAGGATATCGGGCAGCATTTATAATAATAGCACACTACTTTACGCATTATTAATTAATTCAATTACTTTTCATATAACAAAAATCATGGCGTGCCTCTGCTCATCCAGTCATTATGGATCAGGAAGTTCAAGAGAAATTAAAGGGAAGACAAAGGATCTAACATCAGTGATCTGTCTAAAGCATGCTGGGTGCACCGTCGTCAGTACTCTCTGTGAAGTGTCGACGCAGGAGGGGAAGTAGATGCGTCCCAGCTGACACAATAGAACAGAACTGCCCACCTTGTTTGGGACACTGAGAGACACGGTCCATATTTCATAAATGCTTCAAAAGCAGGGAAAGAAGAATTCAACAGTAAGAAACATTAACACCACATTATCAGCTTGCATGCTTTGATCCATATGAACCTTGCTATTAGGAGCTTAAGTCAGCTCTTTTCACTTCCCTATAGTCAGGATGACTGCAGCCAGCTGAGTCTAACTCCACATCCCTGATAGGCTGTTTGGGCCGAGAGCAGTTTGTGCAAACTTTGGTGAAAAAAAAATAGAGTTCATTGAACTGTAGTAGCTGTCTGCTTTTGCCTGGAGGAAAGTCATGAAGTGTGTAAACTTAGACTAGGTCTTATGATTACTAACCCAGCAGTTTGTCACTGTGCAAACATACTGAGTCTCCTTCACAGTGCCCTCCTGCTGCTGCTGTTCCTGCTCCTCACTAACAATGATCACAACACCATTACTGACTTTAGGCCGTACTTGACACAGTTTGCTCTGGAAACCACGGTGAAGCTCTATAGATGGCTTTAAGAACTTTTTTTGTAATATTAAAAAAGGGGGAGTATCAATTAAACACCTTACCAAACTTTAGCTTCTCGTTTATCCATGAGAGAACAGAAGAAAGAGCCTAGCCACTGAGATTTAAACCCTAATGCCTGATTTGCGTTGCTGCTGCGCTCTGCCTATACTCTCATTTTTCACAGCCACTCATGGTCTTCACAGGTATATACACCCAAAGTTTTTCCACAGAGTCTTATGTTTTCACTGTATGCAGACCAATGCCTGGAAAGAAAATCAGCACCGCCAAGTCTTTGGCCACGGTCCTCAGACGGAGAAGGTTGTAGTGGCCACTCTGGGTCAGGGACAAGATGGGATGAAGAGCTCAGTCATTCAAGAGCTGAACATCCCACCGGGAGGAGGCCCCGGGGCAGACACAGGACACGCTGGAGAGATTAAATCTCTCAGCTGGCCTGGGAACGCATCGGTGTTCCCCTGGATAAGCTGGAGGAGGTGGCTGGGCAGAGGGAGGTCTGGGCATGCTTGCTTAGGCTGCTGCCTCCACGATCCAGCCCAAGATAAGCCAAACAAAATGCATGGATGGATTTTTATTTTGTTTTAGTTTGTTTTCTGCTTAAAAGAACATTTTCACTGGTGGAATATGAACCACGGTCCACTGTGCTCTTTATTCATTTCACAAGTCTGACAGGGAATCTGAGAATGTGTCACCCTGCAGCACAAAACTGGCTTGACCTCAATCACGAAGCCCTGATAATGTTTTTCGCCTGCTGTCTCGGGGTAGAACTTTCATGTATTTTGTATGATACATTTTCCCTTTCATATGCATCTGATGGCTTTATAAAAAAAGATGCATGATGCGAGTTTTATTCTGGACATAAAACCAGATTTAACGCTACAAAAAACTCGTCAGGTCACGATTAAGTTTGGTCTGTTAAATCCCAGATTTATGCTTTTGTAAAATCAGGTGATGACTCTGAACTTTTCTTTTTAAACAATGTTCTCTTATTTTCTTTCTGCAGTAGTTTTAATGATGTTTCCACATTTTTGAACCCATAAAAGACAAATAACACAAAGCAAAGAGCTACTTTGGTGTGCTGTAGTCTTTTCACAGTCTGGGTTTTGTGAAGTCTGAAATATGCACAACATAAACCTGAAACAAAGAGCCATCATTCCTGCACGACTGTCATTCAAATCAAATCACTATTTAGGTTTCTGCACAAGAACACTTGGGCCTGCGCGCAGTAATGTTGTGGGAGGGGTTCGTCCTGTTAAGGCTCCGTGAGTGGCTGTAGGTGTCCTTTGGTGTGTGGACGGCACAGCTGGCATATCCTGACATAATGACTATCAGCACACATGCAGCTGACTGGACGTTGTGCGCATTTAGTGTGATGGAAAAATGAAACTCGAGTTGTTTTGTTTATTATCTTACAAACTTTCATTCATTAAGACTGTTATTGTGATTTCGCGCAATATAAATAAAAGTGATTGAATTTAATAAAGTGAGTTATTCAGTATTTTGCCGGATGCACGCACAGAAATCAGACACACGTCCGAGACCACTTAAACAATAAGCTTTCCTCATCTGCCCACGCTTCAGTAACCACGCGGCCTTCAGGTGTGATGAGTGTGTGTGCAGGTACTCACTCATTCTCGAGCAGGGTCATGCACACCACCTCCCTGACCCCCGGGTTGTTAGCCTTGTCGCACGAGCAGCCCTGCAGGCTCCAGGTGGCCACGCGCACTACGGACTTCCCGTCCCGGAGCCCCAGCGGGCGATCCACCTTCGGCCGCACAGAGACGATCTGGGTCGGGCCTCCAGGTGGGAGGTCCAAGTCGTCGCTGCCCAGACTAAAGGAAGAGGGGCTTGGGTGACACTTGGTGGTGCCGGGGAGCCCTGCGTTCGTGTTGGTGGAGGGTGCCCGGGAGCGCTCCACGAAAACTTGGAACCGGATTTTGTCGAGCAGCGAGCTGTTGATGTGCTTCACCTTTACCAGGTCCTCGATGCTTTTAAATGGGCCGTGCTCCGCGCGATACGAAACCACGTTCTTTGCAATCGTTTCCGTGATACCGCGAATACTCATGAGCTGCGCCGGGGTGGCGGTGTTGATGTTCATCCCGGTGTAGAACTGAGAGTCCAAGTCTTTGCGCAGTGACGACGGAGAGTGTTGGGAAGAACTGGTCCTGCTAGAAACGCAGATTTCCAGTTTGATCACCTCCAGCTTGGTGGCCCCGACCCCGCTTACCAGCGCCAGGTCCTCCACCTTTTTAAAGCCACCGATACAGTCCCGGTACTGCACGATATTCCGCGCAACTGTGCGATTAACTCCCGGCAGAGTCATGAGCTCCTCCTCGGTGGCGATGTTAATGTTCAGCCGCTCTTGATTCACCAAAATGTGGCTGAAATTGCAGGCGGCGCTGAATTTGCGCTTGCCGCAGCTGAAATCAGTGGGGTCCTTGGGGATGGAGCGGTGGCAACCCAGACTCCCACCCATGGCTAGGATCGGTGCAGTGGACAGGCAGAGGCCCGCGCCAGAGAGTACGTTCTGAAACACGGCGGTTACACGGCAGCATTCATTAAAGATAATATTGGACATACGCACCACCCGAGCCTGCGCTCAGCCCTGGTTCATGCCGCACACAGCAGTCCTCCGAGTCACAAGCGACAGATCAGAGCAGGCAAACTTTGCCCTATGGTATTGCGCAGTGTGACCGCCCACGGGTCAGCCTCCACCTCACTCGCCTTTGATCACATCAATACAAATCGTTGCTGGAGAAGTCTGTCAAGCGCCCAGCTCCACACCGCCGCACACCGGAGTACTTGTCAGACTTCAAAATAAAAGCAAGCCATCAGCGTCACTGGTTCAAATCAATCATCAGCTCCAATGACAAGTGAACACATAAATACACAGTGTAGGAATAACCAACAGATACATTAACGCGGCTTAATAATGATTTTCTTTCACATTTAATAATTTATATTTTGTGAGATTTTGTCTAATCAGGATTTGGCCCGATGAAATAAAACTATTTACTTGTAGTTTTACTTTTACACTGTGTAACGTCAATCGTTTCTAAAAACAAAACAAAAACATAGGAATAGCTCAGCCATGTTATCATAACACTCATTACATTTAGAAATATTGTTTTGTAGTTTGAAGCCGGGAGATTTTACCTGGCGTTTGGCGTTTATTTTGAAATGTCTGGTTTGTTGTTTCAACCGTTAACAGTAGGGGGCGTGTCTTTCTATGTGATATCTAAATGTTTTCTGTCACTGAGGAAGAGGATCTGATAATATACATACATGTAAATTGTTTTAAGGGCTGCAGCCAAACGTAGATTTGGTTTTATTTAGGATTAATCATTTATTTTTCACCGTCGAGCTCTGCTTTTCTGAACACAGTACAGAAATGTTGCTGTTGCAGCTCAGTGCAGGATTTTTTCTTGACTTCATAATTGTATTATTTTTAAGTTATTCCAAAGTGAAATGAATATTAAATGCTGTTTTACACAAAAAGATTCTGAGAGGTGTGATATGAAGTTTTCAAGATCATTTGTGTCACAATATTACAATTATAACCTCCTGAGCTAACCTATGCTGGATACATTCAAGCTGTTTGTCACATACCACATCTCCAGAGTGCTCCACTCATGGTTTTCTCTCTCTCTTGTTCTCCTTAGAAAAACGATGTAACCTCCAAAATGTGACCAAATCACTAGTTTTTGCAGTTATTGTTGAGGCAGTTACAATGCAACACCCCTCTGTGTGTAGGACTTAATAATCGTCATAATAATAGTAATGGTAGGATTCTGTAGTGTGTGTTATGCTTGGCTAAAATCTTTATTATTCTAGTTGAGTTGTGGCATGTATCGCCTCCAGCGCTGCACAGAGATCCTTGTACCAGATCAATCAGCTCAGCGGTGAAACAACAGTTATTATATTTTCTGGCTACTTGTTAAACCATTTTTTAGTTAGTAAAAATATTCTCACCAAAATATCCCCCAAAGCTGTCCCCATTCAAGTGATTGAATGGACTCGGTCCGACTTCTGAACTAACAGAGTGGGAAAAGAAGATGAACATTTGTCGTCTTCATAATTATTGTCAGCGTTTCTTCACTTTTCTACTTGTGCAGCTTTCCATTTGCCTCTTCTCCAGCACAGCGCTCTTGTCAGGTCATCCTGCTCAAACACACGAGGCATTATTAGGTGATGGAGACCTGCTGTGCTGGTCAGCCTCCCCTGACACCACACTCTGAACTTCCTTCTCCATCCCTCCCCTGCTGCTGAGCTGCAAACCACACCCCATCGCAGAGAGGATGCCACTTTAGTGCCCAGTGTTTGTTCATCAATGACTTTTGGAAGCTCTTTTTCATCTTGTGCCTAGGACTCACATTTATTCGCTTAATCCCTCTGATATGACATTTGCTCCTGATGTTATGAGACATTTACCTGACAGTTCATGAGCTCTAAATTATAGTTTGTTTCATAAATTTAAAAAACCTTACAGTCGACAGGACACAGCACTTCATGATTAAGTGGATTCTACAACATAACAGTGAGAAGTAAACATTTGTGTGCTGTAGGCCTTCTATTAAAAACTATCAGCACTTCTCACAGCAGCATTACTGTACATTAATATAAAGTGTATTAAAAACAAGATATTTATTCAAATGTATAAAAACCTCTTGTAAATAAGCTGATTTGAATTCATTCAAACACAATTATAACATGTTTGGTGTTTGAATCTGTGGTCGAGCACAGAGCGCTTCTGTCACGACTGACTGTATGTTTGCCAACATCTGGGGTCGTCCTGTGTCCAAACTGACTGTATGGTCAGTTTACTGGGAGATGACCTCCCGTCTGCCAGCCACAGGAACACACAGACAGACAGAGATCATTACTACAGAGAATCTTTCCCTTGGATTATATATGAAGGTCAAATAAACTTCATCACAGTTGTTTTAAATATGATTTGCCAATGCCACGATACCGCTCTTGTTCAAACTGTTTATTCACTAAATAAACAGAACAAAAATAGTTTAAAGAATTTTTTTCAAATAAAGAGGATTTCATTATCTGCAGTTTATAATGCAGGTTAAATAAAAGAGGTGCTACATCGAAAACAAATCAGTATGTCCAGAGATTATGGATACAGATCCCAAAAAGTTGATTCTGTTCATCTGCTCGTAGCGTTTTCAGTGGGAGAAACATACCTTAAGTGATCCTTTGGTTATGAATTTTCAAACAAAGTATAGCCGACTAAAGCATCTCTATCCTGAGACCAGCTGGAACTCAGATAGGTTTTAATCTGATTTAGCTTACTGAAAACTCGCAGCACCTCCAACAGTAGCAAATGAATCAAGTCTGTTGTCTCTAAACATCCAAACATCCATAAAATATTCAGTTTTATTAACAAGGAAATAAACAAACCAAAAGCAGGAGCCGCTCACTGACCTAACAGTGCTGCCACGCTCACACAGGTAGCTGAGAAATGACATTTTCATAAACGTGCATCTCACAAATGTCATGGTCGCCTTTTCCCACAGACACAGACCGACTGTTAAACCTGTGAAAGCTGATTTAAGGAAAGATTCCTTCTGCTTTACCCTCCAAGATAAACAGTTAATTTTGCTGTTTGGCTGCAGTCTAAAAACAAAGCAAGACCAAAGTCACACATCATAACACAATGAAAACAGCAAAGCACACGAGTCTGTTATTATCCATCGTCCTAAGTAAACGTACATCAGCCCAAAGACGACTGCTAAAATAATTCAGCCATAATGACTTTTCACACATGATCATCAGAATTAAGAGTTTAACGAAGTCCTTTTAAAGGTGACGTTGAGCTCAGTGCTTCACTGTTGCCTTTAAACATTTACATCCACACATGTGGGGGACAAAAAAGAAGATTTTTTATTTAACACAAAAAGGGGTAAAACACACAAAACCTAACTGAAGCTAGCATAATGAAGTCCACAGAGTCCAGCTTTTGTTTGTCAGTAAGAAAGACAAACTCAAGGCTACATACAGTCGATAAATCACTCAAATGTCTCTTTGGAAAACTGTCGTGTGACTCCATCTGGACAGAGATTGATTAACACTATTTTAGGTCTGATCAGTAAATTGGCTCTTTTTAAAAGAAGTTTGTTTCTTCATTGAACGTAATGCTGGGCTCAGATCTACCCCCCGGCCCAATCCCTCTTTGTCCCCCATAAACCCCCCACCAGAGCGGCCAAAGGTTCGCCATCGAGCCCCACCCTCAACAGAGCAATCGAAGTCACATTGCCCAGCCTCGCCCCCCTTAGTTCCTCCTTACCACCTTCATGCCCTGTCTCCACAGTCTGATGTGTGATGTGTGAAGGGTCCGGGCTGTGAGGATTATGGCAGTGGTGACTTTTCCCAGGAGAAGCTGGGACCCTGTTTACTAGAAGGTTTTAAAATTTCTGTACTTTTAGGTGACAGGAGACATGTGGCCTGGTCAAAACACAGAGAGCTGCACTCTAAAAGATCTTTAAACATAGTAAACATAGCTTGTGTGCCACAGACTGCTCCCAAACACGAGGGGACAAGTAATACCTCTAAAACACTTAAGTTGGCTTTATTAAACATTAGATCTCTAGCTGGGAAAACATTTTTAATTAATGATTTAATCACTGAGCACAGCCTTGATTTTATGTTTCTAACTGAAACTTGGTTGGACCAAAGTAACAGTGGAGCTGTTCTCATCGAGACGACCCCTCCTAACTACAGTTTTATCAGTGAGGCCAGGGTGAGCAGGAGAGGAGGGGGGGTTGCTGTCTTATTTAATGAATCATTTCAATGTAAGCAGCTATCTCCTGGAAGTTTTCAGTCTTTTGAATATGTGGCTTTACAGCTGAAGGCCCCATCCAAAGTTGTGTTTCTTAATGTTTACAGGCCTCCCAAATACTGCACAGACTTTTTTAATGACCTCAGTGAACTGCTGTCTGTGATCTGTGTTGATTTTGACTGTGTAATTATTGCTGGGGATTTTAACATCCATGTGGACAACCCTCAGGACAAAGGGACTAAAGACCTGAGTAACACTCTGGGCAACTTTGGGCTGACTCAGCATGTAACAGAGGCCACACATAATAGAGGACACACTCTTGACCTACTGATCTCCAAAGGCCTGAGCATTTCAAAGGTTACTGTGTCTGATGTGGGCCTGTCTGATCATTACTGTGTTTTCTTTGAAAGTAAAATCTCAGCCCACACAAATATATCAACAACAGTGATAACAAAACAGTGTATAACTGAACACAGTAGTGAGATCTTTAACCAGGTCTTCCCATTAACACCTGGCCTGTCCAAAGGGTCAGTCAATGAGCTCGTCAATAGCTTCAATGCTAACATGTTAAATGTAATGGACACTATTGCTCCCATTAAGGTGAAGGTTATCTCTGGAAGGAAAAAGTCTCCATGGAGAAACTCCACACTGGTGAAAAATGAAAAAAGAGAGTGTAGGAAAGCTGAGCGCAGATGGAGAAAAACAAACCTCCAGGTTCATTATGACATCTATAAAGAGAAACTTCACAATTATAATTTACAACTGAGGAATGCAAGAAGGTCCTACTTCTCTGACATCATCACTAAAAACAGCCATAATGCTCGGGTCTTATTTTCTACAGTTGACAGGCTAACAAACCCTCCTGTGCCAGTGGCAGCTGAACTTCATTCAACCATGGCCTGCAATGACTTTGCCAAATTGTTCACAGACAAAATCCAAAAGATTAGACAAGCAATTGGTACATCAACAGCATATCCAGGATATGTACTGTGTCCACCAAAAAACTGTTTAAACACCATGAAACAGTTTCAACCTATTAACAGCAAAGACCTGGAGGACATCTTAGGTCAACTGAACTCCTCCTCCTGCTGTTTAGATGTCCTGCCAACAAGTTTTTTCAAAAAGGTCTCAAAGACTTTGGAGTCAGACCTGTTACAGATCGTCAACTTTTCTTTATTATCAGGTGTGTTTCCAGAATCACTAAAAACTGCTGTAATCAAACCTATACTGAAAAAGGACAATCTTGACAAGACACAAATGAACAACTACAGGCCGATCTCAAATCTCCCGTTTTTAAGTAAGATCATTGAAAAAGCAGTTTCTCAACAGCTCAGTTACTTCTTAAAACAGAATAATTGCTACGATGCCTTCCAGTCAGGTTTTAGACAGAACCACAGCACTGAAACCGCTCTGACCAAAGTGTTTAATGACATATGTCTGAACACAGACAGTGGAAAAATGTCAGTCCTAGTGTTACTGGATCTCAGTGCAGCATTTGATACAGTTGACCACAACATATTACTCAAACGACTGGAGAACTGGGCAGGTCTTTCAGGAACTGTACTAAACTGGTTCAAAACATACGTAGAAAACAGGAAATACTTTGTATCAATAGGTAACTTCACATCCGAGCAGACAAGTATCACATGTGGAGTTCCCCAAGGTTCCATCTTGGGACCCCTTCTGTTTAACATCTACATGCTCCCACTGGCACAGATTATAAACAACAACAAAATAAACTATCACAGCTATGCAGATGACACACAAATATATATCACAATGTCACCAGGAGACCGAGGCCCTGTACAGGCTCTTGGTAAATGCATTGAGGAAATCAATGACTGGTTGTGCCACAATTTTCTCCAGCTAAACAAAAACAAAACTGAGGTAATAGTCTTTGGCGCCAAAGAAAAACGATTACAGGTCACCAGAGAACTTCAATCTATACATCTAAAAACCACAAACCAGGCGAGAAATTTGGGTGTAGTGATGGATGCAGACCTAAACTTAGAAAAACACATTAAGACAATAACAAAGTCAGCTTACTATCACCTCAAGAATATATCAAGGATAAAAGATCTGATGTCTCAACAGGACCTGGAAAAACTAGTCCATGCATTCATCTTTAGTAGGCTTGATTACTGTAACAGCATCTTTACAGGTCTACCTAAAAAATCAGTCAGACAACTACAGCTCATTCAGAACTCTGCTGCTCGAGTCCTCACTAAGACCAAAAAAGTGGACCACATCAGTCCAGCTCTGAGGTCTTTACACTGGCTGCCTGTCCGTCAGAGGATAGACTTTAAAGTTCTGATGCTGGCCTATAAAGCTCTGAATGGTTTAGGACCAAAATACATCAGTGACCTCCTGACCCAGTATGAACCTTCCAGATCCCTCAGGTCATCTGGATCCGGTCTTTTATCAGTTCCCAGAGTCAGAACCAGACACGGAGAAGCTGCATTCAGCTTTTATGCTCCTTATATCTGGAACAAACTCCCAGATCAGCTGAAACACTCAGTTTATTTAAATCCAGGTTGAAGACTCACCTGTTCTCAGCTGCATTTGAATAAAGCACCAAATCCACACTTTAAGCTTAAATTTCAAAACTTACATTTAACTACTGATTTTATCTACTGTTCTGATTTTATCTGTTTTGATTTTATATACTGTTTTGTTTGTTTGTTAACTAGTTTGTTTGTTTGCTTGTTTTAATCAATTTTAAATCATGCTTTTTATTTGTTTTTGTTTCTAATGTCTCTGTAAAGCACTTTGAATCACCTTGTTGTTGAATTGTGCTGTACAAATAAACTTGCCTTGCCTTGCCTAGATTCATTGCTGGGATGTTACTGGTTAGCAGTACACAGGAAATTAACCAGTACAAGCTTTTTTCCAGCAATACAGTTACTGTAAAATAAGCTTCAGCTGACAGTCAGAATATGATTTGAATTGAGATACATCGACAGAGGGCAGAAAGTGTGTTTATACTGAAGGCAGGCTGACGACCATCCAAATTATTCCTTTATGTTAAGTTCCCATGGAAGCTGCTCAAGAACTCCAGAACCCCCTGGGAAGATTTTTAGTAGGAATGAATTATATATTCATTTATAACTAGTCCTGCCATAAGAAACAGCATTCAAACACCAGACAACCAGCTGTTAGCTTCACACTGTTCGAAGAGGCAGTGTAATATTAATTGGGTGATCTTTCATCTGGTCTCTACTTCTATGAGTAATTTATGTGTTGGTCAGCACACCGACTCTTGCGTCTGGCATAAACGATCTGATCTGCTATCATCTTCCTTTATTTTGCCAATAGATCTGCACGCATTGAATTGACTTGTGCACTATTAAACTGAGGGAATGTTCAACACAGATGCTGTGCCTGGCCTGTGGTGTCCTTGCACAGGGTATCATGTTAGGTTGAGCATCAGTAGCCAAGCGCTTCACCTTATCCTTGATCTCCCACTGTTTGATCCTCTGTCTGAGAAAAATAGTCGTCCGTGTGAGTCTGTGGAAAATGTTCCACAGTTAACAAGATGGCATTCAAGGTGTCCTTCTCTGTGATGTACTGGCATGTTACCACACTAAATAACTACATGATGTCACATCCTATTCCTTAGGTTCATGGCTACCTGTCCCATGGAATTGAGGGCACTGTCCACTGTGCTTACTGGTTTATGCACATGCAACTGTCCACTCAGGACACTGAGGCTCTTATGTGGTCCCGAAACCACACAAAGACACAGTTACAGTCAACCGTCATCTGCCCAGCGTATTCCACCAACTCTCACCAGCAGCTAACACGCCACACCCGATGCCAGGATGTTGCTACATAAATAGGGGAGACATTAAATAGATGTTCCACACACTTCCTGTAGCACTGCCCCCCCTCTGTTCTCCCATAGCTGAGCCACAGACCACACTCCATCCCAACTACGGCAAATCCATGTGCACAATGTCATTAGAACAGTCGACTATAATGACTTGGCAAACTTAACAAACTTCACTTTGTTTTTCCTTTTTGTATTGAACAAATACAGATACGATTAATTCTAGATTTAGACGAGCAACACATCCTGCAGCTTTCATCATCAATACTCTGTCGTCACAAAGCACCGTTTCCATTTGGAATAACTTTTTTTAATATGATTTATACACATACGTGTTAGTCAGAATTCATAATAATCTCCAGTGACTTATTATTCATCATTTAGAGTAATATTACTATAATTATAAATCATAAGTTGTGAATTATTTTAACTTTATCACAAAAATTATGAAGGTGAGTGTTATTAACCCTCTGG
Source organism: Mchenga conophoros (assembly GCF_057382185.1). Classification (NCBI taxonomy): domain Eukaryota; kingdom Metazoa; phylum Chordata; class Actinopteri; order Cichliformes; family Cichlidae; genus Mchenga; species Mchenga conophoros. Next base: position 36,451,049 of record NC_140546.1, read on the forward strand.
GGTCCACGGACACGCCGCACCTCCAAATCACATGACTGATTTAAGCTGACACAGCAACAAGCTGCAGCCACGCTGAGTCTTCAGCCAGTGCTGAAAGTTCGGACTTCAAAGTTTACACCAGCTTTAAATTTAATGACAGGCCACTAAATCCAGAGTTATGATAAAAATATATATAAGCCATCCTTTTTTCTAAATACTGTCGCCGTGTGTGTGTTTTGCTGTTGTTGTTTTTTTTAAGCGTTTTCTAAGGACAGTGCAAAAACGCTCCTCTTTCCTATTGGTGGAAAAATGCACCATGTCAACCAATTTTTAAAAAAAATCAACACGTGGGATTCGGTTGTTTTGGGAGAGAGACAGAGCGAGCGAGTGAGAGAGAAAGCTTTTAGATGTGGGAGATTTGTGACGTTCAGTGTGGATTGTATAGTCAGTGTGTTGTGTAGTCGTTGCTTTGTTTTGTGTGTCACTGAGGGCACTAATGAATGACACAAAGGCACAGTGCAGTGTAAACACTGTCACCAAGTAGAAAACCAGCGCAGTGATACACCTGTTGTCAGGCCTGCAGGTTTGTCCCTGTGCTGTTCTCTGTCTTTTGGTGGAAAAACATGTTTTACTGGCACACATTTGTGACACCTGATGGTTCTCTCATTTTAGTTTTAGTCATATTTTTAAATGGTTGTACAAAATAAAAGAAAACGGCAGGTGTATTGGCTGCATTTTAGATAAATAGTTCTATGTGTTTACAAAATGTACAAATTATGTTTGCATTTCAAGTTATAAAAATAATTTACTCAACATGTCTGTGTGTTTTTTTCACAGTAAAAAAATACTACTAGGATTTTAAGTTTTTTTGCATGATTTCAGATCAGTAATATTAATACAGTAAGTCAATGAAAAAAACATCTAAATTCAGACACGTGAGGTTGAGCTGAAAAGATAGCAAGCAAGGCAGGAAAAAAATAAAATGAAACAATTTGAGGGTGAAATACAAATAAACTCAAAAGGAGTCAAAAATGGCCAGTTATATTTCAGACCTCAGTGGGTTAATCCAACAAATCATGAAAAACTAGGTTTAAATTTTTGTTCATGACAGTGCAGATTTCTGACATTTCGTGTAATTGAAGCTGTAACAATGTGACTGTTTTCTAACAAAAAACAGTGAAACTTAAGTTAGACTTGTGTTTGTAAATGAAGCGCTCCATGTTGTGTAGCTTTCTGGATTTTATACTTATTGGGCTGCATATTTATTTATTATACAGGCTATACAGAACATAACATCAAAACTCACATGTTTTATGTAACTAAAGTGTGTAATTATGTGGGCTACAGACAATAATTAAGTTCTAGACTATATTTCTATGAAAAACGTGTATACTTACTGCATTTGAATCATTTTAACCATATGTAACCACCTGCATATGTGTGTGAAAAAAAGGCTTTGATTTCGCCACCCCATTTGATTTCTTTGCCACCCTAAGAAAATTTCTCTAGATCCGCCCCTGCTAATAGATGCACTGATGATTTGTAGGAATTACAGAAAGATCAACTGGAGGAAAAAAAAAAAGTCTAACAATATAAATAGTACTGAAACTAGCTGTACATAATGTTACGTCTGTGAGATGGTTATGATGGTAATTAAGAAATTAATAAGGTCATTACTAGTTAATGTTCAAGGAATGCTTGGCTAAACAGAGCTCTGACTGTCAGCCTGGCAGAGCTGCAGAGAAACCTGGTTGTTCTTATTCTTTTCAATCAGTCAGGAATAGTATTCTGTGCTAGCTTTACAGAGGGCTTTTTAAATAGAGCAACAAACTATTTTCCAGGCTAAATTAAGATCTTCTAAATTAGTGAGATGTCATTTCAGGTTGGATGTCATACGTCAGAACAAGAAGTAGAATGTGTTTAAAGTGGTGGGTGGGTTCTTTTACACTTTTGAGAAAAGCTAATTGAGTCTAATAAGAGATTAAAGGTCATGTTGAGGCTGTCATTTCATTATCTACTGGGATGTTAAAATCACCCACAATAATTAGTTGATCTGAGCACTAAATCAGATAAACATCTGAAAAATCACAGGGACTTTGAATAAGGGCCAATTGGATGATGTATAAGAAATAAATCTGTTCGAGTGGACAAGGTTAAGCATCAGGCTTTCAAATAAATGAATAGCCTTGAAACGAAGATTGCTGCCGTTGCTGATAAGGTTTCTTAAAGGGACGCAGGCCAGGTTTTCCTTAGGCAAAAGACAGTGCGTTTATTTACAGTGAACGAAACACCAAGTGAATATACAATGTGCAGGGGAGAAGAGGGGTCCAGGTCTCCAGGCTCCGTGGGGAAACAGGGGTCGGAAAAGGAGTGCTCCACACTTACTGTACAAAATCCAACTTCTCTCCACTGCTGCTCCTCTTGTAGAGGAATAGTCACAAAACTCACGGATGCAGATTCAGATTTGCAGGTTGAGTGACGCTGATAGCTCAACGATCCAGCGAAGACTAGCGTAGATCTGCCATCTTAAATAGTGTTGCAATCAGCTCAGCGACCGGTGTGGTGATGAGAGCAGGTGTGTGGGCCAGCAGCGGGAGCCTGCAACGAGCATCGCCGCGGCAAAAGAGAGAGAGCCAGAGGGGGAGAGGGGGGAGGGAGAGAGCGAAAACAAAAACAGACATGTTGCCTAACAGAGAGTCGACCAGCGAGGCACGGGGACCATGACAGTTGCCCCCTTTCTGGCCGACCCTGTTGTCTACCACAGTTACCGGCCTTCTGGCCTTGTGACAGAACGATGAGGCCAAAATCAATCTGGACCCAGCAGAACCAATCTGTACAGCAATTTTCATATATGGTGCTGTAATTGGTGAGCATGAGGAGGTGCTGAAATTTTAGATAAACAATGTCAATCAGCCTGTGACGGACAGTAAGAAATTCTCTCAGCAGTTCCACTCAGACACCACCAGTTACACCACCCACCCTGGATTATTAAAGTTATGGCACGGAGTTCACTGTTGATTTTCGCAAGGTAGCCACCGAGTCTGGCTGGCTGGATAACACCTTATAGGGAGTTTTTTCTTCAAGCACCAAATGACCAAATGAAGAACCACTTAGCGTCATGTGATTAACCCAAGTCATTTTAATGATTAGTTTTAACTATAAATCCCATCAGTCACCTTCTTCGCTATTTCCAGTTTTCACTTTGATTCTTCCCTCTTCATTTGCAATATCAGAATATCTTTATTCTCATTGTAACAAGGACAATGAAGTTAAGTGCAGGTCCTGTGGTGTCAAGAGAAAAAGTTTAAATGTAATTACAAAAGAATAAAATAAAAAAGAAGTAGAACACAGTCATTCAGTATAATAAATAAAACCTTATTGCACATAAAACACTATTGCACAGGATGCCATCCATTGCACTGTACCTGTCAGGTTGAATTGGAGGTGATTACGTGTAATTCAATGCCCTCAAAGCTCCGGGGTAGAAACTGATATTCAGTCTATTTGTCTTTGTTCTGATGCAGGTGGAACAGATGATGAGCAGAGTGTGAGGAGCCTTTTATGATGTTTCCTGCTTTCCTGAGACATTGAGACTAAGCAGTTCGTCCAGAGAGGCTAAAGACCAGCAGGTTTCCTCTGCACTGATGTGCAGCTGGAAAACCACATACAGAGGCAGAAGCACAGGATGCTCTCAATAGAACATCGATAGAAGGACACCAGCAGCTTTTGAGGGATGTTATTTTTGTCATGCTGAGTGAACGGACTCTATGGCAGAATACACAGAAGCACAGAAAATGCAGGGAGTGCTCTTTATTTACTGTGTCAAACTTATTTACACGGGATGAGATAAGTAACTCCTAATAATTTTTCCTGAGGACTCTCAGGAAATAAAGTTTCTGCCAAGCCTTCTTTGGTCATGTCCACACTAATTTGAAAACGCCGTTTTCAAATTTATCCGGATTAATGTAGACGCAGCTGTTCCCAGCTCCGCTGTGTTCACACCCCAGTGGGGTCCGAGGAGCCACACCAGCCGTCTTCTGTTCCTGCTGGAGGGTCCGAGGGCCCTGTCCAGCAGTCTGTCTCTGCTGGAGGGTCCGGAGAGCAGCTAGACCCATCTTTGGTCTAGAACAGGCTCCAGCCATCTGTCTCTATTGGGCACCTTAGCTGTCATGGGCGCCTTCAGAACTGTCTTGCCACCGCTGCTTTCCGTGCGGTCAGCCTCCGAATTTGCCTCGCTCTGCTCTGTGACAGACTGAGTTCCAGTGTTTACTACTCTGGTTTGGACCACTTCATGAGCTCCAGTGCTCCTGGTGGACTTTTCTTTTTGTTCTGGACTAAGTCCATCCGTCCTGGCCCACCACTTTACTCCACTTTACTCAGCCCAGCAACTATTTTTCTGGTCCCACCTGTTCTCAGGTGCAGAGGTGGACAGATTTCACTCTGGGATTGAGGCAGTACTGTCTCTAGTCCACAAGGTAAACTGTAGCCATGCGTCTTTTGCTCCCATTGGCTAACCCCTGCTGAGTGAAATAACAATGTCCAGGACTGCAAGCTACTTGGGAGGAGTGGCGGTACGGGTTCGAGGAGGCCTCACAACACGTTGTCATAAACACTTAACATATCTCAGAACTGCAATACTCAATACCTGCCAAGCTTGCTGGTCCTTGTCTTTTGGTTGTTTCAGTTTCACCGTTTCCCATTGTCCAGGCTTCAAGAATGTCAAGCCAGAAGCCCTCTCTTGCCAATTCTCTGCTAACAACGATCCATTGGAGCCTGAGAACATCCTTTTCTCCAAATTCACAGTGGGGGTCCCCAACAAAGGAGTCCATTTAGCGAGCCCTACATGATGAGCCTGACCCTGGTACCAGCCCCTCAACTGGAACTATGTTGCAACTGCAACCTGCTCCAAAGTCATTCACTGGGCTCACTCAGCCAGGTTCAAATATCACCCTGGGGTGAGTAGGACCACCATGTTCCTCTACTGCTGTTTCTGATGGGGGTCAGTAGAAAGGGGTGTGAGAGACTATGTGGCAACATGTTCAATCTGTGTCCAGAATAAAAGTAAGCCAGAGTGCCCATCTGGTCTGCTACAAACCTTGTCAACACTACATAGACTATGCTCACATATATCCCCAGACTTTGTTTTGCTGTTGGTAATGGGTAACATTCTTTCAGTAGTTGACAGGTTTTCCAAGTCCACTCACTTTATTCCCCGAGAGAAATTGTCCAATGCCGTGGAAAACGCTAAACTCTTAATCAATCATGTTTTCAAGCTGCCATTGCTACAGAAAGAGTGTCTGATTGGAGTCCCCAATTCATCTCTCAAGTATGGAAAACTTTCTGCACTTAGAGCCAAAGCATGTCTCAGCTCGAGTTTTCATTCACAAACCAATGGTCAAACAGAAAGTATACAGCAACCGTGTGCGGAAGAAGAGTGTCAATAAAGTATGCTGAGAAGCATTCAAATGTGGACCGGTCTGCTGTGGATCTATTACAATCACGAACTGGAGATGGCTCTCCGTTGTGTCACCTCCCAGAACCCATCTTCCTGGTCTACACAGCTCTCCTGGATCAAACGCACACAAAACTCTCTCACCTTCTCCGCTACAGTCTTGTCTTCCTTTGAGGCATCTATAGGGTACCTGCCTTCACGCTTCCCATCAAGACTAACCTCTCCGTGCCCTCCTACTCCAGAGCGTTCTCACTCCCGAGGCGTAACATGTCGACGTTTTGTCACGTCCCGCGGCGTTCCTGGGGAACGCGAAAGGAGACCTTCGGCGTTCTTATGGTACGCGGCGGGTTATGGCTGGAATCCAGTGAATGACACTCCCGCGGTAATAGACGTTCCAGCCCTGTATTCCAGCCCTAAACCTAACCTTATCCCTAGCCCTGACCATAACCTTATTCCTGACCTTAACCAGGACTTTAATGATGTTAAATAGCGTGTTTCTAAGCGATTTGAAGAAAAAGAGCGAACATGTGTAGATTCAGTCCAGACGGTTCTCATATGTCCTCTTTTTTCCGCGGTCGTCATTTAGGAACGTGGTGGGTAGCCGAAAACGTAATATGGTGACGATTTGTCACCTAGCGTAAAATGTTACGCTTTGGGAGTGAGAACGGGTTGCCTACTCCCAACCGCCCGCCTGGCTCATCAACCTATGCATCTACCCTGCCCTTCTACATTGTTTCTTCTGGTGCATTGTTGAAGTGATACATTGTATGTGGCAAGGAAAAGCAGCAGTCCACTGGTTTTATCATGTTGCTGTTTGTAAAGTGAAATATGGGGCATGTTCTCATGGTCCTGGGTGTTTCCCAGTGTTTTCTTTTTAAGTTCAGCTCATTCTCCTGTGTTGCCAAGAACTGGCTGCTTTAAAGACAGTAACTCTCTCCAAGGATCTACTTCGCCTGAGTCACCGCCGCTGCCTTCCACCCGGCCGGTCTCCAGATTTACTTCGCCTGTGTTGCCACCACTGCCTTCGGCGTGGTCGGCCCCTTGAACTGTTTTCCCCTTGACTCCTGTGCTACCGACCTCCTGGTCGACCTGCAGAACCGTATAGACTTCTTTGCTGTCAGCCCCCAGGCTGACCCCCTGAACTGTGTTTGGACTGTATTTGTGAGCTCCAGTGTTTTCTGTAGACTTTGATTTTGTTTTCTGTGGACTTGTTCCTCCATGCTGTTCTCCCTGCTGCTCATTTTCCATGTTACCTCCGCTTTTCCTTCCCCTCAGTGCCTGCGTTTTGGGTCCTTATTAAACTCCACACGGCTTGCCCCGCTGGCTGTGACACATGTGCCTCTCCTTGTAAATACAGAGTCATCCACCCCACATCATCAGCACTCCATCAAAAGTGCCTTGAAGACTGTACAATTTGTACCACCAAAGGTTCCTGCAGATTTTAAAGATGCAGTGTTTGGCCAATTCGAAAAAAAATTCACATTGAAAACCAACAGATTCCTTCTGTTTCATGTGAACAGTTGCATTATTATACTGAAGAAATCTGACACTTGTAAAGATGGGGAAAAAATCCTAACATGATATCAAGTATAATACATACCTCAAGATCTCAGGCCACTGGTAGAGAAGCTGAGCTTGAAGGATACAATACCTACCTATCCATCTATCTATCCATCTCTGTGTGTGAATCAGAAAAACAATACATTATTAATCTTGAAAGGAAATTATGTGGTTACAGTGAACAGCAACAGACTGAACTCAATTAAATAATATAGTATATAACGAACAGTGTTGGGAAGGTTACTTTTAAAATGTATTCCATTACAGATTACATGCCCCAAAATGTATTCTGTAACGTATTCCGTTACGTTACTCAATGACAGTAACGTATTCTGAATACTTTGGATTACTTAATATATTATCATGCTTTTTACAACAACGTGAATGTACTATTGCTGTGTGATTTATTACTGTTACTGAAGGTCCGCGACTCCGAACTGTAGTAAAGGGACCTCTGACTAATACGGCGGGGTCCCTGTCGGCTCGTAGCCGAAAAATAGCTTTACTTTGTTGTGTGGGTCAACTTTGCTTGCGAGAGACAGAGAGAGGCATTGAAAGGCTGCTCCAACGGAACTTATTGTTTTCGGAGGAAAACAGGAACACGGTGTACAGTCGAGTCTTAATAGCTTACTTACAGCTGGGCTCGTCAGGCACTCTTCTTGGCTGCAGTGGTTATTATTATATTTACATGCTTCCAGCTCCCGTTTTTCCTCGATGACAACTCCTACTTTTCCACTCCCCTTTTTCTCCCTCCTCGCGCTCACAGACACATAACGTGTATGGCAGTCCATTCTCCCTGCAGCACGGACTACAATGCCCATGATGCTACATTCTTTAGAGCTATGCTTGTAGCATTCTGCCTGTTAGCTTAGCACAACAACAACAACAACGAAAAGGCGCTCTCTCACCCAGGAAACACACAGTCGCAGAGAGAGAGAGCGTCGCCCTGTAACCATGGCAACCGTAACGCTGCCGCCTGGAACAACAGAACGTAGCTGTCAAACAAAACCCAAACAGTCCTGACCCGCGACAAAATGAAACAGGAAAGTACCGCAGTGTAATCCATTTATTTCAACAAAGTAACTGTATTCTGAATACCACCTTTTTAAACGGTAATACAGTTACTCATATTTTGTATTTTAAATACGTAACGGCGGTACATGTATTCCGTTACTCCCCAACACTGATTACGAAGCTACAAAATATAAGCAATAGCTCTAATATATGCAAATAACTCAATTATAAATATTCAGAATATTACAGAGATTAAATATATATGATTCAAATTTTAATGTAAACTGTAAAAACTTCAAACTTTGTTATTTGTTATTTTCACTATACCGGATGGACGAAAGAGTGTAACTGTTGCTTTCACACATGATTTTAAAAAAGAAGAATAATGCAATCTTATAATAAATCCACAAACAGATTTGAAAATTATGACCAGTGCATTCATTTAATATCAAAACCCTTCTATTGCCATCATTGATCATAAAACAATTATCTGGGTTACCTCTTATGCAAATTATAATTTAATCAGAATCATTAATTATTGTAGTGCTACCCACTACACTAATATGGTTAATGTGGGTAGCACATTAATTAGTGGAAAGTCCACAAAGTCCAGCAAAGGTCACTTAGTCAGTTCTAGCTGGAGATACACATCACCTTTGGGGTTATGTCTGGAAGAGCATTGGAATAAAACTGCCAATCAAACATGCAGAGTTACCTGCTGTGGTGACAAGAGTGCAGCCAAAAGTAGCTACAGGCTAAACTACACCAAAGCCACTGATTCATGTCTTCTGTCTTTTCTGCTTTTGCTGAATCACAACACTGTCAAAAGTCAAAGAAGTAAAACCTTTATTTTGAAAGCAACATTACAAAGGTGATTGATATAGCAAGAGAAGGAATGCACTATAGATGAACAGGTAATGTCAAAAACAATCTTGCCATTCCAAGTAATAGTTTAAAAAAGTAGCTAAGATTAAAAACAACACTGAAACAACCCGCCTTACTGCACTGACAGTATTGTTAGTTATTCTGATCTGGGTAGTTTGCAGGTCAGACCAACGCTCCAGTGCCATTCCACTGGGAAAAGCAAGGAAATTAAAACTACCAAAGTAAAGTGATCACTCTCCTTTCACCTCAGACAACACTGTCAAAAAGCTTCTGGCCTGTCAGTCAACATGTGCATCAATCCTTTACATTACTGCCATCTTGTGGCCGCAGTCAGATATTGTTGCTGAAAGCTGCACTTCTTTTAATCTCATAGAAAACTGCAGCTCTCTGCGTTTTGAGGACATGTCCGTCTCTTGTTTGGCTGGAGCTGGGCAACCTGAGATGCCTACTGCTTTCTCCTGGTGATCTGTGAAGAGGCTTTGCGTATAAACTAGCCTTTGACAATAAACTGATGAGAGAGTAGTGGGAGGCAACTCTTTTTATTAATTTAGCAATGAAAGCTGTAACCATGACGGGAGTGGACGGCAGCTCTGACGTCTAATAAAACAGACAGGCTCAGCAGCCCTTTCACATTAGTAATTAATACTAGTATTAGTATCAGCTTCATGTGGGTTGAGATGTGTTTTATTCCTTATTGTGTGCATATTATATGCAAGGAATAGTTTTCAACTAATAATAAATCATTTGTGTTAATACAGTAGATATTTACTTAACTATAGTTGTAATACTTTTTCACGACCTGCATGGACCCTGACAATGTGTTCCTCGAGACGCTCCTAGTTATTACTGAATAAATGGGTGCGTTGTCCTACTTGAGGAAGGTTGTATAGAAGAGGATTAGGGCCACAGGTAAAAAAGTGGGCAGGTCGTTTTTTTCTTCTTTTACAGAATCCTGACTTTTTCCTCAGGATTAATTTCTCTCAGAATTCTGAGATTAAAGTCAGAATTCTGACTTTTGCCCACTTTTTTTTCTTTCGGTGGCCCTAATCCTCTTCCGTTGCCATGGAGGATTACAACAGTGTTTAGTTGAGTGTTCATGTTAAGGCGATATCTACATGATGCTGAGACCTGAAGGTTTCCCAGGAAAAATGAGGAATGAGATTATCAGTGTTTTTCACTTTAACTGTTTAATGTTGTGGCTGATGTGTGTATTTACCGTTGTAGGTAGTTATGCACAAATGTACTGTACATGAAGATGTGACCAAAGTTATTTCCACTCAAAAAATGACATTTTTAAGCCATTGATATTGACAAAATCATCAGTAAAGGATGGTGAAATGATTTTCCTGATCTTGTCAGTGTGACATAGGCTAGTGCTGGATGCTTCAGAATTTTCAGAATATAGGTATGTGTAAAGTGCTTTGAGTAGTTGATAATACTAGATAAGTGCTATACAAAATCATTTTATTTAGCATGTATATTATTCCATGTTCTGCAAGTCCTAAAGGCATGCGGGCAGCGTCCCCTGACCAGCCTACCACTATAAACCTGCTACTACTGCCTACAAAGACCCGCTCTGCAGCGCAGTAGTTGGGATAGAAGTAATGACGTTTCCTATCATTGAACCATCCAATGCTGTCCGAGCTACATTTGTCCTCCCTTGGGTCTTTGTCATGCATGTAATGACAGAATACCCGTTAGGAAACGGGTGTAACAAGAAGTCACTAAAATTCTCCTCGGAAAATGTAGCTGTTGTTTTTGGTCGCTCAGACGTCGTTGGGTAAAAATTATTTGGAGCAGCATAAATGATCCGGTTTAGTTCAGTGAATACAACCAAACACTGTTTTTTTCGTCTCGTTTGAGGTAACATGGCTCTCCATATAGACACAGACAACAACACTACTACCATCCAATCAAGCCGCACTCTGTCTCCGCCGCGGAAATAAACGACCAATCAGCTGTCTGTCTGGGTCCTCTGTGGAAACGAACAGCCATTCATTGCGCTGTCTGGACTTCACGGAGAGAGCGTCTGACCAATTAGCTGGCTGTCTGGATGCACCGAAAGGGTGAGTGTCTATCGAGGCCCAATCAGCTTCTCAGTGCTGCCTGCCGGTGCCGGGGACTGGTGGTGAGGGGCTGCTGCAACGCGTCAGGACCGGACCGTGAACCCGGAGACGCTACACACTGAGGCGAAAGGAGATACAGGTGAGTCCGAGGATGTGTACGGGGCCTGGTTCTGGTCAGGGATGTTTTGAAACGGCAACTGTGGATTTGACGTCGCAGCCGGACGGTTATTGTGTCGTTTTCCTGTTAGCGGATACGCTGATACGCTGTCAGACAATGGAGCGCCTTTGCTTCGCTATTTATTGATGCATGCTGACATGTTGGCGACCAGCAATGCCGCCTGCAACTGTTACTTTACATTTAAAGGCCTCCAGTCGCAACACAAACACTATGGATCTTTTTTTATCGTGTGTGGCTTTTTTGTTTTGATAAGCGCCGAGCTGCTAACGGACGTGTTGTAATTACATTCTGATGGAAACGTTGGTCGGAGTGCCTCCAATCCGTTTCATTGTTTCATCCAGAGTCTCTAGGGGTTAACTCAGACTCGATAAAGAAACACGGTCTTTCAGGTACTAGTACAAGCTTCTTGAGAGAACAGTGGAATGAGACGAGGTCGTGAGACGGTTTTATTGAAGCAAGGCTATATAAAGTGGCGGATTAAAAGGCGCTAGGAGGAGGCCGGGGGTGCTGATGGCTCTCAGCAATTAGGAAGAAAAATTCGAAATGCATCAGCCATTTACGTAGAGACTCAACTGACTCCATATGCACCTAAATGGCTGCCTGGCGCCTGTCAGCATAACCAACATTTTACTGTAAGGGCAAGGCTTTACTCGGGCCAGACGGCTGATTGTTTCCTGATCGGCGGATTAACGGAGGTGGATGTCGAGATGACGTTAGACACCAAACTGGAATCAATATTTAATGTGTGCTGCTATTATTCTTTGGTGCACACAAGCTCATTTCAGACAAATTGGTGCCTCTTCAGCCTCTCTGCTGCTGCTGCTGCTTGCTCGGGATTTCAGGCAGTCACATGCTGATATTTACATTGACTTCTTTCAGTCGCGCTACATAGGATAATACAGTACAGTTATCTTTGAGGTGAAATGGAGACGGATATCTGTGCCTTCCTCTCCTATAAGAGGTTTGTCAACAGGAGCTAGCCATTTTAACTTCATCTTCATACAGGATTGACTGTACAACTCAGATCTTTGCCACAGGAAGACTGTGGGAATAAAAGCTCTCATTGTTTTGTCACTTTTCTCTTCTTTATGGCAAATTTGTGACAGTGTGGCATTAAAGCAACGCCCGAGCCTTTGAATGTTAGGGTAAACGTTTCCAGACCTAAAACATTCTGCCTTCCACACACTTGGTGATTGTGGGGTTGTATGAATGAAAGGTCCCTGCTGTTGAGTAGTAGTGTAATCTCAGCTGTGGAGTTTTTTACTCGTCCTTTTTCTTGAATCTCCTGGCAGCCATAGCAGGATACACATCCTCGCTGCCACAGTGAAAGCTTTTTACATTTTTGTAGTAGTGTACCTCCTTGATTTTTAGAAAGGTGTGACAGTGTGGAAAAAGTAAACAAAAACAATGTCATGGTTTGTAAGTAATGTATTGTCTCGACTAAAAATGGAACAAAGAAAGCATTTGAAATGTCGAAACTAAGAAATGTTGCACATTTTAAATTTGATGCCAACCTTGCAGTAAAAGTCGAGGACGGTGGTTTAAAAAATAGTAGATGGAAAAGTGAGTGGTGCTTAAAAAAAACATGGTTATTGTGTCAGTAATGGTTAGTTATAAAGTGAGCATTTATCCAGCCTATAAAGGATTCTATATGAGACAGAAATCATTCAATTTCCATTTCATACCTCTTTAAGAAGTTATGATAAAAAAAAAACTTGAAACAATCCAATAAGATAGACTTGTTTTTTCCCAGGTAAGTAACTATTTTACAAATACCATCAGCATTGGAGTCAGAAGGCTGCGCTGAAGACCAGCAGGTTTAAAGCTCCTTTGTTTCAGCTGAAAAGAAGGAAACATGAGCTCTGTAAGAATACATTAACATTGCTTAAATAACAGTTTGTCCAGACACTTAACAATACTTTGGTACTGATGAGTCTGGAAGTGGTACTAGTTTAATAAAAGGCTGTGGTACATGTCTCAGTAACAGTCCGTAGAGAGACATGGCTGTTCAGAATAATATCCTGACTTTGGACGCTTTTGTGTATTAGATACAGGTATGTTTCTGAACTTTCATATACATGCGGTTTTCCATGCTTCCCAGTGGCGTCTGTGGTGTGATGAGGTTAATAAATTTTTTGATCTGTTCTTGAAAACCTAAGACTGTAATATTAAAGAATGTCCAAGTATATTCTTGGAAATTTCTTATTATGATCTGTGACCAGGGGTGGAAATTAGCACCCGCCACTGGCCAAATGCGGGTAAGTTTATGAAGTCGTGGTAAATTTGAACAATGCAGAAGCCACCATGGCGGATTTAAGTTTGAACAGAAAAAACTATGTTTAATTTGCAGTCCTGACCTGTCGTGGGCGGATGTGTTGCTGCCAGTCTGCTCTAAATGCCGTTATGCGATCTGAGCAGGTACTAAAATGTGTCGTCGACAGATTGGCTGGTCAGTAGCGTCACTTGACGAGTCACGAGCACGTCTTGTTCACGAAAGTTAAAACTGCCATCTTTGAAACCAGGCAATGAGGGAAATGGCTCCAAACAAACAACGCTGTGGTTCACGAGTGATGAGAAGCCACAGACGGAGCAGCAAGTATATCGTCGCCTCGACGTCGCAGGATGCCCAAACACATTGCAATGGTGACAACCACGCGGGTTTGGTAGTACTGGTTTACAATGGAACACCAGTCGATCCGAGTCTTGGTGATCCGTGGCGAGTCGATCCGAGGAGGTACTAATGGAAAAGGGGCTTTTGAAAGAGGAGGGGAAAATTCGAGCAGTTTAGCAATGTGGTGTTACATTTGTGGAGCTAAGCAGGTGGCAGAAACAAAAACACTCCTCAAGAGGTGTTACGATGGGACGTTAAACGGCAGTTTTTTAACGAAAAATGGAAAAGAAGTGACAACGGCGAGTTACGCGACTGGCTCACTTTTGATGAGAGCAGCCAGTCAATGTTTTGTTCCAACTGTCGGCAGCACACGCCTTCCAGCAGCAAGACTGATAGCTTTATTGTTAGCACAAAATACTCGGAATTAGAGGCCACGAAGGACCTCGGATTGTCTAAAGGCCATAAGGAGGTGAAATGCATCATTCAAATGTTACACACAAAATAGAAAAATAATGGCTGGTGAAAAGTTTGAGTGGCCGATACAAAAAGTGAAGAAAATCTATAATTTCCACCCGTCTGTGACAACAGTCTGATATTTAAAAGATTTTTTTTTTCATATTTTTCCATCTCTCTCTCTAATCAATTATGGATGTTGTATAAACACCTGTTCCCACACAGAGAAAGGATTTACCTTTTTATGGCCTGACTATGCACACGGCTGTCCATATAGTCAGTATACTCGATAGATGTGGAATATGCTCATGTGTTCTTCAGAGGGAATGGCTGATGGGGGGGAATCAGTCAGGCTCAAACTTAAAAACAAGAAGGTTTCCAAAGAACTTGTTGTGGCAAATCCACTTAGCCAAAAAAATGGATCGAAATCAGTTGTAGAAACGATAGTCTTTATATAAGGCTTCAAAAGGGGGAATGTACAACAAATAAACTGCTCGACATCAGAGCAACATATAATGGCTTCCCGAAAACTTTCTTCTTGCTAGCTAAAAAAAAAACCCAGAGTAACTTTCGTCTACCACAAAGGATTCTGGGAAACGCAGTTTTCTAATGAAAATACCTGTTAAATGCTCCCCTTTAGCAGAAAATTAAATCTATAATTAACAGCTCTCACTAAACATGTGACTAACACTTAAATCACTTACAAAATAACCAAAATGCTGTTAGCAAACAATAAACTGCAATAAAGTTACAACAGAACTGTTGCAGTGGTGGCCCTCTGTGCAGTCTGGGAATCCCTATGCTCCCACACTAATCTATCATTGACACGCCCATAGAGAAAGACCTGCTCGCAGATCTGTGCCTCCAGCTCATCTGCAGCGACTGCCCCGGGCTACACTGCAAAAAGTGAGAGCGGGATGTGACCAGATGAAACAAAACCTGAGCGGTTGTAAAGACACATTGGGAACGTATGGCTGTGCACAAGGAAGACAACAGCATAAACGTTTGGTTCAGTGATGTTTTTCATTCGTCATGTACATCACTGTACAAAGTTTGTGGATGCAGTCACTCGGGAATCTGTCATCGTATGATTTTTAATTTGGTACGAGATGTGCGTCTACTAGAAATTTCAGATGAGTTTCAGTGTCACAAGTCAAGTGTTCTGAGAATCTTGTGTGTGACTCTTATGAAGGAAATCACATTGGATATTCAAAGTCAGACCAAAGCGCATGTACTAAAAATCTTAGATCAATGGTCACAATCAAGCTTAGAGGTCAAGTTTTTCTAAAAATCTAAAAAAACAAAAACATGGCAACATAAGATTTTTTTTTAAAAAATCATACCATACGTTACACTACTAAAAATCTCAGACAAGTTTGAATCCCGATGACTTTGGCGTCAAGGTCAGAGGTCAATTTTCTGAAAATCACCTGGGATTTTCAGATTTATGCTATAGGTGCATCTACTTGGTGCCAGAGGGGTACTTGTATATAACCAAGCATGAAAGGTGCAACCATTTCCACTGTGTATGTCAGCATGGAAGAAACCAGCACTACCTCGGGTATCGTGTGTTTTAGGGCTGCATCGGTTATTCTAACAATCGAGTATTCTGTTGAATATTCCACTGATTAATCGAGTAATTTTAATTAAATTAAAGATAAAAAAATTCAAATGAAAAATCTAATAAATAAAGCTATGTATGTGATCTAAACTAAGGCATAAAAAAGTATCTTTGCTTTGTCTTCTTGGAGGCTTTCTGATGTTAATGGGGATAAAAAGAGTTCTGTTTTATTTCCTGAGGTAGATTCGGTGTGTGTTCATGTTTGGTTGGTTAATGCTTAACCCTAAACCAAGACATGATGGTGGAGATGGTAATTAACATTAATAATAATGTTAATATGAGTGATGGAAGAGATCCCTCGTCCTGCAGGCATTGTGTACTGTAACATGGTCCTGTTGAAAATCCCAGTCGTTACCAGTGAGTCATGGGCCTTCAGTCATGAGGGATGCTCTCTGCAACATCTGGACGCCTCTGAACCTCAGCCGTCCCGCCTCAGCAGCGATGGCGTGCTGCTTATGCAGTTCAACAACCCGACCACATTCAAAAAGGAAAGTTTGTTTGCTTTTGCCATCAGAACGTCATGACAGTGTGACTACCTGACAGAAAATGAGAATGAATCCACATTTTTGCACAGATTTGGCCTTTCAATGTGGCTACAATGTAGCTGCCATCACCAGTGTGAATGGGTGGATGACAGGTTGTGTAAAGCGCTTTGGGGTCCTTAGGGACTAGAAAAGCGCTACACAAATACAGGCCATTTATTTTACCATTTCAAAGGCATGTGCTCCTAATGTTTAGATCAGCTGTAAGATAAGATAACTCTTTATTGTCATTGCACAGTCATACCTAGTACAATAATACAGCAACATTGGAAACTGTCCCGCATCAGCACTATGTACAACACAGCAGCTCAACGTAATAAAGAAAAAAGAAATAACTGAAACATCCTGTTTCAGTTTAAGTGCTGTCAGCCTTGAGCTGTCATTTAAACATCAGGCTAAGTTTAAAACAACCTCTGGATGCTTGCTGCAGATGTTTTGTTGTGTAAAGCAAACGGTGGTGGACGAGCACCTACAGTTTGTTGGTCAGGTGGTTTGATGAAGGACTCCCACTAGCCTTTTCCTGGCTCCATGTTCCAACTACGACAGCATCGTATTCGCTTTGTTATCATAGTTTATGTTTTAAAATGCTGGCGGCGTAGGCGTAACTTTGTCAAGTTACACACACATGCTGCTCCTCAATACGTTTCTATTCCAGGTCTGTTTTTAGTTATAAATGCAGGTGAAGCACTCGCGTGACAACCGTGCGCCACAGAGCCGTGGATTAAAAGAAATGTCGAAGCAAAGTTTGTGTCGAGGATTATTTATAATCAGATTACTCGATGAATCAGCCTTATTATGTTTCAGTGTAATACATGGTGCGAAGTGCTGCACCTTTAAGCAATATTTAAAACTCGATTTGATTAACAAGGATAATAACTAACAGTCTCTTATAACTCTTAAAATACGTATAAAATTATAATATGCATTAAGAATTTGTCCATTTTCTCTATAGTCACAAAAACACGTACCAGGGTGGACAGAGGAGCAATAGGACAGGATGTACCACGGCTGAAAGCTCGCCCCACCCTGTAAATATATGAAACCCATCAGGATGCAGATTTAATATTATTTCACGGCTACACCCGTATTAACTTTTGGGTTTTGTGCCAAGAGCGAACTTTTAAATAAAATAGACATTTTTATGAGAAGTTAACGTTTTCCTGGTTTCACATTGGTTTTACCATTTCACTGATTTAATTTAATGTATCCTTTTTTCTTTTTGTTTTACTTAATAAAAGTCTCATGTCAACATCAATTTCTGTACAAAGTGCTTGCTCATTTTAATAAAGTCAACAGCTTGAGAACTCTTGGTATATAAAGCATACCATGATTTTTTTTTTCTTTTCTTTTTTTAAATAAAACCATGGCAGTTTATTCTATTTCAAAATAATATCATTTAAATGTGATTAAAAAAAAAAAAAAAGCTTTTCTTTGCCACCTTCGTCATGGAAAGAGTCCCTGCATGGCATTTTTGGGACAAGTGTCCACAAAACCCTGACAGTAACAGGGATGATGTTTTCTCAGCCATTTCTACTCATGTGAAGCACAACCGGCTAACACATGCAGACGACAAAAATCTTTTTTAGTATTTTATTCAAGATTAAATATAAATAAATAAACGTAGCAGAGTGGACATGTTATGTTTTTCCACATTAATGAACCATGAAGAAAGAGGTTGATCAGTGTGTGATATTTACTGAACCTGGTCAATGATTTCACTCCTGAAAAAGTATAACTTACTGTAATTTATGTGACTAGAGGAGAAGTGAGAGGACTTGTTAGATTTCCTAAACAGTACTGGGGGTCGGGCAATTTGGGAACACAACTTATGTAAAAATGTAAATGTTTAAAAAAAGCTGTAGCACATCTGTGGGAACCCCAACACATGTACCATTAACACAGCGTTTCTTGGTCGCTGCAGATTTCTTTATTCACCACCAAATTTGCACTTTCCAATGATTTGCACTATGTTGTCCAGTCAGCTCGAGCTCACTGCTACACCTTCACAGGCTACACCTTCACAGCTGGCAGCACTAGACTCCTGCTGCACACACCTTGATCCCAGCGTGCTACTGTGTGAAATCAGAGAGACATAATTATATGTTTGCTGGCATATGTGCCAGCCAGTTTCCCCTGGCACTGCCCACCCCGTTCCCTGTAATTGAGCCATAAACCACAAACCACACCCTGCGACCACATACCTCCATTCTGTGGCCTAGCCTACTCCTCCCCCCATGAACAAGACAGGAAATTGGCCAAAGCCGTCTGCACCCCTGGCCTACAGATTCTTTTATTTAAATGGTCTTAAGGAGCGATACCAGTGATTGATCCAGGCATGGCCTCTTTTTTTTGTGATGGAAAGTGGGAAAGGATGAGCAGTCTGGTCGCACACTTTGATAGCTTTTGTCTCGAGTAACCCACTGGTGGGGTCGACCCCCTTTACCTGCAGGGACAAAACAGGCCTCATGCTTGAGGCATCAGTCTGCAGAACAAAAACAGTTCGGAGTGTGATGCAGGTGTTCCCCACAGAGAGCCTGTTTCAGTCAGACACTGCGAACACAGCTCTGAGCTAGTAAACCTGAGCTAGTAACCAACCACATGTAAAAGCCAGCTTACCTTTTGTTTGGTCTTGGAATGGTCTTAGTACCCTAGATACTGATAACGAGATAGCAGATACCTCCCTCCGTCCAAACACCCACTTCTCCGTGTTGGCCACGAGCTCTGCCGCCATCAGAGATTTCAGCCAGATGTCAGTGCAAATGCTGAAATCATGTAAAGGCATTGGAAAGTGATGGAGCTTTCAAGCTGACAGGAAGGGTGACTGTTACGGCCCTAGCAGGGCCTCTCTCTCTCCTGAGGGTGCCTGTGTGGGCGTGTCCCACTACCTCCTACCTGAGATGCCACCTTTCCCTCCGGCACAGCTGACTCCCATCAGCAATTAAGGGTATTTAAGCCCAGAGCAGGGTGAGCTCTGGGCCAGAGTGCCATTTGTGTGGGTACAGCTAGTGAGCTGAGTGTTTTTGCGGTGTTTCCAGCTGGTGAGCTGTGTTTTGTGGTTGTCAGCTAGTGAGCTGCGTTTTCCTTTTGACATTTTGCATTACTGACCAATGCCTGAGTTTTGTTTGTGTTACTTTTATGGTGATAGCGGCTTGTCCGTGTCTTTTAGTTGAATTACTTCAATAAAACTGTTTTATTTAACTGTTTCGCCTCCTTGACTCCTTTTTCTGACCCGGTCACTTTTGTTACTTCCCCCTCCCCGCCTAGACCCCCCAGGGGAACGTAACAGTGACGAATTGGTAAAACCATACAGAGTGGAAAGCACCATCTTTTCCTTCTGGAGACAACCATACTACCGGCAGATTCCCTTAAGTCCAGTGAAAAAGTGAGCTGTCAATGTGAGCAGCCAGTTACCTCTGAACCATTTGCCTTTTGTGTTCAGGTAACCTACAGAGCCGTGAACGCACCATCAGACATGGGCGAGTTTCAAAGTGGTGCAGTGTAAGTGTGGTGGGACTGGGCGGAGGGGAACACATCCTCAAAGTGATTTTGGAATGCAGCAAAATCAGATTTCTGGGCTTGTGTCAGATGTTTGGATTGTATACCAAAAGCTACTGACAGTCCAGTTCAAAACTTAATAGGAACATTTTTTCATACTGCCTTATCATCTCATCTAATCGACTGCGAGAAAGGAGAAAAACATATTTATCAATGTGTCAGAGCACTCCTTACATTGTGGTACATCTTATCACTCTACCATATCACAGCAGAGTGAGGTGGCAATGAATTTGGAATTTCAAGCCATAGCTAATGTCTTCTTCAGTCTTCTCACCAGAGAAATGGGTCCTGCCTCGCTGTGCTTTCAGCAGGTTGAGGTGGTGTATCTGTGTGGCTCCACCCCTGATCATTTCATAATCAGCATAGCTTACTCAGTAGCCCTCGCCACTAGGTGAGTAACATCAGTGCTTTCTCTCTGTGTGTCTAGCACCTTATGGTCGTGGGCCTGTTCATCCCAGTCTGAGGTCCAGAGTGCTTTGAAGCAGGTTATCATCAAGGATGTCTCTACATTGCTGCATTCGTCTTTCTTTCAACTCTGAAATATGCCTGCAGCAGGATGCTGCCACAACCATGCTTCGCTGTAGGGATGGTACTGGCCAGGAGCCTGGTGTCAGCGCTACATTCAGACCAAAGAGTTAAACCTTTGTTTTAGCCGACTAGACAGTTTTGTTTCTCATGGTCTGAGAGCCTTTTAGGTGCCTTTTGGCAAACTCCCGGCAGGTGTTTACTGAGGAGTAGCTTCCGCCTGGCCTCTCTACCACACAGGCCTGATTGGTGAAGTGGTGCAGAAATGGTTGTCTTTCCTCTACAGAGCAATGCTGGAGCTCTGTCAGAGTGAACCTTGGGTTCTCCGTCACCTTCCTAATGCCGCCGTATTTGTTGTGCTTTGGTTGGTTGTGCACATCTTAAGTTTTAAAACCAGGTGCGTTGTCCCACAGCTAGGTTGAGGACACAAATGTATGATTGTGTTGGTTTTTACCACCATTTTGATGATATTCTAGTGCAGGCGATCAGAGATATACAGACACATGAAAACGTGAGACTTTGTGGAAGAAAAAACAAAAACCACTCAGCCAAGTCTTTGCTTCCAGTTTTGAGTTGTCTCTGTATCAGCGTGTATGCGGCTTTATTGTCCTTCAGGAGAATAATGTGATGATATGGTGGCGGCTATGGGGCCTTACATAAACAGGTATGTGTGTGCCTTTCCAAATCATGTCCAATCAACTGAATCTGTCACAGGATGACTTCAATCAAGTTGTTGAAACATGTGACAGAAGGTCAGTAGGATGCACCTGTACTTCAATTTTGAGTGTCATGGCAAAGCCGTATGTTATATTTTAGTTTATTATTTTGTAATATGTGGATTTCAAACACTATTTTCACTTTGCCACTGTGAGGCATTTTAAAGTGAAAAATGAATTTGATCCATTTTGGAATAAGGCTGTAGCATGACAAGTGGAACAGTGTCCTGCTGTTAGGACGCACTGTGCTTTGAAGCAGTGTAGTGCATTTATTTTAGCCTGTGCAACAGAAAGATATGAGACCAACTATATGAGCGATTAACTGGTTTGGTGAAATTAACAAATCTGTTTGAGGCATAAAGAATCGTATATTCAGAAGAGAGTGAAGCAAATTGAAGAGAATTCTAAAGATGCTTGAAATCTATTGTGAAATCGACAATTTCACTACTATTAGAATATACTCTCATATCAACAATCAGAATTTTTCAAAAAATAATTATGGGAAAGTGAAGGTTACTACAAAATGCCAAATCATTCTAGAAATCTTTCTAATTATAAAATATTGATTCTTCCTGTTTCACTTATTTATGTTCTGGAATCGATTGTCATATTAATATATTAGTAATTTCTGTAGGTTATCATTAACAAGAACACTGTGTTACTGGGAGCGTGTAAATGATTGGTAGGATCTACTTGTTCTTCCGCCTGTCACAGTGATATGTGAAATACGGCTGCAGAAATGCATCACGGCTCGTGTCCTCGCTCGTTTTGTTGACAATAACAGCTGATCATAGACGGAGCCAGGATGCGGTTTGCGATGCATGTGGCAAGAACACAAACCTTGTCAAACACAAACAAAAGTAAATCATAACACTCAATATGATGATGAGGAGGAGAGGAACAGTTGCTGCTACGGCGACACAGTCCTTTGGTGCTGCAGGCACTGTCCAGGAACTGAGAGAAGATGTGGAGCTGTTTGCGACGTGTAGCACTGCTGCTTCGGAAAGCGACTAGGTTTACATTTTTGTGTCAATGTTTAAACAACTGGAATTCCCTGCATGCTTAAAACTGAAAATGAGTTTAACTTGGAGTAATATGTGTGTCGGTTCAGTTGGTAAGGCTGTTGAGTAGATCAGTTAAAGTGGATTATTTGAATGATTAGGCTTTAATGACACAGCGTCCTTGCAGTACACTGTGTAATATCTACGCATACATCACGAAGCTCGTTGAGAGAAGGTCAAGGTTTCACTGTCAGCAAAGCAAAGGGAGGATGTTTTGAAGAAATAAAAATATCAAACATGTTTTGAGTTTTTCACACAATTTTTTGTTTACCACGTAACTCCGTATGTGTTCGTTCATAGATTTGATGCCTTTAGTGAAAATGTACGATATAAATAGTCATGGAAATAAAGAAAAATGAGAAGATGGGTCCAAACTTTTAACAGGTAGTGCACGCTGCTTTAGATTTTCCAAGCGCATTAACTTTTTATACAAAGTATCAGATCAATGTCGTCAATAGTAGCCTGAATTTTTCTTTGTGTCAGGTCGGAATGGAAATCAGTGGTGTCGCACATCACTACTTTGTAACAACTTTAATTAGAACCTGTTACAAGATGTCTTTTTTTTTTTATATGTAGGAAGTTTTTTACAAAAAAAAAAAGTGAGTTAGCGCAGATCGCAGGGCTGCACGTGTCAATGCGTTAACGAGCTAACCGCGCTAACATGTTGACGCCGGGCAGCCCCGCGCACGGGGTGATCCGCAGTAACTCGCTAAGATTGGCTGAGATGTGCCACGTTAATGGGGTTATGGCGTTAACGTCATTTTAACGAGATTAACGCCGACAGCACAATTTCTTTCTTTTTTTCTTTTTATTATCTGTCATTTATCTTATTTCATGAAAAATAAAGGAACATACCGAACAGTGGATAATGGGATACAAGTGCAGATGTGAGTTGGTGTTTCTGTGCGACATAATGAAATCCCAAAAAGTTGATTCTGTTCGTCTGGACGTGGCGTTTTCAGAGAAATGTTTCGTCATCATCCAAGTGACTTCTTCAGAAACTTAGATTGTGATGCTTTATTAATACTTACCATAGCATGTAGTACAGAAGCCTCTTCTTTTGCCTTCTATATAACATTTGTTTTGTGGATAAAATAGCAAAATATTTTATAGGAAATATCGAAATTATCGAAATATAAAAATTTGAGAAAATGAAAATTCTGTCAAAGTAAAGCACGAGGTTACTAGGGCAGATTCAAATGAATGAAGTTTGAACTTTGGCCAAAAAAGTATTTTTGTGTGTTTTAGGAGCAGTCGTGTTTCCAAATAATTAATTTGGAAATTATTTTGCAGAGTTTAGCTAACCTGCACAGTCCTGTGGGGTGGTTAGAGTACTAGGTTTTCAAACCTGATGTCTGATACCTGATATGCTTAGAAAATGCTCAAAACTTTCAGTACCATGGGATGCAAAAAAACCCAGTACATAAGAATCTCTCAGGTGGTGCCAAAAAACGACGACACACTGTTCGGTTGTCTGAGGTGGGCTGTCTTGTGACTTGGTGTCATTGTTGATGAGGTACAGTTGCTTAAATACTGTTTCTGTCTAGTTGCAGGTGAACCTTTTGCAGCCTCATTGTAGGACTTTTTAAAAGAGTTTAAAGTTTTCAGAGCATGTGCAGAGCCTTCTTGTGCGAGTGCAGACATCACCAGGTTGGCTGGCTGGCTGCTACTAATAGACTTAACTTACTAACATCCATCAGCATGTCCGCAAGGCAACAAACCCTTTGTGTTACGCTCTCCTTCACTTTCATTTGGACTTTGCTTTTCCTCACTTTTAGTATGAACTAATCCACTCAGTGAGATAATGTGGGTAAACATAAAAATTTCCACAGCAGCTGCAAACAGAATTTCTAAACCAAAATAAGGTGATAAGGTTACCTGCTATCTCTTGATATCTCTTACTCAGAGACTCCTGTTGTTTTTGCTGGTCCCAGGCGCACGCTTCCTCTGCCGAAATAGTTTGATGAAAGTGCTCAACATAATTTGAAGGTAGACTATTCTAAACTCAGATACTGAATGCCACAAATTCATTTTTCAACATTAAACGGGGCAGACGTGTCTGTGTGCCAGTGCAGCCATGGACCTGATCTTCCCGTAACCGTTGTGTTGGCTTTAAACACTTTTTCAGCAAAGCCTGAATTTTCTAGTCTTGGAGGACATCCCAAAGCTCTTCTTTGGAAGTTTGCTCTTTTGTTCCTCCTAGCTGCCTTTTGAAGGTCACTCCATGACTGATAGGGAGACAATGTAACACTATGTCTTCTTTTACTGCATTGACAATATATTTGGTGTCATGGTTTTGCTGAAAAATGACACGGCTACCAGTCAGGTTCTTTCCACATGGTTTGCACGGTTGATCAAAATCTGATATTACTTTTCTGCATTAATATATCATTAATTTTGACAAGATCCCACCACAACTGGCTGAAATGACTCAAACCATGACCGCCTCCACTGATTTTTACAAATGCCTTTTCTGTTGACCTCTTCTGTAATATTTGAACCAAAAATTAAAAATGTGGATTTGTTGCTTTAGAAAACCTGCTACCACTGATTTCTGGCTGAGTTTCTGTGTAATCTGGCATACCTCTGTCCTATTTGCTTTGCTTAAGAATGACTTCTTGAAAGCCACCCTTCACTGAAATGAAACTATTTTGGATTAAGTTTGGCGAACAGATGGATAAACTGAAGGGTCAGATACGTGTCTTTGGACCTGTGTCAAGTCTTTTCTTCCCTGTTTCTTGAGGACGTGACTTTCAGATACTGTTCATCTGTAGATAGGCCTGCCACTTCTTCTGACCTCCATGACAGATGGCCGCCCCTCCCTGGAGGTTCTGCTGGAGGTTTCTTCCTGTTTAGAGGGAGTTTTTCCTTCCCGCTGTCACCAAAGTGCTTGCTAATAGTGGGTCACTGAAATTATCCACTAATATGACATGTTATTTTATGCCTCTTAAAATTCCGCTGTCTTTGGGTTGGCTCAAATGTTTTGCCAGGCACCACATATACTGTATTGCCAAAAGTATTCACTCATCTACCTTCACATGCACATCAACTTGAGTGACGTCCTATTCTTAATCCATAGGGTCTGATATTGTGTCGGCCCACCCTTTGCAGCTATAACAGCTTCGACTCTTCTGTGAACGTTTTCCACGAGGTTTAGGAGTGTGCTAGTCATTCTTCCAGAACTGAGGTCAAACGGTGATGTTGGATTAGAAGGCCTGCTCTAATTCATCGCAAAGCTGTGCTGTTGGGTTGAGCTCAGGTCATTGTGCACACTATGCACCTCAACATCTGCTGATCCCACTCTGTGATTTCTTTTTTGTAGCCTACCACTGTGTGTGCAAGTTGCTGTCGTTCCCAATCACTTCCACTTTGTGATACAGCTAACAGTTGACAGTGGGGTATTTAGTAGCAACTAGACATGTTGCACAAGTGTGTGCTGCACCCTGAGCTGCAGAGAGTGACCCGCTCTTTCAGAAATGTGTTTGGAGAAGCAGACTTTGTGCCCACGTGCTGGATTTTATACACCTGTGTCCACGGATGGGATTGGAACACCTGAATTCAATGATTTTCATGGGTGAGCTGAATACACTCGGCAATATAGTGCACATAGTTAAAGTCCATGACTTCATGTAAATATGCTGACAATGAGCAGATTTTGAGCAAACAGGAATTTTCGTCTTTCTTTTTCTTTGTGAAAACAACTAAAGGCAACTATAGGCTGATAAGATATCGTTACATTTGAGATGCAGAAACCTTTTAGAGGGGAAAGCAGTGAAAGGATGCAGATTGCGTCATGGAAAGCAAGACTGCAGTAATTGCAATTCAAAAATCCTTGTTGCATTCAAATGTGTTTTAGCGTGTCAAACATAAGTTTCCTGGGCTGAGAAGTAATTTCATATAACATCTTTGTGACGTGGATGAATTTGAAAACGTTGACATCAGTGGTTACTAACTGTCACCTTTACAGTCTTCTTGGATATAATCGGTCTTCAGAATTAAAGATGCACCAAATGCAAATGCAAGTCTGACCTGCTGATTCTGATTCTAGTGTTTCTACTGAGACTATAATGGAAATCTGTAGATGTGCAGAAAGTTTCTAAAGCGTATATGAGTTTGGAGATGTGCACGCACATGTTGCTGGTGGTGTTTATGCTTTTCATTTAAATCTGGAATGATACATCTGCTGCAGATGTAATCAGTCACCAGCATCTAGCAATGGTTATGTCTGAAGCACACAAGTGTTACATGAAAGTGAAATGTGTGGAGGTTAGCATGTTGTGCAGATCTGCTGACTGTTCAGTGTGGGTGTGTTTGTGTTGATGCTCTGCTGGCTGCCACATTCAGCCTCATTTTAAGATGTCTGTACTTTGACTAAACGTCTCCTGTTCCTACAGTTTTCTTTCTGTTTCTTTGTTTTTTGTCCTCTGTGGAAGAGTGTATGCTCCACCCTTTGGTCTAAAGCAGTCAGTCTTTTCTTATCAAAGGGCCTCTCAAAGAGGAGCTTTTCTTCATTCAGCTCTCAAAATGCAGTGGCTGCCCTAACACTCCAACAACGCCCACACCCACCCGCCTGCTCCTCCTGCTCGCCTCCCACCGCGTTGTTTTTCTTTTTCTTTTTGGATGCATGCTCGCGTGTCATTCTGTCTGTAAATACAATAAGTCAAAAACTTGTGCTTGAATTCAGATAAAATGTCGTATGGGTGCAGAGCGGGTCATGGTAACCATGCAAGAGCATTTGCTATATCGAGGTCATCGAGGTCTTCAAAGCCAACGTAAAGAGTTATTGGTTGAAATGTACAAAAAGCCGTATATTTAGGAACCCTGATCCTTACAAGTGTGGTGTGTACTATCAACATACAGAGTACCTTATAAAGGTTTTAAATAAGCTATATTTAACTACCTTCACTGTCAGTAGATTAAGGTCAAAGGGATAATGTTATATAGAGCTATTTAAAACTGTTTGTTTGTTTGTTTGTTTTTAAATTGCCATTACTTGTCCTGACAACACATCAGTCTATACAGAATAGTATGTAGGGATTTTAAATAAGAAGTTCGCACTTCTGACCTCTCCTCCAAGGTCAAATAAGGTCAAACTTTCAGAAAAATGTTTTTATCTTTAAAACTATGATTAAAATTAGACTGCCTTTGTTTGTTTTGGCAACATTTAAGAAATAATAATGGTTGAAGGGGAATTCAAATGATTGTCTGGATCCAAATATCATGTCACCTTTGACCTCTGAGCTCACTATTACATATATATAATCATCATATCTGTCTTTCTTTGACTGCAAAAGTTGTGATATCCCATGCAAGATGGCGGCACGTAGGCACCCAGCAGCTAGGAGCTCACAGTTTCACAGAGCATGTTTCTGTGTGAATGATTGAGGGTAAACTTAGCTAAACTTTAGTGTCTCTGTGTGATTAGACTGGTGCATGAACGGTAGGATCACACTCGCACACTGGAAGCACTGACTGTGCTGTGCAGAGAGCTGACAGTAGTGATCATCGCTGCAGTGTACGTACCACCTGATGCTAATGTTAGCATGGCGGTCTCCCAGCTGTACACCGCAATAAACAAACAGTGCAGGTCTGTCCTGAGGGAATTTGTATTGTCGCTGGGGACGTCATCCAGGCTGGTGTTAAGTCTGTACAGGAGTATGTTGCCTCATCAGCGGAGGAGACGAGACTGTACAGCAAGGAGGTTAAAAAACTGGCAGCATGGTGGTGTGAACACAACCTGAACACAAGTCCAACAAAGACATCCTTAGGAAGAAACTGTTGGTGGCTTTTTACCACAGCACCATCGAGGGTGTCCTCAGCTACTGCATCATGGCTTGGTGGCAGACGGGAAAATGCTGCAGATCATCGGCTGTGCCCGACCATCTCTGAAGGACTAAACTGGCAAACAGTGTCTCAGAAAACTGCTGCCCACTTGTCTCACCTTGGACAGCACCTGTTCAGCCTCATGCCCCCTGACAGGAAGTACAGGTGTTTAATAAGTAGGACAGCCAGGCAGAGAAATGGCTGACCGCTAAGCCCAGTGAATCGACCTACTGAGCTCCCCAGCTGCAGTCACAACGCTGCCAAATGTAATGTTACATGATGGTACAGAACACTACAATAACATGGTACAATGTTCAGTATGACTCACACTCTGTGGCTGCTGCTACCTACCAGCAAGTGCATCATCCTTTTTAGTAGAGCAGTGTTTTTTGTCTATTTATACTTTTCTATTAGCTATTTTTGTTGTATTTGCTCATTTTTCTGTGAAATGAATCACGAGTGAACACATGTAAGGATGAATGTCCAGCTGGTCTGCTCACTGTACGAGGCCCAAGTACAGCGACATCTAAGCTGGTCTTTGTTTTTAAGATCAAGTTGTTCATGTCCAGGTATTTACAGAACAGCACTTATTATCCAGACCTGCTCCTTACTGTTCACAGACAAAATGCAAAGCTGTTCCCTTAAAAGTAAAAACGGCCCAGAGAGAGAACTTTGGGTTGTTTGTTGTTTGGGGTTTTTTGCCACCTTGCTGTGATATCGTTGCCACTAACTGCTACATAATAAAAGATCATTTTGAACCCTGAGCTTACAGCCCAGCTCAGCTGTGGTCGAACTCATTTCTCTTTCAGAGATTTTGACTTTTCAAAATAAATTTGGATTAATGGGCCTTTTTTCTTTCTTTCTTTTTTTTTTTTTTAGATGCTAGTGTGTAAAATTGTATGCATATTTTCAAAAAGCACAGATAATGAGGGGTATTGTGTTGTAGGCTACTTCCATTGTAAACATGAATCATGAGGGTTAAGTACACAGTAAAGTCGAGCTGATGCCATCAAGTATGGTGCTGTCTCACTGAGCTGTGCTCATGTGCTCAGAGGTCTAGGCTGCTGAGTTTACTAAGTCAGAACTAACAAGTAATTACAGACTCGGCCTCAGAGGTTAGCGATACATGAACCCATCAAAGAATGACAGAAACAGTGCAGTGATGACCTGCTTTTCAAGATGTATTAAATCAATCATTTCAGTTTTAATTAAGTAATGGGCACGGTGGTTAGCACTGTTGCCGCACAGCAAGTGTGGAGTTTGCATGTTCTCCCCGTGTCTGCGTGGGTTCCCTCGGGTACTCCGGCTTCCTCCCACCGTCCAAAGACATGCAGCTTGTGGGGATAGGTTAACTGGATAATCCAAATTGCCACTAGGAGTGAATGTGCGAGTGAATGTGTGTGCGAATGGTTGTCTGTCTGTGTGTTGGCCCTGCGACAGACTGGCGACCTGTCCAGGGTGGACCCTGCCTCTCGCCCTATGACAGCTGGGATAGGCTCCAGCGCCCCCCGCGACCCTGAAAAGGAGATGGATGGATGGATTAATTAATGGCACATTAGTTAAAGTAAAAATCAATATAATCCAATATAAAAATGAGAAAAAGTACACAATAGCACAGCAGATTAGATGACAACATTTGGGTTAGCAAGACAGCAACCCTCTGGTTATTAAATCTTGTATAATTAATCTTTAATAATATGTTTGTCTGTCATTTTAAATATTTTCACAATATGTTTAGAATATGATATCTAACAAATTTGTCATTAAATTCAGTGTTGCTCTGGTAAATCTCCCAGTACATGGATCTTCCTTCATAGGGTTCTATAATATTGATTGTGCGGCTGGGATGATGTGTTGACATGATAAATGGACTTGTATGTAGTGGTCACTTTGTTCACAATACCACCAACAAACTGCTGTAACTAGGGCTGTTTGATATAACGATATAAGAACATCTGTCGTTTCATTTTACGCTATCGTTTGTTTCATGGTGTCGCAAAATAAACAGTTTACGGCTGTTTTTCATGGTTCTGATGGTCACTGTAGCAGCTATATTCATTTCTTAAAGTTCTCTCTCTTATATTTAAAATAACCACACCACGGACGGACAAGGGCCTGTTTTTACGAGTTGATGTTAGTAACAACGACGGTAAACCCAGCATGTGGCTCCGCCGTCTGCTTGTTTGTTTTCCACATAAACCTTTCACAATAAAGCTGAAGTTCCTGTTGAAATTTTTCAAAATAAGCTAAAATGATGACAAACAGAAGGACCCGTCCAAACAAATCGAGGACCATGTTCCTAAACGCGGGGCTGCCTCTGTAGCATGGACATGGTTTGGTTATGAAAAGTCTGACACGGACCAGATAAAACTGTACTATGCAAATTATGGTGCAAACGGTCCGCGCCTCAGACTCAAACACAACAAACCTCTACAACCACCGACGCAAGAATCACGCCAAAGAGTGTGAAGAGAGTTTACGCATGAGAAGAAAAGAAGCTCCAAATAAACCTTAGACTCAGACGTTAGAACAGGCTTTTCCCCGCAGCACGCCGCGTAATAAATACTCACAAAGAAAATGGCGGCCATTACAACCTCTGTCTAAAAATATATAGTTTCACGTATCGGTCAAAACACTCGCCTCCAGGTACACAGCGCCCAGCTGAAAACACTTCATACAAGTCGAGCTGCCCGAGATTCACAGAATTTACAGAAAAGTAACATTTTTGTGATTTATATGGTTGTCAGGACGATAAATGTCTTATATCAGGATATGAGATTTTGGTCATATCACACAGCCCCAGCTTTAACGTTTCATTATAGAGTGAAATGAAACGGGAACAAATTCTGTTTTTGCGACAGGCTGTGAGTAACAGTGTCTGAAGATGTCATTTAAGACTGAATCTTTGCAAAGTTTATCCCTGAATGATTCATAGGTTAGTGTTCAGTGGTTGGACAAACAAAACATTTCTCTGAAAACTGGTGAAAAAGCACCGGGGGTGTACGGGGGCACTTACACAGTAGATGCTTCTTCATTGTTAGCGAGCTGCACTGAAACAGGGGAATCCACCCGTAAGCTGTAGCATGTGGAGGAGATGGTGTTTGAGTCAAGTGCCAGAAGCTGAAGTCTGCCCTGTCCCCTCTGTCAGGTTTGTCCGGAGCTGGCAGAGGGTTTGTCCTCAAGTGACATGATATTCTGTACTAAGAGCGTATGAGTGGTGCTACATGCTCTAAGAACCTTTTTTAAATGTAGCCTCATGGCCAGTGTTAAATCTGTTAAGGTTTTTTGTACAGGGCTCCATGGTCTAAATGTCCTATTTAACCTCCTAGGACCTGGGTCCACAAATGTGGGCATCACATTTTGGGTTATTTAGACCAAAATACTAAATTTTGCTCTACAAGGGCCTGATATGCACTTACGAGGACGTTATGCTGCCACTGTTCTACTGAAATTTTAGACGAACATCCTCATATGTGGCTCTCAGAAACAAAGACCCGGTAAAAAAAATAAATCTGGTAATTCTTTGTTTTTACATTCATCGGGTCCCAATATGCACAAATATGAAAAATGAATGAATGAAGGGTTCGGGTCTTAGGACCTTTTATTTCAGTTATGAAAGGATCACTGCAGGTAATTACTGAGTTAATTACAGTGTAGTCATTTACTGTTTTGTGAGTAACGTGTATATTTGTGCAAATAACACAAAAAAAGGTCATAGATGCAGTTGTAATTTTTGAACGTGTGTCCCTGTTAGGAAAATGTATGAAATGTATTACCTATATTTAAGATGCTTTAACTTGTAAGTATTTGACATTTCATACTTGTTGACGTGATCGGGGCGTGGGCAGGATCTGCAGGTGATCTTGTGTGGGTACCTGGTTACTGGATGAGTGATTGGTAGTTGGACGGCGTCACGCGCTGGTATCAGATGGATCCTCAGTACTCATTCATTCTGCTCTGCTCTTTGTTTCCTACTGCACACTCCCCCCTGCTTAGTGTCTTGGTCGCTGTTGCCCCCCCCCCCCCCCCCCCCCCCCCCCCACCAAAAAAAAAAAGAAACACCCCCGTAATACCACCCGCACACAAACAGGACATGGGGGTTGGGGTTTGCATGTTGTTGCATACCCCCACCCCTCAGGCAACAGTAGAACAGGAATTGATTAGTGGTATGTCTTAAAAATAGATGACTGGTTGTCATAGCAACCCCCACAATGAGCTGTTGTCTCATTTAATAAAGAGCAGTCTGTGCATAAGGTGTGTGAGTCGCCTTATGTGCTGTGCATCCACAGACAGCAGGTGAAGGTGTGTGTGATTGTTGTTGTATTTTACTTGTGATCGATTATTCAGGAACAAAGCATCAGCATTCTCCTCGCAAGTCCTGTTGGGTCTGAATCTTTATCCCACAACCATCAAGTCCTAAGCTGCTCCCCACTACCAATTGCAACTCTGTTGCTATGGGCGGTGTTCTGATCGGCCTCATTAGTATCAAAAACTAGCCACATGCAAATTTTGGTCATATTCCCAGCAACCCTGTCATCAGCATCTTCTACAGCCAACCAACCACTGTGTGTGTGTGTGTGTGTGTGTGTGTGTGTGTGTGTGTGTGTGTGTGTGTGCGTGTGTGTGTGCGCATTGCTGCTTTAGTGTGTCTGCTGGACCAATGAGCTAGGCTCCTTCTTCCTGAAATCACAAGGAAGGTTTTATTGTTTTCTGCACATCTCTGTCTTTTCTAGCACACGAGCTAAAGAAGCCAGATGGTAGCTGACTCTGGTACTTTCCTGAAGGATGGTTGATATGATTAGCAACAAGGCGTTTCCACCATACAGCAGGAATGACGTTACTGTGGATAGGACACAAGCCACTCGGGACATTTTGTTTTATTAAGGTCCAACAACATCAGTGGAAGAGAGGTGCTTGTGCTCCAGGTAGTTAGCATTGTCATGTTGTCAGTCAGCGTTCTATTTATGCACCAGTTTGTCAATGAGACGCAGTGACAAGAAGGAATAATATCTCATTTTTTAATGTTTTAGGAGAGAAACTTCAACAAGTTTTAATATTCTTGACAGTGTGTTTTGTCAAAATTGTCCTTATTCTGGTTGAGAATGATTAAGCTAAGCTCCTGTGGGACCAAAAATAAACAGACCAACTGGTGATGGCTAACCAAGCTGACAGACTAGTGGTGGGAAAGTATAGGAAGAAGGCTGCAGTGATACCAAGCTGTGTTTGCTATACCGAGTTACAGCACCACGAGGGAGGAACACGAGAAGCTAAGAGAGGAGATGGGTGTTGCCTTCACCTTCGATGCTTCTCTAGTCCAACCATGACAGGTTATTTGCTGCTTATTAATATTACATGGTCAACTATTAGTGCTATGATAACAACATGGAGGCAATTGGAAACAATTCAGCCACAAAGTAGCAGACTGTGAAATCACACGTAGTCACAGTAGTCAGGTTATTGATAGTCTTGTCTTTTAGTCAATAGGTGGAGCTGTAAGCAGTCTGGCTTTCATTGTGTGCGTTTGGATGGCAGCTGTCTGAAACACCTGTTTATTCTTCTGCTGATTTGTTGATAAAATGCATGACTAACAAACCAGCAGCAGAATATCGTGAGGGGAGTGGTTCCACTTTTTCTGCAGCTGAATTCAGTTGCTTCCGAAAGGAGCCAGCTGAGGTGGTTCGGGCATCTGGCAAGGATGCCCCCTGGGCGCCTCCTGGGCGAGGTGTTCCAGGCATGTCCCACCGGGAGGAGGCCCCGGGGCAGACCCAGGACACGCTGGAGAGATTATATCTCTCGGCTGGCCTGGGAACGCCTTGGTATTCCCCCGGACAAGCTGGAGGAGGTGGCTGGGGAGAGGGAGGTCTGGACCTCTTTGCTTAGGCTGCTACCCCCGCGACCCGACCTCGGATAAGCGGATGAAGATGGATGGATGGATGGATGGATGAATTCAGTGCATATATCATCCCATCTGAGAAACAGATCAGAATAACAAAGGTCAAAATAAGAACAGGATGGTAGCTCCATCGTTAGCATTGAGTAACAGAAAGTGGAATAAGCCATAGCAGCAGAAGCACAATACACACAGCCAAAGTACATCATCACAAATGTTTACCTGACTTGTAAAGTCCAGAAAACTCCGAGTACATTCTGTGATTTTGTTGTACTGACATTATTATGTTTGTGTCATCAGCACATGTGCTGTGCATACTTAATGGTGTCCTGTAAGCTTCAGTGTCTGCAGATACGCTGTGGTCTGCTTGGCTCTAAGCAGCATAGATTTTGGGAGTGCGAGGCTCCGAGCAGACGTTTACATGCCTGAGTGTGACCACGTGAACCTGCCTGCAGACGGCATAAACTGCAGTGCACCTACTACGTATGAATACAGGCAGACTTTAACAGGCATGGCTGCTCGTCTGCAGCCACATCAGAGGTTGGATTTGGACTTGAGGTGCTAATAGTTTAGTATAACAACGTCCATATTTACAGTTGGATGAAAAGTACAAAATGGGCAAAAATCAAATCAGTAAGTGAAGCGATTGGATGTCAGGCCTGACGTATCAGACTCGCATCCACCGCCGAGTAGAACCATCAGTTTGAACATTAAACACTTTCCCACAGAAAAAGGACAGAGTGGACAAAAGACAGGAGGCGGTCAGGCAAATGGGTTTTCACGACTGTGCACTCGCTTTATTACCATTACACCCAGTTTGGCAAACACTGTTAATCTGGTGCCACATCGACAGGACAAGACATCAAGGTTATCTCTGCCATGGATTTCCAACAGCGCCGTCAGTGAGAGGAAGACTACGGATTTAATTGTGAGGAGAATGTTTTAGTAGCACCCTCCTGATTGACAGCTCTTTGAATAAACGTGTGTGTGTGTGTTTTGGGGGATGGGAGGTGGAATTACAAGTTGGCGTTATTTCAGGAGAGAGCTGCTGTCTCTGCCTCTTTTCTAGCCCTGCACACACACGCACGCACGCACGCACGCACGCACGCACGCACACACACACACGCACACGCTCACACACACGCACACACACACACTCACACACACACACGCTCACACACACACACGCACACACACACACACACACACACACGCTCACACACACACACACGCACACACACGCACACGCTCACACACACACTCACACACACACACGCTCACACACACACTCACACACACACACGCTCACACACACACACGCACACACACACACACACACACACACGCTCACACACACACACACACACACACACACACACGCTCACACACACACACACACACACACACACACACACACAGCAATAAAGAAAAACCCTCTCTGTGTCTCGGTGCTGCTACTCCGTTCCTGTCCCTGCAGCCTCAGAAACACTCACGTGCACACACACTGTTGGCTGGTATAACGTGAACAAATGAAGCACTCGGCTTTGGCGGCATCGAAGGGGCCCCTGAAATTAAGCTTGTGTTTATTTTTGCAGTGAAAGAAGAGGGAGGAAAAGATGAGCGTTTGAGGAGTTGGGGGAGGGTAGAGGAGAAGGGAGGAGTGTTTCTTTGTGGTACTGTACTGCTGGAGTAGGAGGGAGGATTACAAAACTCTGCCCTCTATCGGAATGCTGAGCTGCATGTGTGTTGTCTGTGTGGACGCCGTCTATCTGCTGGTGCAAACTGGAAGCATTCCTTGGAGCGCCACAGTTTTTCAGTGTGACAGATGTTTAATGTTTTATCCTGCTGGGGTTAGGAGAGGTGTGATCGTAGGGCTGAGTCTGTGTTTCTCATCTATTCTTTTCTTCTCCATTATCGGCCTGGCAGTGTGTTGGAAGGGTGTGGTGGATGAAAAGCGAAGGGAGAAAGTGTGCGTTTGTTTATTTATTTATTTATCTGGGGGGCACTGCTGACTGTAACAGTCATTATATTATGTAAAGCCTGGCAGCAGCGACAGTAACCAGGGGGAGGGGAAGTCTAAGTGAGAGAGCGTTGGGTGCCAGTTACTGACGTGCAGAGCAAGGCTAGCTGTGATTGGCTTCTCAGCGCAGATCTCTGGCTCATTAAACGTGGTGAGGTGGCTGGATCGGCGGAGGGGTTACACGAGCTGCTCGTGTTTGTACTCCCAGCAAATGGAGGCGACGACTCCACTGCTGCGTCACAAATTAATTAGAGGAAGAAGTGGCAGGGAGAGCCATGCTGTGGGACCATTAAGACTCCTCCCTGTGCTAAAGAGGCAGCTGTAGATGTGAGGTTAATAACTGACACGAGTGGAGGACAGGATGAACAGATTAGAGCGGTGAAAAGCCCGACACCATGAGGGGCACGCCAGAGTGACGCCAGCAGGTCGAATCTACCAATAGGAAGTGACAAAGTGAGGCGTAAAATGTGTTTGTCAAGCAGTGCTCGAGTGTGTGTGCGCACGTGTGCGTGCGTGTGTGGTAATCGGAGCAGTAACCTCCAGACTGGGCGAATGGCGTCCAGGAGAGCAAAGGCCAGCTCCCAGGCCCAGAGCTGGAAGGATTGTAGTTTTCATTCGTTTTGTATTCATGTAGACCAGATGACTCACTTCATACATGACACTTGCTCCAGAGTTCTCCACCACACTGGACGTTGCACACCCACTGGCTGCTGGGGAAAATGTGGTTCTTGGAGGTTGTCTAGTCTAAGGTCTCCGTCTGATTTTCTACGTACGTTTCTCTACAGTCACTATAGAGCTACTGTAAAAAGTGCAGCACAAACCAGACACGGAGCCCGATTACCTTCAAAGTCAAAGTTGTGCCTCAGCGCTGTCTGGCCTCCAGCTTTGCCGACATGCAGAAGTCATTCATGCTAAACTATTTTATAGTAACCCAGAGGAGACGATCAATGAAATATATTGTTTAATCTGACTCGTCCATCTGAGTGAGTTTGCTGTCAGGTTCGCCCCCTGCTCTTCCTCATTACACACTGCTTTGTGTGTTTTGTCACGCTAACAGTGGAACTTAGCAGGGACAGGGTTTGCCTTTCCAACTGGTCTATGATCTGGTGGGGTTGTATCTTTGTTGCTCTTTGCTTTTTCTTATCGATCGATTTATTAATTTCTTTATTTTTTCCAGTCTACACAAAAATAGTATTCATCATCGAGCGCCATGCAAAGCTGTGTTCTCTGTATTTACATCTGCATTACATTATCTGGATTAGGAAAAGTGTAGAAATATACAAACGTAATCATGTTAATACCAGATTAAAAACTGATTCGAGCTCGGATCGCTGGGATAACTTGGAGTTGTTCCCCGTGGTTTCAGAGGAACGTGGGATTAACTTTGCTGACAAAGGGAGGAGAGAACATCTGGAATAAGGGTTGGGAAGGATTGGAGGTTCCAGAGTCGTTCAGCTATTGCACCCAATGTGGTGGATAACTGTACTCATGCTTTAAGTTACATAGAGGAGTGTGTTTGTTATCTGACCTGAACCTATTTGGGTTTAAGGTGGCTCTGCTGACCTGTCTGACCTCTCTTGTTTTTAGGATGGAGCAGATGTCTGAGGAGGCGCTGAGGCTGAACCTACTTAAGCGAGGCCTTGAGTCAACCAGTGAGCGAGAAGAGGCGTTGGCCAAGCGCCTCAAAATGGAAGGTCACGAGGCCATGGAGCGCCTGAAGATGCTGGCACTTCTTAAACGCAAGGACTTAGCTGACCTAGCAGCCCTAGATGTTGCAGGGAGCTTGGGAGATGGAAAAGGCCCTGGAGCCAGCAGCCTCCATCATCAGAGCCTAATGGGTGCTGCTTATGAGGAGAAGTTAAATGGGAGTCTGAGGCTGGGAAGCCACAGTAGCCCCGTTGGACCAAGTAAGAATGGAAAGGAGAACATCCTGGATGAGCCAGTCGACATGAGCGCTGGGAGGAGGTGGTGAGAATAAACATTTTAAACAGAAGGATTCTGTGTAAAGAGCAGGCATGTGCTTTATAGCATGTCCGTTTACCTGAATCCAGCCATCGTTTATCTGATTATTTGAAGGACAATACCAGTTCACCTTAGCAGCTAGTTTTACTCTGCAAAAGTAACTAGTGGGTGAAACCTTGGCTGTCAATGAAAATCTTCACTTTTGTCCTCGTTGACACATTTTTGGCCACCGAACTGCAAGAAGTGTCCACGGCACACTGTCTCTGTGGCTTTTACATGACTACAGAGGGACCAACTTATTCCACAGGTTCAGTAAGAAATCTGTGGAATAGTCCACATACAGTATTTGGTGCCAGCTCGCCCCTACAGAGCAGGGCTTGTATGTACATTGTGTGCAAGGTGCATAGCAAAGGTTTAAACCACACGAAAAGTAACGAAAACCCTCAAGGGCCCAAATTACTAAACGGCACAAAGTAACACAGGTGTACCAAAGGTGTGGTTAGTTTTATGGCTGTTTTACAGTAATGAAAATGCACATGCAGCAGGGGCAGCTGTAAAAATCAGTCAGTTCTTCAGTAAATCGGCCCTCAAACTGTGGGGCTGATGAAATGTATAACATGGAACAATGACACAAGGGCACCACTAGCCTACATGTAATCTAGTGTTGCTATACAGTATGTTCAATCTTCTTTGATAAATGAAATGTGTGACAATGTACATTACTGTTTCTGTCCCCCAAACCTTTGTGTCTGGAGCTGGTGAAAGATTTGCTTTTAAGTTTAAGAATCAGCACATGGACGTTAGAAATGGGGCGCAGTTTCTTTGTTATTCTGCTTTTAACCAACGAGCATGACTAAAGATTCCCAACCTGTAAGCTGACTTCCATTGAACCTACCGGGAAAACCAGCAGAACAGATGTCAAGCGACCCCACGCAGTTTAGTAAAGCTGTCAGATCCTGTGATGATAAAGTACGACTTTAAATGCTGCAGAAACTGACTGCACTTTGTGTTTGATCTTTTTTTCTTACTAGTGATGCTGATCATGACAGACGAACTCCGTCACCGGATGTCATCATCCTGTCAGACAACGAGGCTTCCAGTCCCAGAACGACACCTCGGCCCGAGGAGCGTGTGCACAAGGCTAACCTGGACATGTTCAAGGTAAAAGGCATTCGCAGCACTCCTGCAAGGGGGCAGAAATAGACTGAATATGCTGTACAAGTCCTTTAACACTGGTGCATAAATCAAGTGTAGAGGTCGGTCGCTCAGATATTTCAGGATGCTACACTTAATGAGACCTGGCTTCACACCCTAAAAACCCTGCAGCTAGCTTAAGCCCTGCGGTCGGGGCGAGCGATGGTAGCAAAGCCACTGTTAGCTCACCCAGCAGATTGTCCTGAGCAGCAGGGAAAACAGGCCGGGTGGGTGACGGTCAGGAGGAAGCGTAGTCCTGAACTGAAGCTGCCGATGCACCACCAACCAAGAGTGATACCAGGAAGTCCTGATTGAAGCTTTTCCTTTTCACAGGAGCTATTAACACTGTTGTGTTTTTGTTTTCTTACTCCTGCACAGTTGGCGTGGAGCACCAATCATTTGTACATGTACAATGACAATAAAAGGCAATTCTGTTCTCTTAAGGAGGTGACTTGTGTGGGAGTAGAGCTTGGGTAGCTTCTCTGTACGGTGTTGTCACAAGGTTTTCAAGAAAGGAACAGTGGAGGAGTTGTGACCTTTTGAGTCACAGCACTTTCCAAAAGACATCTACTGTAATGAAATGAGTCTAATTTCATCCTGTATGTCAGAAGATCCAGAGTGTGATCAAAGTGGTGGATGGACTGTAATGTTTCCAGAGTCTGATTATAGATGCAGAGCAGAGGACGTCATTGTCAGCAGCTGTTTTAGCCGAGCAGAGTAATCAGGGAGAAGCTCTGAGTAAACGCAGGTGGACAATAAACAACAACAAATATAAGTAATAGTCAGTGTCACATGTGTGAAACCTGCATGTTTCCACAGGCTGTCATGGAAACAGGAATACAGATGTGTCTAAATACCAGCAATGACATTACTACAGATGCATGAAGAATCCTGTGAATGAATTGGTCAAAATCACTTTTTCTTGACGTAAACAGGTTTTAAATTGCTGCTTTTGACTTTGCACAAAAGAATATTTCAGCCAAACGTGTCCTGTTTACTTTCTGCAGTCACATCCTGTGTCGATGCAGAAACACGACGCGCTGTTCAAACTGCAGCTTCTGTGTAGGTTTAGTCTGGTTTATACAGACTGGCTGTTGAGTTCAACGAGCTCGAAGTTGCCTCTGGTCTTATGTCCGGATATAGTGTGCCTTTCTAATTTTGTGTGCTCGTTTGTACCAGGGGAAAACAGGAGAGGAGAGGCAGCAGATGATCAAAGCTCTAAGAGAAGAGCTTCGTCTGGAGGAGGCTCGTCTCGTGCTGCTGAAGAAGCTCAGGCAGAGTCAAATGCAGAAGGAGAATGTGGTCCAGAAGGTCAGTGCTGCTGATGCCACACATTCTCACAGTCACGGCCACTGTTGGAGCTCTGCAGCTCTTTGCATCTGTCCGTGGTGCCTCGCCGTGGTTATGTGGGTTCAGTTCAAGTCACTTTTATTTGGTGCCAAATCAGTGTTTGCTCAAGGAGGCTTCAGTGTCTTATGTCATCACGGCGGCAGTTTGTCATGTTAATATTTCAATAATTTAACTAGACAAATATATTGCATAGACTGATCCTAACATCATAATAATAATAGTCTAATAGTTTATATCTGGAGAGCATGACCTATATAGACAATGGATAGTGCAGGATATTGGAAATCAGTATTGAAACATGTGTGTACCCCTTAGCTGCAGACGGTACTGTAATATTGTTCTAAATCAGGGCTCCCAAAACCGTGGCTCGGGGACCACTCGCAGCCCCCGCTTGCTGCCATATATGGACCTGTAGAAATAAAATGCAGTTTGACTGTTGAAGTGACGATTTTGTTTGTTGTTGAGTGAAATGTTAAAATAAGTTCGTCAAATGATTGAATATGAAGGCGACGTGAGCAGAGACACAAACATGACGGGTGTGTTAGTCCACTGACAGACTCACAAACTAATGTGCACACCTATGTCTGCACTTCTGTTAAATACGAACAAAAATAGGAAAAAAAGATTTGTCTTGTTGTAGAGAATTTGAATTTTTTTAAATAAAACTACATTTTAGGGGAGATTTGTGGGTGTTTTCTTGTTTGTTTTTGTTTGCCCTCGCATGAGACAACAGTGCCAGCAGTGTCTCGTTTAGTTTGAGAGCCCTGCTCTAAATCATATGCAGTAAACATTTATATATGAAGAAAGCACCAGAAAATCAATCTGAGATATTCCAGTCCTGGTTTATCGTTGCTCTCTTGCAGGTCCCAGTGGTCCAGAATGCTGCGTCATCTGTGCAGCCTCCTCCCATCCACAGCTCTCCTGTCCTGGGGAAGCTACCTGTGAGGCCAGGTCTACACAACCCTGAGCCCCAGAACCTCCGCACTGCACAGGTGTGTGAGTGAGTGTGAGGCGAAGGGTACATTTTCATTAGAGATCACACCAGTGAAGTTCCTGTTTTCCAGGAACTGTGTGATTGTTGGGGTTCTGTAGTGTTGTCTCGACCTTGCACCTTAAACCAGCCGTGCTGACTTTAAATGACGTCTTTGACTCACAAAGAAAGAACAAGAACTACAGAAGTCACTCAGTGTAACCAACAGCAAAGCTGCACCAGTGTCTATGATGTAAATGAACCTTAGACGTTTTGGCTGTAAGAAAGGGTCATGTGACCATGTAGGACAGTAATGGAATCTGAAATGTCTCCTTTTTATCTGTAGTCACATTTTAAACTTCACCAAATGTAGAGTACTTACAGAGACGGCTCCGCACGCTGAACTCCCGCCTTTTGTTGATGTCTTTAGCAAAATGTCAGTTTTCTTTGAGACTGAATCCACGTCTCTGCTGTGGGACAGCGTGGATATGCTATCAGTGACTCCAGGTTAGCCTATCTGATTTACTGAGATGATTCATCGCCTTGTTGGTGGTTGCACCACTCACTGTAGAGGAATGTTCTTACCAAGTACGGTCTTGTTTTCATCTTTTAGCCAATGATACGTGCCAGTTTTTAAAAACTGTGCAAGCTTTCAGTTTTGAGACTCAAAAGGGAAAAAAACTAAATCTTCTGGATTTTTAGCTCCAGATAAAATTTTGAGCTACGGTGGATAAAAAAGCACTTAAACATAGAAGAACGTGCTTGTGTGAATGAGCCATGGTGTGTATTATCCATTTACAGTAAACCAGGTGAGCAGGTGTCATTTGCAGACATCAGGGATTTTCTCTGATCTCTGCTGAACAATGAAACCCTTTGTTGCCCTTCTCCTTTCTGCAGGGTCACACAGTCATCCGGTCAGCAGCTAATGCAAACTTGCCCCCCATATTGATGTCTCAGCGAGTGATAGCACCCAACCCTGCCCAGCTGCAGGGCCAGAGGGTCGCGTCCAAACCTGGGATGTCTCGTTCCAGTTCCAACAGCATGGCTAATGCTGTCAGCTACCAGCAGGTATAGAGTCAAACCGACCTGGGGTAAAGCATTCTTTTGAGAAAGGTGTGAACTTGTATGGTGAATGGTAGGACTGCCTAGAGAGAGATCACTGATCAAATCCTTTACATATGTGGCTTTTCTCAGTAATAGAGGGTAGGGCTGGGCCATATTATACCGTTCACGGTAATACTGTTAGGCAACGATAGGAAAATGAAATATCGCGATAGAATATGGGTAAAACGCGCATGCGCAGTGCCTTTGTTTTCATACGCACATGGCCGATTGTTGAGTGAAACAGATGAACCAGAATTGGTTTGTAAAAATGGTGCAACTTCAGTGATGTGGAACTGGTTTGGTGTTTGTCCGTCAGATACACAACAAAGCACATTTTTTTGCAGAACATGCAAGCGGCCGTTGTTATTTGTCGGACTAAGATGCTCTTAAATCTGGGAGTAATCTGGGTCCTAAACTCCGTATGCTTCAGGTCAAACAACACTGCAGCATCACTTAGAGTTAAAAACTGTCTAAATTGTTTCATCTTTAATAAAATGATCAGCATTGCTGCTTTACCAGGTGTAACTATAAAGTTTAACTTCCAGGCATCCATGAAAACTAAAGTTATTACATTTAACGGAGTTAGAAGTTAGCAGGAAGCTAGCGGAAGTTAGCTCGCTAGTTTCGCTAGTTACCTAAGCATGATATAGCATGTTCTGACTGAGAGATTTCTGAAAAAAATCAAACGTACAGCTCTGCTATCACTTCCAACATAAATGAAGACAGGAAACTAAACAGCAGTGACGTTTGTAGGGTTACTGAAGTTGGGCTAGCTGGTATATAATGATGTGCTACGTGATCGCTAGCGACACAGCTATGTTAGCATAACATAAACAGTGAAGCTGGAGGACGAACACTAACACTTTTCCACTTATAAAAGTTAACGTGAAGGTTTCTGATAGTTAGAGACAAATGCAATCGCATGGCAGGATGCTGTAAACACCAAACTTCAGTCAGGAGAACAACTGAGATAATCCATCCACAATACGAAGTTAGTCATTAATATACTGCAACAACATGGGAATAGAGCAGCTGCCAGAGAATTCAACATTAATGAATCAAT
This sequence comes from Mchenga conophoros, assembly GCF_057382185.1. Lineage (NCBI taxonomy): Eukaryota > Metazoa > Chordata > Actinopteri > Cichliformes > Cichlidae > Mchenga > Mchenga conophoros. The sequence continues at coordinate 36,494,643 of NC_140546.1, forward strand.
GGTACAGAAGTGGAGGAAGCAAGAAGAATGAGTTTAATAAAGTTTGATTTATCTGACTGCTTTGTTTCGCTTAATGTGCCTTATAATCCCGTGCACCTTATGGTCCGAAAAATGCGTACTGCACACTGCAGTTTAATGTTGCAAAGCACCTCTTTTTAACTTCAGTGGATATTATACATGGTTATGCTCAGGATATGTCAGCCCATTTCTACTGGAAATGCCTTTTGGTTAAACTTTCAGCAAGGAATTTGCATTTGCACTGTTACATTTTTATAAAGCTTTAATGTACATAAAAACCAGCTTCTTGTTTAAGTGAAAATAAATGGAAGGTTGTCTTTTTGCGCTAGTAATGTTGTGGAGTTGTATTTTGTCTCGCATCAATTATATCGTCAGTTATATCGTTATCGCAAATTTTCAAATATATATCGTGATAAATATTTTTGGCCATATCGCCCTGCTCTAATAGAGGGTGTATATCTCTCTGCAGGCCAGTCAGGTGGCAGCTTCCCAGCGCTCAGGCTCCAGTGCCATGTACATGAACCTGGCCCACATGCAAGCAGCAGCAGCTGGGGCCGGCGGTCTGGGCGGAGCTTCGGCCGTCAGCCCGTCCACCATGTCTGGTTCAGCCAGCGGAGCGGTGAGCTCCATGGCAGACCAGGCGAGCAGTCAGGCAGCAGCCAAGCTGGCCCTAAGGAAGCAGCTGGAGAAAACCTTATTGGAGATCCCTCCACCCAAACCCCCAGCCCCTCTCCTGCACTTCCTGCCCTCTGCTGCCAACAGTGAGTTCATCTACATGGTGGGCCTCGAGGAGGTGGTGCAGAGTGTGCTCGACAGTCAGGGTAAGTAAATATCAGATATTGGGGGAGGAAACATCTGCAGCAAATCTTTGATTTATACCTAACCCGTCAAATTGAACTGACAGACAAACCATGAATACGGTATATTTAAATAAATACGTAAGCGTTTGTGTGTTTGCACCAAACTCCTTTGATTGTGTGAGCATGACCCAGAGACCATTTTGATAATAATTATAAAAATTTGCCAAGACTTTGTGTGCTGACTAAATCTCCCCAGCAGGTGGTGCTATTGTTTCTTCTGTCCATAGTTTGTGCATCGCAATAACCAATCAAGGCTTAGCAGAGCCAGAAGCAGGAAGTTCTTCTCGTATGTGCGGTCATGGTTGAGAAATCATTGTCCCTGAATCCAGCTCCATCCTTGTAGCACTGCCTTTTTACCCTGTCAGCCTTTAAAGGTCTGAATACAGGAGGCTACACCTGGCACCTGTCTGCTCAGCTGTGCTTGAATCACTAAGAGCAGAACAAAGTGCCTTCAGTTTGTGTCAGGAGTGCTGTGATGACGTTAAGGTTTAAAGTAAATTCTGGGTGTGCGTCTGCTCGAGCACCGCCTGTCGCTGTAGCTCTGTCGTTGTTAACGGAGTCCTGTCTGTAGGTAAACTCAGAGGGACGCTGGCCCGTCTGGAGCCTTTCTTCTGCGCCCAGTGCAGAACTGACTTCACCCCCCACTGGAAGCAGGAGAAGAGTGGGAGAATCCTCTGCGAGCAGTGCATGACATCCAATCAGAAAAAGGCTTTGAAGGCAGAGCATACCAACAGGCTGAAGAATGCCTTTGTGAAGGCCTTACAACAGGAGCAGGTTAGCAGCTTATGTACCTGCATCATGCTGGCTGATTCTTACTCTCACTTAAGTTTGTTTATGTCACGAGATTGTGTGGCTATCACAATTTTACTGTCTAGCCACACAAAGTGTTGTCGTCTGGTGTTGGTAGCAAAGTGATAAATAAATAATAGGGACACAGTTGGGACTGCGTTTCATGTTTTTAAACATCCGAGTCACTAATGAGCACGTTGTCGTTCTGACTCAGCAGAGCCTCACCTGGCTTCACCCTAAAAAGCTGGTGTCAGCTAGCTAGGTTAACCCAGGGTTTTCACTGCATGGTCACATCACAGGGATGGCATTGGCAGCATCTGGATAAATAAGTCTGCTGTGAGCAGAGCAGCTGATTTTAAAAAGGAAGTTAAAAGTGCTCCAGAGCTTTTCAGTACTGAAAACCCTGAATTAGTGCTGAAGTTACTCAGATAAGATGTAATCCTGCTTTGCAGTCTCTTTGTTACCACACCTAAACTCCCAAACATAGCTGGGGTATTTGGTAGTGATTGTGGAGTCGTTGAATGTAAGTACATGGTGGCACCAATGCACAAGACTCCTGAATGTGGTTCTCTTGTTAGGAGATTGAACAGAGGCTGCAGCAGCAGGCTGCTCTCTCTCCCAGCTCAGTCCCTACCAACGCCTCCAAGTCTGACACCATGATCCGACATCATGCCCTCCGCCAGGTATGTTCCAGCAGAGAGTCCACTATTAACTTGGAAGGAATAAGGAGATGTATGGTGCTCGTGTGTATGTATTCCAAACCAAATGTGCTTCAAGCAATAACTAGCAAATCTCTGGTTCTTAGGCTCCCCAGCCTCAGGCCTCCCTGCAGCAAGGGCTGTCGAACTCGGCACGAGGGGTCCTGTCCAACTTTGCCCAGGCCTCCCAGCTCTCTGTGGCCAGCAGCCTCATGGGCATGACCAGTGCCAAGCACTGTGGCGGCAGCGGAGGCGGCAGCAACAGCAGCAGTAACAGACTGCAGCATGACAACCGTCGGCAGATCTACAACATCCCAGGTACCTACACCTTTGCCCTTTCTGCTTGATGGGTGAGGGTCCGTGTGTGTGTTTTGTTTCCTGCCGTGCATCTTAGTCAACATCAGCCATTCGTAGGTTTATTAGCTCCACCCAGGACGTTGTGTTTTGTCTTTCTGTCTGTAAACACGACAGCTCAGAAACTATGGAATGAATTCTGATAAAACTTTGCAGGGGTGTAGAGCGAAGGCGACAACCAGCCATTCAAATCAGCATCCACCAAGGTCTTTAACATTAGCTTAAGCAGAGACGTGGCTATCAGCAAGTCAGAAGGTCAGGACCAGTTACACTGTGGCTTTATAGAAAGCATATGATTGGGTGTTGGGGGGTGGAGGGGTGGGGTCGACTGATACTGCACGAAGACAGAGGAGTATGTGAGGGTGGTGCAGAATATGTGACAGTTGGATTATATAAGCCTGGGAACAACTCTGAGTGCAGTCTTGTTTACATGGATGTGAATGAGAGTGAGGCAAATATGCCAGAGAAGGTTATCTGGGGTCAATCATTCAAACAAACGGGAGAAGGTGAGGACGCAGATGTTTCGCTGTGTCCACCTCTGTATCGATGTCGTTTTATTGCTGTTTCTTTACATTCAAAAAATTCTAGTAAACGTATAAAATAAGAAAATAAGGCTAGTTCATGTCAATAGCAACAAAACAAAAGGTCACTTACAAATGTTTGAGCCTTAAACTCTACAAAGTGCATCTTCTCTGAATGTTGTCCTTCTGCTTCCACAGGGTTAAACATTGCCTATCTGAACCCAGCGGCTGTCGGAGCCCATAAGAGCTCCAGCTTAGCAGACCGGCAGAGAGAGTACCTGTTGGACATGATCCCGCCTCGATCCATATCGCAGTCGATCACTGGACAGAAATGAGCCCTGTCCAGCTCTTGCCCCTTGAAGCCACCTTCATCTTCATACCTAAACCATACCGAAGCACTCCTAAATCAGTCGATACCCTCTCCTCTTCACCTCTCATCGCATGCAGTGCCTGTCCATGTGCCTACCTTAAACTGACCCATAAAAACCCCACCAAGTTGGACAAGGACTCTAAACGACCAGTGCATTTGACATGCTCTTAATATAGTAAAATCCTTCTTCTTCAGTCTATTTAAGAATTATAATTCCCCTTATTATAACTGGTGGTAGCATTATTATTCCCACAACTACCATATTTGCTTCTGTTACTATTACTCATTATGCTTTTTCCTTTTGATGGTTTGTTTTTCTGCTGTTTATCTTTGACTCTGGGTAGTGACGGCCTGTCGTTGTCAGTTTCTTTAGGCCAAGGTCATATAGGATTTTTTTTTTCTTTATAATTTGTCCTACAGCTTAGCTGCGATTGTTGCTAGTAACAGAAGATCAAGATGATGCGTTCTGGTTGCTATGCAACTTACAAGCTTTGTAAAATAGTCTCGACTTGGATGAAACAGTGGAAAATCCCGATGGGTACAAAAACAGACAGTTTGAGGCTCTGCATGCTCTTGAAAAGAGGATGAAGAACCCATTTTAAAAATGGAAAAGCTGGAGGGAGGGAAGGAGGGAGCAGCAGAGCACCCACACCTGTACAATCTCCCTAAAAGGGCCTGCTTCACAGCGACACACAGCCAAAATTCTGATATGCTAAAGTTAAGTTTCAGGACAGCGCCGGAGATTCTGCCACCAACAGAGTTAATGAACTGGAAGCGAGCGACAGACGAAAGCAAAAGAAAATCCTATGTGATCGGCGTTCGGATAATCTTTCCTTTGCTTCCACCGTCGTTCACGAAAAGCTTCTTATCAGGTTCTTCATTTCAGATTGAAACAGTAACACACTTTTTTATGCTGGATGATACTTAAGTTGTACTAATCACGATGGACAGTCACAGCAGTTTACCATCTGCCTCTTCAGGAGACCAGCAGTCAGTCGAAGCTCCAGCGAGACGGAAGCTGACAGGCCGAGTGTGTCGTCTGTGTACCTGCCAAGTATTGGGGCTGCTGATGCTCTTCATTCAGACAGAAACCTGTTGGTCCCATCCCATTTCACTATTTCCCAGTGACCTACTAAACCACCTCACCCATACTCCCCACCCCAAACCTTCGGCTGTTCAGTATGCACAGACTGAACCCTTTCACCCCGCTGTTCCTCGTGGCATCGCGTGTTCTTTGAGAGAGCGAAAAGACCTCAAAGCTAAAGGTGGAAGCATATTTTGTGCGTCCAAACCACAGACTCTGTAACTACAAATCTGGGTTCTTCTTCTTTTTATATTTTGGTTTTTAGATTATTTTCTAAATGTTGTGCAACACCCATTCCCAAACCCTAACTACTATTCCCATCCCTACCTCATCCCTTTTTGTTTGTTTGTTTAAACTTTATGCGGCGTCTCCTAATAAAATGGTTGCGTACCTGAGAGGTACAGCTGCCGGAGACGATAATAATCAACATAAAACAGAAACTATTAAAATGTCTGTATGGATTATGTATAGATACCTAGCTTCAGAGAAAAAGGACGTGGATTTTATCTTTTAAGGAGAGGCATGGCTCAATCATCGTGTGTCTGCTCTGCACACACGTTTCCTCTCCAGAGGAGCAAATTAGATGTTTTTGTATGGAGAAGAGTTAAGAGTGGCTGCGGTCTGGATGCTGGCTGACGGCTAACCAGAGTCCGGTGAGACGCTCCGATTTCACCGAGGTGTGTTTTGTGTTTCTCGTTTTGCTTTATTTACAGGCTCATGTTCATAATCCCCAAAAGATGTTTACATGCTTTTAATGTTCAAAAACACTTTATGATCCTGCACTTCTACAAATGCTCCGTTTGAGTTTCTGTCGCTTTAAAGCCCTCCTTCCAAAATTCCAACTCCACTCTTATTGGTCAGCTGTGATGACACAAGCAAGGCAAAGTTGGTGACATAGCTGAACACTTTGTGGGCTTCTTAACAAAGGCCTTACCTGAAGCCACCACAGGATGACTACATGTTGCTTCTATCCCTGAGGGCGCTCACTGAAGTCACAGCAGAGCTGACGTTGGTCTTGATGGCGTTATTTGTCACTACTTGTTCTGTTGTTGACAACATGAACAGGAGGAAGTCGATGAAAACAGGTTTGTGTGGAACGTCTCTTTGTTGAAACAGCTCAGTTAGCATGTTAGCATGACCAGTGCTAAATGGACTGGTAGCGCTTTTCTGCTCTATCTGAGCGCTCAAAGCGCTTTACACAACTCGGTGATTCACCCAATCACACAAGCGCTGTCTGACTAACATTCACACACATTCACACTCCGATGGACGCATCGGAGAGCAACCTGGGGTTAGCATCTTGCCCAAGGATATTTGGCGTGCAGACTGGAGCAGACGGGGATCGAACCACCAACCTTCCGATCAGTAGGCCACCTGCTCTGCTGCTGGTGTGTCACCTCCAGTCATGCTCCAGTTGTTACTCCTTTGAAACATGCACAAAGAAGTTATCGAACACACTGAATAAAGTTTGGAGAAAAGCTGAAAGAGACACTCAACTTGTTGATAAATGACTAAATCCTAATTTACTCTCTGCAAATGTTGGACCTCAGTCCCAGCTTTCATTTCACTGGTGCCCAGTTTGTACATGTATCTAGAAGATGGAGTTACTCCACTCATATTCTGACACATAACCCTTACAGAGCCCAGTGTCAGGCCTGCACCCCGCTCTCACTCATGTGACAGATCACTGCAGCAAGTGTGCCGTTGGTAATGGACCGGTTCTTACGCAGCCCTTTGCTACTGTACCTGAGCACTCTGTGCGCTTTATACAACGTAACCTCATCCACCCAAACACTTTTTCTCTTTTTGCTCAAGCGTTTTCTCTCTAACATTCGTACTGTGATGGATGCATCGGGCACAACTCGGGCTCAGTATCCTGCCCCAGGATGTTTGACAGGGATTGAACCACCGACTCTCTGGTTAGTAGTTGACCTCCTGCTCGAGCTCCCGAGCTACAGCTGCCCCTTTGTGTTTGTGTAAAATGATCCATTGTTGTTGTTCTTTGGTCGCACATCAGTTACAGAGTTCTTATTGCAAACTAAATTCCATCTCAGTCCCAGGATCGGTAATGTTTACCATTGGTTAAAGTGACAGCACTCGTCGTTCAGATGGAGAACTTTTGGCATGAGAGTGAAACTAGTGAGAAGAACCAATCGTTCAATGTTATTACGAACAGACTCTTCGCCTGTTCCAGGCCCATCTTCGCTGTGCTCTGGATAAGAAACGGTGAAAGTTGGTGACATAACTGTCACTGGGCTTTTACATGAGCAGCTCTCAACGCTGCAGCAGAGTAATGTGCAGTTTCCAAAGTGTCAGGAAATGTTATTCTTCCAACATAGTTGTGGAGTTGAGACGGGTTGAAAACTGCGGTGCTGTCAAATGAACAGAACTAAGCATCTGATGGTGTTAATCCACTTTTATCTATTTATCATGCAAGTGTGTGTTTTCACAAACCATTTGAAGTATTTTCATGACGACGTCGATGGTTTTGCTCCGGACTAAACCTCTAAACCTGCCCAAACCCAATCTGTCTTACACAGGTTGGACAGTTGCTTCATCACAGTTAGTTTGAGACCTAACAACAGCTGTCACAACCAGCAGTGTTAGATTGTGGTTGGCTGCCTACAGACAGCAGGCAGAAAGCTCGTTTTCCCATAAACGTAACTTTTTCTTCTTCTTTCTTTTTTGCTTATCTTGCCTTAGTGGACCATCACAGTGGATTTGAAATCAAGGTGTTATTGAAATGCAGACTTTGTTTTAATTCAAAGGGTTTAAACAACAATATTGCATCACCTGTTGAATCTTTTTTACATCTTTCAGAGGCTCAAAAGTATTTGGACAGACTGCTGTAATTTTAAATGTACGGATTATTTTTAATACTTCACTGAAATCCTGTGCTGTCAAAGACTGCCCGAAGTCTCGAACCCACGGACATCACCAGCTGTTTCCTCCATCGTGATACTCTGCCAGGCCGTTATTCCATTTACTCCAGCTGCCTTCAGCTGCTTTTTGTGTGTGTTTGCCTTCAGATTTGCCTCAATACTCAATCAATGTCCCATTTCTTTGTCTCAGAAAAGCTCTAGGGTTGCTCATGCAGTATGTTTGGGACATTGTCCATGTGCACTGAGGTGTCATCCAGTCAGTTTTGGAGCATTTGGCTAAATCTGAGCAGAGAGATCCTGTACACTGCAGAATTCATCCTGATGCTTCTGTCACGTCACCAATAAGTTGTTTTCAGGCATACATACGTATGCCACAACACTGCCTCCACCTGCTCTTTTAGATATTCTTTGTAAATGTCTCATCTGTCCTGGTTGATGGAGCGTAACCACCTTCATGCTGAGAGTTCCCATGATCAGCTAAGTACAAGTTCAACATTCACCATTAATTCCACATCTGTTTTCTCCTTTGTCAGGGAACAATGAGGGAGTCTGACCACGAATCTGCTTGTCTGTCAGTTGTCCAGTTACTTTTGACCCTTGAAGAATCAGTCAGTCAACAGTCAATGCAACACTTCTGTCAATTAAACCAGAAAGTCTGGTTTTGTCACATGTTGATTTGGTTTCAAGTCCACTGTCGTTGTGTGAAAGGCAAAATTTCATGGTCCAAAAACCTCTGGAAATAACTGTATGATGGTGGTGTTGAAGGTTTGGGAGGGAACATGAGCAATCTTCATAACTGTAATGAGGCTGTGCAGACAGCAGGTTATATGACCAACACATCATTCAGACTGCAGTCGAACCCTCCCATAATCTACGCTAGGAGAACGTGTTCAGGTCAAGTCTTTGGTGTTGTTGGTGACAACACTCGGCTATTTCGAGCAGTGTTCAGTTAACGTGCAGTATTATTCACAGCACACTGGCCCTCCAGGAGTCTGACGCATGCAGATTACTGATGATGATCTGCGACAGCATCCCGGCAGATTCAGATTATTGATAGAGACCTTGGACTAACGTGTAGTGAAACATGGCTGACCTGTTGCAAAGGACTCCGCATGACCTGACACGACCTCTGGCCGCCATGTTTGATTTCTTCAGCTCTCGGGTACCAGCTGATGTTTCTCACAGAAACGTTTACCTCGGTTTGTGTACGGTGTTTGAATGTCACAGATTACAGTTGTTTCTCTGATCCTTTGGTTTATGACTGAGCAGCTGCACAACTACACTCAGTTCATTGAAAAGTGTTTGCTAATCCACATGAACTGCTCCTTTTTAAAAATGATTCACATATTGCAACTTGACATTGGCATTTAGCTTAAAGCACTGCTGTGTTCAAGTAAAAGGCACATGTGAATGTACAAGCTAGAGAAGTGATGGTAGCAGTTAAGACCAAAAATACAGTTTTAAGAAAATGGATAAAAGAGCTTCTCTCTAAAGTACGTCAGCACTTCATCAGCTAATCTTTGCAGGTCGGTCACAGTAGTCTTCTCCTGTTTAATGAGCCCACCAGCCAAGAAAATCACCTGTAAGCTGCACGCGGGACGATTTTTGGTCCATAAAGAGAGCAGCACCAAATCATGACAGAGGAGTGTTGAACACAGTGGGAAGCAAAACTATCCAAAAACATGAGTTTTGCATCTGAAAGCACTTTGAATGGTCAGACGACAGTAGAGAAGGCAACACTGTCCTGAGCTTCTTCACAGCTCAGGACAGTGTTGGAGTTCACATGATGACCCATGGAAAGGTCAGTGTTTCCTCTTATGCCCAGTTTGAGAGCTGTTAGTTTCCCCTCTCCCTAATTCAGCTGTTTTCTCACATGTGCATCTTATAGCCTACTAACAATCAAAGTGTGTTATATTGTTATTGACACAGGGATAGAAGTTTCAGTGTTCAAATCCACAGATTGTGGCTGATACTCTCGTAAGTTTCTCAAATTTGCTTAAATATGAAGGTGGGTGCTGTAACAGTCTAAGGCCTGTCGCCCTGCAGTGAACGCGCTGCCTCATAAAGGCTGTACGATACAGTAATGTCAACTTTTATTACAGTGTTACTGAACGAATCCTAAGCGAGTATCGGTACTGAGTCGACTCTGATGAAGCTCCGTGTGAATCCATCTGTGGTTCAAAGCTCAGCTCCAATAAGCCCTGCATCGTCTACACGCGTACAGTGTTTGTGCGGTTTTTTTGTTTGTTTGTTTGTTTTGTTGTGCGTTCTGGTTGTGTCCAAGTAATCCAGACCTGCCTGTCACTACTACAGAATGATCCAGTGACAAACAGTCCACAGAGAGCGATCCAAGATCCCTGCTGTGAGCTGGCACTATGTGTATAAAGACTGAGCTGAATGGGAGACAACGTTTGAAATTGGATGTAGCGAAACGATACCTGAAATCTATTTTTGCTCCAACTCCTGGTCCGATCTGCTTTAGCTGCAAAGCTAAAGTTTAAATGACAAAATAAGCTCCCGTCTCTCTTTTTGCAGATGCATTTATACATCTTTGTATTTGAACTTTGTTCTTTTCAACATCACTTTTTAGATTTTCAAGTCATTCTTTATTCTAAGGATTTGTTTGTTTTCTTTCTGTCGCAGTTAAAAAAAATATTGACTATGAAATAAATGACACAATATTTGCTAGGTTTTAAGTGATAATGACTTATTGTACATATGCATTTTTTCCTCCGTTACTGAAAAAAGAAATTAAATGGTTGTACATTGTGTAGAAAAGCAAACAAAAAGCCATGAATATTGTGAAGCTTGTCATTTCGTTTTGTGATCACTGTGTATTATTGTGTAACAAATGTGCAAAATGTTTGGGATTCCTTTTCTTTCGCCCGTTCTGCTTCTTGAAGCAGCCTTGCTGGTTGCATTTGCTGTTATTTTGAACTAGTTAGCGTTTGCAGGGAAGTGCTCACTGGTTCAGATCAGAATGGTCTGAAACTCCCGTCTGAATACTTCGACGCATTAAACTTTAGATACCTTCAAATTACTTGTTGATGGAAACACTCTGATTGGTCGGACTCGGTGGGCCTAGCCCTCACTGTCAGAACGCCGTCACGTTGGCGAAACCACCTCTCGTAATTACGTTTCTGTGTTTTGATGGAAACGATTACTGCTCCCCGGGTTGTTACACGCAGGCAGACAGCGGATCGACACGAACCACTAATTCTTACAACTGTTGAAACTTTTTGTTTGTTTAGCTTTTTCGTAAAGAAGCGCTCGCCCTGAATCAGTGACCACTTTTTCTGCCGACACCAGCATACAACACGTATGATACTGTACTGTTTGGCTTTATCTTCTATTAATTGTTGTTGCTAATGCAGGGAATGATTTAACTGCAAAATCATTGTTTCTTTTTGCATAGTGTTGACAATTTTAAATATCTGGGAAGTAGGAACGAATGATAAAACGGACCAGAGACTAATCAGACTAATTTTTGTTTTACTTGCATCAATCCTGACCTTTTGCACATACTTGATATTTAACGGTCTTCAAAAAAAACGTCAAGAAAATAATGCTGTTTGAATACTGCCAGTTGATTGACAATTATGCATTGATTGAAAAAAAATAAGCTAATTTTGGAGGAAATAACTTTGTAATATTTATCTCTTGCAAGCTATGTTTAATAAAGGTTGAAACAATTTGCTTCAAAGTGTCAACGTCATTCAGCTTTCTTCTTCTTCTTCAGCAACGCTCTGGGCAGCGTTTTCAGCCGATCTGTCCCGACCACTTTTCCTCTGGTCTTTTCATTAATTTTCAAGTTATCATTATCTCCTCAAAAACAGTCTCCATCTACCCCAACAACATACCCTGGATCACCAAGGAGCTCAAGGAAATCCTTAATTTAAAAAAAAGAGGATTTTCTTTTCCGGCTCTGCTCTGGATAAAAAGGAGGTCAACAGGGAGGTCAAGAGCCCCTTAAAAACTGCTAAACTGGAGTATAAAAACACTGTTGGAAAAAAATTCACCACAGGGGACCTCCACTCAGCCTGGCAGGGCCTCAAAACCATGGCCTCTGTGAATACTGTGGTCACCACCTCCAGAACCATCCAGGTTCTCATTCTTGGCCTGTTTATGCCATGCCCTTATCTTTAACGTCTGCTCCGTTGTACCTTAATTGGCCCTTGGGGATAAATAAATAAAGTCTCTCTGATTCTGATTCTTTAGCCGTTTAAATCAGCTGTGTTGGATCAAGCACACCGGCCCTCGAGGCCTGGAGATCCCCACCCCTGGATTAGGGGGTCTATACTTAAACCAGCGTTTATATCATGTACACAACGCAGTACTCTCCACTAGGTGGCAGCCTGGAGCAACAAACCATTTCCCGGGTCAGCTGAAATTTGACCTGTGTCGAAACAGTTTCCATCTGGAGAGCTTGAAAGAGCCTCCAGGAAAAGTAGAATGAAGCAGACTGATCAGGACTCAATCTGAACCCAGCTCTCTCCATTTCAGCACCGACGAATGTGTTTTTACTGTAACTTGTTTCATGATGTCACTTCTTGATTTTTCAGTGTTGACTAAACAGCCATCCTCTGTGAGCTGCTTTGAATGAACCGGTACATGCAGGGATCAGGGCTGGTGGACACGCACACACACACACACACACACACACACACACACACACACACACACACACACTATTTGGAGCAGCTGTTACAGTATTGTTTCTGCGCTGTGTCATAACGTGACCTGTTGACTGTCTGCCATACTGCATTTGAGATGCCATCTACTGGAACATGCAAAGTTACAAAGCAGAATAGAATAGAAATGGTTTTTGCCTGAATATTAAATATTATTGTCGCATTGATCCTAAAAAGCGCTCTGTGGGTTTTATGGCTCTTTAAGTCATAAGACCACTGCTAACAGAATCAGCTCCCAGCCCAGAGCAGATTTACTGAGCGCTCGCTAACAGTCTTATCTGACTCCTGCTCCTGCCTCCTTTGAGCGTATCAGAAGGTTCCTGTAACGGCGATGCATAGTTTGAATAGACTTTTCTAAAAATAAGGCTGTCAGACATGTATTTACTTAAGGATGTTTGCAGAAATGCCCGTGCTTACACGGAACCGTTGGACAGTTGGTAATAAACAAGTGTCACATATCTGTTTCTGCCATCATACTGAACTCGTACTGTTACCAGTTAAACGTGTTGATGAAGTCTTTCAGGCTTTGTGCACATGCAGGAAAACAACGAGCTGCATCTCACTCCCCTTTTGTCTAGAGCGCAAACAGTCATTACACAACACAACCACAATCATGTGACCTGTAAAAAAGGAGAACAGCTGCATTAATAGAGTACATGACGGTGGGCGGGGCCGGCTCTGTGTGGAACGTGTGGAACATGACGTTCTCTGAGTGTTTACATATAGATCTGCCTGAAGGACGGGAACACGGTAGGTGGACGACCTCGAGTGTGTAACTATAGTGCAGTGCGACCTTCCAAAGTGCTTCAAACCACACAGCCTCCCTTAAGTGAAACAGTAACATCGCTCATCTACATTTGCTCTGTGTTTGTCTGTTATGGACTGACCTCTGTTGTCACACTTTAACAACCTTCAAACGTCAGAAAATCTCCCAGCGAGTCATTTCCTTATTGTCAGCCTCGTCGAGCCTGAGTGGCACACACACCTGGACGTTGATTTAATGTCTGCATGTGCACAAGTCAATACGCAGTTAGGCCTTCCTCCATCACTGTAATATACTCTAGAATAAAGAGTTAAGCAGCTGCTCACTACAATAATTCATTAGGATTCATGAATTAATCCTAATATTTGCCTCACTTTTTTAACGTAAACTGTCACGGACTCCTCACAAGGCAAACATCTCCATGTAAGATACACAGAGTGGACGAGACTGAACAAGCAGCAGGGCTGATAATGAACCACAGAGACCGTAGACAAACATTAACATTGATAATAACTCTGGGGGCATCCATCTGTTGCTGTCTGTTTCTCCTGTTCCAGCCAATGAAAGGGCTTACCTGCTCTACAGCTGTGTGCACGCTCTCAGTCACTCTGGAGCGAAACACATTCACCTTACTTTGGTCACTGCTAACGTCCTCTCTCCTGCCCGTCAGTAAATCTTTTCAAACTGCTCACAGTTGTTTGAATGTGCTTGAAGTCCAAACAAAGGTTCCCAGACCAAAGTCTGTTTATTCTGGAAAACATTGCTCAGCACAGAAATGATCAAATCTGTTCTTGCACACATAAAACGTGCTGATCGGTGCTGGTAAAGAGCGGAGCGTCTGCCGGGAACACAAGCCGGGAAGGTTAAGATCCTGCGGTCGGTTTGTTTCCACCGGCCTCAGAGTTTATGTCTTCCTCACTCTCCCCAAAAACACAAGTGTTCACGTCTGTGCGGTTTTATCTGTATTTTCAAAATATCTGCCGATTCATGTTCTGTCCTGCTTGTTGTTTTTCAGTGCGAGCATGCACGCAGGTGGCAGACGGCTGATTAAGGTGGATGTCAAGGTGACGAGTCTGTCTGTGCACATTGCTGTTCCCCACACAGTGAGTGAAATGCTGCAAACGCTATAGCTACTGATCAAAACGCTCAACAAGGAAAACTGTCATTGGTTCAGCTCCCAGGCTTTTATTCTTTCTCACTGTTTCTTTAGAATATGCATGAATAAAGTAACTGTTGTAATGGCGATGACCTTGTTCACTGTTATCACTGCTGACTTTGTTTTCTGAGTATCTCCTCCCAGGACAGACAGTGGGTGGGCCCTCTGTGTTGTCTTCCTTTGGGGACCCTGACTTCCTCCCACCACCCAAAAGCATGAATGCCAGTTTAACTGGTGACTCCAAACTGGTCACGGATATGAAGCAGAATACAGTACTGTAGGAATACATGGTTAACCATGTGACTTACAGTTACATACCTGTGCTTGCACCATATTAAAGACTCCGCTGACTAAACCCATGTGACTTTTTGACAGTCAGAGTTCCCTGAAAGGGAACAACCTGTAACATTTTCAACACTTATTCGCTTCCATTTAAAAGTAAGTTTGGCAAAAACCCACTAAAATATCAAAACTGAAAGCAGATCAAGCAGCAGGAAGCAGAAAGTCCCCCCCGTCCTGCCCAGGAGCCATGAGAAAAACAAAATTCCTCCCGAAGACGCCCACATGCCCTGTGTGCATGCCCCACGCATGAACAAGGACTCCAACCAATCACAGAACACTTAGCAACAGGCTTCAGCCAATCAGTCCTCAAGTTTTGGGGGAAACAGAGAGGACTTTTTTCTCCTGTGGTTGACACTGTGAAAAGAAAGAATGAAGGAAACTCGTCCAGTTCCTGAGGAGCAACTTTTGTGTCAGTTCAGCAGCAGCAAAGCAGCAAAGCAGCAAAGCAGCACAGCAGCAAAGCACAACCACGGTCGCCTCCAGGCGGCTTTATACTGGAAGGCAGACGCTGCAATAATTGTTATGTGAAGAAATGTCTTTCAGCCACTTTTCTCCTTTAGTGGTCAGTTCTCTCTTTGTTTCTCTGCCTTTGCACAAGCACATTTCCCTTTCCTGAAACAGGCTTCACAAAGGCCGAGTTCTGTTCAGTTAAGAGCTTCTTCTGTTGTCACACTTCCAAATCGAAAACTGGGAAAAGATGAAGCTGCTTGAACATCATTCCTGTCTAAAACAATAAGAAGGCCTAATGACTTGTCCTGTTAACCTTTGTACTGTCGCCATCGTGCACCTGGTCACATTTTGAGAAATAATGTTTTTATGCCCCCTTAACTGGATTGAAGGCATCATAAATGGAGGCTTTAAAGAGGCCGGTTTTACAGTTCAATGCTTTTTTGGAAGAGCCTCAGCAATCAGTGTTTATTTGAGGCAACTGTATCATGATGTCCCACTCATGACTAGACTCGCTCAGTAAGCAAACTGAACTTCCTGTGGTGAATCACCGCCTCCGCTGAGAGAACAAATGGGCGGATGAGGAAATAGACAGCGATCTGCTGAAAACCGGCGGGTGTGTCTGTGTACTTGTGCTGCTGGTATTTTGTGAGTGTCTTGGTGGGTGGGTGTGAACACGCAGCTCGTGAATGCTAGCCTTTATTCAGTCAGACACGGGGCAAGTGCTCTGGCCTCTCAGCCAATCACAGCTGGCGTCTGGGGATGGCTCGAGGCGTGCGCCGAGTTATGACATGATGGTGTAGCTGCCCGCAAACACACATGCCTGGAACATGAGAACATTTCTCATCAGCCTTACTTCATCTCTCAGAGTGAAACCCAAGAATGAGCCACAATGCAAATGTCTGGAGATTTATCATCATTAGTTTTATTCATTTTTATGACTATGAAGGATCTCCTGAGGGTTCGGCGCTGCCAGCCCGAATCTTTGTTGTTGTTATTAAGTTCAGAATCAGAATCAGAATCAGAATCAGAATACTTTATTGATCCCTGGGGGAAATTATTTTTTGTTACAGTGCTCCATTTTAAACCAACATTAAGACAAGACAGACAATACGCTAACTAAGAATAGTACAATATATACATATATATACATACATACATACATAAGTCACTTATAAATAAATATTTGGAAAAGAAACATGTGTAGCTGTAGCAGCAAACAGTGTGTTAAGTGGATGCGTTGTACAAGTTGTTGCAAAGTCTCCGTCTGTGTCTCTCTGAGCTTCTGCACTGGAACGACAATGGAGGTGGAACAGGCCTGCAGGGTCGGCGTCTTCCTCTTCTTGCCTTAAAGACAAAGGTTAGCCTCAGTGAGGCGAGATGGGAGGAGCCTGTTTTTGAAGAAGTCATTAGAAACCCCCCCCCAGCTCGCTGCCCTACTGCTCGGGAACGCCTTGATGGACCTCAGACAGTGAAAAGTGTGGATCCAAAGTCAGGCAGACCTTAATAGGAGGGAGTGAAGCCCCGATGAGTTTCCTGCTGTCCTCACCGTCTCTGCGTCTGAGGCACTGCAGGCTCCAGTTGGTTCAGATGAAATTTGTTTTTTAGCTGAACTGTTTAATCTGAATCTAACTCCAGGAGAGAATTCCTGTAGGGCTGGTCAGGGGTCAATAAATCAACTTCTTCCAATCTGCCACAGATTGGAAGAATGTTGGCTCATTTGAAATAATCTGTAACACTGAGGTGTTTATCCTACTAAACAAACTTCCAGTTAAAAACTCATCCAGGGACGAGTCCGGAATAAAGAGGTCAAATCTTTATATCATTTTATTATTAAGAGTTTGCAAAACAAGGCGTTATTAGAGCAAAAGGCCTTATCTGCACAACACCAAAGACCCACACAGTTCTTTTAATGGCACAGCCTGCCAGCAATGTAGCAATCACCTGATAACACCTCAGTGTCCCCAGCAGGAAACCTCCAACTCCAGATAAGTGTGATTCAGAGCTCATATCTCAGAATCAAGCTTAAAATAGTGCCTTCATCTAAAACCAACCAGGACAGAAGAAAGCACCTGCTGCCCTCACTTTGACCCCCTGGGTCCTAAAACCTTTCAGGGTTTCCCAAACTGCAGAATCAAAAGAGTTCCAAGTATGAAAAATCAGTCGGCCTGAGATGATACTCATGGGAAATCCAGTTAGTTTCCTGTGTTCATGGCCTCGATAAGTGGGGCCTTTTTTGTAACAACATAATGTCTGCCTTTAAAGACTGACCCACAGCCTGGACCCAGATAATTACTCATTTTCAGGGATTTAAAGGTGTCCCGTGTGGAAGCACTTAAGCATAGAAAAAAACAAGTGCTCGTACGAATGAATGTGAATGTTGAGGCATGTTGTATGTTTGAGTTCTCTGGGAAAGTAGAAAGGTGCTGTGTAAGAATCAGCCCATTTACCAGACTTTAGCCCCAGTGAGGTCACCTGAGGCAGGGGTGGAGATCTCAAGCCTGTAGGCGACTAAACGCTGGTGGTGTAAGTCCCCACCAGCTGGCAGCTATATGAGGCGAGTCGCCTACATTTGTGCTCGGGCTGCCCAATTAACTAATTAAAATAAAACATATTATATGTATATTTTGCTTAAAGGTAACAAATTGACAAAATAAAATGCATTTAAAAATTGGACTAAATTTCATTATAATTCTTGTTCAGTCTAAACCATATGAAGTTAAATATATCATGTGTTTCTCTAATAAAACATGTCTATTAACACCTGAATTAAAATACATTGGCAAAGACAGACTTAAATATACATATGAACGAGAATGTAACAGGAAGCATGTGTGGCCGGTGTAACGTGGAAAAAACTGTTGTAGCATAATAACTTTTTTTAAACCCTTCTTACTACGTTTAGATGAAACGGGATATTGGGAATGAGCCACCTGGCTGTGGAGACACGGATCACTGGTTAGACTGCATGTTTGGAGTCGATGTTCCAAAACAGTCCTTTGTTTCGTGAAACTGCTCTGGGTTGTGTTTTGAGAAAAGGTGGAAAGTTTCAGCAAAGGCTCCAAAAGCTGGATACACGTCTAGTCCGAAAAAGGTTTTCCAATTTAAAAGAAGCAGAAATGTGTGTTTGATACGTTTCAGTGAAAAGTGTTTCCTGATGGTTTTCTTTCTGTTTTATTGTTTTTAATAATGATATTAAAATACTAATAAAGTCCTTCTTCTTGAGGCTTAAAAGCATTTTGCTGGTCACCCTTGTACACGAGGCTGGTTTGTTTCCCTGTTATGAAGTTTACATCCATAGTTTCATATTTCTAATATCAAACTGTGTTTATTAGTGTTTGCCAAATGTGTGAAGGTCACTTGGCTGAAAGTCAAGCTGTGAACTTTTAATAACAATTAGGCTCCAGTAGTCATTTCCCAGGGAGAGGAAAAGAGCAGAGGAAATGTCACTGCCTCTGAGAAGCTTAAACATGACTTTTCGTCGTTTGCCATTGGTTGGCTGTGAAGCAGCAGATGAGCTGAGCCTGTCAGAGGCACTGTTGGATAAACAAACTTTGCTTATCTGTTGCTCGCAATGGCTACTGACGCACGTAGTATAGAGTGGAGAACATCATTTAAAAGTGTAAGAAAAATATTTTCAATGCAATTCAGTTTTATTTATACAGCACCAAATCACAGCAACCGTCGCCCCAGATGCTTTATATTGTACGCTAGACCCTACAATAATACATACAGAAAACCCAACAATCATATGACCCCCTATGAGCAAGCACTTTGGCAACAGTGGGAAGGAAAAACTCCCTTTTAACAGGAAGAAACCTCGGCAGAACCAGGCTCAGGGAGGGGCGGGGCCATCTGCTGTGATTGGTTGGGGTGAGAGAAGGAAGACAGGACGAAGACATGCTGTGGAAGAGAAACCAAATAGATTCAGCCACACTGCTGCAAGTCACATAAACCACTGACTAATTTCCCCTGTCAGATTCCACAGTGTGTGGAATCTATTCCAGCATTTCTATGACAAAGGTCCATATTACATTTTAATACAAAGAAATATAAATTAGTACCATTCTTTGACCGAAACGCCTTTATTGTATTAATCTTTGTTTCTGTTGTCATCTACTCAGGGAAAACGCCCCGACTCACAGAAACGGGCAGATATAACGGCACACGCGATTAAAGACCTCTCCATCGGCTCGCTGCGCAAAGAGTTTGTGCAAGCGGAACAAAAACCTGCAGCGATTAAATTTTTTTAGCTGACAACCAGAAAAAAAAAAAGAAAAAAGGAGGAGGTAGACAAGTGAGTGGATAGTTTTTAATAAAAAAAGAACCCATAGGGTTTCATACAAAAACATCTGCACGTATCAAGAGCGTATTACAAACATATTTTCTCACAAATGAGTCATTAACAGTGATTTCCCTGCGCCCTGAAAGAACAGAAGTTGTGAATTCACAGAAGTGGAACTCTTAAATGAAATGTTGTCTGGGACAACTGCAGATCAGATACAAGGATCCTCAGATAAAGTGCGTTCCATCGAGAGCGTGTGGTATGGACGGCACTCGCAGTAATTAGCACCAGTCACCAAGCTGTGGTGACTGGTGGAAGTTGCATATCTCCACATCAAAAACATTGTTCAGTTGAACAGAGTCTTCTGGGCAGTAGGAGAGTCAAAAGCGATCAAAAAGTGCAACAATATAGGAATAAAGGACTTTTTTCAAACACTGGTAACACTACTGACATTTAAGGAAGAAATTTACATGCTGTGATTCTGAAAAGCAACAGTGTTCCCAACAATTTCGTAACAGCGATGCAAACTGAGTGGACTGGTAAAAGGATGTTTCCTTTTGAGTAGTCCTGTAAAAATACAGGCTTGGAGTGCAATGAGAAAAAGCCACGGTGCCACAGCAGGCCAGTGCTCGGCCCAGTAACAAAGTCATAGTGGCTGTAAATGGAGAGTCTCTGGAAAGGGCAGCTTATTCAGAAATGCAGCATATCACTGTGCCATCGGGCCTCAACATCTCTGGTCTGAGGAGCACGAGCAGGAAGACTCATAAGCGATGAAGCAGGTTGAAGGCAGCTGACATAACAAACGACCAACATTTCAGTCCACCTCCACACTCGTGCCTTTACTTCTCCATCCAACCTCCTCTGGAGTTCAGACCTTCTGCCTGTTTTCAAGTTTGGTCCTTAACAGGTGGACCACAGTTCCACGGTTCCCACTGGTGGACTTCAGCAGACCGGCAGCATGCGAGCATTGCCGTTGAACTCCTCCTCCGCCTGAAAAAACACGTAATTCCTTTTAGTTATCTCAAGGAACGCAACTTCTTACTAACAGGACACTTTTAAGTTACCAGAGATGCTTACCTCACTGTAGGCTGGCGGCGCTGGGTACTGGAAGGCTGGTGCGTTCATAAAGATGGGACTGTCATCGCCGTCAAAGTCATCAAGGAGAGGTGTGAGAGGCTGGTCTAGGCGGCAGTCCCGGGTCACGTCGCAGTAGCTCGGAGGTTCAGAAGGCATCCTGAGAGACACCCAGCTCTGGGAGGCAGTGCTGGCTGAACTGTCCTGGCTGCTCACACTGTTGCTGCGGCTGCCCAGACCGGCAGTCCCAATGACCAAAGGCAACTCCAGGATCAGCTTGTCACTACCAGGAATGTGTACGTAAATCTATGATGTAGAAAAACACAGTTATTAACACCAATGTTTACGAGATAAACACCAAAACTTTCAGAAACTGAAGGCTCACCATCAGAGCGTACTCCACGCGGATGATGTTGCAGCCCAGCATGGATGGTTTGATCTTCGGTACCCTGATAGTTTTTCCCTGCCAGGCGTCGCACATCCCAGAGATGATGTGGTTACCACGCACCGAGGACAGCTTCTGGCGTAGGATCTTGGTGCGGCCGTTTGCCTGGTAGGTGTGTTTGGCTATGATGGCAGCCTTGGGCACAACAATGCGGGAGCAGGTGTTCTCAAACTTCGCATTGATGCAGATCTCTTCGCCTTCACAGAATCCACGCCGGTCAATTTTTGCATTCAATGACACCTGACCGTCAGGGATGAACATGCAGGTGACTTTCTTCTCCTTCATGCCACCTGCTGGAGACTGAAGAGCAGCAGAAAGGCTGTTCGGTTATGCAGTCCCAAGCTTCAATGACAAAAACACTGACTATGTTCTGGCATTAGTGAACTCACCAGCAGGTCTGGGGTGTTGACATCCAGTGGCTCCTCCACCTCGAAACATTTCTTGCACTCTAGCACGGGCTGCTGCGGCCTCTCCATCAGGGCTTTGACACAGTACTGGACGTAGCCGAACTTCCCCTTGTATGACGACACCAGTTGCCTGTAAGAACCGTTATTGCTCCATCACTTGTAAGTCGGTGGAGAGGTGCACACTGCATCTCTTTAGATAACGGAAAATCATGCGTCACATAGCGCATCCTCACCCTTGCTGAGGGAGCTCGAATCCAAACGTGTACTCGTACTTGTTGCCAGGTCTCAACACCACGGAGCCGTCAGAGTCTGGAAAAGAAAGTAAACCGTTTACAGCAATATTCATGCACAGCAGGTTTCACGGCTGCCCTGACAATTCTTACAACACCCACAAACATGTTTTAAGCCGGTAAATGTCGAACACACATTCCAGGATATCCAGCATAAAGGTAATTCCCGTACCTGTGGGCTGGTCTTGCAGCCGCAGGACCGTTTCATGTCTGAGGTACTCGGCCTCCTGTCGGC
Source organism: Mchenga conophoros (assembly GCF_057382185.1). Taxonomy (NCBI): domain Eukaryota; kingdom Metazoa; phylum Chordata; class Actinopteri; order Cichliformes; family Cichlidae; genus Mchenga; species Mchenga conophoros. Next base: position 36,516,354 of record NC_140546.1, read on the forward strand.
ACCGCTGCTTGCCTTTAGCGTACTCCACCTTGGCGCAGCCCAGACCCAGAAGCTTCAGCGCGGACACCCGCATCATTTCGCTGACTTCCACTTCGACACGGCCGGACACCGTGTCTCCGCCGCAGTAAAAACTCTTACTGGGATCGGAAAAGATTATCTGAAAGATTTTAACTTTCTTCGTCATCGCCACCATGATTGACGACCTCGAAAATGGACAAAATGAGCTGAATCGTGAAACTTCACAAATAAATCCCTTGGAAACTACCGATAATCCAAACACGTCGAGCGACCGATTCACTTTGCTGTAAACAAAGGGAGGAGGCAGTTTTTATGAGCGGGGCACGAGGAGGCAGAATGAACAGCATGGCTCAGTGCGTGCACACCGCTCTGATTGGTGGAGAAAACTTTGTTTGTGTCAGCCCTGCCCAATCAGCGCAACGAAACAACGCGTGTACACCGCGTGGCTGGGAGAATGTACAGCGTGCTCAGCAGATGCGCGCACAGGAAACTGGAAGTACACGGAGAGAACATTGCATTTATAGTAAACACGTTAAAACGTGTGAAATCTTGGCCTGACAATGAGTCAACCCAGTATCACTTGAAAGCTCACAGTATCACAAACGACACCCTTTTAGCTCCTACCGCAAAGCACACTGTGCGCTGTCGATCTTACGTGCTGTTTAATATTTAGTATTTACTGTTATATTCACATAGATCATCGCGATGTTGTTTATTATGTTGCTCTTTTCTTTCTTCTGCCTGTTTTCTCTTTTTCTTTCTCAACAGGTGATTGATATTTGTATTTTTTTGTCTGCTTATTTTGTTGGTTTTTGTTTTTTGCCCTTTATCTCCGTCCCTCTTCCCCGCTGTTTTTCTTTCCCCTCTTTCTTTTCCCCAGTCAAGTCTGTCCCGTATTTAACAAGTAAAAATAAAATAAACAATAAAAGGTGAATCAATTATCAATCATTATGGCAAGGCTGGGATGGTCCATTTGGTAAAGTAAATCTGTTGGGCATCTTTCTTCGCCTTTAGACAAGAATTCTGATGGCGAAAGAGCCAAACGGGACAGGCAAAAAAAGAAAGCTCACAGTATCACCAAATACTTTGATAAAGTAGAATAAACGAAACAGATTATAATCACTCGCAAAAACAAAAACACATAAGGCACATGAAATTATAAACCTATTGAAATATTTAATTTTTGAACATCTTCAGTTTCACTGTAGCCTTTTTTGTCCAGTAGCTGTTTTAAAGAATGAATCGAACGCTCAAGGTTTCGAGGTCAACACTAAACAGAGGGCTAAAACTGGATGGATATCCTTTATATGAGCTTCAGGGAAATAAGGGAGTGTTTTGTACAATATAAGCATTTAAAAAGGGAAGTATAATACTGAGTCTTGGTCTAAAACAGGGATGTCAAGCTCATTTTATACTCTTACCTTACATGGATGAGTCAAACTAATTTCAGTCAGTGGCAAGAGTGCAACTATACGTGCAATCAATAAGATCTTTTAACATAAGACAAAGAGCAGCAGGTTCAACATTTCTCAGTTTTTCCTGTAGCAAAAGAAAGAAAGCGAATGACTCTGAGCTTAACCTGCAATTAGTCATGTGCAAAAATAATACATTGAAAATGTAGTTACCTTGGTGTACTGTTAGTGGACACATGGGAGGTTTTCATGAGAAAGAAAGTAAAACTAAAACCTGTGAAGACAAGTATAGACTAAAGAAAATGTATGGCCTCAGGAAAACCCCAACCTAGCCAAGCAGGCTGGGTTGGGGTTTTCCTGGCCCCCAGGCCTCATGTTTGACAGCACTAGTCTAGAAGATGTTAAAATAGCCTGTCCCAACAGCTTCATGACAGCCCATGGAGAAATCTAGCCATTTCTAGGTTAAACCTAGTATTGGAGAACTCCCAGCAGCTTTCTTAGGAACGTCGATATGGTGTCTGGTTCCTGCACGAAGCCGTTCTGAGCTCTGTGAACTTCAACCTACTTTTTGTAGGTTGTACTTGTTAGGTTCAAGCTAATGGAGTACTGCTGCCTCCTAGTGGAGAAAGTAAGCTACTACAGTATACCAGCGCCCTCTGCATCAGGATCAAACACCCAGTATCAGTGAGTGCTAGTCTCAAGTTTAATAGGACAGTGCAGGAATTAAATCTATGACAAGGCAAGATTTTAAAAATAAAACCTTGATCTTTTCTTTAAAAATAGTCAGTGATAAAATAAAAATCCCCACGTCCCTCAGTAGGTTCTGGAACCATCAGACCTGAACACGTGTAAACTAGGGGTGTCAAATTATCGCGTTAATTGCGATTAATTAATTACAATGCTATTTAGCGCGTTATGTTTTTTAATCTCGTTAATCTAATTTTTAATCTCTTGACGTCATTGATTTTGTATGAGAGTTGCTATGTTATAAAATCCGTTTTTATGTGCTGGGCTCCTTGTGCTTGACTTGTTGGGGGTGGAGTCACGTCGTGAGGTCAAGGTAAGAAGTGGTGATTAGCTTACAGTGTGGATATGGAGGCGCATCTGAGAGTTGTTGGCCCAATGAACGGGAAATTTGTATTTCATAAACGCCCCGACGGCACCATTGACAAAGGTAAAGTGGTCTGCCTAGAGTGTAAGAAGGAGTTTGCTTACCACCGAAGCAGCTCAAGTTTGGCCTATCACCTCAACGCAAAGCACCCAGCCGCGAGTGCAGCAACAGCTAGCAGTGAAGACATTAGCAATATAGCAAGCCAGAGCAAAGCTTTTCGCCAAACAAAACTAGAGAATACCCCTCGTATGAGCAAGTCTGCGACCGACAGGCTGACTAATGTTATTGCCAAGTGGATAGCGATGAACTGTAGGCCGATAAATATAGTAGAGGACGAAGGATTGACAGAGGTGTTGCAAATTGCGTCCAATGACCCGTCATACAAGCCGCCGTGCAGGACTACAGTAACGACCAAAATCAGCAAAATGTACGACGGCGAAAAGAAAAACAAACTTGAGATTTTGGCGGAGGATTCTCCCAACTGTGTTGCTATAACCGGAGATCACTGGACCTCAGCTGGCAACCACAGCTATTTTGGGGTGACTGGACACTTTATTGATAGTGAGTGGAACCTCAACTCATTTGCACTGACCGTCATGAGAACAGAAACCAGGCACTTTGCTGATAAATGCGCCGAACAGTTCCTCAAGGTAGCAAATGACTGGGGTATTGAAAACAAGATATCCACCATTGGCACAGACAGCGCAGCAAACATGCTGGCTGCTATGAGAGCACTTCCATATGAGCACATCGCCTGCAATGCTCACATTCTCCAGAGGACCATCACGGTATGTCTCGATAGCAGTGGTTTTGTCGGTGTACTGGCAAAGTGCCGCAAGATTGTTGGTCATTTTAAACAAAGCCCTGCGAGTACCACAGAACTTAACCAACAACAAGTAGCACTCGGAAAGAAGAGCGATCAACTTATACAGGATGTACCCACCAGGTGGAACTCGACTCTCGCAATGGTCTCACGCCTCCTATGTAACCGAGAGGCTGTCCAGGCTACGTTGGACCAACAGAACCACAGGTTGGTCTTGCCAACCGAAGCTGAGTGGGCGAAACTGCAGAGGCTGGAGCTCCTGCTTGAACCATGCAAGTAAGTTCAAATAAACACCTTCCCATTTTAATTATATAAACTACTGTTACATGTGTAAAATCAAAATTAATGAACATAACAAGGAACTTTTAAGGACAATTAAATTGGAAATCAGTTACACTTTGATTTAAATGAATCCAGCTAGGTTTATTTAGCAAACCTCTCCACCTCTGCAGGTATGTGACAGAGCTGCTGGGTGGTGAGGCCTACGTCTCTTGCTCTGTAGTGCTGCCTGCTTTTCGCCATCTGTACCGTGTCATGGACATTACTGATGATGATCCTGCCTACGTGGTGAAGTTCAAGAATGCCTTCCAGAAGGATCTGGCAGCACGACGAGCTAATGGCAACGAGATATGGTTCGAGGTGGCCACAGCATTGGATCTACGGTTTAAGGATTTGAAATGTCTTCCAAGAGAAAAGAGGGAACAGGTAGGACAATAAGGTTAAGCTGGACTAATGAGTCCAATTCATTATCAAATCAAACTTTTATTTATTATATGGAACACAAAGTTCTTTACAAGATTAAATAAAATTAAAAAAAAAAGCACTTAGTTTTAATCACAATCATTCATTCATTCATTCATTCAGGTGTGGACCATTCTGGAGAATATGCTCCAGGCAGCAGAGCCCAGAAGAGCAGATAGTCTCCAGCCCTCCACAGAGGATGATGGACCAGCTCAGAAGAAGAGGAGGAGCGAACTCCTTCTGGGGTCTGACTCTGACTCAGAAGATGGAATTGAGTCTGGAGAGCTGCAGCGCTACAGAGCAGAACCCAGCATCAGTATTGATGACTGTCCCCTGCAGTGGGGGTATGCTCACTCAGGAGTCTATGAAAAGCTGTCAGTCCTAGCACAAAAGTACCTGGCCTCCCCAGCTACCTCTGTACCCTGTGAGAGACTCTTTAGCCTTGCAGGCCACATAGTGCAAAAGAAAAGGGCAGCCTTGCTTCCAGAAAATGTTACCAGGCTGGTGTGTCTTAGCGACTGGCTGAGGAAGAAGAAATGAGACACATGTGGTCAGCATAGCTGCTGTGTCATTTGTAGCCTACTAGAATAGATTGCTTGATGTTCAGCACTTTTTTTTGTGATGGAAGAATACTTTGATGTGCTAACTTGCAGCACTGCAATGTCAGTTTTATTTTTCATTATCTGAAGCAGAGGAATTTCAGTGCTGTATTGCTCAGAAAAGAGCAACTCTGATGTGCTAACTTGCAGCACTTAATTTATTTGATTTTATTTGTATTTATTTTTCCACTTATTTTACAAAAGAATACAACAGTATGTAAATGGTTGCATCTGTTTAACGTTTGTTAAACAATAAATGACTTTATAAAGTCACTTTCTTTGTTATATCAGTCTTTTGGTCTGCCACAATAAGTTGAGGGCTTTCCTCAGCTATTTTTAGGTGAGATTAAAAAAGAGATTAATTAGATCAATTAATTAAAAATCATAATTAATTAATCTATTTTTTTTTAATCTCTTGACAGCACTAGTGTAAACATCAACCCTCAGACATCCATGTCCCAAAATCATCATGAAGTACGGAGCTTTAAAATGTATTACCACCAAGTATTCATTGACCTTGTTTCTGCAAGCCAAAGACTTAAACAAGGTCCAAACACAAGTGCCAAGTCAAGGTTTGCTGTAACACAACATCCTTTATTAAATCCTCATTTGCAAAGGTTACAACACGTTTCCTCCAAAGCCAGCGTCAGCCTGGAGAACCGTCTCCTCTCAGGAATCACTGATCCACTCCTGAAAGGAAAAGAACAGATTTCAGACACAGAATGACTGCAGCACCGTCACTAAGTGAAGTCAGTGACATCAATTGTGTTGAATATGTCAGCTGCTTAGCTCGACTCTACAGTTTGTCACTACACTCAACTACTGCCCCAATGGGCTAGGCGTCGTTATAGCAACGACATCATGATCGTTTACCCTCACCCCAAACCAGTCACAGGAGACGACTGCCACCCCCTGAGCCTGGTTCTGCTGGAGCTTCTTTTACATTAAAAGCACCTTTACTGTGAACTGGCCTTATAGAAATACATTTTTATTGAATCAAAGTGACTGAGCGACACCTTCCTGAAAGTGAAGCCTCAACATGTCACTAATCCTGGAATTTTGCTTTTTCATATACCCCTCAGGAAGTGTTCCCAACAGGTTCTTCTAAGCTGGTTGCTTGAGAAGCCCACTGGGATGGCTTGCTTTTTGGTCATGTCCACAGCTAAACAGGAACACAGAATCCTGACAGCCTTGGTTCATGACCACTTTGACACACAAACACTACTTACAGCGATCAGCTGCAGTCCTTTCCATGCAGGCAGGACAGCCTTCAGATTCTGAAACACATGGGTTTACAATACAACTTTATTTATATAGCACATTTAAAAACCCGAAGGCACACCAAAGTGCTTCACAGTAATATGGAGAGTTTATTAAATTATTGGAGCGTGTCCTGTCATGTTCTAATGAAGACCGTCTTTAGACCCAGGCCTGCTTGCTGCAGGCTTCAGTTAACTGTCAAGTCTAAAGTTAATTGTTCACCTGCACATTTCATTTTCACTGCTGTCACTTTGCATGCGAGCAGCTGGCTTTTCCTCATACTGGAGAAGTTTTAATGTTGATTACGGTAACAAGTGCTGCTGTTTTTGATGCTCGGAAAGAATTCCTCCATGCCACCTGAGCTCATCGTCGCGGTAACTGCTCTGCCTCTTTGCTCCAGATCTCTCCCTCTTTTTAAAATTTCCAAATGTTGCTGAAAACCTCATGTTGTGAGTTTTATAGAGTTCAGGGATTTTCAGAGATCATTCATTTAAAAAAATATTAAATTTAAAAAAAGAAACTCTGTTAAAGCAGGCTCGTGGTATGCACAGAACCTCACGGTACTCACACTATACCGATTACTCCTATCCATGTTTATCTGTGTGGTCCACCCTAACCAGTGATATGAAAACAGTCCACTGATAAGACTTGTAAACAATGACAGAATAGAAAATCTATGGAGCAGTTGGTAATATTTGACAGACACTTGTTCTGCATCAGTATCTCACAACGTTCATGGCAGTGAACATGTGGGTAAAGCGAAACAGATTTACTTTGTGAGGCATTTCCAACGACACGGCCCTACAGAGAAAGGTCTGTCGGGATAGACCTCAGCATACTACGGAGCATAAATGATATGCACGACTACATCAAGCACCAGTCAATTTCTTACTTGAACTTGATTTATTTCAGCGTCTTCAGTTGGACAGTCTGCTGCTTCCTCCTAACAATAGAGGGTTTGTCACTTGCACCTCGTGGGAAACATGTTGACACTTACAGGGGAATGAGGTGTGGCAGCAACATTTTGGCACAACCTGCTGATACAAAATTATTTTAGTTACACAAGATAAACAGCGTTAGAAACAAGAGAATCTGCATATGCACTTGTTCTTACTCTGTGCAAAAACACATTTCCACAGACATTAGTAAGGAAGGACCAAGGCTCCAGCCCCTTTTGTCCTTTGGGCCAATCCTCACCTTCATTACTGCAGTTGAAACCTTGGATCAGGACATGATCAGTTGTGGCAGCAGAAACCTGGAAAAAGGTAAACAGTGAGCTCAGCAGTTGATGCAGGGTTACTGGGACAAACACCATGGCTGATTACAAAAGCAATTCATTTTCAGATCAGCAACAAAAATTAAGTTGCAGGAAAAAAACAAAAACAGCTTTATTTGATGAGTACGGATCCACGAGTAATGCAGTGTGTACCAACATGTTTACCAGGACTCCAAACACAAGCAGTCGGGAGACCAACGATGCCATTTGTTGAGTTCATCTTGCACTGACTTTTGAACAAACCAGCTAACGAAGCAGCTGGCTGCAGATACCACACAGTGCTGCCATTGTGGCTCCAATTCACTTCTCCTTGAGATTAACATTCATTCTAACAGATCTTGTTTTTCCTTTTGCACATCTTGATTCACTGATTTAATCATGTGTCAGTCTGGTTTTCACTGTGGTGGACATTTACATCGTGGGAGTGATATGGATGCAGAAACGCGACGTACCGTTTACTGCTGCCTCAGTGCAGAAAGTCAGGTCAAGAGGAAAACCTGCCAGAAGGAGGTAGGATGGAGGTCAGCGGGACTTCAACAACACTCAGTTTGTGGTTACAGTGCAGCAGGTGTTCAGAGAGGCAGCTGTCACTCACACTTCAGAGCAGTTGAACATATTAAGCCAATCATCATTACTTGGTCTACAGCACATTAGTCCTCAAGCACGACTTACCGAGTTGGACTGAAGCGTCGTCTGCGACACCTGCAGGGAAACGGTACAGTTTCTCGTTTTAACAAGTTTTCAAACTGAAATTTCAGGTCAGTTTACAGAACATGCGAGGTCACCAACAGATGTTAGTCCTCATTAGTAACACTGCTGCGGAAAGTCTGCAGCAGTGGGTTGCAAGAGAATATATTGCTCTTTGCACTGCATAAGCTTTATGGCCCACTTGACAGAACCAGAGCTCATACTGTGCTAATCAACAGTCATGCGTGAAAGTAGTGTGTCATATTCATTTTGGTGCTTCACCACTGCTAAAGCAGGTTTTTGTTTTTTTAAAACACAGGAAGAAATGGATATTTAGCTGAGGCACCACAGCCAAGCAGATTATGGTTGGACTCTAAAGCCCATTTCTGTTGTTGAAGTGAAAACATCCACTGTTTATCTTCTGCTTTGTTGCTTGGATTAACAAATCTTTAATAGTGCTTTAGCTGAGGCTGACCCATGAGCGTTGCAACCAGACAAAAATCAGCCATTACAGTACAGTTTTGTTGAAACAAACATTAAATACAACTGACCACATGCACCATCGCAGCAGCAAGAACTGTAGAGCCACTGCTCCCCATCACATCCTGCAAAACGAGAAGTTTGTGTTAAATGGGAGGAGATGCAAACTTGTATGTCGAGTGTGTCAGGGCTCATTGTCACCACTAAGCAACCAATGATGCAGAGGTGAAAGCAAAACCTGATGTTCTATAGCCACTGTAGCCCAGGGATTAGTCCACAGTGCAGGAAAACCCCAGCAGGTGATTGCACTGTGGCATTGTGGGCAGATACCATATAAAAATATGCATACGATTCAGTTCATAACACCCAAGCTGCATTCTTTCACACGGCAAGAGGTGCACTGCTCTTAATACTCTGGTTTCTTAATTAATAGCACCGTCTCCATGGTAATACAAGCTTAGATATATCAATAAGGCAGGCTTGCCTTGTTAACACTTGCTATGATAATAATGCATCGATGTACAGTAGTTTTTGACTACAGGTTACCAGAAACAGTCTTGTCTCTACATTTATACGTTGCACTTCTGGAAACTTCTAAAGGACGGCTTTCACACTCATTTTACGTCGTGGGCCACATGCAGCCCACGTTGGTCTTCACAGGCCTTTTAGAGGACTTAATACAGACATTCAATTATTTCCAAGACCCTGACTGCGCGTCGTTGGAAGCTGATGACGTTTGAGCCTGCCGAATTTTGATTGGTTGACAAGTGAGCCGGAACAGAGCACGGAGCGATAGCAGAGCTCAGAGTACGAAAGAACCACGAAAAAACCCAGAGCGCAAAATATAAAGCAGGAAAAGCACAGACAGCGGCTGCAGCGACGCTTTTCATCATTTTAACTCTTTGTTTCACCTCAGCTTTTCTATTACAGCTTCGCTCTGTCGCGGCTGGCTCACAGACACGCTGTAACACATCCGGCACACTGCCTCCCTCCGACAACAGCGCGCACTGCAGGCTGACGGACAGGCCTCGGAGTGGAGCGGGCAGCAGAAGTGCCCTCTCTGCTCGGCCAGATATTCCTCGGGCACCCCACACTAACATACACGCCGGCCACGGCGCCTTCCACGTGCGTAGGTCGGGTCGTACTCCCCGCAGAAAGCTAACCAGGCCCTCCGGGAGTCCCGAAGTTAACACCCTGTGTTAACACCGGGTTCGAGCAAATCACAGAGTAAGGACTGTCCTGACTTTGTGATTCTGTGCGGTGAAACGCGATTCTAACCAGAGGAAAACCAGTCGACGGTTTATTTTTTTGTCGTTTTTAAAAATAAATTGGCGCATTGTTGGAAGCTTGTATACTAAAAAACGCGTACAGTTTTAGCGCCAAGCTAGATGTTAGCTATGTTCACAGAGGTTTAAGAGCATCGCATTTAAGTTTTAAATAATAAAACGTATGCAACCACATATCTATATACACACAGAGGACATAACTGACCAACACGCTCAGTTCGGCTTACCTCTCGTCCTCGCATGACGGACCGCAGAGAAAGGAACTCGAGACCCGGCGCAAAGCCCTTTATAGGAAGTGTTACGTCACTCGAAACCGGTTTTCGACACCTACTCACGCGACGCTGCAGATCCGATGCTAAGCAAATACAGTTCCAGCGTCGCTGATAGCAAGAGCCCATACTATTAATGTACAAAGCAGCTGTGTTTATCGCGAGTGTTCTTGTTTGTATAAATTGGTGTCACAATAGCAAATAGCCTTCCTGCAAAGTTTCTAGTGTTTGTGTCTCCACAGGATGCTCCTTTGTGTCTGCCATCACTCACTGCGTTCTACATACGTCACGCGTCTGCTCAGCCTCATTCATTTGAGGGCTTGGCAACAAAATATGCAAGACACGTGACAAGTGCTTTTAGCACAGAGACGTCCACTTTCGGATGAAACAGCAACAGTACTAAATGCAAATTTAAATACTGATCGCATTATGCAACCATCTGATACCAATGTGGTATCAGCATTATCAATCTTTGGATTGATCCGGTGTTCTGGTAATCCATCCTACCCGTTGTTTCTGCGCATGCGCACAACACGAAATTCAGTGGCAAATTGTCCTACCTTTATGAATATTAGCTAGAAAAATACTCTGACGGGTAAAATTAAGTGCCAAACCATGCTACCTTTGTGAATGTTACCTACAAGCATACTTTAACGGGTCTGTTTAACCTTTTGTGTTGACACACGAACGATTTCTAAACAAAACAGGAACTACATTAAAATTCATCGCAGAAAATTAACCAAACACAGCTGAACAATGAAGAAATAAGATTCTAAAATCCAATCAAGTCACAACAAACTATTCAGATCAAAGACTGCACCCAAGTACAAGCTGAGAGAAATGCTGAGCCTCCAAACTCCAGAAACTCACTGTAGTTTTCTTTTTACAAAAAAAAAGTCAAAGAGGGCAAAGTGAAAGACTTGGGAATAATTCAGTTTCATTAAAAAAACAAACAAGGTTTTTCCAAAAGTTGTTTATTTTTTGTGGCACTAAGTCCTCTGACTTCATTAGATACCCCACAGACTCATGAGAACTATTCTGTTGGTGCAACAAAGCCATCTTCGGCCCAAAATGAACATGGCATCCTCAAAGTTACTTTGTGAAAACAGCAGAAGTGAAAGCATCAACCCCCCCTCCTACAAAAACACCATTCAAAGACAGCCAGCTCTTGGATGTGAATGCACATTTAAAACTCAGACATTTGACACAATTAAGGAAATAGTTTCCACTTTAATTCAAATTTCACCTAGAACATTTCACTGTAAGCAAACGGCAAACAAAGTGATGCTTAAAACTTCTGAATTCCCACGATTCGAGCAGGCAAATGTTTAAAAGAAAAGCACATTTAAAAACTGCTTTCAACAAATGTAAAATTTTGACAGTTTGTCCCTTTGGAGAAAAAAAAATAAATAAAAAAAATGACAACGGAAAAAACCCGTCTTGGACACAGAAGTCTAGAAACAGCAGGGTTTGTTAATGCATAAGAACTCCCTCCAGGATTAAAAGGGCTCTGAACGAGCGGGTCGATGCACAACCGAGCAGTGACCCACACAATATTGTTTAGACCGCTACTGGGTGCCACCTAAAGTGTCATCACTTTCAGCTAAATTAACAATCATTTCTCAGCACATCAACACTACACTGTTCGTCCAACTTCAGCGCCTCTGTGTGCTCAGTCCACAGTCCTTTACTCCATAGAGTCGGGGTCTGCCTGGGCCATGTAGGCATCCAGTTCTGCGTCCAAATGTCCCTTAGTCTTTGACATGTAGGCATCCAGCTGGTTGTCCAGCTGCTCGCGAGTAACAGCCGGTCTACCGACACCTCGGCCACGTCCACGTCGCCCAGCAAAACCGCCACGTCCACGCAGCCCCCCGCGACCTGTCAAGCAACACAGAGCAGAAATCTTCAGGAGTTTGTTCAACTGAAGAGCAAATGTTTTGTTGGCTCTGAATTTAAAGTCCCCCTCACAAAGTCTTCAATAATCTTATCTTAGAGCCCTCAAAGAACCGCATCACCCCAACAGAGCACCTCGCTCCCAATCTGCTGCTTCACTTGTAGCTCATCAGATAATTGAAGTTTAAATGGGAGGCAGAGCCTTCAGCTTCTGTGGAAGAGCTCCCAGTCTGGATCCAGGAGACAGACACCCTCTGTCCTTTTTAAGATTAGGCTCAAACCTTTCCTTTTTAATAAAGCATATAGTTAAGGCTGGATCAGGTGACCCTGAATCCTTCCTTAGTTACTCTACAATAGGCCTAGGCTGCCAGGAGCTTCCCATGATGCACTTTATGCACCTTTATCCAGCTACAGCATTTACCCCACTCTACATTTAGTCATTAGTTATCACTTTTTGTTGTCCTGTGTCAGCGTCTCTACCGTAACATGAAGCACTTTGAGGCGAGCGCTGCTGTGACTTGCACTGTATGAATAAAACAGTTTTGAATAGATATTAAAAAATGACAGTTCACTGGTGCTACACAAATAAGCTGAATTAAATAACAATAAGCCCCTGACCTCTGGGCATTCCTCGAGCTGCTCCTCGGGACAGAGCTCCTCCTCTTCCAACACCTGCACCACGCTGGCGGCCTCCTCTACGCATTGCCATACGACCGGCAGAACCACGGCCTCGCATGGGCCCACCTGTAGAACCTCGCTTCCCTGTGTAATGCAAAGCCAACACTCAGTAGGAGCACGAAGCAAGACTTAAAAACGAAGCGACAGTCAAACCAACGTTTCTGAAAGCATTTCACTAGTCCCACATGGCATTAAGGTTGGCGGCCCGTCTCCTGCAGACATCCCAGGTACCAGTTGCCTAGGTAATTCTCTAATGCATTCGATGCTAGGCTACATGTCAATCAATGGCACCCTGCGCACTCATTGGTAGTCGCTTGCATGGACGTTGAGATGAGAGATAAGATCCTGGGTCCCACCTGCCAAATGTGTTTCACCATCTACAGTCTCCTGCAAATCACTTCCAGTATGTACACAGCTTAAAGGATGCCATTAGAATCCAGGCAGACACTGAAGTTTGTTGATACATACCTCTCAGGGACAGAGCTCCCCTCATTATGCCTCCTCTGCCTCGTCCCCGAAGACCTCCTCTGTTCATCCCGCGCATTCCTCCTCTGCCTCCAGGAGGTCCTCCACGCATCAGAGCCCCAACAGGCCGACCCAGCCGGGCTTGGATGTTGCTCTTCCCCAGTCGCTGCTTTAGGCTCTGACACATGTTAATTACAAATGCTACATTACAAAAGCAATTACGACAAAATTAAAATCAGTAAGCTGAATCCTCAGGAAATATCATCTTGCACATGGCAGTAACAGGAGCCTCGTAATGACCTGCGGCTCAGACTCACAGCAAGTCTTTACTGAACGAGGCCAGCGTGACCTACAGGTGCTGGGCAGGCTGGATTTCACGTGCTGCCACAGAGCTGCGATGAAGGCTGCAATCATGCTGCTCTGTGTGCATGCACACGTTTCACCCAGGACTCTCACACTCTGCACAAACGCTGCAGTCGACTCCAATCACAAACGTTAACAAATAAGAAATCAAATCTAAAATGCTGTCGGTACCTTAGCTGGATTCTTCCTTTGATTTTAATTTTGAAAGAGCCAGGAACTTGTTATTATAGACTACATCATTTTAAAAGGTCTTATACTTGTACAGGAGTTGTTCCAAAATCAAAGGGCTTTGAACATTTCTGTCAAAAAGGACATTTTAACTTGGACTCTGCAGTCAGTTTAAGGTTGCCATGAAAACTGAAACAAGCCCAGGGGATGATCGTCTTCCGACCCATTTTTCAATCCCCGTTATTTGGAAAGAACATTTGGAAATCAGAGCAGCGTGTGGAGAATTAAGTCACCCGAAACGTAAAAGAAATGCCTAATTGTCAAACACTGATCAGAGCTGTGAGCAGCAGAAGCTTTTCACATTTCAAACTGGGCTGTGGCAGTCCAAGGTTTGGGGAATGGCTGGAATAATAAACCGTTTTGGCACGATCGCTTTTACGTCATTGTTAATATAAAAATGGAAAAATCCAGGTGTTTTCCTATCAAACCTGATACCATCCCTCAGCATCACTGCTGACACTGTGGTTTGATGTCTGCAGGCTCCAGGTAATCTTTTTTTTTTTTAAATTTCACATCACACTTTGTCCACAGACTGACCAGGTCAGAGACCAGCTGGAGGACTGGATGGATCCAAAATATTCAAGATCACAGATTCTGACTGGACCATAGATGCAGTTCAGCTTCGGATGTGCTCTTTATTTACCCACTGCTGTGGTGAACAGCAGCATCAGAGAACCACGGGTGACTGATTTCCTTCTCTACTCACACACTCAGGCCACGTCCACATGGACACAGGTGTTTTTGTAAACTGAGATTTTCCGTTTAAATAAAAAAATCCCGTCAACATTTATATGCAAAAAACAAATTGAATAGCTTTCAAAAACGACCCAAAGCAACAGGTGGCGATATAATCAGGGCTGCACATAAGTGGGCCGCAGGTACGCATGCGCTGTCAAAATGAAAGACGCGCACCAGATAAGAAATTACAACGCGCGTTTGCGTCCATATAAAAGGCAGTGTTTTTGTCCACTAGAGTGGGAATTTCACGGCACATTCCGCACCACATCTCTGTGCGTTCATCATTTGTTTGAAGCCAGCTCACCTCCTGCAACCACTTACGAGAATACGTGCTTCTTTTGTAGTTCGGACTCCTTCTGCTATTCTTTGGAGGTGGAGGAACACCACAGTAATTGCTTAAAGGAGCTTCTTCGACATCTTTAAGAGTTCTAAACAAATGTCTGTCCTCCTCCAGAAAATCTTATGTACGCAAACGCGCGTTGCAACTTCTTATCTGGTGCGCATCTTTTATTTTGACAGCGCATGCGCACCTGCAGACCACTTATGTGCAGCCCTGTCTATAATCCTAACTGTGTAGAAATGTTAGCCAATCAGAAGTCGAGCAGCCTGGGAGGGAAAGCGTAAACAAAGATGTCTTTCTAAACTGTATTTGTATATGAAAGCATGTAAAAGCTGCAGATTAACAGCAACAATATTTTGTCAATATTGTAGAAATTCATCGCATGGAAACAATAACGTGTGATGCAAAAAAAAAGGTGCACACCCTTGGCGTTGAGTCCACACATAAAGTTTTTAAAAATCTGTTTTCAGTGATGCAAAACGCCGTGCACGTGTGGATGAAAGGCCCAACGCACAGAAGAAGCTGCGTTCTCAAAAACACTCGTGTACGTGTGGACGTAGCCTTAATTCGGGTTAAACATATTCAGATGGAACCAACAGTGCCACGGACACCAATTTCACCCGAGCGTCGCGCTCACCTGCTTGTGATTCAGAGCGGCTTGCACCGAAGGCCGGTTCTCCATCTGCTGGGCCAGCCGACGATTGCGGGCGCTAGCCAAATGCTGCTGTTGCATGGTGGCTCGAATGCTTACCGCAGTGGGTTGCTTGTTCTTCAGCATGTTAGTGAAGCTTTAGAGGTGGGAGGGAAAAAGAAGGAGGAAGTAAAAGAAGGGGACAGGGGATATACAGAGGAGGAGGAAGCAGGGTTCCACATCATGTCATTTCTCATATGGACGATCGTGGCAGCTCTTTAGTCATGTTAGACTTTGTTCCACTTGTTGGCACTTATTTTCTCTCTCAATCATATGATATTCCAGAGTTACTTACACTTGACTTTAGCCTGTGTTGTAAAATTAACACAAGGAGAAAAAACAGTTGAAAGCAGACTTCAGGACAGAAGGAGAGAGAAAGTTTCAGAAGAAGAGCCACAATTGCCACTTACGAGCCTCCAGCTGACACTGCAGGGATGTCATCATGTCGCAGCAGCAGAGGCCAGGGCATGAGGTGTGCTTTGGCACCCAGCCACTTACAGGATGGACCGTGACTTTATTTAAACCACCAAGTGGTCAGGAACTAGGGAACTGGGGGGAAGGGGTAGTCCCTTGTCACGTCCAAGCTAGGACTGAGTACTCTGAGCAGGGAAAGGAGAAAGAAGAAGAAGAAAGATGATAGAACACGAGGAGATAAAAAGCTTCACTTTTACTGGTCTGAGAGAGAAAAAGATGAGAGGCAGAAAAGACGAGATGCCCCATCTCACTGACTTAGCTTTAGCCCTCCTGTCCCATTTAATGGTGTATACATGACGTATACAGTGCTGTTTAAACAGGGAGCCAGCGTGCCGAGGCATTTACAGGATGGTGGTCTGGTTCTGCGTATGCTTTACCAACCACGACCGCTACAGTCACCCCTCGTCTACATGTGCGTGCTGCTCACACAAAACATTTGGCCTGGGCAAGCCCCTCCTGCCCCACACTTCATTTACATGTAACACAAACAAGGACAGGGCCAAGAGAGTTGAATGAGCAGCGCACACACGGGAACAGCCAGAGCTGCATCCATATCAGGTTTGGTCCCAACAGTAGGTTCCGCAGAGAGTATCAGAACCTGCACAAGCCAAGGCTGGCAGCAGGTGACTAATTTCTGACAGGGTGCGTAGCCTCTCACCGCTCATTTAGGGACACTTTGGTGGTGCTTTTCAGGACAACTTTTTGGGAGGCAGCCGCACTCATTTTGAAAGACTTTGATTGTAGAGTCCTGGAAACAGAAAAGAGAATGTGTTTCACCTCCCTCTCTTTTACACATAATGTACGCACTACTACTAGAAGTTAAATTACCACTTTTAAGTCACTGTTGCAAGGAATTTGCTGTAATTAACATCAGCTGTTACACACGTGTTTAACAGAGAGGACTACACACAGTGTCACACAAATCCTCCCTGTAGGAGTAACCCACGACCCCCTCCCACCCAAGCTACACTTCAGACCACCGCCAGTTTGGTTGACTTAGCAAAGTTTTCAACTTCTTTAAACTCTTTTCTGTGTCACCAGCAACAAAAGGGATCGATTCTTTAAGAGAACGCTTTAATTTTAACCCAATTGTCGATCACGTCCGGTGGAAAAATTAAATGTTTAGCGAGTGTCCATCCGGTTATAACAAACTGCAGAGACAAGAACACGGAGTAACGATTCCGCCTCGTCTTCGCTAGCATGTCGTTTATCGACGAACAACAACTTCGTCTCATACTTACAGCGGATTCTGCGTTGGTAGAGAAATGCCTCAAAGCTAGCTAAGGTTAGCTTTAGCAGCACGGCGGCTTCGTATAGGTGTCCGTGTATCCTGTTTAAATACAACTGACCATATACAGCTCCCCACGCACGCGCGGTTTGAAACAGCGCTTAGGTAAGCGACCCTATATCAAACTCTCCCAGGAATATTGTAATAACGCGGAAATCGAGACTCCTTCGCGATCCGAAAGCCTAAAATGGTGCTCCTGGCTACTGATGGGAAGAAAATGGAGAGGTTCTTGTGACGCTGACGTCACGAGGGCACGACTTCCTGTCCGCTCGCGCTGGTTCAGTAAAATGGCAGCTACAGCTTTAGTCGAAGGTTCTTCTGGTAACGATGCTGTTGCCGAGGGTTTGCTCGACCTCCTGAGACCAGCGATACAGCAGCTCGACCTGCATGTGAACTCGGTCAGGTAACTCGCGTCCTCGTTAGATTAGACCGCGCCAGCTTGTTGACAGTCAGCTGACTTTCCCCGTCAGACTGATTGTTTTGTTGTTCAGTTGTCTCTGGACTCACGTGACTCACGTTTCTTTACAGAAAAAGCCAAGTGGAATTAAGAGAACATATAGACGGTCTGGCCACAGGTAAGGTCCTGCTTCAAATATAGCATCAGCTATAAAAGATTCATAAATAACGTGCTGTGTGCGGTTTTTCAGAGTTATGCAGGATAAACGAACATCAGAAGGTGGCTCTGGACCTGGACCCATATGTAAAGAAGTTGCTGAATGCGAGGCGTAGAGTTGTGCTAGTAAACAACATCCTGCAGAACGCTCAGGTCAGTGACCAGTCTGTAGCTGAGCTTCTGTATCACGCTCTGCCCGTCAGCATGCCTACGATCAGCCTTCGTCACATCAGACATTAGGCAGGAAATTAGTATAATGTAATATTGGGCCCCTGTAAGGGAGGTATACTACAAATACTGTATGACGAGACTTGTAATTCCGATTTCCATGGCGACCACAGATATACTAACTATTCAAGTTACCTGAAAATGGTGTGAAAACGATATAGAAACATTACACAACCTGAGCTTTCTTTGTCCAGGAACGTCTGAGGCGGCTCAACCACAACGTGGCCAAAGAGACGGCGCGGAGGAAGACGATACTGGAGACATCGGGCGTCTTCGCTTCCCGCTCACCTAGTAAACCATGAACCTCACCTTGAACCTCCTGCTCCACACAGTAAATACTGTGAGCTATTTTGATCAGCAGGAACGGTTGATTGTGATTATAGGAAGCTAAAAACCAGGAGGGGCCGGTCTTCCTTTGACATTTGCTTGTCTTTTTGTTTAATACCTCGCTGATGTTCTGCTTTTGTCACAGTGAAAAAGCTGCTGTCTGCTTACCATTTGGCAACTTCAGAGTACGGGCTTGCACAGTGGAGATATTTATGTAATAATTCTAATGCACTCAATAAATAGATACACTATGTGGACAAAACTATAGGAGCCACAGCTCTTAATCTTTTGATGTTTTTATTGCCACAGGTGTGTGAAATCAATCACTGGCTTTGCAACCTGCCTCACAAACATTTGTGAAAGAATGGGTCATTCACTGTAAGGCAGTGTGGAAGTGTACAAGATGCCACTGTCGGTGAATCTTTACTCCACGATGATACACAATCAACTGGAAGTGGTATTCACTGGTGTCAAAAGTGGAAGTGTTGGAAACCCCAGTAACTCAGCAGCCCAGTGGCAGACCACAGAGTTAGGGCCTTATATATTTGGACACTGACACAAGTTGCTGTTGTTTTCTTTCTTTTTTTCTTTTACCCGTTTACTGAAACATATTCCAATTATATAATGGACACTGACATAATGTGCAGCTTTCATTTGAGACGATCTTCATCCAAATTGGATGAAGGGTTTAGGACACAGGTGTCGAACTCCAGGCCTCGAGGGCCGGTGTCCTGCAGGTTTTAGATGTGTCCTTGAACCAACACAGCTGATTGAAATGGCTAAATGACCTCCTCAACATGTCTTGAAGTTCTCCAGAGACTGGTAATGAAATAATCATTTGATTCAGGTGTGTTGACCCAGGGTGAGATCTAAAACTTGCAGGACACCGGCCCTCGAGGCCTGGAGTTCGACACCCCTGGTTTAGGAGTTTCAGCTCCTTAACATGTGCCACCTGCTTTTTAAACGAACCAAAAGTAATTGGACAAATGTGGGTGATTCCTTCGTTATGTCATTATCAATTAAGCAGATAAAAGGCCTGGAGTTGATTTGAGGTGTGGTGTTTGCATTTGGAAGACAACATGTGGTCAAAGGAGCTCTCCATGCAGGTGAAACAGGCCGTACTTAAACTGGAAACAGAAAAAACTCATCTGAGAAATTGCTGCAATATTAGGAGTGGCAAAATCTTCAGATTGTACATCCTGAGAAAGAAAGAAAGCACTGGTGAACTCAGCAACACAAAAAGACCTGGACGTCCACAGAAGACAGCAGTGGTGGATGATCACAGAATCATTTCCACGGTGAAGAGAAACCCCATCACAACCAGGTGAACAACACTCTCCAGGAGAGGTAGCTGTATCGATGTCCAAGTCTAAATGCAGAGGGTTCACTGCAAGGTGCAGGCCGACCATAAGCCTCTAGAATAGAAAGGTTAGACTGGACTTTGATTAAACAAAAAGAACTGAAAAAGCCAGCACAGTTGTGGAAAAACATCCTTTGGACAGATGAAACCAAGATCAACCAGAACGATGGCAAGAAAACAGTATGACGAAGGTGTGGAACGGCTCGTGATCAGAAACATATCACATCATCTGTAAAACACAGTGATGGCTCGGGTGTGCATGGCTGCCAGTGGCACTGGGACACTGGTGTCTATTAACGATGTGACACAGGACAGAGGCAGCAGCGTGAACTCTGAGGTGTTCAGAGACAGCCTGTCTCCTCACATCCAGCTAAATGCAGTCAAACTGAATGTTCCATAGTTCAGATGGACAATGACCCAAAACAACCCAGTTTATCAAAGAAAAACAGTGGGATATTCTTAAATGGCCAAGTCAGTCACCTGATCCTAGCCCAGCTGAGCATTTCACTTACTGAAGACTGAACCTGAGACAGAAAGGCCCACAAACAAACAGCAACTGAAAGCTGCTGCAGTGACGGCCTGGCAGCATTAAACAGAAGGAAACCATCATCTGGTGATGTGCACGAGTCCAGACTTCAGGCTGTCAGTGTCAGCAAAGAGCTTTCAACCAAGTATTACAAGTGAACATTTTACTTTCAGTTATTTAATTTGTCCTTTTGAGCCCCTGAAATGAAGGGATTGTGTTTTAAAAAAGATCCAGGTCGTTTCATTTTTCTGCAATCATTTTGTTCAACCCACTGAATTACAGCTGAAAGTCTGCACTTCAGCTGCATCCAAGTTAATTAAAATGCATTGTGGTGAATTACAGAGCCAAAATCAGCAAGTGTAATATGTAGGTGGCTCAGAACGTTTCTCCATGTAATGTACAGTAAATACTTCTATCCATGACGGCAATGTTAGAAATGTTGCTCCTGTAACAACATGCAAGAGAGAAGATGTGATGGACAGTTTCTTGGGTTGCTGCTGGAGGCACATGGAGGTCATTGGCTTCAGGACCTTCTATGCAACATGACTAATGTCCTTTAAAGGCTGTATTTTAATCCAAACATTTTCCTAAAATAAACCTGAACATGATGTAAATTATTAAGACTTTGTATTAGAAAAGCCCCAAATGTAAACTACTGGCTCTCTGTGCTGATGTGATCTGAGTTTGTTTGTCCTGCAGTTACACAAGCACAGTGTTTGTTCCCTTAATGTTGTGGCTGTTTGTCCTGGAGTAGTTTCAAAGCAGACGCGTATTGTTAAGTACTTGGAGGGCCTGTTTTGTTTAAACCAGAGTAGAAACGTACTTGTGGAAGGTAAACTCTCTGTACACGTTGAATTGTATGTTCAGCTATAGACACATTAAATACTTAAAGACACTTAAATGCAAATGTACCTGTAGAGCGTAGTGTCTTTAGTTGTCTGTATTTTTACCAAATCGTCACCGTATTGGGAGAAATGCGTGGTGTTCACAGATCTGACATTTTGGAAACAAAATGTTCTGTTTGGACTGTGAATGTTTCACTGAGTCCATTCTTCTGCAACAATCTCAGCACTTCTGGCTTGTTATTGGGAGACAGGATCTAAAATTTTCATCAGAAGGGTCACAGCTGATTTAAAACGATCATGGCATAGCCCCCTCCCCCCACGGACGTTACCGCAGTCTTCGTGTAAGGATTCTCCGAGTGCCATTTTCCCTGTTTTTGCTGCTAGAAGGCCAAAGTTGTGCTGTTGCACATGTAAATGACGTGTCAGTGAACTAACATGCGTTGTTGATGTATTCAGTGTGAGCTGGAGTCGTGCTCAAATACCGAGCCGTGCCGTTCCAGTTAGTGGTGGTGACTCGGGGCTAATCCTCAGCGGCGCCACTTTAGAAAAACAGTCTCGCGGGCCAATCTAGGCGAACCAGACAGTTCGTGGCTAGCGGTCCTGCTGTGAGAACCGCGGCGCGATTGGCCGAGAGGTGCGTGCCCTGTGACACCTGGCCGCCGATTGGCTGCGGCGTGTCGAGACACTGACGCGCACGTCGTCTCCCAGCTATTGTTATTGTGGCGTGCACGAGAGGAAGGGGCAAGATGCACGAGGAGACAGTGGGTCTGATAAAGGGATGAAACAACTGAGAAACATCAAGCTAGCGCAGTAGAGCCACTGAGAAACGCTGGCTTTCTCCACTACAGGAATTCACAGAGAAATCCCCCCGTGAACACAGCGAGACACTCAGATCTAACAAAAATCGCTATAAACACAAACGGCAGCTCTGGGCAGCAGACACAGCACGCAGAGCTGTCGGAGTGCAACACTTGAGGCAATTGTCGAATAGCTCAGCGATCGTTCTGTCCAAGTTCTTCTCTACTTTGGCTGATGTGTAAGTAGAAATAGTTTCTCTATCTTTGATTCTATTTTTCGTCATTGCTGTTACGAAAGCGTGAGGAAGAGTCAAGTTAGCTTGCTAAATTGTTGCTTTTAATCTGCAACAACTGCTCTTTCTACTGTCCCGTTTGGTACATACTGACCGGTGTTGTATCGTCCGTTTTCCGGTTCCAGCGTTCAAATATGTCCAATCTTATTGGTAAAGTTTAAGTGGAAAATGTAAATAACCTTCATATTTATATCTGTATTATATCAGCTGGGCATGTCGAGGCAGCAGGTTTCGGGATGTGCGGAATGTCACTGACTGGAATGAATGGCCTGGAAACTGTTCAGGTTTTGTTAAGCACATAGGACACGGTCAGGTTGGCGTGGCCGTGTCCATTCAACTGTGATTTTGCATTGCGAGTATTATATTGGTGCTCCTGTTTCATGAACAGCATGTTTAGGGAAGTGTGTGTGCGGTTAGGAAAGTATAGCAGTCACTAAAAGCAGCGGCTGCCTGTATTCTTTCCATGAGTTAGGCTATAGTAAAAGGCCGTATTGCATTACAATATCCTACCTTCTCCACACGCTTAGAAACTGTGCGCAGAACACACTGTGCATTTCATTTTAAAGCAAATAGCAGATATTTCAAAGTTCGCATATGTGTTTGCAAAAAAGGTGCAAAGAAACATTCACAAGACTGTGCTGTACAGTTTTAAAGTATGAACCTTGAGGTAATTCTATATGACTATACTTTGCTTTGTTACAAAATGCTGCATGACATTTACTTCCCTATGTTGTTACACTTCAGTCTGTAAAGTTGTAGTTCTTTTTTACCTTTGGTATCTTGCTTGGTATCTCACTGTGGGAAGCGCCCTCTGGTGTGACCAGTCACGGTCTACCACGCCAGGCTAAGACAAACCAGTCGCTTCAAGGACAGGGGGTCCCCAACCCCCTTTTTTAGTGGCCACACCAGGCATTCCTTCTTCCCCATGAAGATCACTAGACCTCCTCAGTGGTCCCCGACCAAGTTTATCCAGTGCTTGTTGATGCAGGTCCATGAACGTGGGTTTTTCCGCTTTCACAAATGTTCCTACACTGGAATTATATTTTTTCGTCACAGTATATTGTTTTTAGTAAGCGGTTTTAAAGCTAGCACCTCAAGTGAGCTTGTGACTGTGTAGCTATTGTTAGCTGTCAAAGCTGAGCATTAGTGGGTATGGCTCACATTGGATCCTCTCAGGGGAACGCTGGTGGTGGGAAGGTTAAGGATGTCGCATCCTGCCCTCACCCAGCTGTTGTGGGTTGACTGTCTTGGGGAAACTACCCATCCCCTCTGCATCTGTATCGTGTCAGGCACACACTGGCATCACTCCCAGAATCCTGGTCCCGGAGGCTGAATTTCCTCCTCTCTTCAACCGGCTTCTTGACTGGAAAGAGGGATGCGGAGAAGACAAGGGGGATGATGTTGACATGGATATCCTTGGAGACAAAAATGATGCCCAGGTGTCTGTACGAAAGGAAAACATTGGCAGCTCATTAGACAACCACCGATGGAAGTTTTGGTGCATCCCACCCTCCACAGGGACTTAGGAACTGTGGTGCTGCGGCTCAGTGGGCAGCACTCACAGAGATCCAGGCCCTGAGCACTCTGGGGCCACGTTCTCTGTTCCCTCCTCCCCCCAAGAAGCAGAGAGAGGAAGATGTTTTGCTCTAATCTGCAACAGAGCATTAGGAGCAGATCCCCCCCCCAAAAAAAAAAAAAATCAAGATTAAACTCGAAATAGTATTTTGGAAAAAAGTGACATTACAGTTGAGTACCACATCAATAAATCGAGTCAAACCAAGTAGGCACCAGTGGAAAAGAGGCAAAGGAGTGCTGTCCTCTTTCCCCATGCCTGATTCACAATCACAATGCACACAGAGCCATGGTAAGTTTGTTCAGAGCTTTCTTTTAGTACATTAGCACTCTGATTAATGAGGACATCAGTGCAAACATCACAGTTCCTTCACTTCTAATTAGATGCAGCAGCAAAAAAAGCATGAATGAAGAAACAATGTTAGCTAGCTAGCTATATAGCATAAATGCACTGATCAGTATGCTGCTGTGACAGCTTGGATATGCCTCAGTTTGACCCAGCTTGGCAGTAAAAGAGGACCGTTACTTCACCTCTGAAACCAGAGTCTCCCTCAGTACCTCCATGTTTATTATGCTAAAAGGCGACTGTGCCAAGTTGGTGTCATGCAGCAGATTGATTTGATTTCTAATGAAATTTCATGCAGATGAAATCCATGAATCACATCAGGGAACTTTGCAATGATTTAAGTAAATGAATGTTGTTAAACGGCTTGTTAAAACTTTGTTATTGTTGTTTAAAAGGAAAAAAGAATGAATGCCAAACCACATAAACATGAACAATCACATATGGTTTTGCATATTTCTGAGGTTCTATTGTAGTAATGATCACATACTTGATCATCATCTGTAGTAGATGGCTGATGAGGAAGCTGGGTGACACACAACAGACCCGTGGTTGGTACAGTAAAGATCAGACAGAACCAGTCAGACCACAAAGTTGGTTTCAAAATGTCTGTGGCTGTCATCCTGCTTTTTAACACAAAGTGTCTAAAATGATGTAAATATGTGAATTAATAATTAGTTGTTAATCACCTGAGCAGGTCCAATGATGGTGGAAGATGGTTTGCCTCCCAGTGCTGTCAGTGGGAGGCAAACCATCTTCCACCATCACAGAATCCTAAAAGGACGGAGACAGGAGCGTGGACACGTCTGTGCCTCCACCGTCTCTGCTGTTCTCTGTATGTTCTCTGTATGTTCTCTGTATGTTCTCCCTGATCACGGATTTCTGATGTCTGTGTGGATTTACTCAGTGCTAATGTGCTAACGTTTATTAAGATGAAGAAAATTTGAATTATTCAATTAAAGCCTCTGGCTTTGTGAAGATATCAGTCTGCACATTTGTGAATATTTTTCTGCAACTGCAAATTAAAAACACGCGTGTGAACAATGTCAAAATACAGTCCTCACATTTTATTTGACAAATGTTCACATTTTGCATCATATGTACCTTCATACCTCAGTGTGCCCTCACAGCTAGCTTTGCCTTTAGGAAGAGTAACCAGCTCTTTGTGGCCCGGCTGCCTCGTGGAGCCTTTTCAACCCTCGGGCAGAAAAAGCTGATTGGGTGTTATCGTCAGTCAAGTCTGTGACTCAAGCATGAGGTGACATAGGATTTCAACATTTCTACCATAGTTGCGTCCACTGAAAATCTCAGATCAGTTTGAATTTCAGTGACCTCGACCTCAAGATGAAGGTCAGAGGTCAAGTTTTCTGAAAATCTTGTGAATGGGATCATTTGAGGACGAGGCAGAGTAGCGGTGGCTTAGTGCTGAAGTGGTTAACAGTTCTTATTCACATTCATATCTGTAAACAATCACTATTCAGGACTGGGAGGAGACAAAAAGCCAGCCTGAGAAACACCTTCTTCATCTTTAGTGACTCTTGTGTACGTGGCCTCACTAGGATCCACTAAGTGTTGGTGTTCTTGCTCCACTAACAGGGAACGATTCAGAGCTGGGCCATCATGATGCCAGTGAACTTTCTGGTCACTCATTGGTGGACCAACTTAACACCAGGTAAGCAACACAGGAATGACGCCATGTTTTAGCTGCCATCAACTTTAGATGTCTCTGCTTTTTGTCACATGCCTAGTAAGTAGAACAAATGTCCATTTTTGGCCCTGTGACAGCACCATCATGTCAGTAAACCCACCAAGCAGCAACGATGCCTGCCTCAGCATCGTCCACAGCCTCATGTGCCACCGGCAGGGCGGGGAGAACGAGGGCTTTGCTAAGCGCGCCATCGAGAGTCTGGTGAAGAAGCTAAAGGAGAAGAAGGACGAGCTGGACTCTCTCATCACTGCCGTCACCACCAATGGTGTTCATCCCAGCAAGTGTGTCACCATCCAGAGGACTCTAGATGGACGGCTGCAGGTCAGTCCACCTGCAGCATGAAGGGCGTCACTTTGATCACTGCTTTGATCTTTCTGTGCATGATTCGTATGTTTATCAATGATTTCACTTTTTTCATTTCATGTTTACGAATTTCCTCGGCGGGTTAGAGTTGCTGTGGTCAGTATTCAACTGAAGTGCGATTCTATACACAATTATTAGTGCTTTGAGGTTTATTGGTGCAGCAGTCGTTTTGTTTAGGGCTGACAGTGCGATTCAGGTTCACTGTTTATCACATACAGCATGTAGGCATAAAAAACGACAAAATGTTAGTGTTACAACGTCACAAACTTTCTGCCAAAATCCTGATGTCTTTGTGCAACAACACTCTTTGTATCCTATTGGCTTTGTCTTGCTCTGCTTTGGGGAATCGTCCCACATCACATTTCCTGCTTGGTTTGGTTTGTATTGACCTTGAAAGTTGTCAGTCTCTGGTTTGAATGAAGCATCCAGAGCAGGAGTCTCCAACTCAGAGGAGCTGGGGGCCGCTGCTGGCACTGTCGTCTCGTTGGACACTAAAGTGTTCAATTAGAACAAGAAAACAGCCACAATTATGTCCAAAAACAGTGTTTTTCTTTATTTTAACCTCCTAGGACCTGGGTCCACATATGTGGGTTATTTAGACCAAAATACTCAATTTTGCTCTACAAGGGCTTGATGTGCACTTACGAGGACATTATGCTGCCGCTGTTCTACTGAAATTTTAAACTAATATCCTCATATGTGGCTCTCATTCTTCTTGGAAACAAAAATCTGGTAATTCTTTGTTTTTACATTCATCGGGTCCCAGTCAGCCCAAATATCAAAGAGAAATTAAAATGCTGCTGTGGAAGAGCTCAGGTCCTAGGAGGTTAAATATTGTATAATAAGACAAAGCTTTTTTCAACTCACTCTTAACTAACCGAAGCCTTTCGTTGAACTGCCAAATAAACAAATTGGTCCTGTCTTTCTGCACAGACACGTGGCAGCACCTCTGCTATAACTTTGTTCGTATTTAACAAAGTGAAAATGCAGACATAGACCATCTTTGTTTTCTTTATGAATAACTCTCACTAACCTAACACAGTTTGTACTCTCTTGTTAGCTCAGCCTGGTCTGAACCGTAGTAAAGGGACCGCCGGCTAATACGTCGAGTTAAGGGGTCTCTTGACTAGCTTTACTGTCTGGGTCAACTTTGCTAGCAGAGACAGAGAGAGACGTTGAAAGGCTGCTCCAACGGAGCTTATTGTTTCAGAGGAAAACTCGAACACGCTGTACAGTCGAGTCTTAACAGCTTACTTACAGCTGGGCTCGTCAGGCTCTCTGTTTGGCTGCAGTGGTTTTATTATATTTACATGCTTCCATCTTTTTGATTCTGCTTCTCCTCCCTTCCTCGCGCTCACACACAATGGGAGAGGCGGTCCCGCAGGTTGTCCCTGCAGCACGGACCACACTGTGAATGAGGCTACGTTCTTAAAGGGCTCCGCCTGTAACACTCTGCCTGTTGCCTTCATATTAAATTCCGTATTAAATTGTGGGCTGCAAACGGGCCGCGGGCCGCGAGTTTGTCTCCGTCTACATGACTAATTACCTACCGATCTTTGCTGCAATTTAAAAGCTGACCTTTATGTGAAAACCTGAACTGTCAGAAAATTCTGTAGGTTTTTTTCATACAGTGTCATCAGCCACTTTATTAGGTACACCTATTCAGCTGTAAATCTACAGTGGGATGCAAACGTTTAGGCAGCCTTGTTAGTAGTCATTATTTGCCTGTATAAATCGTTGGTTGTTACAATAAAAAATGTCAGTTAAATACATCATATAGGAGACACACACAGTGATATTTGAGAAGTGAGATGAAGGATTGTTTAATTTTCCCTGGAGAGCAGCAACACAGGGTCTCAAAACAACTGTCAAATGACCTGAAGACAAAGATTGTTCAGCATCATGGTTTAGGGGAAGGACACAGAAAGCTGTCTCAGAGAGTTAAGCCGTCTGTTTCCACAGTTAGGAACATATTGAGAAAAAGACCACAGGCTCAGTTCAAGTTAAGGCTCGAAGTGACAGACCGAGAAAAATCTCGGAGAGACAGAAGCAACGGTGAGAACAGTCAGAGTCGACCCACAGACCAGCACCAAAGACCTGCAACATCATCTTGCAGCAGATGGAGTCGCTGTGCATCGTTCAACCATTCGGCGCACTTTACACAAGGAGATGCTGCATGTGAGAGTGATGCAGAGGAAGCCTTTGCTCCGCCCACAGCACAAACGGAGCCGCTTGAGGTTTGCTGAAGCACATTTGGACAAACCAGCTTCATTCTGGAATAAGGTGCTGTGGACTGATGAAACTAACATTGAGTTATTTGGGCATAACAAGGGGTGTTATGCATGGAGGAAAAAGAACACAGCAGTCCAAGAACAACACCTGCTGCCTCCAGGAAAATATGGTGGTGGATCCATCATGCTGTGGGGCTGTGTGGCCAGTGCAGGGACTGGGAATCCTGTCAAAGTTGAGGGACACATGGAGTCCACTCAGTATCAGCAGATTCTGGAGAATCAGAGACAAAGCTGAAGCTGCGCCGGGGCTGGATCTTTCAACAAGACAACGACCGAGACACTGCTCAAAATCCACTAAAGCTTTCATGCAGAGGAACAAGAACAACGTTCTGGAACGTTCATCTCAGCCCAGACCTGAATATTATTGAACATCTGTGCTGTGAGTTAAAGAGAGCTGACCATGCTCGGAAGCCATCAAACCTGAATGAACGAGAGATGTTTTGTAGAGGAAATGGTCCAAAATACCTTCAGCCACAATCCAGACTCTCATCGGGACCTACAGGAAGCGTTTAGAGGCTGGAGTTTCTGCAGACGGCGGATCTACTAAATATTGATTTCATTTCTTTTTTTGTGGTGCCCAAATTTATGCACCTGCCTGATTTTGTTTAAACAATTCTTGCACACTTTCTGTAAATCCAATAAACTTCATCTCACTTCTCAAATATCACTGTGTGCATCTCCTATATGATGTATTTAACTGACATTTTTAATGTCACAACCAACGATTTTTACAGGCAAATAATGACTATTAACAAGGCTGCCCAAACGTTTGCATCCCACTGTATAATCAGCCAATCACATGACAGCAACTGCATTTAGGTATGTGGCTAAGATGACCTGCAAGTTCCAACCAAGCATCAGAACGAGGCTGAGCGGTGATTAAAGGGACGTAACGTAACATGGCCGATGGTGTCCGATAGTTGTAGTATTTTAAAAACTTCCGAGCTTCTGGACTTTTCCTGTACAAACTAAGGATTTGGCAGAAACAACATGAAAGCACAGGTCCATCCTGCCTTACATCGGTGGTGGTGCAGGTGTGGTCTTGTGGGGATATCTCACCCCTTAGTAACAATTGAGCCTTGTGTAAACGTTTGAAGAAGCATTTTTGCCGACCATGTCCGGCCCTCCACAACCACAGTGTACACATATCAATGCAAAGTGGCGGATGAGTGCGTATGCAGCACTGGCTTCCCATCATGGTAACCAAGGCAAGCAGGGCTTGTGTGGTGAAATCTAACTTCACCTTGAAGTCTGGTGGCCATTGTCGGTGTATTTTTATTTTGGGTGTTGTAGTGTTGAGGCCAAAATCTGAGACAATAGGACTAAGATGCGTGTTGAAGCTGCGCTCTGCTCTGCTAATCTGTACTGTTGTTGAACGCTGTCACTCAGACAGCAGTATACAGATCCACAAACAATTCTCTGCTGTACGCAGGAAGTCAACAAAGGTTTTCCTGTTACGCTTCACAGCTTCCCTGTCGTAGCTCTAAAACAGGCTTCCTGGTTTAGACTGTACTGGAACTGCTGTAATGTTGCTTTGCTGTCTCTTCAGGTGGCAGGCAGGAAAGGCTTCCCTCATGTGATTTACGCACGGCTGTGGCGCTGGCCTGACCTCCACAAGAATGAACTAAAGCATGTCAAATTCTGCCAGTATGCTTTTGACCTCAAGTATGACAGCGTGTGTGTCAACCCCTACCATTATGAGAGGGTGGTGTCACCAGGCATCGGTAGGTCAACGCTTTACCTCAGCAGCTCTTACGTGGACTCCACGGTCTCCTTAACTGCAATGACATTATGACATCATGAATGACAGATATTGTTGTGATGTCTTCAGTCAAAATGTTTCTCTTATTCTGTCCCTGTTCTCTAAAAGTTGGTCTCAGCCTTCAAAACACAGGTGAGTTCTGTTTCACAGAAACACAGCATGAACATTTCCAATCCACATGTAGTTGTGACAAAATACATTTAGTAAATGTTTATGTTGTAACTGGGGACCTCGAGATTTGTTTGTATTCATATGCAATGAGCAGTCTATAAGAAGTCTCTGTATTCCTCAGACGTGTGGTTGACACCACCTAACTAATGATACTGACAGAAAGCGTGTTCTCATCATCCAAGTCACTCTGTGCTGTGCAGCCAACCACACACTTCGAACTCTCAAACATCTCTTTGTAACCGGGACAGAGAAGTCAAAAAACATTTACACAGCGACGACCGAAGCTGCCGAGAGGCTGGACTAAAATGACCCCGGGATCTGTGGGAAAGTCACACGTAGGGATGGAATCAGTAAGAACGTAGCAATTCAAATTCCACTTGATGATTCAATTCCTCATCGATTCTGATTGGCTCCCTCTGCCATCACTGCTTAATTCCTCCCAGGAGACAGTAATTTGTTCCAGCAGTCGTTACGTTACTTTGTTGCCTGAACGGTGTCGTGAGCATTAGTGGAACAGATACGCGGGATCGACAGGCAAGCGGACCAACAAGTCCAAGGAAATGAACTGCTGGGAGCTGCTGCTCCGTTCCAGTCATTTATGTTTTTACTTTAAGGTTTATGGTCGATTCTCATGACAGTGATCAGAAGTGTTACACATGAATGTGAAATCATGAATCAGTTCTTATTACTAAACAAACATGTTTCATGACATAAATGCAAGTGTTAGTAAATGAAAGCAAAAAACAGCGTTAAAGATTTGTTCGTGTGCATTTGTCCCACATGAGCTCTGATAATTATGTCCCTTCGTGAAAAAAGAGCCTCGACAGCATTGTTGTTTCTCTCATTTTATTCCTAATATCACAACTTTATTTTTAAATAATGAGGAAACGAGCAGAGGAATGTATGTGTGTGATTTACACGAACACTAAACAGCTAAATGAAAACACCAGTGGTCGGCTGTAGTGAACAGGCCCACGTCACACTGTGACTTCTGTTAGAATATTAAGTACATTCACATCATTGAAGGCCTTTGGCAGGTGACCCCTTACATGGTGTAGTCTGATATGAACTCTCCTTCGCACTCATACATCCATCAGCATTAAATACAAATCAGTGCTGTGCCTCTTTGTGTGACCTCACCTCCTCCTGCCTCTCACAGCTGCATCGAGCGGACTAATCAAAGAAGAATACATCCCTGATTGTATACAGATGGACCTTCCGCCTGGTATGCCTCTGTCCGACCACCAAGCAGCTCCAGACCACTATAGTCCCCTTCTGCCCCCTTCTGAACCCCACGGCCCCCCACCTGTTACCAGATACTCTAACCTGGCTGTGTCACCCAAAGGTCAGCAGATCATTATTCAGCGCAGTTTGATGAACCTGTCAATGTTCATATCTTGTCATGTATACTTTTGTTTTACACTGGGACTGCTCAAACTTTATATTAAGGGACGACAAAGCTTCTTTCTATCTTTCCTCCGCAGATAGTTGATAACAGTCACAGCATGTAAACCAGGTCCGACGTGCTCCTCTGTTTGTCTTCCAGTGCCTGCCTCTGGCTCCATGCTGCCACTGCAGGGCAGTCATGGTGATGGCTGTCTCCAAACTCCATCTCCACAGGCTCAAGTCATTCAACAACGACCTCAAAGCCCACCCCAGGTTTCCTCTCAGCAGCAGGCTGCCCAGCATCCCTCGCAGCACACCCACTCACAGCAGCCCCCTCTACCTCCCTCTCATTTGAATAGACAGAATGGATACAGCAGCAATACGCAGTCTCAGACTCAGCCTTCATTCCACAGTGAGCTCACGTCCTTGTACTAACGCACTTCTTACAAATCAAAGCCTCTTGGTCCTGTTGCCAGTTCACCCAGTAATAAAAGAATCAAAAGCACTTGTTAGCATTCATATTTGTTTCCGTGGGTTAGTGCTGGACACGTTAGCTGGTTTGATTCATTCATTAACACCAATCTTTTCATGCATGTGCTCCTGAGCTCGACACTAAACAGTGTAAACATGATGCTGCTTAATTCAATTCAATTCAGTTTTATTTATATAGCGCCAAATCACAACAAAAGTCACCTCAAGGCGCCTCATAGATACAGAGAAAACCCAACAATCATATGACCCCCTATGAGCAGCACTTTGGCGACAGTGGGAAGGAAAAACTCCCTTTTAACAGGAAGAAACCTCCAGCAGAACCAGGCTCAGGGAGGGGCGGGGCCATAGTCTTGACTTTTGTCAGCTTAGTCTGAAGTTTACAGCCACTACAGACTGGAGGATTGTTTAGTTTCAAACATGCACTTAAACAGTAAATGTTGGATAAATATCTGAGTTCTAATCATTTTTAATTGGAAATAATATTTGTTTTATTTACAAATGAATTCTTAGTGCTGATTATATGCAGGTTATAAATAAATATGCAGTGCAAAGAACAAACAAAGGTGCTTCTGATTTCTTCTGCACATTTAGCTAACGGATGTTTAGTAAGTTATTCACTGGTTAATTTGACTTTTGCATACATTCATTTCAGATTTGAGCGCGTTATTTCAAAAACACTGATCAGATTTTGCTTTCCTGTGACGCAGCTGTTTGGACAGGCAGTAGCACGGCCTCCTACACTCCCATTGGACCCCAGCAGGAAGGGCGCGGTCACCAACAGCCTCCTCTGCATCTTCCAAACCATCACTGTAAGAAATGCTTCACAATGTGTCCTGTTCTGATCACTGATACTCTGATATTTGAATGCACTGCTGCAGAACTTCCTCCCTTATGAAGCCTCACACAGAGCGTGTGCACGCTGTGATGCCTGACACTGTGCACAGTCACATGCACAGGTCAAAAACTCACATTTCAAATGTGCTGTGCTTGAATGTTTGGGGAGGGGAGGGGTTTGCTCACAATCAATAACTTACTTCATGTTACATCACATTATTTTTTGATTTAACTATTTTCTGCATGACTTTAGGAGTTTTTTTTAACTCTGTCCTTATATGTAAAATATTCAAATTGCAAGAAGGTGTCCTGATTGTATGTTCAGTTCACGTTCAGCACTTCTGTCATCATGTTTTTGTATGTTTGTTGTCATGCACACACCCCGGACAGCCACACGTCTCAGCGTAAGGTCGAGTGTGGAAACGTCACAGCCTGCCACAGCCTTACAAATGTTCTGCTTTTTTGCCACTCCAGACTAATGTACGCATCTTTTTGCTTTTTAGGGTCCCAGCATCACAGCTCAACCTCTTTCCCTCCTTCAGGGTCCAGTCATTCAGGTTAGACACCATTTGTCAATATGAACACGGCTGTTCACCAATAATATTCCCAGCGGTTACATACGGAGACTTCTTTGATGCTCGTCTTTTGTCAGTTTGACATCTTAGTTGTTGGTTTTTTGTCCACTGCAGTTTTTCAGTTTCTGTGGTTGTAATGGTCACTGTAAGATGGACACACACACACACACACACACACACACACACACACACACACACACACACACACACACACACACTGTTTGTGCTCCCAGTTCAACTTTCATATGCACAGCTCCACAGTCTCTGCTCAGAGCTGGTCTCTCGACTGTGATTAGTCCAAATGCACCGCCTGTGCCCCCCCCCTGCGTCACTGAGCCGCCCCTCCCCTGCAGCTGAGCCAGTCGCACCCCCACAGTCACTTACTTTGTCCAAATGAAATTTTAACACAAAAATAAGGCTTTTTCCTAATTACTGAACTACATGGACGTCATAGAAATTCTAGATTCTGATCCAGCCATCTGTCAGTGTGGACCAGTCCGCTCTACCTCATATTGTCACAATATAGTTTCAGAGCTCTCAGGGCTGTGGGCTTGTACGTTGAATATCTGTCTTTAGATTTTCTCACAGAGTAACAGAAGCTGATGATGTGTTTTACTTACATATGGCTGATTTTCACGCATATTAAATGTCTATTAACACATCTCTACTTCTTATTTGTCCAAATCATTTTTGAGTCGTGCACTTCACAAACAGATCGTCTGTTTTCTTGACTTTGTTGTAAACATGTTTCTCTCTTACTGCAGGACCAGAGTTTTGGTGCTCTGTCTCCTACTTTGAAATGGATGTTCAGGTGGGGGAGATGTTCAAGGTGCCTTCCAGCTGCCCGGTAGTGACTGTGGATGGTTATGTTGACCCGTCAGGAGGTGATCGCTTCTGCCTCGGCCAGCTGAGCAATGTCCATCGCACAGATGCAAGTGAGAGGGCCAGGTGTGTTGACGCAGACACACAAACTGTGCAATGACTTTTCGAATACTCAGCAAAGAACATCACCCTTCAGTTTTATTTATACAAATCACAGCAACAGTCGCCTCAAGGCGCTTTGTATTGTGCGGTCGACCCTACAATAATTCCTCTCCCAAAGTGAGACTGTACGATACAGCACTGATTAGTGAGGCTTTATGATAGCTCGTAAACATCACAGGTGAACTTTACATTCAATATCCACAATTAATCAGGATATGGATAATTCTTGGATATTTGGGACAGATACATTAAAAATGTCTGTATATTAAAATTCAAGCAGTCCCACATTTGAGTACACATTAAAAAAGAAGTTCAAAAGTGACCATTTCTGGATTACATGTGGTTGGATTTCACTGCAAAATAATCCGCTTACCTGTGTCAGGGTCGGGGGGGGGTGGAGCCTATCCCAGCTATCATAGGCCGAGAGGCAGGTTACATCCTGGACAGGTCGTCCGTGTGTCACAGGGCTTACACAGAGAGACAGACAACCATTTCCAACCTAACCCAGCTAACCGCATGTCTTTGGACTGTGGGACGAAGCCGGAGTACCCGGAGAGAACCCACACAAACACTGGGAGCAGACTCCACACAGAAGGACCCCGGCCGGGTGCTGGAATTGAACTCAGGACCTTGTTGCTGTGAGGCGACAGTGCTAACCGCTGTGCAAAATTTTAAAAATGTGAAATATTTTTTTATCATGAATTTATTTATCGCAGAAATGAAGAAAATCACAGCATCAGTTGCCTCGTGGCACTTTCTATTGTAAGACCTTACAGTAAAACAGAAAAACCAGAGAAAACGCCAACAATCGCATGACCCTACATGAACACGTGCTTTAGCAACAGCGGGAAGGAAAAACTCCCTTTTAAACCTCCAGAATCAGGCTCAGGGAGGGGCGGGGCCATCTGCTGCGACCACGTGATGGGAGAACGACAGGTAGATTAGAAAAGTGCTATAAGAACCAGTCCATTTACCAGTCCTTGGGACGGAGTTTTCCAGACTACTAAATTTAACCCAGTTTGTTACCAAGTGCACCGATTTAGAGGGGAGCTACAGGGATGTCTGTAAGATGCCGGGTTTTCTTAAATGAGGGAAGCAGAGGGATGTAGGAGCGGGCGAGTCCCCTCGGCCATTGGCTCCACCTGAACTCTGCACAGTACCCGTAGGATCAGAGATTCGGACTTTTAAACAGAAGCTGACCCTGACTTCCTGTTTTGGGCGGCTGCTTCCACAGATCCACACTTTTGAAAATTGGCCTCTGATGGGTAGTTAACCGCCCGTAGTGATGTGGCGTCGGCTTCAGCCAACACTGGTTGAATAAGCAGATAAAAATGTTTTCTCATGGTAGTATTTGGTGATAACAATGACACTAAGACATTTTTCAAAATAAGCACAAAAGGTTTTATTTTCATTGCATCATTTCCCTGCACACCGTCCCAAAGCAGAGCTACATGCTGGCTTCCTGACCTGTTTCCCTGTGTTCCAGGCTACACATAGGCAAAGGTGTGCAGCTGGAGTGTCGTGGTGAGGGGGATGTGTGGATGCGCTGTATGAGCGACCATGCTGTGTTTGTACAGAGCTACTACCTCGATCGGGAAGCGGGCCGGGCACCAGGTGATGCTGTGCACAAGATCTACCCTGGAGCCTACATCAAGGTATAAATCCAGCTCACTCGCATCATTCATATGTAGGGATGGGTACCGGTGTCCGGTGCCATGATGGCACCGGTTCTGACATAAACGGTAGTAACCAGACCGAAAAGCAGCGCACATTTTGGTGCTTTTTTTTCCTGAGCTGTGATACACTTTGAATTCTAGCCAATCATTTTACGTTTCCGAGGATAGTAGGTGGGGCCAGGTACGTACGTTCTTTTAGAGCAGAGCTACAGATTAAAAATGCCCAAGGCGAAGCGGTCAAAAGTCTGGCTGTACTTCACAGCAAAAGATGCAAACTCAGCAGCAACAAGTGCTTTAAGCTGATACTGTGATACTGTCAAAGGAGGCAACACCAAGAATCTGATGAAACACCTGGCGACGCATAGCGTTTTTTTTAAAAGCCGAGAAATGCGCTGTATTTGATAGCTTGCTGCGAGACCTCACACTGTGCACATCTACTGTGCGTGGGTTGCCTGTTATCGGACCCAGAGTTAGCAACATCCCCCAAAAACCTGAAGAGGAGAGTCCTGGCCCCTAGCCCTGCCAGTGTAGCAGAAATGATGAGGATGATGATGCAGCAGCAGCCGTTCTTCTCTGCGTGAGTAGCTTAATGTTGTTCATGTGTAATTTACGTTGAGTAGGCTAACCACGTTATTACATTAATGCATGTAAGGTGAACTAGCAAACATCATCATAGCTACATGCGGCTGTCTTCTTGTTTGATGGCAGATACTCCCTTCACCCTGGACAAAAAGGCTAAAATGACCAAAGAAAAAGTGGAAAACAGTTAAACATGAGAGGTTTTTGGACAAAGTTTGTGTTTTTTCCATTGTTTAAGCACTGCTTCCAGCCAAGAGTGATACCATATATGCCCCATAGCTGCAGAAAAGGCTAACATTGTTATCTTTTTACAAAAAACAGCTGAACATGAGAGGTTTTTGGACAAAGTTTGTGTTCTCCATTCTTTAAGTACCGATTTGGCACCGGTATCGGATAAAACCTAAACGATACCCATCCCTATTCATATGTTTTTAGAACTGTGAACACCTGTGAGCAGCACTGGGTTTATAGGTAGCACTGGGCACAAGAACACTGTACCAAACACTTAAAATGCTCAGTAATAAACTGCATATATTACATATATTTATTACCAAGGTGCTTTTTTAAGACCCTACAATAAAACAAGGAAAATGGCAACAATCAATGACACCCACTGAGCATGCACTTGGTGACAGTGGGAAAGAAAAACTCCCTTTTCACAGGAAGTAACCAGCCAGACTCAGGGAGGGGCGGGCATCTGCTGTGACTGGTTGGGGGCAATGGGCGGAAAGTAAAGCAGTATTCATGAGTTTCATGCCTCAGGTGGTTTGCTGTTACAGTGTACACCAGTTGTGTCTCGGTCAGGTATTCGACCTACGGCAGTGCCACAGACAGATGCAGCAGCAGGCAGCCACGGCTCAAGCTGCAGCTGCTGCACAGGCAGCCGCTGTCTCAGGAAACATTCCTGGTCCAGGCAGCGTCGGAGGGATTGCACCTGCAGTTAGTAAGTGCTGAGACACGCACAACACTCACAGTGGAGTTAAAGGTAGAAACTGTCATGATGGGGAAAAACAGCAACTTTTAAATATACTAAGAATCTACTAATTCCATTCACAGTGACTGAGTACAGCCAAACACCGACCAACAGCAGGTGGAAATGTCCTCATATGGTCTCTGATATTAACCCCTCCCCCTCCCTGTTCACTGGCAGGTCTCTCTGCAGCAGCAGGCATTGGCGTCGATGACCTGAGGCGACTCTGTATCTTGCGGCTCAGCTTCGTGAAAGGCTGGGGGCCGGACTACCCCCGTCAGAGCATCAAACACACTCCCTGCTGGGTGGAGGTCCACCTGCACCGTGCCCTGCAGCTTCTGGATGAGGTGTTGCACACTATGCCACTGACTGACCCAGGGCCTGCGAACTGAGAACCCTCAGCAGTCTGGAGTCTTTGAATGTGCACACACCAGACACACATGGTTGCTTCTTTGTTTCTTCTTCAAAAGGATTTCTCCAGCAAGTCAGTCAGAAACCATCAACAACCAATCATGCTTGTAGCAATCACTCATGCTTTTTGAAACGCACATACACACTGTAACCAAAAGGTCTGTCCAGACACATATATGCTGATGTCTTTGGGATTTTCCTAATGCTTTAGTCCTAAGAATCTAAAGTCAAGGCAGGCGACATTTGAACCCACCAGTAGAGAAATCCAGGGATTTGTTTCAGATATTCAATTCTCCGATATGCAAGTTGGATTTCTTCTTGCAGGAGTGTTCTGCACATTCACTCATGGAATATAAACAGATGTTTAAAAATCCAGTCTGGAGTCAAAAGCACCTCAGACAGGAAACTGCATACCTCTGGAAAATGCTGTCAGTGAATCTACGCTGAGCACATTACACTTCTCTTTATGTGTCATTGACGTCAGAGCTGATGTAGAGGTATGGATTATTCCATCTGCGTACTTGTACTCTGCTCTTCACTCTACGTTGGTTTATATTATTACTATATTATTTTTGTACCAAAAGACAAAAAAGCCCAAAACATTTAGCTTTAACGCCGTGTTGTTGTACTTTGTAATGAAACAGTGCTACTCTGTATGTAACCAAATGGTTGATATAACTCATGAAAGCCAGATTACCTCATAAGTACAGTGCAGAGTCACAGCGTCAGGCTGAAGTCAGTCTGTGACTCGGTACCAAAACTAACAGGTCGGCCGATCAGATCCTGACGCCAACATTTAGTTTCACAGCAGAGTGAACTCATAAGACAGCAACTAACTTCTCACACGCAGAGACAGAAACCCAGACAGTGTTTGCATGGTCAGACTCAGCATCTAGCACCAGTCTGTACCTTTGACACCAGTGCCTTTCTGTCCTCTGAGTGACCGCAGCAGTTTACTTGAACTCTGACTGGTTGTGTGCACGAGTTCTGGTTGGGAAGCTGATTTCAATCATCCTGCCCAGTCTGGGTCGTAGTCGAAGCCATGACTACAGGCTGCATTCGCCCATTTACACATATATTATTATCGCACTTTATCACAGCAGTGGATCCGTCGGAGCAGTTTGGGGTTAAATGTCTCGCCGAGGACACTTTGGCTCGTAGATAAACCTGAAGCACCGACCCGACCCGTAGACAATCTGCTCGACCTCCTGAGCCATAAAGTGTAAAGATCTCATCAATCAGAAGATTGAATATTTAAATGAAATAATTGAGCTCAGTGCTTGTAGTTAACTATCAAAGAGATATAATAATAATAATATAATGGGCACATCTGGACATTGGCTGTCTCGTGTAAAACCCTGATGCATCATTTCTCTTGTAATCTTCAACATGACTGCATTTCATGCAGGTGTGATGGATTTTTCCCTGATTTCCCTTAAATGTATGGGAAACGTCACCTCGGTGAGGAGTGTCTGACTCGAGCACCCCAACAGTACAGCACACACCCAAATACACCCTGTGCCTTTGTTTTCTGTCCTCCAAAACACCTGTTACATAAAGAGTCTTGAAACCACACAGATGTGTCGTTTAAAGGCAAAGTCAGCTCCCCACGTGTACTGTCTGTACGAGTGTAGCTGGATCTGCCACAGAGTTCAAATACACTGCACACAACACGGCCTCACATACAAAGGCGCGTTTGTACCATGTAGAGATAAATCTGCTTTCTTGTGACTTGACAAAAAGAATTCTGGAGAAAACGGAACTATATTATACGGGAATGTTGTGTGTTGATCTAAATGTGAATACATGTACCAACCAGTCTGTGTAGAGATGCTTGGACACTGTGGAATCTGCCTGGTTCAGCTGCTTTACAGTGATCAGCCATTAACATATGAATATTTGTGATGTGTGCCTTTTGTTGTAACAGTAGATGCACCGACACTGGATATAAGAAA
Organism: Mchenga conophoros; assembly: GCF_057382185.1. NCBI lineage: Eukaryota > Metazoa > Chordata > Actinopteri > Cichliformes > Cichlidae > Mchenga > Mchenga conophoros. Next base: position 36,556,535 of record NC_140546.1, read on the forward strand.
ACACTATAAAGATCGATGTTGCACATTGTGAGTTGGTTTTTCAGCTGTTCGAATCCTTCTGCGATATTCTGTGGCTCCCTCAGGTTTCAGCGATGTGGAGACGGTGTGTGAGAGAACAGAGGTCCTACTGACAGATGACTCTTTGTACCTGAGTAGTGTTATTTATTGCCTTAGTCTTTGGTGAGTTAAATATTTCAGAGTATGCTTAGCACTACTTCATTTTAGCAAGAACGATATAAGCATGTGATACACGCTGGTTTTCCTCTGTTCACACAGGGTTGTGCAAACCATCGCATTTTTATCATGTTATCCAGATCTTTCTACAACCAGTCACTTTCATGATGTGTCTACCAAAGCACCTGTAGATTGCTATTGTCTCTTTATTCATCACTATTAAACATGTACTTGTACTTTTCCATGTGAGCTGCAGGATTTACAGTTGGTATCGATTAAAAATAAAAAGATATTTCTAGGCTTTCTGGATTTTATTTCACCCATGGCGACCAGTCATCATTGTGGTTTATTAGAAACATGACTTTGCTCACATGTAGACAAAAGTCACTTAATGAACCAGCTCAGTGTTGCGTCCGTTTGCACACTGAGTGCTGAACTACACAGTTCTTTGCAGGAAACAATAATTAGTAGGAAACTGCAAACGTATGCGTTGCCCCTCAAATAATCCACGATGTTTTCTTCCAAAGTTCTAAAGCTTTGACGAACCTTGTGTTAAAGAAGGCCCGTTGTGGAGTATAACTCACCTACCACCATCTAGTGGTGATAGGTATTGGGATAGGGTTACGCGATGGGTAAAATATACAGGGACGGGTGTCTGAGAACTTCCTTTCTGTCCGTGTGTTTGTAGAGTAACCGTAGCAACAGGCCTCGCTCATTACGACGAAAGGCTTCAACTGTAACCTGGATTCAATATGTAACGTTATTTGAGCTATTTTGGGGGGTTGGATACTATATCTCTGATAGTTCTGATTTCTGTGGGATTGTAAGAAGGATTTAAGGAGGACAAACTAGAGCTGTTGACTAAGCGAGAGTACATGTTGCAAGACAACGATCCTGCAGTCACTGAAGACCTGCCACTCCCTTAAGAAGAAGCCACAATGAGGACTGACTGCTTGTGCTTGTGCTGCATATTTCACTTTATTTGCACGATGACCCAAATCCGCACGCTGTCTTTCAGACTTCCTAGTCCAGCCAGCTGCGATGCCATCTCTCCAACGCCACTCTTCTTCCAGATCCCTGCGTGCTACTCAAATAAGGGAGGCATGATTAGACAACGAGCACCAGCCCTCTGAATCCACTGCCCCACCCTTCCCCTGTAGCCAAGCCTCAAACCACACACACCCCCAGAAATCTAACCAGGGAGCCATCCAGCCTAGCTTACCCCTCCCATCTGTGCTCCCGGCCTATGGACCAGCTTAGTGTTAAAAGGCTGGAGAGCCAGACTGCAGTAGGGCGTGACCTGAGCAGAGGGTGAATGGACATCCCAGAAGGTAATAGTGAAGGGAGTCGACCGCCCACTGGATTGTCCAGCATAGCAGCTAATTCCTAACCCTTAACAACTTATCTTTTATGTTTAAGCAATCTTTAGGTCACTTTTTGGAGGTCCTGAGGAGAGGTGCTGAGATGGAGCCTCCAACAGCAGCTGAGTGTAGCAGGCTAATTATTGTAAACTACTGACCTGGTGTTCTAGTCACTCACCCCACTGCCCCTGACTTCCTGCATTTCTTGGTGCTGTTGGTTTTGATCCCAACGAATATCCCCAGTTTGGTTTTGTCAGATTCAAATGCCACAATGTACAAAATGTTAATGACTGCAAATATGTGCATAGATAGAATCTGGTTCCACTTAACGGCTACCCTGAGGTACCCCTGAGCAAGGTACCGTCCCTACACACTGCTCCCCGGGTGCCTGCTTAGTGGGCTGCCCACTGCTTCACTGAGTGAATGGGTCAAATGCAGAGAAAAACAAGTAATTTCCCCATGGGGATCAATAAAGTATCCATTATTATTATTATTATTATTATTATTACTCCTAAAGAAGAGCAATTCATGTTCCTGGACAGTGCAACGACAACTGCTCATGCAGTGGCGTGACTTTGTGTGGGCACAGGAAGACTACCTTGTGCAAAGAACAAACACTGATACAGATGTGCGATCAGCACGATCAGAGGAAAAGTGTCTCAGATGCTTGGCTACATTCAGATAATCTGATTAAAATATTTGTTTCTATATTTCATCTGTAACGTTAAGATATTTCTTAAATACCAAAGCATGAACATGAAAAATACACTGGGTACATATTTATCAGAAGCTATATAATTGAACTGATGTGGACAGAGGTCGGAGCCAGATAACATAATCCCTGTTTATGCTTCCTTAAATCCTCGACCTCTTTGGACAGGTCTTCTGGAGATGATGCACACATGTCCAGTTCAGGGGGTGAGCTGTAGTTATGATCATTTATGCGACTCTGCTCTTCTTGCTCTGGTTCAGTGAGTCGCTTCATTCTCTCCAAAACACGATGATGAGTCATTTTGACCCGGAACACAAACTTGTTTAACCAGGAAATGAACACAACATGAGGATTAACAAAGGGTTTGTGGGTCTGCTACGAAAAAAATATGTTGCAGATACAGACTTTAATGAGCTGCAAGTAATAAAAGTGTATTTTTGTAAAAATGTTTCATTTGAGCAAAAAAAACAAACTATTTTATCTCTTTGTCTTTTTCTGGGTGTTGTTTGTTCAGGAAACTCCATTTGGAAATGTTGGTCAAAGTTGCTGATGATTGTTGGTTAGTTCACCTGTAAAGTCATTCTTGTTGTTCTGTGCAGCGTTTTGGGCCTCTGTTTGCCGCAGGTTGTGTCTCAGGTTCTTCCTCCAGTTGTTGTAGAGGAACCACAGCTATAAAAATGCACTATATAAATATTTGGTAAAGGAAAAAAACTCAGTCTTTAATATATTAATAATTATTAAAAATAAAAACAATAAATCATTAATTAATTAAAATGTGTTCTTCTTACAAAATAATCCTTTCTTTCTTTAAGATAATCTAAATTTAAGAGCACATTAAACTTTGGTGCACTTTATTTATTGTAATCTGTTTTTTATGAGATTAACTACTTTAGATTTATCTAATAATAATGTAGAACACATTTCTGTTTTTTCACATATAAACACATTTGTTCTATGTAAGCTTTGTCTTTTATCTATTGCATATATGTAGCAACACAGTACAATAGTCTTTAAATTGTGCTACATTTGTATAGTATATGCTTCGTTGTTATTTTATCTACACAAATAATAACCCACTGCTCCGCCACTGTTGGAAGCCCCTAAGATAAGCACAGATAAGAACATGTAAAAAAGAAGAAGATAATAATAATAATAATAATAATAATAATAATAATAATAATAATAATAATAATTAATAATAAAATCAGCACGTGTTTCTGGAATGTGGGAAACATCCATGAAGATAAAACAAATGAAGTTTACCGAAAGGTCACTTATTTTTCGAAGAAAACAGGCTCTACAGCGCCGGTTTCAAACTCCGGTCCACAGGGGGCGCCAGCGGGTCAGCTGCTTTGCCGAGCAGCAGCTCAACCGAAGAAGAAGTAGTGATGGGATTTCCGGATCTTTTTAGAGAACCGGATTTTTCGGCTCGACTCACTAAAAAGAGCCGGGTCTTCAGGTTGTTTTGTTGCTTTAATTAATTTATTATTAATAATAATATAAAATTATGCACAAAAAGAATTACTATTTTTTTTTAAAAAGTTGTTTTATTTATATATGTTTATATATAAATATATGCGGTGGCCCCTTGACACAAAGCACTCCAAAAAGTATGTACAAATTCCAAAGCACGTACAAACGTCATAACACATTTCTAGCATTAAGTGAACTTCCAAAACAGAGCTACCCAGATCACACCAAATCCGGTCGTTGGTACTTGCTGGCTTGTGTAGCCACGAGGTAACAAAAGCTCAACACGCCTAGCACCTAGCATTCTGGAGCACTGCCGTTGTGTTTTGTACATGTTTTAGAGTTTTTAGTGTTTTGGAGTTTGTACGTGCTTCGGGATTTGTACGTGCTTTGTCTCTAGGGTACCGTAAATATACTTTTATTTATTCACTCCACATAAAATGTAATAAATAAATCATATAATACAAAAACCAACTATTCACATTTCAACTTTTAAATATTTAAATGTTCAGCTTTTTCCTTTTAAACAAATTTAAAGTGAAACAACACAAAACTGCCGCACAGGAAGAAGGTCCTGAGTTCAATTCCACCATCAGGCCGGGGTCTTTCTGTGTGGAGTTTGCATGTTCTCCCCGTGTTTGCGTGGGTTCTCTCCGGGTACTCCGGCTTCCTCCCACCGTCCAAAGACATGCAGCTTGTGGGGATAGGTTAATTGGATAATTCAAATTGTCACTAGGTGTGAATGTGCGAATGAATGTGAGTGTGAATGGTTGTCTGTCCCTATGTGTTAGCCCTGCGACAGACTGGCGACCTGTCCAGGTTGTACCCCGCCTTTCGCCCTATGACAGCTGGGATAGGCTCCAGCGCCCCCCGCGACCCTGAAAAGGATAAGCGGAAGCAAATGGATGGATGGATGGACAACACAAAACACTGCAAACCACAACACAATTAAATATAAATTGAAACGTGAAAACAAAAAGAACATGCACATTCTCTGTCATATGGGCCTGCATGAATAAACTTTCTGAATCCTTTATCATCCGCAACTGAAAATAGTTGTGGATGATTACTATACCTTTCTAATGTGACGTTGTTGTCCCTGGCTCTCTTTCTTCCTCCCGCTCTGTTCCTGTGCTACTGTGAGTGTAACTACCGGCCCTCCCCCTCTGCTCAGCGCAAAGCAGAAAAAGTGCGAGAGAGAGAGAGGGTGAGAGAAAGAAAAGAAAAAACACGGCTCGCGATAATTAGTCAGCTCGCGTCGTTCATGTCAAAGAATCGGCTCTAAGAGCCGTTTCGTTCGCCACCAACACATCACTAAGAAGAAGAATTAGAAGCGCTGGATTGACCCTCTTGTTTTCTACTCGGACAGTTAAGCGTAGAAAGCAGAGCTAAAAACGGAGGAGCTCTTCTGGCATTAAAACAAACAACCGCACTAAAGCATTTAAAGATAAGTTAGCAGTTTGACAGCTAGCCGAGCAGCGGATACGAGCCGCGAGCCAACATGGACTCTTGGGTTCGCTTTAATGCCCAGAGCCAAGCCAAGGAGAGAGTTTTCAGGTGACGTTACTGACGTTTGGCACGTTGCTGGTTGAGACGCGGGATTCGTCGAGCTTGTTCATTTCTGCTAATGTGATAAAACCGTCGGCTGGATGTTGCAGACTGAGTTCCGTGTTTGAAGCGGAACTTTTATCTGCTCAGTAGTTGCAGCTCTTCCTGCGCTGGTTTCAAATCAAGCGGCCTTAAGATGCCAGCTGCAGCTGCACAGAGTAGTTGAGTTTGTTAAGCGCACTGCTTTGCGTCCTGGAGACGTGTGTGTCTGTTGATAATGACTGTGCGTTGTGCGTTCACAGGGCTGCACAGTATGCTTGCGCGCTGCTCGGATCCACTCTGCAAAATGACGAAGCAGCTCAGATCCGCAGAACTGTCAGTCAGCTGGAGGCACACATGAGTCTGACAAGAAAGTGTGAGTAAAACAGCCAGAGCGAGTCTGAGTCGTTTCCACGTACCAAAGCTTAAGTGGGACTGGTGTTGGTTCTTCCACAGTGCTACGCCTGGGCAACTCCGTGGAGGCCCTGGAGGCCGCCAAAAGGGCCATACACCTTTCTGACAGCGTGCTGCGGCTGTGCCTGACCATCAGTCACCTTAACAGAGCCATGTACTTTGCCTGCGACAATGTGCTGTGGGCGGGAAAAACCGGTCTCATCTCCAAACTCGACCAGCACAAGTGGAGTCAGAGATCTTTCAGGTGTGTGAGGAAGAAATACATGCAGGACTGGTTGTGTAAACAGTGTCATGTTGCTCCACAGATCAAACTATATGTACATCTACTGATCGCATTGAGGGCCTAAAAATCCTCCATGTCGTTCATTAGCAACATTATGTTGTATTATTATAGGGTCTTTACACTATAAAGCACACTGTTGGTGTGATTTGGCGCTGTATAAATACAGCTGAACTGAGCTGCCTCCCCAGTGAGCCTCTGGTCCCTTACAGCTGTCCCTGTTCAGCTTTCTGGAAAACCTTTTTCAGAACTAATCAGAACTGTGTGGTGACGTGTGCAGTTATGGCAGCCTCACCGAGGTTACAGAGTAAGTCAAGCCATTGGACAGAGCGACTGCACAACCCTACAGCCGCAACATAGTGACCTGACAACCTGTCATGTAAGCAGACAACAGATACAAAGTAGCGCAGGATGAACCTGTTAATGAGAAGCAGTGGGCTTAATCCAGTTAATCGAGTGCTTCCAATTATGAAGGCTAAGTAACTTGTTGTTAGACTCAGGTTTCGGTTTGCAGCTCCTTCAGTCCACATGTCTAACATGGCACTCGAGTGTGTAAGAATACACTGTGAAAGTGTCACTGAGGCTTTTAATTTGAAAGTACTTTAAGCGCTCATAATAAAAAGGTTCAAGTCTGTTTACTGATAGTGGTAACGAACCTGTTTCAGAGGACATGCGGAGCTTTAAACCAGAGCTGGTGTGATGCCTTTGTGTGGGAAATTAAGTCATGGTATTTAACTCACCTGTGTCCACTTCCAGCAGTTACCCACAGGGCTTTGAGTTTGCATCACATGCACTCAAAGCCTGATTTGAAGTGTGGTTGCAGTCATCTTCATATCAGGGTCACAAAGGAATCACAGTTATCTTCTAGTGATTGATTTCAGGTAACTGAAATTTAAAATTGAGTTAAACTGTGTGGTTAAACCTGCAGGTACTACCTCTTTGCTTTGATCCTGAACCTGACCCGAGATGCCTACGAGCTCCATCTCCTCATGGAGCGCGAAGCACGTTCCACAACCAGCAAACAGCCATCCTCCCCCAGCATTCCTCTGCCACCTGACCACCTTCCCTCTTCCTCCTCACCTGCCACACAAGCCATGGGTTTTGGCTGGCTCTACAGACAGCTTCATCTGGTGGGGACTGTGCTGTACAGCAACCCGCCACTGCTGTTGGACCTGGTGAAGAACAGTTGTGATGTCTTCATCCCACTGGACCGGTTGGGGATTTACCCTACAGGTCCAGGCTTTGTCGGGGCTTGTGGCCTGGCCTCGTCCGTCCTGTCCATCCTCACCATGGTTCACCCCTGGCTCAAGCTCAAGCCATAAATTGTAAGACTTGGAGGAGATATTCATTTGAGGACTAGTAAGGATTGAGAAAAATCTACTCGGGTTAACAAAATTTATTTCCCCCTGATTCTACACAAAGCAGTCCTGACTGCAGGAGCTGTAGTACTGCCACCATGCTGTGTGATCGAGTTCCTTCAAATCTCTTGCTACAGAAAAGCTGAGGAGTTTCTAAAATGCTAAACCAGTTTCACATATTACTTCAGACCTGCATGAACACGGTTGTTTGGCCTTAGATCACATTGCTGCTTTAAAGCCCTTGCTTCCCTCATGTGAAGTAAACCATGCTAGTTGCTGCCGTTCTGCACATAACCATCACATCTCCAGCTGTCTATGACCGTGTCTGTAACAGAGTGTAATCAAGGCAGTACTGTCTGTTGATATCACTCCAGAACGTGTGATTTCTGCCCTCTGTGTTTAAAGTTTTTACATCATGTGATTTTACCGCCTGCTCCCAGCAAGTTTGTGTTTGAGATATTCTGTTTTTGAACTACTAAGTGACTTAACTACTGGAGAAATAAATCCAAAGGAATTTGATTTGTCTGAATCACTACAGTAAAGTGTAACAACACTACATCCAGTTTCGTACAACATGGATCTGGATCTATTGCATCTGTAACCAGGGTTAAGATTCCACATGAACTATTAACAGTGTTTGTGCAAAGTCAGGCCAACATCAAGAATTAGTCTTCTCATGCTGATGAAAGTTGTGTCAGATGTGACATCAGTTTTATAAGTAAATATATTTATAGGTGCTGTTGACACGACGTCACCAGTAACAACACATCCAATCCACACATGCAAAGAAATTAACTACAGATGTCCAGAAATGAAACGGGGTAAAAAGTATTGAACACATGAAGAAAGGGAGGTGCAAAAAGGCAGGACAGTCATGACTAGGGATGGGTACCGGTGTTCTGACATAAACGGTAGTAACCAAACCGAAAAGCAGCGCACATTTCGGTGCTTTATTTTCCTGAGCTGTGATACACTTCTAGCCAATCATTTTACGTTTCCGAGGATAGTAGGCGGGGCCAGGTACATACGTTCTTTTAGAGCAGAGCTACAGATTAAAAATGTCCAAGGCGAAGCGGTCAAAGTCTGGCTGTACTTCACAGCAAAATATGCAAACTCAGCAGCAACAAGTGCTTTAAGCTGATACTGTGATACTGTCAAAGGAGGCAACACCTCGAATCTGATGAAACACCTGGCGACGCATAGCGTTTTTTAAAAGCCCAGAAATGCGCCGTATTTGATAGCTTGCTGCGAGACCTCACACCGAGCACATCTACTGCGGGTGGGTTGCCTGTTATGCAACATCCCCCAAAATCCCGAAGAGGAGAGTCCTGGCCCCTAGCCCTGCCAGTGTAGCAGAAATGATGAGGATGATGATGCAGCAGCAGCCGTTCTTCTCTGCGTGAGTAGCTTCATGTTGTTCGTGTGTAATTTACGTTGAGTAGGCTAACCACGTTATTACATTAATGCATGTAAGGTGAACTAGCAAACATCATCGTAGCTACATGCGGCTGTCTTCTTGTTTGATGGCAGATGCTCCCTTCACCCTGGCCAAAAAGGCTAAAATGACCAAAGAAAAAGTGGAAAACAGTTAAACATGAGAGGTTTTTGGACAAAGTTCGTGTTTTTTCCATTGTTTAAGCACTGCTTCCAGCCAAGAGTGATACCATATATGCCCCATAGCTGCAGAAAAGGCTAACACTGTTATCTTTTTACAAAAAACAGCTGAACATGAGAGGTTTTTGGACCAATTTTGTGTTCTCCATTCTTTAAGCACCGGCACCGTTACAAAAATACCGATTTGGCACCGGTATCGGATAAAACCTAAACAATACCCATCCCTAGTCATGACACCTGCAGAAATGAGAGAGTCAGGCTGGTTGGCCTATAAATGTCTCATTACCAACGTGTCACACAAGAAACATCTGATGATGGGTGAAACGACTGAGCTCGCAACGACCGTCGCAACCTTATTGTTGCAAAACATTTCGACGGCATTGGTTACAGAAGAATTTCCAAACTACTGACAGTTCTTGTGAGCACTGTTGGGCCATAATCTGGAAGTGGAAATTCCACAATAAAGTGTGCCGCAAGCTTCCAGAGTGAGATGAATTATCAGAAAGGTAGTCGAGGAGCTGAGGAGAGCAACAGGAAGACCTGGAATCAGCAGAAAACAAGTAAAGCTCACTGTTTAAAGTTTGCTGAACAACATTTAGACACACCTGTGAAATACTGGGAGGATATAGTCTGATGAGACCAAAACTGAACTCTTTGGATGCCGTAATGCACACATGTTTGAAAGGCGCTGCATATCACCCCAAAAACACCGTAGCAGCAGTGAAGCCTGGAGGTGGGAGCATCAGGATGTGGGGCTGTTCAGCTCCCTGCACTGAAACGCCTGACAGGACTGAAGGAAGGATGGAAACATTTACAGAGACAACAAAAATTGCTGCCATCTATCAGGATGATGAAGATGAAACTGACGTCTCAAACCACGCAGCTGGTTTCACAGAAGGAAAATAAAGCATGGCCCAGCCAATCAGCTGACCCGAAAGAACCAAGTCATCACCAACAAAGGCTTTTGTATATGTATTAAATACATTTCAGTGACCATGTTCAATGTTTTCCCTGTGTCATTTATGGTTTGATTGGATGGGTTGTTCCTGACATCTGGTGGGAATTTTATGTCACATTGGTGATGTGTTCAGTACTTATTTTACCCACAGAGTGTGAGTGAATGTGTGTTGCATAGATTTCACTTCCTACAAGTTTAATTGTAATGAGTGAGACGTGTGACCAGACCTGCGTGTTAATTCTTCCCAGTTCACCTTCATCTTTGCAAAGGACACAGAAGACTCGGCAAAACTAGAAATAAGTTTATGTCAACTGTTACAAAAAGGAAGTACAAACAAAACCAACATTACCATTTATATATAAAAAAGAAAAAGAAATCAGGGACACGAGGGGACCAGTGACTGTCGTACGAACTCTGCTGCTGGTCTTTCAGAGTGGTCAGGCTGAAGGGACGATAAATTACCCACGTTCACTGTGGAAGAAAACAGAGCGAGGTCGTGTTTGTCAGAACGAACACAGCGATGAACATTTTAGCCATATGATGAGAAGACTCAGCTCTTTAAGATACATGCAACTGAGCATTCATCCTGCAATGCGGTGGATGTTGGTGATGCTCGAACCTCTTCGTCACTCCTGTGTCTCCATGCTCTCGTCCTCTCCGTCCCCTCCTTCCTCCAAAGCTTCATCTTCCTCCTCCTTCCTCTCCGGAGGTTTCTCGTAGGCTTTCTCTGAGGGAGTCACGATCACGCCGTCCCATGTCGACATCTCTGTTGCTAGGTCTGCAGAAACACAATATTATTTTACAGCGGGTACAATTGATCAATCACAGCTCAGCATGAGATGCTGCTGTTCAGCCCGAGTAGATCCTGAGTGATTTTCTGAAAACTTGACCTCTGACCCTGACCTTATGGTTGAGGTCACTGAAATTCAAACATAGCAAGAGTTTCAGCGGCTGTTCCTACGGTGGAAATTTTGCCTTGTCCTCGAGTCATCATATTGTTGTCCACAGCGCCCAGTCTTCCCTGAGCAGCCTTTCACAGTGTAGATGTGTAAGAAAAACAAACGTTACACTCTTTGAGTCCCGTGTCAGTGTGTACACAGTGACTGCACCCAGTCACGAGGGTAAAAATGCTCATTCTAAACTGGGATTGTCCCAGAACACTTCTCTTTGCCTGGCTCCTTCACCTTTCATGCTGAAATGCACACTTATTAAAATAAACCTGCGTTCGTTTTAAATTAGATTCAATAAACTACCAGGCACACCGGTCACTGTTTCATTGTGTGTTTCTGGTTCTGGGCTCTGTAGCAAACACGCGTTTCATCACAGTGGCTTTGTAGGAAACATGCAGTTAGATTACATACATTTATGAGCAACTGCAAAGTCCAAGATCAATTCAAACAACTGTATAAGATGAGCTTATTCAGCCTCAGCGTCACCGCTTTGTCAAACTGTGCCTGACAGGAAATAATCCAGAAACCACCGAGGCTCAGATTTTGAGAACATTACAGTTTAGCATCTTTTTCAACTGAAAATATTTGGCTTAAAGTTCAACTTTGTCAATATCTGTTTAATCCAATAAGATATTCTAGTTTGTATGAAGTACACAGTCACTAAAACCTGTTACCACAGAGTCAGCTATCAGACTGGTTAAAAAGGGGCAAGCTGACAATTACATGCAGTCTTTTTCTGATAAGATGAATTAACTGTGATAAACCTTCATGATGTATCGTCTACATCACCAGAACCAACACATTTAAATCAGCCCTGCCAGTTATACCAACTGCAGACAGAACGATGCTCGCAGCTTGGTGACGGCTGCCATGTTGCAGCTTGCTGAGGGACGTTTAACCAAACATTAGTGGAGGCATGTGTACATCTGTGAGCCTGTGTGTATAATTCTGACCCTTTATGGGCTTTCCAAAATAATCCAAACAGAAAATCCCAAATAAATTGTTGTGTAACTAAAGATGGATGCTGTGCAGCACCGGTCCAGCCTAGAAAAAGAGTCTTTAAAAGCCCAAACTTACAGTGACGTCCATTATGAGTGCATTCTGTCCATAATATTACATAAACACGCAGTTATAAATATGGACACTGACGTTATTTAGAATGTTTATCAAATATGAATACGGTCTATTTACACAGGTGTTCACAGATGTTAGATGAAGGTGACTCCATGATGTGTGCATTTGCAGTGTGTCCTAGAGACAGCTCAGCTGTAACGTGTGCAATTTAAACTGAGAAATCAGGTGTTTGTTCATTTAGCCCATAAACTATAGACTACATGTTAAGGTACAGAGAACAATGATGTTATCTTACAGCTGGCATCGCCCTCCAGACCGAGGATCTTCCTGTAGCCTCCGTGAGACAGCACCCTCACCAGAGTCTGAGCGGTGAAGCACACCATGTCCTGCACAAACACACCTGCAGTCACATCCTCGCTCAGAGCTGAATATTCTGTATTGTGTTGAGTGCGACATAAACATGTTTCCAGTTCCACAGACAGGATTAAGCTTGGCACAAATAAGAAACGTGACCTGCAGGAATAAAAAGCACTGAGCAGATCTACCTGCTGTTCTAGAGTCATGACTGTGTGCACTCTGAAGTTTCCACTTTCACAGGGGTCAGTGATGCCCACAGAGCCAGGCAGAAAGAGACCAGCAGCCAGCATCTGCAGGCAGCGCCTTCAAGAACAACAACAGAAACATTTCTTCCACAGCGACTACAAAACAGAGTGCAATCTGAGCAGAGTGACGACTGACCTGTAGGCCACGTTCAGAGACAGAGGCTGCCTGGAGGGGTTGTTCATCACTGCAGAGTGGCCCTAGAGAGGGAATACTCACTGCTTTATGGAACAAACCAACGTTTAACGTCCTTCCAATAAATAAGGACGTCAGCGTTGTGGACGTGGATTATTTATTCACTCAGGACATCATTTATGGAACTTACCAGCAGATCGAGGATCCAGGGCGTCAGGGGTTCGAATCCAGGGAAACGCAGCCTCAAGTCTTTCAGCAGGCGGATCAATACTTTGACTCTAAAGATCAGACGTGAAACAAACCAAGCTCCAGTGAGCTTATTTGTATTGTTACTGTGAAAGCAGACCAGGTAAAATACGACTTTTCCTCACGTTGACTGAGAGGCGTTCTCCTCAAACCAGCGAGCGTGACGGATGGCAGCGAGGGCACTCTGCAGCACCTTGATGTCCACTGAGGAGACAAGAAACAAAAGACATTCCTTTTTTTTTAAACAACCACAGCGCTACACGTTTGTACCAAGACTGGCCCACTGTGCACATTTGTGTCTCCAGACCAGATCAAAAGTCTCACAGTGCAGCTCGGGGTCCAGTTTGCGCAGGTTAGGAGGGACCGTGGTGATGAGGATCTTCACTGTAGCATCAGCTGAACTGATCTCGAAGCCAGTCTCATTGGTCAACATGGACAGCACTGAGAGGAGGAGTCAAACACTGTGTCAGGCACGTTTTACAGCTGCAAGGCTGAGAAGCACTTGGTTATAAGCTCTGGTCAGTGTCACAGCCAACAAGTCAAATGACTAAACCAAATGTTTTTATCCTGAAAAAGAAACATTTACTAAATCGAATTTGAATGAAAACTCTGAACATTTAGGACATGACACGGTCAGAGCAGGACTCGCCCACAAACGCAGCTATTCAAACACCACACGTCTGTTTACCTTCAGTAGGGTCTTGTGTGCGAAGCGTCTCCACTACTTTGTTACCGAGGGCAGCCACAGCCTCCACTGTAAAGAACAATGACCCTCAGAGCGCGACACAAAGGGGGCAAGAACAACCCACACAACAGCAAACAGTGCCAACAGGGTTTATATGAAATAGCGACCGATACAAAGGTTTTAGAAGCCCCGCCTTTCAGGTTGTCTCTATGAGCAACATCACACTGATGGATGGCTCAGAAAGTAACACCTGCTCAAACTGAGGACGGTCACATACATCTGGTTACAGCCCAAACTACATGTGGCTCAAAACCAAGACTGAAACCTGGTGCATTTGTTTTTATGGATTTAAAATAAACAGATGAGACTTTATCACCATAGATTCTTTAATAACGGCAAACAAGTTGCCAAATTATCCAAGTGACAAGAAGCAGCACAACGTAGAGCATTAAAAAGGCTTAGAAGTGATGTCTGTGAAGGTTCTCAGTCATCCAGCTCATCGCAGTTTAAGGAGCTTGGAAAGAAAAGCGTCTGGACTTCTTCAGGTTCTGAAGCTTCTTCAGTTCTAAGAGAAATTGGTGGAGAGTCCCAGGTTTGAAACCCTACTGGGGGATCTGGGACTTTCCACCAATTTCTCTTAGAACTGAAGAAGCTTCTCAGATGAAACGTCTTCAAGAAACCTAAAGAAGTCCAGATGCTTTTCTTTCCGAGCTCCCAGGCTGGTGTGTGCCTGAGCAGCAACTTCTCTTTGGACAGTAACTGTGCCATAAATTACTCACATGTAGGGAGAATCTTGAGGATTACAACCAGGTCAGCAACATTATGTCCGGTCGTCATGGTGCCCTTCTTGTAGGAACCCACCTGACGCACCTCTTCAATTTGCTGCAAGTCGACACGTACAAGATTACTGACACGAAAGCCATTATTGTTATTATTATTATTATTATTATTAATTAGCTTATAATATAAATATGAAATCTGTCTAGAGCTGGGCGATAAGATTTTTTCATATCACGATATGTTTTTTTCATTTCAGGCGATAACGATATCTATCACGATATCAGCCAAATAACTATATTTGTAAGATTTAAATGTGCCGTTGCTCACAAGTAAAATGTGAAATAATCAGCAGCTTGTTTTTATTTAAATATTTATTTCCCATAATAAGTTCAACAGGGTAGATGTACTTAAGGAACATGAGACTTTTTCAGATAAATAAAGGCAAATATTACAAACTACACAAAAGGCAGCCGCTAAAGCGTTTAAGTTTCAAAACAGAACAAACGAAACAGACTAAACTGTCAATTCCACTTAGAAACAAAATATTAATTCTAAAAATAAATCTTAGTTTGTTTTACAGAAGAACAGACAAAACTGACTAACTTTTGTCAATATCAAATAAACTGAGAACTAAAAGGAAATTCTCAATCTCTCCTTGTTGTATAGCTGAGCTTTTCAAACAGTTTTAACAGTTACTTTAGTCTGACAAAAGCCGAATGACGAATTAGCGCTTCCAGTCAGAGACTGAGGCTACGTCCACACGTACACGGGTATTTTTGAAAACGGAGATTTTCCGTTTTCGTTTTAAAAAATAATCCCGTCCACACATAAAGGCAGAAATGAAGGAAAACGCTGCTATGAACATGCCAAAGCAGCAGGTGGCGCTAGATTCCTAACCGTGCAGAAATGTTGGCCAATCAGAAGTCTAGAAGCCTCGGTGGGAAAAAGTAAACAAAGCTGGGGCATAGAAGCAGAACCGAGTCGTATGTGTGGAGGGACAGTAACTGTGTGTATATGTAAGCATTTAAA
This sequence comes from Mchenga conophoros, assembly GCF_057382185.1. Lineage (NCBI taxonomy): Eukaryota > Metazoa > Chordata > Actinopteri > Cichliformes > Cichlidae > Mchenga > Mchenga conophoros. The sequence goes on from NC_140546.1 coordinate 36,571,962, forward strand.
CACTGCAGAGAGTACAATTAACAGTATTGTAGAAATTCATTTCACCGAAACAATAACGTGGCGCACAGTGTGACGTCAAAAAATGCGCGCACCTTTGACGCTGCGTTTTCTCCGTTTTTCTCGTCCACACATAAATGCAAAAACTGCGTTTTCAAAAATATCCACCCTGGTCGGAGTCTTTAAAAATCTCCGTTTTCAGTGACCAAAAACGGCGTTTACGTGTGGACGAAAGGTGCAAACGCATAGAAAAATCTGTGTTTTCAAAAATACCCGGGTACGTGTGGACGTAGCGCATGCACCAGTTTATTGTATTTCCAGACTTGCTTTCGGCACATTTACAGTGCAGCTACTCTGTTTTTTGTCAGACTTGAAATAGCCGAAATACCTTCACACTACGGAACTTCTATGGCTCTTCCGTTCGACAATCTCTCCGGCGTTGGAACCATCATCTGTTTTCTCTTCGGTCACGCTCGGTTGATTTTTCTAGTCGGCGCACTCATTTCCTCCATTACCCGGGCGGTACGGTGGCTGGCTGCTTCCCAAACAAATACACATGTGCGGCTTGGCACTTGTGCTGTACGTAACAAGTCACGTGACGTGACGCTGCGGCTGTGATTGGTTCGGCTCTGCGCTACTTAATTTGGATTGGCTGTTCTTTTTTTTTTTTTATTAAGAGGACAAGAGCGGCGAGGTCTATCGCAATAGTTAAATTTTTCTATCGAGAAAAAGTTATATCGCGATACATATCGTTATCGTTCTATCGCCCAGCTCTAAATCTGTCCAATGGAAATGAAGCTGTATAGTGCACAGAGCACTGTTACTGCATTCAAGTGATTCAGTGTTGTTTCTAAACAGTCGTGATGTTTCAGCTCTGAGAGAACAGCTGACACACACCAGCGACACAAGCAGCGCGTGGACTTCACTGAAGCCATTACGACTCAATCGCTCATGTTCGACTCACCACTTCAAAGTTGCCAGGTGCAACAATCAGGTTGTCGATCACATTGTTGATCTTTGTGACCAGGGACAGGATGGAAGACTGACGGACAACGAACAAGGTTTGTGTAAGTGAACTTAAACAGCAGGTCAGGTGCACAGCTACTGGGTGAGTGCAGGCTCACGGACTGACCTGCTCCGCAGGGGTGGGGCTCAGGTCCTGGTTCCTTTTCAGCAGACACTCACTGAAAGCCGTCTCATCAGGTGCAGGCTTCACTCTGGGGAAGGCCATCTCACACTTGTGACAAACAACAGTCTGCTTGAGTACTTGCCTTTAGAACCACTCTATACTATTATTATACACTGACTGCTGGCTGACGTCTTGCTGCTTTGTAATTTGCTGAAGTGTCTAATTCCCACCACCACACATACTTACCACATAAAAGTCGAATGGGATGTGTGGGACAAATGGCCGGTACCTAAACAAAAATAACGTTTAGTTAACGTTTGGTTCAACAGCATTGCAGCTGCAGGGTCTGTATCTCTGGCTACACAGCAGTGTTAGCGGTTTTCATTCCAGTTCCCGGGGTTGGCAGTTAAAGCACAACATTCAAGATTTCATAGTTCTGTTGTCTGAGAACAGGAACAGAAAAATGAAGCGTAGAGATTTCACCATTTACATTCTGACACATTGGTCTGTGTAGTGCAATAAGCAGAGGGACAGGAGCACCGTACAGCGTGTGTGATGATGGTGCTGTTGGAGCAGCAGCATGCGGGACTGCAGAGAACTCACCCCTGGACCAGTCCCCCGCGGGCCCCGAAGCGGCCGCCTCGGCCTCTGCCGCGGTCTCCTCTGGACACAAACACAACACAGCTGACGTTAGCGCGTGCACGAGCCACCATGTAACGATGCTGTGATGTAATGACTTAATGTAGAGACTAATGCACCACATCAGCGCTGCTTCACTGAGCGTCCCAGCAGGGTAGCTATTAGCCACAGATGCTAACATATGTGCACTACTGTAGCCTTCCCTACACCGAGAGAGCTCCTGCAACACTCCTCGGACTTTTGAATTCATTGAAAGAAAAAAGGAAACAGCGAGCTTTCAGACAATACACGCCACTGGCTTTAAATGACGAAGCCACTAACTGGCTGTGTCAGGCACTCAGAGCTAGCTTGTAGCACAGGTACGAGGTAAGAACTCAAAGACTTGATAGTACTCGACTTAAAACACATTGGCCAACGCGCTACACTCGGATACCTCATTGCGTACGACGTTTTGATTATTGTACGTGGAAAATCTCAGAGAATTGTTGAACGTCCCTCTGTGGACCGGCTCCTCGCTGCTGCCTGTTAGTCGTCGGCTTCTTCTGTTAAATGGGCGGCACACTAAGCTCAACACTGCCCTCCACAGGACATCTTTAGAATCACACTGCGGCTGGGATTCTAACAATGTAGACCACAGGTGTCGAACTCCAGGCCTCGAGGGCCGGTGTCCTGCAGGCTTTAGATGTTTAGAGGTTTGACTCCTTATGAAGGAGCGTCCAATATGCTTACAGCCTCTACACCCTGAGGTTTGCTTTGCTTGCTTTGTGATCTGTTGTCTTGCTGTTCTGTGTAATGTCATGTACTGTTTTGCTGTTCATATGACTCTGTTTAATAAACTGTTTCCAGAATAATCTTTTCTAGAGGATCTTTTTTGATTTTAATGGGATCTAAAACGCAGGATCTGCACATCATTGGCTGGATAAGGTTTTCATGTTGGCTTCAAAATTTGCAACCCAACAAGTGCACCATCACCTACACCACTGCCGGGGAATCTTATGCTTTCCTCCAGCGCACAGCAGAATAAAACCACCAGTTCATTGACTGGATGAGGTCCCTAGCCCAACAGTATGTGGAAGGCAAGAAAGTCTGGGTCCTCCAAGGACAGTCCTCTCAAATGCATGTCAAAGAAACTGGACCCACATTACTCGGGACCGCTTTTCATTGAAGAAATCATTAACTCTGTGGCTGTGTGCCCCAAATTGCCGACCTCCATGAGAATACATTCCATGTATATCAGTTGAAGCCAGTATCTTCCAGCCAGTTGTGACTCCAGTCTACATGTCAAATATCTTTGGGCAAAACACTAACCCCACGTTCTCTGACACATCCACTGGAGTATGAATGTGTGTGAATGTTATATAAACAGCACTTATGTATCCATATAGAAAAATGTACACGTATGAGTTGGTGTGAATGAGGCAAATTAAAAGCACTTTGATAGCTCAGAGTTGAAAGTGCTAAATAATAACCAGTCCATTTACCATCTCATGTTCCTTAGTGAGCTGTGCAGTTGTCATGGAACTGAAGATGTTCAAATATTCGTTCCTTTTAGCCTTTGAAAATCTGTTGTGACTTAGTCATATGATTTTTTTTATTAATAATTTATGTCTTTCTGTAATTTATGCAGAAATTGCTCATGCTTGCAGCTTTCTAAAGTGACATATCAAATATTACTTTCATATGTAAAGTTATTACATGAAAAGGTGAGATGGAGTATGAATTACAAACTCTGTGTAAGCAGTAATCTAATCAAAATGAAGCTAACACCTGTGAGACTTCATCAGAGGTGCAAATATTACAGTTGATGCTATCGTGCCAAAATAACTCAACACAGAAAAATGCCTAAATGTGTTTTGTATTTTATAGCATCTCACACCTTTGAACCTGTGCAAAGACTGATGCTGCTCAAGTGAAACGTCTCTGCTCTGAGGCATTGTGGGAAATGGAGTTATTCAGTTAGTGCGATTTAATTGCGTTTAATTACGTTTTGGAAGCGAGACAGCAAAGGTAAGACAGAATTCATGCTAATGTTTGAAGAGTGGCGGAGCCAGGAAGGTGTCAGTGAGGGGCCAGGACGGAGCTGTAATCATTTCAGGTTGGCTGACATGTTTCAAATAAAATACACGGCTATCTCAGCACCGAAACCACAGACCTGTACAATGTTTGAATGCAGGTAGTGGTGGAGAAGATAAAATAATATTTGGTATAGCAAACTTTTTTTTTCCATATTTGTGCGGATAAAGTAACAAAGAAGCTTATGCTGTACTAATGTGGCCCCGTTCACAGATTATTCTGTGTAATACTGCTAAATTATTACTGAATTATTACTTGAATCTTTACTGAAGTGCTGAGTTAAATGTCACTTTTTAGTTAATTTTTTAATTATATTCCACATATTAATGCAATAAATTTAATGTTGGCCATATTGTTGTTACATTATGTCACAAGAGTATGATGGACACTAGTCTCATAAACTACATGAGCTAATTTGAACTTTTTTCACTGTCTAGCTTGTTTTTCACCATAAGCAACATTCAGCTCTCCACACAAACATGAATTTAATTACACATAATCACACAAAGATAAAACAAAGCTTGACTTTATTTAGCAGAATCGTGGCCTTATGTGTGCATGCTGAGGAAGATTTACAATGATCTCAAAATTACATAGAAAAAAAGACAAAGCTGTGGTTAATATTGCATTAATATACAACCTGCAGACTCGACAGAACAACCCCGCGAAACAAAAATATTAGTAACAATTCAACATTTCAAGCTAATCTTTAGTGACTGGTGAGAGCGATTTATCTGTGCAGCAGTAATTTTATTTTCAGTGAGATTAAAACTTTCATACATTCATTTACAGTTAATTCTATATTATAGTGTTTTGAACAGAGGACTAAGAAGCCACACATGAAAGCAGTGTCAGGTAGATTTGATCTGCTAAGCTAACTGTGGAGATACACGTATCTGTTCTGTGCATTTAACGAGTTCAACTGCTCGGGTTTTATGAAAACCTCATCTTATTCCCTAATTTGCCAAAAACAATGAACAATTATGAGACTGTTATATTTTTGGAGATATTTCTCTCTTTGAGTTCTCATTGGAGAACATTTCAGTGCACAAGTAAGTCAGAGGCAGCTGATGAGAGAAACCCTGAGTTACAAGCAGGAGTGCTGGGGCAGGCGAACAGTGTGACAGAGGGGGCTAAAGCCGCTGCTTTTATAATGTTGACCAATTCTGTTCTTTATATTTCACAACTTCATTCATTTACTAAGTCATGTAAAGTTTTGATATTGACAGAAGTATAAATGGCATACTACGGCGCAGTAATGCTGTGTAAATGATGAATGAACCACTTGTTAATACCTTAATAAGGCTTAATAGTGTGACATTATTATAAAGTGCTACCATGTCAACGTTCGTAATAAAACTGTTCCATCATAGTTTACTGTAGGGACAGCAGCACTAACACTGATGCTGTGATCACAACATGCCAGAAACTTGTTAAACATTCACATTTATTTTCCAACATAACATACAGAATATGCTTCCCTGCTGACACTCAGCCGTCTCTTGTGACTGACATGACACCACTGTGAGCTCTGTGCGCTGAGCTCAGGGTTCTGCGGTTTCTATTGGCTCCACCTGGGGCTCAGTGGGTGGGGTGGAGATGTCCTCTACCTGCTCTGAGTCAGGTTCTGTCACAACTACAGCCACCTGCTGACACGAAGAGAGCAGTCCGGTGTCAGTGTATGTATCAGCATACTGTAGGTAATAGTAGAGGGTTAAAGGGCACGAGGTGAAAACCCTCGGGGTTCAAATCTGATGTGACGATCATAAATCAGATTCTTATTCCAGATCAGTAAAGGCACCGACAGCAGGCTGTAAACAAATCACACTTTTCTACTCTGAGCACTCAAAGTGTGTTTCATGCATGTGCATATATAAGTATATATATATATATGCACATGCAAGTTCATACAGCACCTTTAACCTATGCACAGATTACATTCATGCATACACTCACACACCGATTATGCATCGAAATCTGGAAGTCATTCTTAATGCTCTCACCAGAAGCAGGATCATTCAGTCACAGGTGCCACCTTGTATTACACGCAGGTGTTGTGTTACCTGAGTTGGCTCAGCAGCAGCTCGAGCAGACTGAACGGCCTGAACAGTCTCCACAGCTGGGACAGGTGGGGGGCGAGTTTGCGGATAGACGGGTCCCTCACTGGGAGTCTGTGCGACACATTCACACATTTACGTAGATTTGACATGTTGCTCTTTGAACAGGCCAACTTTAAACAGCTCCGTGGAATCTGATGTTTCATCCTGTTTCTAAAGTCAACCAGATGTTACCACAAAGATTTCTCTGCGGTTTCACCTGCTGCAGCACACGCATACATCTCTGTTGTGATGCTGTGGCATGCACGAGTCTTCATTTCATCAGAGTCAAACCACAACAATGACATGATGCTAAATTTATTCACAGATTTAAGGAGAAAACCAGGTGAGTTATCGAACTAAAGGCAAAAGCTCAAACATGAATGCATATTTATCAGCTCTGTAACTTTTTAGTGGGTGCATTCTTGTTCAGTTAGGTTTTAATGCAGGGGTGGGGACCTCCGGGCCTCGGGGGCCGGTGTCCTGCAGGTTTAGATCTCACCCTGGGTCAAAACACCTGAATCAAAGGATTAGTTCATTAGCAGGCCTCTGGAGAACTTCAGGACATGTTGAGGAGGTGATTTAGTCGTTTAAACCAGCTGTGATGGATCGAGGACACATCTAAAGCCTTGAAGCCTGGAGGTCCCCACTCCTGCTTTAAGGTATCAAGGCTTACCTGGCTGCCACCAGCAGCTAGGACGCTGAGTCCAAACAGCATGGCAGTGATGCAGATTAGCAGCTCAAGCACCAGGAATATAACCAGTGTTCCCAGAATCCCATCAATCAATAGCTAGAGAAACATGAGAGAGACGTGTGTGAACATATATGATCAGAAAACCATGTTTGTTTCAGTGACAGTGATTGTTCTCACAAAAACAACAAATCTTTTGTCTGACCCAAATATATGTCTATCTTCTACATGCACACTTCAAAGACACGACTTCCAAAACATTAGTTATAACAACAGTCTGTCACTTACTTTACACTTTTGCTCGATCAGCCCGGTGCATTTCCTGAAACAATGTTGCTGCAGTGGACAGTAAAGACAAAGAAACATAGTCTCCTTTTTAAAAATGTGCAGGGTCAACTATGAAGTTATGTGATTCTATTAAAGGAAAACTACATTTATACCCTGCTGACAGCTCTGTGCATGCTGCATTACATGCATCATCCGTGTACGTGGCCATGTGACAGTTTTATGTGGTCAAAAATCGACCGTGTAAAAAAGTTGCACTCCCTGTTTTCTACAACACATTCAAAACATTGGAACCACATTCACAGACTGTATCTTTTAACTTGGCGACCCTCTTTGCCGTTCACAACTCAGCAACGTCGTGGTGCAGCTGATTTTGTGACGTGACTCTGCAACATGTAAATGTGTGATGTTTCTGTACTGTCTGTTTCTCAGAAAGAGAGAAATGTTGTTTACAAGACGTGAGTCCAGTTCTTGTTAATCAACAACTTAACATACGCTGCATTTCCCTGTTGTATTGTGTTTCTGATACCACCAGCACCACCCCAACATCCTCTCTGGCATCAAAGAGCCACTGTTGATATTTAACAAAGAGGTGCAGTATCAGCTTTAAGATGCACAGCACAGAAACAGGCAGGGCTTAAAGGGAAGATCAGATGTAGAGGCTGCGATCACCTGATAGTCACTACTTTTTGTGCAACTGAATTCAACAAGATATAAGCAGATGTTTCATGAGCTGTGTGGCTGATTTTCCGGACACTATAAAGTTAGTAGAAAAGGTCGAATTCAGTGAGTGAATCTAATCAGCATCAACCTTAAATATAAATTGATGTCGGCTACTGTCGTGTACATTGGTGTGAACGTCACCACAATCCTGCAAACTGAGCAGTTTATCCTGCAGCAAACTTGCAGTGGTGCGACCATGTTTCCATGCAAAGTTTGCATAGCACAAAATTAGCACATTTCATTTTGTTTTGCACAATCATAACCCCAGCAGCACATCATGATCTGATGCAAGAACTTTCAAATGAATTAGGACAGTAAGTGTCAAATGTCACTTTCTGATCGGTCCTTAAGTTTCCTGTTAATCTCTCCTGACGTCTTTCACCTTCTGTCAACATTAACAACGTTTTCTTTCTATGCCCAGGAAATAAACAACTGTACATTTGGTTAGCAGACATACTGCAACAACCTAACTACACTGTGTGTTGATGATGACCTCCCACTTAAACAACAAACAGCATTGTTTACGCCTGCTGCTGGATAAATCTAACACTAGAAAGTGCAGATCACGACTTTATATCTGCGCTGTGGCTGGGAGCAGATATAAAGTGGTGGCTGTAGCTCAGGAGGAAGCGCCGGTCATCTACTGATCGCAAGGTCGTGGTTCAGTCCCTGGCTCCTCCTAGTCTGAATGCCAATCTTGGGCAAGATATCAGCCCCACGTTGCTCTCCGATGCATCATCAGAGTATGAATAGTAGATAGCAAAGACACAAAGCATAGAAACAGTGATTGTTGCATTGTACGCTTTGAATAAAGCGCAGTTCATTTACTGTGAACACGTGACAGGGAGGTGAAGAACAAGAGGATGTGTTGATGGTGGAAGCGAGCGAATGTCTTTATGTTATTATTACTGAGCTGCCACCAAATACTAAGTCCTCTGACAGTGATATATATTAATGTGCCTTTCAGATTTAATTGGTCATCAAGTGAAGGTCCCAGAACAACATTCTGGATCATTCCGGCACACCTTAACCCCTAAACATAGATTTGTTTTGGCAGCTGGCCTTATTTCACATGCATTTATTGAGGTTTTGCACTAACCGGGCGACCGTGGCTCAGGGGGTTGGGAATCGCATCTGTAACCGGAAGGTCGCCGGTTCGATCCCTGGGCTCTCTGTCCTGGTCGTTGTGTCCCTGGGCAAGACACTTTACCCTACTGGTGATGGCCAGAGGGGCCGATGGCGCGATATGGCAGCCTGGCTTCTGTCAGTCTGCCCCAGGGCAGCTGTGGCTACAACTGTAGCTGCCTCCACCAGTGTGTCAGAGTGAATGAAAAGTGGTATTGTAAAGCGCTTTGGGTGCCTTGAAAAGCGCTGTATAAATCCAATCCATTATTATTATTAACTCACGTGCCATTTTGGATGACAATTATGGTGACGATGCAGGATCAAATGTGGCAAGTGGATGCTAGAGATCGATGGCAGTCGCTGGGAAAATGGTTGCTAATAGTATGATGAAAGATTTCTAAGGTCGAAGGTCTCTAACACATGTACTGAAAGGGTACATGTAGCACTTTAAACACAAAATACAACGGGCAGAAGATTCATGCACAGGAATGTGTGATGAGCTGCTGCTGTAGTTTAATATAGGACATATTAAACTTAACAACATAAGAAAATCAGTCACTGTCATGAATCCCTTTTTTGAACATTAACATCCACCTGCACCCACCTCCTGCTTCATTATTTTTACAGGAATGCACATTGAATTTGGCGACTGTGCATTCAAAATTGTTTTAACCCTTTCACCATGGTCACTACAGTTACAGCTGTTCAAAGGCTGTTTCCCTGTGTTTGTGTCAGTGTTGATGGTGTACTTGCACATTAACCACTACATTGGACACTGGTGTGTCACTCCACACCCTGCCACCCGCTGCTCGTTTAATGTGACTATAGATGTGCGACGCGTTTCATTGTAATTGTTGTTATTTAACCCTGTCATGCATGAATTATGACAACCTCGGTCAAGATTTTTCTGAAGTATTCTTATTCATCTTTTCATGCCTAGAGATGAATAAGAATACTTAAGAAAAGGGATTAAAGTTAATCAAGTTACCATCAGCCAATCAAGCTCTGTCACTAGCTTAAATCTACTGTAGCCTACTTGACAGCCGAATCTAGTTCAAGTGAAGTTTGAATTTTTGACCATTTCTACTGAAGCAGGTTTGTGAGGTCTGGCCTGGCTTGCAGTCTCCGCTCTTGCACCACTGCATCGCATGCTTTGCGTTGCTCTTTGGGTTGTAAGGGGGGATGCGGCTGCTTGGCCGTGGAAACCTGTTCCATGAAGCTCTCTACGCACTCTTCGCGAGCTAATCTGAAACTACATGAAGTTTGGAGGTCTGCAGCAGCTGACTCTCCAAAAAGTCGCTTCCCAATCGCTTCCACTTTGTTATAATACAATAAATAGTTGACAATGAGGAAATTTCATGAGTGGACGTCTTACACAGGTGGCATCCTATCACAATGTCTGTAGAAGCAGTCTGCATGCATAGCTGTTTAACTGTCTACAGCTGTGGAACATCTGGATTCAGTTCATTACGTTTGGCATTACAGTGCATGTCTGTGCAGCTTTTCAGGTCAGGGTTGTCTTAACAGCTTGGAAAAAGAAGGCTCAGTGTTGTGTTTTGTTCTACCACCAGCAGGAGTATCTTGAAATTTTGGGAGCCCCCCCACAGCACTATGAAGCCCCAGTCATCCAGGCCCACAGACTGGTCAGTGACCCTCTGGCAACCACCGGATATCCCAACAAAAGCAGTTGCTCTAGCAGGCTGTTCTCAATCAATGCTCAAGACGTCACATGAAAAACACTTAAAATGACAAAAAGAGGAACTGCCAGGATAACAGCTGCTGACATGACTGTAAACGTACTTACTGTATCTTTTTTCTAGCTGGACTTTCTTTGATAAATATCTTTACAGCATGTCCTGCAAACATTGTTTCAGTCTTGCACCAGGCAAGACAAATTTATCCCAAAAACGTCAAATCCCAGCATCTTAGCCCCAAACCTTTGCTGGTGATGTTTTTTAGGCAGTTTCTATTTGACAAACTGCAAGTACATCTGAATGATATTATGTTAGATGTCCTGCAGATGCTGCTCCTAACCAAAGTGTAACACTGTGTGCTGCAGAGCCAGAGAGTGTCACACATTGTCATCAAAGACAGTTAATATTCGGCCTTAAAATATGAACACTCAATAAATCAATGTTTATGTGTTACTAGCTTCTCTCTGTTGTTATTTAAAGACAATACCACAGCATGTAGCTCCAGTTTACGGCAGTGTTCACAGTGGTAAGAGTCCTGGCGGTAGGGGAGGTGCTTGGACATTAGACCCAGGGCAGCGGTGGCAAACGCAGCACTGATGAGATGAAGCACCAGGACACATTTCACCTGCAAGCAACAATCGTATTATTCAGACACAAACCACGCACAACCTGTAAGGCTAATGTGTTACTATGCTACGTCAAGTTGAATCACTTCTGAATGTGACTGTCCAAATGGGACGTACACTCCACCTTTAAAGTGTCCTCCTTAACAACACTGATAACATGTTCATGCACGTTTTCATGAGCCCTGACTTCAGTTTGACGTGAGGAGTTTTATCCAGATGCCGGTCGCTTATTCTCCTTCGTTCGTCTTTTAGATGAAAACACTTATCTTACAATCCTTCGTATCTTGAAGATGCAGTTAAAACGTGCCTACATAGCAGGTGAACACTTTGTTCTCTTCTCATCCACAAAGTTAAAGCAGAGAAGAGTCAACTTTCAGTCAACAGTTCAATTGTTTCTGACAGTGTAAAGATCAGGGACACAGGTCTGCAAAAACCTGTTTTTTCTGCTGGGATATTTTTGGTGATGTTTTTCAGGGAGCTGAATCCAAAAATGAACTTCACTTCCCTCCACCATGTACAGCTTTTTTGGCAAAGCGTGAGGAGTTTACATGAAAAAAGCACAACAGTGATGAAAAAAATCAATATTTTATTACAACTATGAATAATTTTTCTTACAATTGAACAAAGAAAAAAAACTTTTCCTTCATGATATATTTATCGCTACATATTTACTCTTTTTGTCTGAGAAACTTCACACTTTTGCTTTCCATCCTCTGGTTCCCTCCTCACATTTTCCATTTGCATTTCTCGTGAGTCTCGCTCTTAGAAATATGAAATTAATAGAAGAAATCATTTTTGGATGTGTTTTTTTAATCAGTTTAAAAAGGGAAATTGTTTATTAAACTAAAAACACGAGTTTTGCAAGAAAACCTGATGAGATGGAATTTTGAAATTATTTTTCCTGGTTTCAATCTACATGAAACAGTCAGAAAGTCCTACGCAGCTCTTTGGTTGTAGACCTGTGCTATTGTAATTCTTAAACACCCGACATAAAACCTGGATTAAAGCTGAAAGTCTACACTGCTGGTAACTGGTTGAAATGATTTTTCTCATTATGGATGCATCTTGTCCTCATCCATACAAACAGAACCACTGCCTTTTGTTCTGCTGGTTCACAAACAAACCCAAGAGAAGTGGTTTGTTTGTAAAGTACTACATATCTACAGATTCTTCAGCTTGATGTCATAAGTTCCCCCAAAACTAACTAAGAGATCCTAAATCAGCACATAAATAAATGGCAAAAATACACCGATTAGAAATAGATTTAAGGATAATAAATCAATTAGAAATTTAAAAAGCAGATCAGAAAAGAATTTATGCAATGCAAATATAGTTACATACAAGGAACCCTGAACAGCTGCTTTTGCTGACTTTGAATGCAGAAATGCATTTTCATGCATGGCACAGACTCACCCAGAAAAGAGTAGGTCTCCTCCCACTGTGGACCAGCACTGACCCAGACACAGTCACCTGGTGCATTACAGTGAAGTCAGACGCAGCTGATGAGTATAACATGATGACGTGACCTGACCAAATCTAAAAGTAGCTGCTGGAGCTTTCGCCACACTGACCTGTACGACAACGATGAGGAAAAGAGCCACATCTCCGGTAAAGTGGACTTCGTGAACCTGGAGCACAGACGCGCTCAGACAAAGGATCAAAATCCCGATAACAATCTGGATGGCCTGAGAAGAGTCGCCAGAAAAAGTCATCAGCACATCATGCAATACATTTGAAACTTCTTAATGAGGAAAAATGCACTGAATATGTCCCAAATATTGCTTTGAAAATACCCAAGTGTTATGTATAAACAGACATCTGTTCCTATGTACACGTCACAGACTTTGAATGGTTTTCTTTACCCCTAGAGTCTTGGGCTCCATCTTAAAGAGGGACTGTCGCTGTCCCTCAGAGAGCGTCCCTGCTGGAGGCAGCGGATTCTTTTCTTCATGAGCCATCCTGCTGCTGACGGGGAAACAACAGCTTTCAATATACAGCCCAGAACAGCAGGTAGAACAGACTGAGTCAAAGTAAAGAGACGCAAAAGAAAAATGGATCATATTTAAACAGCAGGACTGTGTCCATTCAGCACGTGGTGCTACTTTTTAAACTGCTGCTACAGCTGCAGGTGCATGCTGTCCCGTGTTAGGATCCAGCTGCAGGTGCATGCTGTCCCGTGTTAGGATCCAGCTGCAGGTGCATGCTGTCCCGTGTTAGGATCCAGCTGCAGGTGCATGCTGTCCCGTGTTAGGATCCAGCTGCAGGTGCATGCTGTCCCGTGTTGGGATCAGTGCACTTGGACGGGCTGCTGCACTGAGATGTTCTCGCCTCTGTCACTGTGGACTCCATGTTCTTTTTGTTTGCCTTGTATCCTGACCTCATGTCTGCTAGTTGGAGGTGTTGTGCATCCACCTACAGGCTGCTCACGGACACATGCAGGTCCTGCAAAGTACTGCAAAACTGAAACTCTCTGATTACTGTATTAGTAAATTTAGGGTACATCAAGAAATCATCAAGTCTTTACTGTTTCCACTATAAGATCAGTGAACCTGTCCCCTGTATAAAACTAAAATGTCTCCAGACTGTCTCTGTCAAGGTCACAGGCTCGACTTTTAGCAGTAATAACACTGATGGATCAGCAAAGGAGCGATGCAGCTACTGGCAGACTGCAAATCTGCGATTATCATAATGATTCATGTGCTGACTCATTTTCCAGATCGAGCCTTTAAATTATTGTATGAATGAGCTAGAATGTATGAATGCATGTGTAGCCTACAGAGACGCTGATGATGATGTTTCTGCAGTTAAAAATAAAGCAGAGCTGCGCAGGACCGCAGTCAGATCTGGCACCGCTGCACCACAACATGAGAATAACATCACACTGCCTAGTTTTTGGACATTCCCACACATCACAGTGTTTAACTCACACTGATGTACATATATCTATATATTTATGAAGACGAAGAAAAAAGAAAAGGGAAGAACAAACAAACAAAATGAGAAAAATAAAAAACCCGCAGTGTCCATAACCAAACACCGATGACTGCAGTGAACGATCTTACCTGAGCTGTGTCGCGTTTTTCCAGAAGATACTGAGCAGCTTTAGGAAAGCACCAAGCCTGCCGTGAGTGCGGATGCTCTGCAGACTGCAGCGGGGTGTGTTCGGGTGTATCCTGCCCCTGCAGGAGACTGATGCTGTGTCATGCGTTTCACATGCACGAATGCAGGCAGAGGAACCGTTAGCAGGCTGTCCCGTTACTGCACCTTTAATATGAACACCAGCGAACCTTCAAGAACCGTCTTTCCGTTCTTGACGTCTGCGCTCGGTCGTAAAAACAAATTTGAAGTTGTGCTGAAGTGTTAAAGACTTAATGTCGCCATCTACGAGATTTTGCCAGAGTAACGTCAGTGGCAGATGTAAGATATTAAAGTTAGCAATAAAAGTAACAGTAGATATAACCGGTTATTATTTTGTTTCGGATGTTATTACTGAAGCAAGAACCGGAAAGAACACACAGTGTTAGGTATTTTGATACCATAGTAGCATTTACAGGATATTGTTTTATACAGGAAAACTGTTACTCAATAAGGCCCAACTACTAGTTGTTTTTTTCTTTCTCTGTGACCCAAGAATTAATGTGTAGGACTCACAAGCTGGTACCCCAAGGTCGAAAACACCACAGAGATGAGACCACTTCCTTACTCCCATCCTCCCTTGTTCTTTATCTCCTGGAAAAGGCTCGTTAAAGGCTAGGTGGTTTGTTTCAGAATTCACTAATGAAAGAACTCTGTATTTTATGTCTAGGAGTGTATTTTGCTGGGATGATCATAAATTATAGCTGAACTGATAAACTACACAAGGGATACTTTGCTCAGAAGGCAGGAAGACGTTTCCTTATTTGGTCTGTACCGGTTTGAACTGGGAAAGCTGACACACGAACCTTTTTTTTCATCTATATAAACTGCTGTGTATCAAATAAACCTTTGAGTTGATTTGGGAAGGCAACCTGAAGCAGTCTGTGTTTCCTTGTTCTCCCAAGCTGCTCCCGGCGCTGTAACTAACCCAGCTGAACGGCATACCTGAGTGTTACTTTAAATAATTAGGAATCTTAGAAGGAAAGGACAAAACTCTGCTTATCGCTCACGCCACGGAGGAAACCCGGGACGGCAATTTCCTTCAATTTTGGTGTCAGAAGTGGGATCCCTGACAGAAGGTAAATATGTGTCTTTCATATTTATATAAAGACCTATTATACCTCTCTCAGTGATTGATCCATAAAGAAACGGGATATGCTGACGAAGTTTCACTTAGTGATCCAGAGAGATACACTGACGACTTCCTCAGTCCCCGAATAAAGTAAATTAACCCTTGTGTGGTGTTGGTGGACACAGGAAGTTGCCTGTTGTCTTGAATATTTTAATTTTGTTTAAAAAAATAATAATAATTAATTGTTTAATTAAAAAGTGAGAAGTTGCTCACTTAGAAAAGTGACACAGAAAGTTGCCTGTTGTCTTAAATACTTCTCGTTAAGTGAGAAGTTGCTCATCAAAGAGTGACACAGGGAGTTGCCTGTTATCTTGAAACGTACGTTAAAAAGTGAGAAGTTGCTCACTCACAGAAAGCTAGTAAATAATTAAATTTAATTTTGTTAAAAAAAAAAAAAAACGAAAGAAAACTGAAAACGGGTCTCACAGACCCGATTACCATACAAGGGTTAAAAGCAGTAAATTAAAAGCAGAAAGACACAGGAAGTTGCCTGTTGTTTTACGAGAAGTTGCTCGTTAAGCGAGAAGTTGCTCGCTAAGTGAGAGTTGCTCACACAAACAAAAAATTGCTAGCAATAAATTTAAAGTGACCTCAGCTGTGCCGCAGCGAAAATACTAACCTAAATCCTCCTAGCGTGTAAACCCCTCTGGAAATCACTGAACATGGGTCAGAATTATTCAAAGACCACAGACAGGTCCGATAAAAAATCTAAAGTACCTGTAAAACCAAAAATTAATAAAATACAAAATAAAGTCTCAAATAACGGCTCAGTATAACTCCCATTTCCGGTTACGTGTAACCTACGTCCGCGAATCGGTGAAGACGTCCATGATCACGTATCCAGAACATGCGGGAGTGCTTATGTGACTGACTTTGTTTGCAACTTAAGAAGTTCAATGCATTCTAATTTATTTCCGGAGCCTTATCCCGAACGATTATCGCCAGAAAACAGGTCAGTAGAAATGTTGAATATCATTTGTGATAAGAAAAGTAGTCTGCTTAAAAAGTCCTGTAGAAAATACATGATAGAATGCCGCGACGTGATGCATCAAATGTTACCGCTATGGACAAAAGGAGGGTAAATAATGACAAAGTCGCCGATTTCTTTAAGAATCTAAAGAAATTCCTGCTAACAATGTCCAGAGACAAAATTGACTTAAATGCAGTAACTATGTGTAAACAGAAGCCTGATGAATCTATCCTAGTATTCATAAAACGCTTTATGCACTGTTGGACAAGCTAGAGGTGCAAATTTAGCTCAGTTTTCCAGCAGCCGCAGACACCCAAAGCAAAAATGAATTTGTGTATTTAATTTAACACAAAGGGTGAAATGTTTGCTAACACTGATAACAGCTTATGTTTTCTCTGCCCTATGTACCGACATGATGGAGAAGGAACATCCTCTGTGTCAGCTGGACCCTCAGCAGAGAATGAACTCAACATCCTTTTTGTCCGGTACTCTATGTCACACACTGTGCCAAAAAAAAAAAAAAAAAAACGTGTACAGACGCCACTACCAGGTAATCCCATGACTGGGAGCCACACTTTTGTTTCTCTCACACTGTTCAACAACATGATAACTGCTCACACAAGTGAAGGTCAAACAGTGATTTTGTTACATAACTCAGACATAGGTTACGAAATATGTCGACACATAGATCTAACCTACCCTATCCACTGTACTATTTCTGCAGTTACATTGCCAGCTGAATACCAGAATATGACATTGTGGTCTAAAAGTGAGAATGATATAGGATTTATTGACTGTACACTTTATCACGTACACTTATTAAAAAACAAGCAGTATATGTCAAGCAGCATCCCATTTCCACGGAAAAAGCCGCAGCTCTAGATGTCATGATAGGAGATTTATTGACTACAGGAGTAATAAAGCCCACACTCCTGTCAATCCTGTGCCAAAGCCTAACAAACCTGGCGTATGGCGTTTCATACAAGACTTAAGGCAAATTAATGCAGTCAACATTCCTCTGCCACCTCTCGTTTCAGATGTTCACAGCATATTGACATGCATTGCATACACATTTTACCGTGGTGGATTTATGCTCTGCCTTTTTCTCAGTGCCTGTGCATGTAGATACACAGCCGTTATTTGCATTTACACATAGAAATAAGCAGTACACTTGGACTCGTCTGCCTCAAGGCATGATAGACAGCTCTGCTGCTTTCTCAATGGTGATCCGTGCTACCCTGGACAGCTTTACTCCTCCTGAGGGCTGTACTCTGATCCAGTATGTGGACGATCTCCTCCTCTGTGCTCCGAGTGAGGAATTGTGTCAAACTGCTACACACATGCTTCTCCAGCACCTCCAAAAGACTGGCCACAAAGCATCAGCAAAGAAAATGCAGTACTGTCAGACTTCTGTTCAATATTTGGGATTCACACTGTCTCACGGAAAACGTTCCATGACTGCAGACAGGGTCAAAGCTGTGACCTCCGTCCCTCGTCCCACTACACAGAAGGAAATGTTGTCCTTCTTAGGCATGGTGAACTATTGCAGACAGTGGATACCAGACTGTTCTTTTCATGACCACATTCTGCGTGACTGTTGTAAAAAAGACAAGCCTCCTCGAATACTGTGGTCCACAGAAATGACTGCCTCTTTCAATGCATTACAGGGAGTGCTGACCTCCGCCACTCAAAGGTGCTGCCTGAATTGTTCAGGGAATGCCGGCCTGCCTGAGGGCAGTAGCAGCTTGCTCTATCATGATAAGGGACTGCGAGAAGCTCACACTCTCACATGACACTATTCTATACACCAATCACCAGGTCACGACCATTGTAGCAAACATAACTAAACAACATATGCAAATCTCACTATAAAAGCGAGCAGCACACCTGATTCGCCATGACATTTATTGATCCTATGCTGTGTTCTTCTGACCGACAGGATGGCTCAGACAGGCTTGACGTTCATGACTGCATGACACGTATACAGGAATCCACAGCACCACGTCCAGATTTAGAGCAAACACCTATCCCAGACTCAGCCACGGTTTATGTGGACGGGTCCTGTTCAAGGCCGAGTGACAACTCATTTCTTTGTGGCTATTCGGTGGTAACAGTGCCTGACATCATACTAGAGGCTCACTCATTACCATTTCACTCAGCACAAAAAGCAGAGCTCATGGCTTTAATACATGCCTGTGAGCTACATTTGGATAAGCATGTGACGATTTGCGCAGACAGCCGCTATGCATTTGGCGTTGTGCATGACTTTGGCACATTGTGGAGACAAAGAGGATTTAGATCTGCTGATGGAAAATAAATTGCTAAATTCTGATTTTGTTCAAAGACTTTTTCAGGCTATACAGCTGCCATCGGCCGTTGCAGTTGTAAAAACGAAAGGACACAGTACAGCTGACACAGACGAAGCAACAGGTAATGCCTTAGCAGACGTGACAGCCAAGGCTGCAGCTGCATCACAGCTCCCACCTCCGCAGGAAGTATTATCTGTGCCCCTACAGCTGCCACTTGTTACACTCCCAGACTATTTAGACACAAATGTTGATTTAAAATTCATACAAGAGCAAGCCTCTGCATAGAATAATGACTGTACCTTAGAAGACAGAGATGGCCTATACAACATCTTAAGGGTTTGATTGCCCTCCCATATTCCCTGATGCCAGTCCTTGCCCGACATTTTCACTGTGTGAGTCATGTCGGACAAAGAGGGGTAATAGGGGCAATAAAATCAAGATTTGTAATTGAGAAAACATCACACGCAGTAAAACGCATATTAGCAACCTGTCTAACATGTGCGCGAACTAATGTAGGAAAACCAAAAGCGAAACATCAGCATTTACCACAACCAGATTTTCCATTTCATACATTACAAATTGATTTCACACATATGCCAGCACAAGGAAGCATCAAGTACTTACTGGTAATAGTGGATCAATTTAGTAAATGAGTAGAAGCTTATCCAACCTCAAAAGAAACTGCAGAAGTAGTCTGTCAAAAGTTGAGCAATGAAATAATACTCAGATTCGGAATACCTCACCAGATTAACAGTGATAGAGGATCTTCATTCACATTAGAAGTAATTCAAAAGTGTGCTAAAACTTTAATGACCTGTGTCAAATTACTTACTCAAGTCCTGTGTGAGATTAGAAGGACTCAATCTGCAGTAACCAAATTATCTCCATTTGAAGTAAGACCATTTCCAACACCATGGTCAGCTTCCAGAGGGGCACCGCTAGTAGAAGGTGATGTATATTGCATTGTCCACTGATGTTCACAACCTGATAGAAAAACTGAATAATAACTATCAGAAAGTTTGTCTCTCTCAGCTTTTCCCCTCCACAGTTCCACCAGTGGAGACAAGGAGATGCATGTTGGAGAAGCCACTAAAACCAAGGACTCTCTGGGAGGCCGTGCGTGTTCCAGCCCCCAGGCTTTACTGGCAGTGACGAAGAACCAGCATCCTTACGGACGGACAACCTCAGTGGATTCATGCCAGCAGGGTTAAGACCAGCCCAATCGGACCATCTCAGGCGTCGGATCAAGCAGACGACATCTCCGGCGAGCCAGCGCCCGGAACTAGAGCAAATAAACACACACGGGTAGATGACATCTCAGGCGAGCCAGCGCCCGGATCCAGTACATACACACACAATCACTGATTAACACACAACGTCTGAAAGAACAACAACAAGGTACTCAAACATCCAGCAGGAACAGAAAGCCAAAAGTACCACATGATGTCTAACCTGATAAAGCCAGACTCATTTCATCCTGATAATGGAGAAAATGAAATGCCCATTGTCATCATACGACGCTTATTCAATGTCTCTCGAACCTGGGACCAGGCCAGGAGACAACTGAAGAACTGTTTTTCTTATATATTGTCTTATATATTTAGGTTATTTATCATATCTATCGCATTAACCTTAGGATTTCTCTTTGCTATTTTGTATTGTAAACTGCAACCATGTTCACATTTCTGCAGGTCATATTTTGCTGACTATACCTCATGCTCCATTTTGCAAGACACCTACTTAATGCACTCCTCACGCTCCCTAAAATCAGTAAATAGCAACATAGACGCCACTAATAAACCATTTTATGCACCCTCTAGAACAGGAGCTAACGCCTGGTATGAAAATGCCAGAACAGCCGCTCGTGATTTAGGAAACAGTAACTGTTATGTCTGTTCAAAGGCTAATCCAGAACAGGTAATAGTAGGATACCCCATATCCGGTTTCCCCCTCACTGAGGGACTAGAGAAAATCAGCGGAAATAATGCTCTCTTTAAAGACGCTTTACAGTTGACTCTGAGCCCTCTCGACTGCTTACTTAGACACACACACACACCAACTAACCCTGAGACTCCATTAGGCGAATTATTGAAGTTATCTAATGACACCGCAGGGACCTGCGCCCCAATGAAACGCCCTAAGAATAGGTTAAAGCCCTCACTGCCCTTAGGACAGATCCCTCTCCATTTTAATACTAGTATGATATGTCTGCGCAGACTAAAGTTAACTGGCCCAGACACACACATAGATTATACAAAGGATAACTATACATTCTTCTCTGACTCCCCAGGTGCACGCTGTAATGAGACATGGCTAGCTGTCTCTGTGGCTGAAGTTGTATCATATCTGGAGGAACACACACACAGTTCAAGTTCGAGCAGAGAATCGATCATTGTTCCCCCAGAGGGTGTATTAAATGACACTGACTGGGGGGAGTTAGTTAAATCACACATGGTCACGCGCCTAACTAGACCAATCCCACATGCTTATTGGATGTGCAATAATACTCTTAGATTAGCTTTACCTGTTAATTGGACCGGTACCTGTGGTCTAGTAACCGTTGATGTATGCTGTACTTTCATTCCCAATAACACCGCCCCTAACGGTTCATTCACACAAGCTATGAATAAACTTGAAGCATTGCAGATAGAACTAATTGCCAATACAGGTCACGGTCAGTGGCTACATAAGTGGCTACAGGACATGTTTGGGAGATGGAAGGAACTAATTGTAGCCTTTGTAACCGTTGCAGCATGTTTTTGATGATTATTGTCTGTTGTGTGGTACCCTGTGTACGTTCAATGATAACCCGTATAGCTACTAGTACAGCTACTTCAATGTATTTGCAATTGGCACAAATTGACCCAGATTATGTGTCAGATGTTACCAATGATGTTCCTGATGTGTATATTGAACATTAGGTTGTGAACTATTACATTTTATGATTTGCTTTTTATATTATGTTATTACATTTGTGATTTTTCCTTTCTATTTGAGTTATTATTTTTAAAAAATAATAAAAGAGGGGAACTGTTAGGTATTTTGATACCATAGTAGCATTTACAGGATATTGTTTTATACAGGAAAACTGTTACTCAATAAGGCCCAACTACTAGTTGTTTTTTTCTTTCTCTGTGACCCAAGAATTAATGTGTAGGACTCACAAGCTGGTACCCCAAGGTCGAAAACACCACAGAGATGAGACCACTTCCTTACTCCCATCCTCCCTTGTTCTTTATCTCCTGGAAAAGGCTCGTTAAAGGCTAGGTGGTTTGTTTCAGAATTCACTAATGAAAGAACTCTGTATTTTATGTCTAGGAGTGTATTTTGCTGGGATGATCATAAATTATAGCTGAACTGATAAACTACACAAGGGATACTTTGCTCAGAAGGCAGGAAGACGTTTCCTTATTTGGTCTGTACCGGTTTGAACTGGGAAAGCTGACACACGAACCTTTTTTTTCATCTATATAAACTGCTGTGTATCAAATAAACCTTTGAGTTGATTTGGGAAGGCAACCTGAAGCAGTCTGTGTTTCCTTGTTCTCCCAAGCTGCTCCCGGCGCTGTAACTAACCCAGCTGAACGGCATACCTGAGTGTTACTTTAAATAATTAGGAATCTTAGAAGGAAAGGACAAAACTCTGCTTATCGCTCACGCCACGGAGGAAACCCGGGACGGCAATTTCCTTCACACAGCTCATCTGAGATTTACCAAAAAACATCCCAAACAATTCTGAGAAAAATATTTTGTGATGCAGTGATGGGATTTCCGGCTCTTTTTAGAGAACATACTCTTTCGGCTCGACTCACTAAAAAGAGCCGGCTCTTTCGGCTCCCAAGCGGCACTTCAGGTTGTTTTGTTGCTTTAATTAATTTATTATCAACAACAATATAAAATAAGATTTAGTGCATGAATAAACTTCCTGAAAACTTTATCATCCACAACTGAAAATGGTTGGAAATTAAGTGCAGTCATTTTTGCCAACTCTTCATGACTTGAGTTCTGTCTTGCTGGGTCACAGACTTCTGCAAAAACCGTCTCATAGAGCTCTGGGTTGTTTAGGCGCTTGTGGTGGTGTACTGCATGATGCTGTAGGTGAAGCAGCAGCAGTTGCAGTAGACACACTGGCACCTTCATTAATAACCCACTCAACTGTGTTTTATCTTCCCATTGCACTGATGGGTGGACAGTTCTCAGGCTGCTGTGCAGGCTGTATGTGGAGCTGGCTCTGTATGATATCCTTTTCTTGCAGACTCTACACTCTGCCTTTGTATTGTTAATATAATTGAAATGGTTAAAGATTTTACTTCTTTTCTTGGTGTCACTTATTTTCTTTACTGTACCTTTCTAAAGTGTCGATGCTGTCTCTTGCTGGTGCTCCTGGCTGTCTCCTCCCTCCTGCTCTGTTCCTGTGCTGCTGTGACTGCCAACAGTGGCTCAACCAGTTATTAAGTTCAGGGGTCAATCACTTTTTTATACCAAGGCACGTGCAGCTTTTCCCGTTAATAAATGAAATAAATGAAATTTTAAAACTGCCTTTTGTACTTACCTGGGTTATAAGATAAGATAAGATAAGATAAGCTTTATTAGTCCCACACTTGGGAAATTTGTTTTGTCTGATAGTAAAATTTGTTTGCTGATTTAAAACTTCAAACAAAAAAAATCTACTTAGTGATTTCTTTGTTTCTTGTGTTTTTTTTTTTCCAGGGTGGAAAGATTGTACAGCATACATTATTAATGACATTAAAAAACAGGAAATGTGTGCACAAGTTTGAATTGATTTTAGACTTTCTTTAATTCGAACAGGGTCCAAATTATGCATACAAACTCAAACATGTATATATACACTCACTTTTTTTAAAGGGTCGTGCTGAAGGGTCTACAGTGCCTTTTAACTTTACAAGGCCATTAACTTCTCGTTAATGATCGGAATTGCTTATAAGTGGTACTTTCTCTTTGCCAACATAAGAATTACTCGTGTGACAGCACTCTGACTGTCCAGTACTCAGAACAATGGGGACGTTCAAGGAACTGGAGAAGTGGAGGTCAGCCAATCAGAAGGCAGAAGACCAAGAGGTCATGCTGGACTGACAACCACAGGGAGCCATGGTAAGTTTCCTTCAAAGAGTCTTCCTCAGTACTTTCATACTTTTTTCTGTAACTGTAAATTAAAAACGACACATTCTCAAGTTTTATTCTACAAGTTCTCACATTCTACAACAAAGTCCAGCAACTGGGCTCTTCAGTTTCCAGATGTTTATAAGCTGCTGAAGAAGAGAAGATGACACACGTTACAATACAACTTTACTTATATAGCACATTTAAAACCGAAGGTACACCAAAGTGCTTACGTTGGTAAACATGGCTCTGTCTGGCATATTCCTGCCATTAAATTCAAAATAACTTTTCCACTCCTTAAGACATTTTAATCAAATCTCAGGATGTACCGAAATCCCCTGATCACATTATCTCAGTGGACAAACACATCAAGTTCACCATGGAGGATAGCCTGTGAAATTCCCGTCAGCAATGGGGGACATTTAAAGTCGACGTGTACCGTAAACCAGTGCATACGGATCAGGTTGCCATCCATTGGAGCACAAACTGGGTGTCATCAGGACGCTACAACACAGAGCGAACATCATCCCCACAGACACAGCAGCCAGGGAGGCAGAAGAACATCAAGAAGGCCCTGAGTAAATGTGGTTATCCCAGCTGGACTGAAAGCTCCAGCCGATCCAGGAGAGAAGGACAACCGCTGCCTAAGAGAAAACCCGTAGTGATGCCTTATATATGTCAGGAGAATCAGAACAGCTGAGACGCATCTGTGGCTTTCAAACAACCAAACTGGTCCACCCCAAGCACGGGGTCCCCAGCACACTCAGAGAAATATAGTATACACTGTTTAGTGCCAGGACTATTACCATGATCTATGCAACAAGGGGAACACAAGAGGAAGATTAACAGCCTTAGTGACCTCGTCCCTACAGATGAGCAAGTTGTTCTCCTCATCCTCAGACCGTTTCTCCTCTACAGAAGACGTGTTAGTGGTGAAGAGGTCCTCAAAATACTTCTTCCACTGCCCAACAATGTCCCCAGTTGATGTCAGCAGTACCCCACCCCCACTATACCCCATGTGAGTAAAACGCCACTTTTTCCTTCGGGAATTGCTAACTTATTTAGGTAGAAGGGTTTATGTGCCCCGTGATCTCAGAGGCTATGTTGACGAGGGTCTCCCAAGACAAATAGGTCCTGGGTGATGGGGCAGACAATGAGTGATTCAATGGACTCCCCCGAGTAACAAAACTTCATGAGCTTTTCTGTCTTCAGGTCGGTGTATGTAAATACACTTTACTTACTTACCTGTGTCCCTGCTTGGGAAAGGGTTACCGGGGTCCTACCTGGAGCCAGGCCTGGGGAGGGAGTGCAATGGAGAGTGCCTGGCCCTCTGGCTTTAGCCCATGGGGCCTGGCCAGGTGCAGCCTGCAGAAGCTGCATGGTCACTGTAGGCCCACCACCAGCAGGAGGTGGTGTTAGGGTTGGGTGCATCGTGTGTCTGATTGCGGTTAAAGGAAGAGCACTGATGGACCAATCCCTGCTATTGAGACATACAACATCACCTCTTTGGTAAGGAAGGGGGGACACGGCAGGGGAGGATGCAGGACAGGCTTAGCACACCTAAACATGGGGTGTGCTGGGAACCCCCTGGCAGAGGGGTAGCCTCTCAGAAGCAGCTGACACGTATCAGCAGGCCAAGCGAAATGCAGCCCAGGTGGTGGTTGAAACAAGAATTCCAGCATGTGAGTTTGGAGAGGCCGTCGAAAAAGACTTCCCATCTGCTTCAGAGCAATTCTGACAAACCATTGGGCATCGAGAGAAAAACGGTGCTACAATAATCTTAAATTGGTAATAAAGTGTTAATAAAAATAAACCAATTCCTTCTGCTGTGAGGTTCAATAGCAGCTTTATGAACGTGGAAATGAAACATGTCAGTCAGTTGGCTCAGACACAGCAGGATGGAAACAGTCGGGAGAGAAACTCAAAGTTTGTTGAAGAAAACGTGACCAAACCAAGAATATGCCAGCACAGCTTAGGTTTGAAAAGTTGGATCTAAACAAACCAGTTTACTTCCTGTTTGTCCAAAGAACTAAGTGGAGATGTTTATCATTAATGTACAGCATCACGTGTGGTGAGAACCAAACACCAAGTGTCACACATGATGGTGGAGGGCTGCCAAAGGACCTGGGCACCTTCTCTATATACTAAAGCATTCTAAACCAAATGTGAGTCCATCTTTCTGAGAAGCTTTGCCTAAATTGGATCACGCAGCAGGACAATGATCCCAAGCACAACAGTAAATATACAAGCAAACCAATCTGAATGACATGCTGTGGCAGGACCTTAAAGACACTATGGATGAATGAACCGAAGGAACCCTGTAAAGCAGTGGGACAAAATTCCTCCACAGCAACGTGAAAGACTTCCAAGTTCAAGTTAATGCTGCGAAAGGTGGTTTTATTAGTGAATTGTGTAGTTTACTTAGGTTTTAACAGAAGTTCATTGAGTGCTGTACAAAAGCGTCCTGAGAGGACGATGGCAGAGCAGACGGATTTCCAAGTCGTTAAAAAATTGAGAAGACATAAAACAAAATGTGATGGTTTTTTATATATTTTATAACATTTCAGAAACTGTTTATTGAAGTGAATATAAATATGTTGAGTCTTTATTACAGTTGTGGATGATTTTTTTATTGACATGTCCAAATGGTGAGAAGTACAAACAGCTCCACAGGATCGTCACATAACATGTAGCAAAGGCACATTCACTTTGTTTTGTCACACAAGAAAAGAAACTTGGCTGACTCACCCTGACCATGTGCTACAAAGTTATGTGAACACGCACACGCACGCACGCGCGCACACACACACACACACACACACACACACACACACACACACACACACACACACACACACACACACACACACGTCTTTGGATACATTTTCTGATCCTTACACATTTTGATCAAAATGTAATATATGGAAACAAATGATTTCTTGTTCTAAAAGGTGCATACAACTGTACAACTGGCCGACTGTGGCAGTTACTGGTGTTGCATTTGACTAATCTATAAAAATATTTAAAGAAGCAGCTGCATTGGACAGAACTGTACCTTTTACCAAATGAAGCTATCAAGAGAGAACAGAATAGTCAGAACATAACCAGCTATAATATGACGACCAACCAGAACATTCAGAACCAACACGTCACAGCTAATCAACAGTTATGCTTTTCATTGGATCAGTGCTCCTATTCAGAGAGATTTTAACCAGGTTTTTGTCACCACTACTTACAAATACCTAAATGTTACAGTTTAGGAGAACACAATTACTGACCACCAAAGCTACGGCTGCCAGAAACAGCTGCTAAATTCGTCTTTTTAGAATCGTGTGCAAACTTTATTCCAGTTATTTCCACACAAAAGCGTGTCAGCTTCAGGCAATCAGCAGTGAAAGTGTTACAGACAAGTCAGTTATCAGAACTGGGACCTCAGCGGGTCCAGTACCAAGTGTGACAAATGTTTGATCTCCATCAATACACCAGTTCGAGCTGTGAAAAAGACTGGGCAGTTACAACACACACGGTTATACAGCAATTGCGCCTGTTCCAAATGTAGCTGTGCAGAACAGGCGCAATTGTGTAATTTTACAGTCTTGTTGTGTGTTGTTGTGTGTTGTTGTCCGGCTATTTGAGATCACAGCAATGACACTGTGGAAGACATTTTTCACAACCCTTCAAAGGCCTGTTTGAGGGTTCGAGGAAGGGTCTGGCACTTAGGTGTAACGGTTGAAGCTTTATATTTGTGAGACATTCATTTCCCCACGCCTCTTATTCCACCACAACAATACTCACAAATGCTGCCAGTAAATGGCTGTTGAGAAAAGTGATCCCACGCACAGTTCTTTGATTTATTAGTACGATCACAGATCTTACCGATTGGGATGGCCCCCCTCAGCAGCCACTTTCAGTTGCATATGGGACCTTATTTGTGACCTAAACTGAGCTGTAATTTCAATGTACACCAGGACATTAAAACTGCATGTATAGAATAATAAGTCAAATCCCATGAAAACCACTTTAAAATGGTTTGTGTTACTTCCTCGCCCTTCAAATAAAGTTTTAAATCCTTTTCCTCCTGTTGCCAAAGACTGGCAACAGGAGTCTTTGAGTGCCACGTGACTTTTTTCATCTGTAACACTGTACCTCTGTTTAGATGGGGGTGTTAGGCAAATGTCCATTAGAACCTGAAAGCGCAGCGTTACAAACCAACTCGCTGCCATGTCCACTTTGCTGTCCTTGTTCATTCCTTTTGCTCAGAAACACATTCGCCCTTCGGGCCTCCTGCTCTACAGGGGTCCTTCTGTCAGAGTCTATGGTTGCTGCTTGTGGGGCTGTTCTGTGGTTGCAGCGCTGTGTGATGACAAACAGAAATATGGTGATTAACAAACTGAGGGACAGCACTAGCAAAAGTGACACAATTACCAGCTCCTTTAAATAGCATGGGGCTTGGGCGGCCAGCAGCGCTTCCCCATCCCGGAGCTCTAATTCTCTCTGTCGAGGCTGCTTTGTCCATGAGGTCAGGTTTTTGCCCAGCTGTCTGGTGGTGACTTGAGTGTTCCTGTTGGATGGCGTTGTCTTAGACTCTCCTTGGTGCGTTTCTGTTCCTACAGATATGTGGAGTCCAGATCCCGGCTTGGCCATAGATTGTGTTGTGGGTATGGCATTTGTCCGAGGCTGGGTGTAGCTGGTTGGAGTTTGAGACAGAGGGCTGGTCTTCTGCTTGACATGATAGATGGCCATAGTCTGTTGGTAGCCATTTTCAGTGGACAGGCAGAGGTAGTGGCCCAGTGTGGCAGGGGTGGCCACAAAGCTCAGACTCCCATCCTCCAAGTTCAGATACAAGTCTGAGGACAGCCGACTGTTGGGACGCTCCCAGAGCTGCTGAGACAGTCGTGATGCAGCAGGACACTGCAGCCGCACGACTTCGTTCAGAGACACAGACACCAGCTCGCCTGGAGGACACGAGGCTGACATACAGATTATAGTTTGCATCAGAAACAGGTGTTTGGATATCACAGAAACTAAGAACAATGACCGTGCTTCTAAACAAGAATCTATTGGAAAAATCTGAGCTTCACACAATCATGTCTAAATTAGAAAAGTAAAAGTTAAATAAAGCAAATTCATGTTTTATATGTTTGACTCACAGCCCACACAAAACCTCAGACGTGTGACTTTTCATGATTTATTTCATTCCTTTTAGACTTTTCTCCTCCATTTAATCTTCAGACTAAAATAGATATTAAAAAGATGTTATACTCACCCGCAGGCAGTTTGTTTGGACCAAATCTGCTCTTGTGATTTAATGAAACACTGCTGCATGCCTCTTCAGCGTTTCCTCTTTCTATGTCCTGCGCTCTGAGGAGGGAAACCATTAACAGAGAAGGTGGGCACTAGGTTTCACAGATTCCCCACTGATGACCAATCCTCAAACCAGAAGTAAACACATGAAATTCACAAAGCAGTCATCTATTAATTGGAAGGTTGGTGGTTTGATCCCTGGCTGCTTCAATCTGCCAAATATCCTTGGGCAAGGTACAAACCCAAGTATGATGTGTGTGAATGTTACAACACACTTTCACAGAGGAAAAAGTTGCACGGAGCGCTTTGAGTGCTCAGGAAGAATAGAAAGGTGCCAAGTAGATAAGAACAAGACCATTAAACATTGACCGAGAGGGAGGAAATTCCTACATGGATGTTGTATAATCCCACCTGGAGTATCCAGATGTGTGGTCGCGCCTGTAAATGATTCATTTAAACAAAGCTGTGCTACCGGCTCAAAAGCTACAAGGTCAAGAATTAAAGTTGACTAGCTTTGCACAGTTTGGTATTACCGACTCCTTCCTCAGCTGATGTAGTTTCATTGTGCAACCTTGTGTTTCATAATAAAATATGTGAGCAGATCGTGTGTGCTGAACGTATTAATCATAATAAAAATGTAGTGTTACTCACAGGTTAGTGTTTGTTGTAGAGACCATCACACAGACCCTACTGGCAGGATCCCAACCACAGAAGGGATCTCGGGCCAGAACACACTGAGCACAGGTCCAGTAAAAAGAACAGTTAGCTGTCGGGACCTTCACGACGCCCTCCGACGTGCCGATATAAATCACTCCCTGCAGTGGGACAGAATAAGCCTTCAGACATGTCTGTATAGTACTCTGTCGCAATGACATCATCCTGCTTCACTGTGATGGAGAAACTTTATCTAGTTTGCAAAACTGAGTTCAAACGGTTTACCTGCAGAACATCTGGAACAACACAGAGATCAAGTCTACTTTTTACCCAGACTTGCAAATTGATCAGTTAAGGACTCCAGCATGTTCATAAAAATAATAGATAACTGAACCGAGTGCACGGTAAACCTCTGGGACATTATGTCACGTCCCATTCGATGCTGCCAGTTTGCACCTCCGACTGTCCCTGAGCTCAGAGAGGTGATTCCCCACGACGCTACCTGCTGTCTCACTGGGAGATTCCCCTGATGCTGTCAGGCATAGAAGGCACGTGGGGAACATACAAAGGACTGAGCACTACTTTGAGTTGCTGCAATGGAATCTGGGCAAAATGGACCAGTCTGCCATATCATTAGTTTCATTTTGATCTTTCAGTGTGTCTTTGAATTCATTTGCATCCAACAATGTGACATCCTTTTGTCCCTGACGTGTCCGTCGGTCCATATCAGTATGAACGTCCAGCATGACCTTGAGATGGGTTTCCTACGTGTTCCTTTATTTTATTTAGCAGTGTAGCTTGGAGCTAAATAATAATACATAAATAATTAACCCTCAAAGCAGCACACAGGAACTCTCTATGGTCATTGCCACGTCTTTGTCTCCATTGCCTCCAATAGTCTAAAAACCTAAATGGAACTGAACCACCAAACGTCAGCAGCAGCGTGCACCTTGGGTATGGAGAGCTTCAGGCTCCTGACAGGCTGAGGCTGCTCAAAGACCTGAATCTCCTCGATGATATGGGCCCCTCTGAGTAGCAGCACTGCTTTATGCAAGTAACCAGACTCTGAAACATCAGAAAAGAAATCATTAATAACATAAAACTATTCAAGAAGAAGTGCTGAGAGGATATAACCTGTACTGTGAGGTGTCAGCCTGGTAGTCGTGGAAGAGTTCAGCCTTTGAAATGTGTTAGTTGTGTATTTTACTGCTCTGCCTGCAGTCCTACCTGTAAGCAGAAACAGGACAGTGTAGTGTTTGCCGTTGGCTGCCTGGACCCTCTGGACAGTCAGGTGGCTGTAGGTGTTTTCAGCAGACACCATGGTCAGGTTCCTTCCAACTGCTCGCACACTGTCATCTGCCAGGAAGTTCTCTTTGACAAAGCGCAGGGCATTGTCTGAGGCGTTGTGCAGGCCACACTAACACAAAAGTTGACACAAACTAATTATTTTTGTATTCATTTCCATTTGTGCGGCACTTTTTTAATCGCACATTATGAGCAGCAGAGAGCGTGCCATCAGCGAAACTGCTCCCTGCTCACTCACTCAACGCTCTAACGTATTTAGGTTACACCTCAGCCTGTGGGTCTCGTCCACTTCACCCTGCCCACTGTTATGTTGCCCATAGTTACATGTTTCAAATCTGAACAGCGCTTTGAAATGTGAAGTAGAGCATTTAAAGAATTTTTAAGAAAACATTTATAATAAGGACTACAGTGTCGATGTTAATAAGTTTACAATATTCTGAACACATTAGTGGGTGTGTTGAAATATGAAAGTATGGAAAAGGAAATATGTTAAAATCTGGGTGAGATGAGATGAGAGATGATGATGAGAGATGATGATGAGAGATGATGATGAGATAGCCTTTATTTGTCAGCTGCAGGTCTTTTGCCCACAACCGAGATGACAGACCTTGCCGACCATACATACAATACAAACATCACATTGGGGAGACAGGTCAGGCCAGGTAGCGAGGAAAAAAACATTGAAATGTGCAACACAGAAGGATAATACAGGAATGCACAGATATCAACACACCACAGCACAATAAACACAGACAGCAACATGGGAAAGAGTTCCAGTGTGTACATCTGATCTGGGACCGCTGCAATCTTTCTACTGCGCCTCCAACTTTTTTTTTTTTTTTTTGGCCTGTCCCGTTTGGCTCTTTTGCATCAGAATTGTTGTCTAAAGGCAAAGAAAGATGCCCAACGGATTTACTTTACCAAATTGACCATCCCAGCCTTGCCGTAATGGTCCATTTGATTCACCTTTTATTGTTTATTTTATTTTCACTTACTGAATACGGGACAGACTTGACTGGGGGAAAGAAGGGGAGAAAGAAAGAGGGAAAGAGAAACAGCTGAGAAGAGGGACGGGGGAGAAGGGCAAAAACCAAAAAACAACAGAATGAGCAGAGAAAAAAAAATGCATATATCAATCACCTGGATCACCTGCTGAGAAAGAAAAAAGAAAACAAGCAGAAGAGAACAAGAGTAATAGAATAAACAACATCACAATGATATATGGGAATATGACAGTAAATACTAAATGTTAAACATTATTGTGCAGCACATAAGATCAACAGAACACAGTGTGCTTTGAGGTAGGAGCCAAAAAGGGTGTAGTTTGTGGGTGTGATCACCCGTGTGTACACCTGTGAGCATGGACGCGCTTGTTTTTTGTTTTTAAAAGGTTCCTTCATGTAATGATCTGCTAGAGGGTGTGGGGGGGCCACAGCCCCGTCCTCCAGGGCATGAAGCAGGTATGGAGGAGATCAAAACTCCAGACATCCAGAGGCCCCCAGAACACAAGAGACCAAGGAAGACCAACAGAGGGGCAGCCGCGCCACTGTCCCAGAAAGAGCTGAGGAGAGTCCCAGATGAGGGCTCACTCAGCAGCCGCGGAGCAGAAGCCAGGGGGAGTTGCAGTGACGCGCCTGTGAGCTCCGCCGGCAGCCAGCCGTGCCTGAGTGACCGAGCCCCAGGCCGAGAGGCCGGGGGCACCCCACCTCCGAAGTGGCCCGAGCGAGCCCCAGGCTCCAGGCCCCGATAAGCGGTCGCCAAGGAGTGAGCCGGTGTGTACCTGGACGCCCACCCCCGGACACAAAGAACCACCAACGCACCGATGTCTGAGGGAGTCCGCCACTGGCAGGGGAAGTGGTGGTAGGGGGAGATAGGCCTCCAAACCTTGGAGGGCCTGAGATGTCCCCAGAGAGGTGGCGCCTGATACCCAACCTGACATATAGACACAGACATACAGGCACACACAGATACAAACATCCATTCCCACCCTCATGCTCTCATATGCACTTACTCCACACTCAACCAACGTGGAGACAGACATAAAGAGACGCTGTACACACGATCACACTCCCCAAGCGTACTCTACAAACCGGGTCTAGGTATCCTTGCCCCTGGAGGGGGGAACTGCACCCAGACCCAGGTGGTGTTACCCTTTTCCCTGCGGTGGGGGGAGGCAGACTGCCCCGACTCCGCAGCAGCAGGGAGGCCCCACACTCCAGACCGCAGTCGGACGGCCAACTCCTCCTCCTAGCCCCCCCCCGCTCCAGCAGGTCGCAGAGAATGGGGGTGGGAGAAGACTCCAAACCTCCCTCCACCCGCTCATTGTAGTGTTGATGCATGTGTGTTCTAAGGTGCATTTAAAACCCAGGAGGGCATGGAGCTACCTGCCAGAGAGCAGCAGGTAAGCGCATAGTCCCTCCTGCTAGCCCTCAATGTCTACGTGTATTTAACATTGAGAGGTGGGCAACGACGCCAGGGGTGGGGTGTACACCCTGATGGTACTTTGGACTCCGTGTATCGTGCCCACCCCCAAGATCCTATATGTATGTGTAATGAGAGTGTGAGTAATGTGAATGTCTAAGTTGTGGGATAAAATTGAGGCAGAGGCAGCCAGAAGGGGACAGAGGGGGGGTAGCCTCCTCTGCACCCTGGTGACATACCCCTACTCCAAGGCCCTGCATGTGTGGGTAATTGTGGTGGAGCAGGAAGAGGGAGGCAGCTGGAGATGGGGAGGGAGGGAAGGGAGGGAGGGGCAAGTGACCCCTCCCTGGGGCCAGCTCCCCCGCTGACCCCAGTAGGCACCCCCATACTCTGCGACCCGCCAGGGAAAGGGGGCCCAGGCCCATCCAGACCGGGGCCCAGTGCAGCAGCGCCTCCCGGCCCCACAGAGCCCGGGACAGTCCACCCAACCCCACCACAGAGAAAACTGCACCCACCCCACCATCCACTCATCTTCCAGACTACATAAGACAATAAACACCCAGGCTGAGATCTTCCTCCACCTCTCCTGTATCTCCCCCTCCTGCAGGAGGGGGAGATACAGGACTGCGCCTCCAACTGACCCGATGTCCAGATCAGAGGGGAGGTAAGCGTTGTGTGCGTGTCCATAGTTCAGCTGAGACAGTGTCCTTCGTCCTGCCAGGCTAAGTAAACAGTCTTCCAGCCAACCCAGGTGGCCTTGCAGGGAATGGGAAGGAACAGACTCAACACAGTCGTTATCAGATGCATTTAGAAAAAATATCATTTACTTTGGTAAACTGAATTTCCCCGGTGTTACTAAACAGAGAAAGGAATTTTTGACACAACTTTCCAAATAACTTCATCCAAACTTTTTTTTTCTTTCCAAAAAACCAATAAATACTGAGGTTAACATTATTAGCTCCCCGATGCTATTCTTCACTTTTTGCTGTATATCAGGCTGCAGTCGTTTGTTGTAGCTCCTCCAGGTTTGATGGCATGGACTCTTCTCTTCAGTTCACCCACAGATTTTCAGCGAGATCCGAGTCGGAGCTTTGTGCAGGTCAGTCGATAACGTTCACCAGGAGAGACGTACGTTTTAGTTGTTGTCATGTTGGAAGACAAACGATGACCCAGTTTCTGCTGCCGAGTGCTTGAGGTTTAAAATGGTCACATATCCTTCTTCTTCATAAATCCAAAAATAAGAAGCATCTCAAAGAGCTGTAGTTTAATGTCATCTGACCAAAGCACGCACTTCCCCTAATCCTGCTCCAGGCTGAGTCTGGTTTGAGGTCGTAAGTTCCTGTGCAGGAGTCAAGTGATCATCTTCTTTGAGACTCCGATTCCCAACTCGGCCAAGTCATTCACTCGTGTTGTGGCAGCGTTTTCTTAAAATCTTTCACTTCTACAACAGTTGTTCTGTCCTGTTCGGCTCTCATTACATTTCTCGATGATACATCTCAGTAGAACAACTCGGAAACGCTGCGATAACTTTGAGTATCCATCTCCTGCTTTGTGAGCATCAAAAATCATTTTTCTCATGTAAACAGATTTGATTTGGTTTTCGGCTGCTGCTTTCTCTGTGACACACGAGACACTGGAACCTCAGTTTTAACTTAATTTTATAAGCTTTCAGCTTTAAAGAGTTAAAGCACATCATTGCACAACCTGGTTTGTTATTCAGGGATAATTTATACTGACCCTGGAAAAAACACTTTCTCAGATAATTCTATTATTGTGAGTAAATATATATCATTTATGCTTTCTAAAGAAAACTAGCATGCTTAGAAATGCTATGTTGGAAATCCTTTGTTCTGTTTTGTCAAAATTTTGACAAAAACTTGAAATTTCATGCTAATAATTTTATCCACATCTGTATAAAGAATGCTAAGCTAACTGTGAAAGTGTGAACTTGGTACCAAGAGCAGAAGTAGGAAGTAGTGAGAAAGCAGGAAGGACCAGACGGCAGTAATGACGTGGAAGAAGACGACAAATAATCGTGAAACTTTTACATCTGAGAATTAAAGTTTCTCACAGCTGTGAATATGTAATTAGTTTTTGCACATGAAGGCAGCGTGTGTGCACGTACACCCGCTGGTTCATGGAGACTTTACTCTAAATAAGTTTTCATAAGTAACCATTTACCTCGCCTGGATTTGCGACCTTCTCTTGAACCCGTGCACTCCACTGTAATGTGTCCCGGTTCAGGACTTTGTAGTTACCAGAAAAGACCGATTTGATGTCAGTGAGGCGGAAGGAACACACTGCTGATCGCCCAGAGTTGACAGACCTGGTTAATCAAAAACAAACATTAAGAATACAGTCACGAAGAATCAGAAACATGGAACTACGGCAAGCAACTTGTTTCATTCTTAAATGTGCGTCCTTTAAATTGTATTTCTTCTCTGTTGTATTCTATGTCCACGGGTGCACATAAGTGTCAAAATAAAAGACGAGCACCAGATAAGAAGTTGCAGCGCGCGTTTGCGTACATATCAAAGGCAGTGTTTTTGTCCACTAGAGTGGGATTTTCACGGCACATTCTGCACCACGTCTCTGTGCGTTCATCATTTGTTTGAAGCCAGCTCACCTCCTGCAACCACTTTTCCGAGGATACGTGCTTCTTTTGTGGTTCGGACTCCTTCTGCTATTCTTTGGAGGTGGAGGAACACCAAAGTAACTGCTTAAAGGAGCTTCTTGACATCTTTAAGAGTTCTAAACAAATGTCTGTCCTCCTCCAGAAAATCTTACGTGCGTTGCAACTTCTTATCTGGTGCGCGTCTTTTATTTTGACACCTGCGGACCACTTATGTGCAGCCCTGGTTATATCAACCCTCAATTCGCCCCTGAAGGCCACAGAAAGACTGCCTGGAGGACTCGTGAGCATGACGAGAGCCTTCCTTGACTGGTACAGAAGAGCACATCCCTCAGATTTGAATGCTTCCCCGGTCAGATGGCATGGATACATCACTGCAGTTTTCTAAATGCCCCAAAGATCAAATCTACGCATGCTTCACCTACACAGTAGGTCAAAGATCTGAAAACTGTGCTTCTCAATCTCAACAGCAAGTTTGTATTAATGGAAACATGGTGATTTTTTTCAGGAGACATCATCACTCACCACTGAGAGGTGAATATGCCATAAAAGAGTATGTCATCCACAGGAGCGCCCTCTGCAGGCAGGAGGGTGTCTATGTCCTGGAGCACATTATAGGGCAGCTCATGGTCAGCTTGGCAAAGCAGTTGAGCTTTTGCGAACGTGGTCCAGCGTCGCTGCAGGGTCCGCTGACCTCCAACATCACTCTGACAAATGAGAGAACACTGTGATGTTATCATGTACATAATATTACAGAAAGGTCAGAGTTACAGCCCTTTGACAGAATTATGAATAACAATCCTGACAGGTAGAAATCTTGGAGATGTCATCCAGTCATGTGGGTGGAGTCACAAATTCAGCTTCACCTTGCTGACTAAGTTCCCCTGCACCGTCAGACGCACTAAGAAGTTACCTTACAGGGGGATTTCTTAAATACTGACATCACTCCAGTTCATGTTGAGAAGATCAAAAGAGACAAAGTTGTTATTACAGCCTGTGATGGTGACATTCAGCCTTACTGACCACTAAAAGGGCTTTGCAGGCACATTCACCCATTGTATTTCATAAACACATAACATTCAGTGCATTTTAAGGTTTGTTATGCTATAACTGCATCTGTAGCCTTGGACACACATGTGACTGGCTGTCTGTTTCCTGTGTCTGAATGAGGACTATTAGTGTTTGCGTGACGGGTTTGGTCTGCTCGTGAAGTTTGTTTGTTCCTGGGAGAAAATTCCAAATATCAGAGCACTGCTAAATCTTTGCAGAATCTCTTTGGACGGTTCGTAGACACCGTCGTTCCCACTTACCACACAGATCTGAGAGACGCGGGAGACGATGAACTTGTCGATGAAGTCATACTCTCTGCCCACTTCAGTGAAGAAGAAATAAATTTTCTCTTCATCTGGAATAAATGTGGAACTGATGAAAGTTGGATCTATGGCAAACAGAAGGTAACATAAGCAGAAATGTAAGTTACTGGAAACAATGTGTGAAAGACATGGTAAAGCTGGAAATCCAAGTACATTTTCAAGAATTAAACAGAAATAAGAAACACTTATTACAATGTTTGTGATTCCCACCACATAACAGGTAACAGACAAGATGTGCCAGCAAACAAATGGATTGATACTGATCTAAGACGCCATAAACGTATCTAATATTAAAGAAATTCAAATATCTGAGGTTGGGGAAGAACTCGCTGCACTCACCCTCCAACCATCCTAATGTGTCATCCAGCTTCAGGTCGACACGCTTGCCCTCGCTGAGGTGCCTTGAGATGACTGGCCGGTTCCCCCTGTAGTCTGCCACAGTGCCAGTATAAAGCTCTCCATCTGAGACACATGACAACATCTAACATCATACTGACGAGCAACAGCGACACAATGAAAATATATTCGACCATCTTTGTGGCTGCTGGCAGCATGGTTGTGTGCATACACACTGTTGGCAGCATGGTTGTGTGCATACACACTGCTGGCAGCATGGTTGTGTGCATACACACTGCTGGCAGCATGGTTGTGTGCATACACACTGCTGGCAGCATGGTTGTGTGCATACACACTGTTGGCAGCATGTTTGTGTGCATACACACTGTTGGCAGCATGGTTGTGTGCATACACACTGTTGGCAGCATGGTTGTGTGCATACACACTGTTGGCAGCATGGTTGTGTGCATACACACTGCTCGCAGCATGGTTGTGTGCATACACACTGTTGGCAGCATGGTTGTGTGCATACACACTGTTGGCAGCACGGTTGTGTGCATACACACTGTTGGCAGCACGGTTGTGTGCATACACACTGTTGGCAGCACGGTTGTGTGCATACACACTGCTGGCAGCATGGTTGTGTGCATACACACTGCTGGCAGCATGTTTGTGTGCATACACACTGTTGGCAGCATGTTTGTGTGCATACACACTGCTCGCAGCATGGTTGTGTGCATACACACTGTTGGCAGCATGGTTGTGTGCATACACACTGTTGGCAGCATGTTTGTGTGCATACACACTGCTGGCAGCATGGTTGTGTGCATACACACTGTTGGCAGCATGTTTGTGTGCATACACACTGCTGGCAGCATGTTTGTGTGCATACACACTGTTGGCAGCATGGTTGTGTGCATACACACTGTTGGCAGCATGGTTGTGTGCATACACACTGTCTGTAAACACGATGAAAGTTCTCAGTGGACTCAACGTGATTCCACTTTACACAGTAGAATGATGTCAATAATCCACCGTCTTACGTTCACCAAGCTGATTTATTGGTCGCGCTATAACTTGCATGTGTGGCGTGCGCAATCAACATGCAGAAAGTATTTGATAAAGATTTAAAATGTCATGTCACATTTGACCTCTGACCTCCTCAAGGTCAACAGACTGATCTGCAGGTCAAAGTGATAATGATGATATATGAAGCCATTTAAAGCAGTGTTTCTTACTGCCATTGTACTGAGACATGCACATTCTAAATATCACCTTACTTTGGAACTCCGACCTTCTTCAAGATAAAAGATAAAATAAGGCCTTTTATCTTTAAAACAATGATCAAAAATCTACTAATGGAAAGATTCTGATTGGTAATGGCTTCATGTTCAGCAACACAAAGATCCCAAACCGGCTGATAATGCAGTAAAAGCACACCCATCATCGTGGATTAGCCTTCGCTAATCGAAAAAAAGGCATTTACAGGTTGGGGTAACATTCAAATAAGAGGTTTGAAATGTCCTCCAAGAACATGGACAACTATTCCTGAGAGCGATTAAAGAAATAACAAGAAACATAACAAAGTTCATACTGTGTTGAACCGAGTTCAGGCTCTGATGAAGGATAAAGGTGGTCACAGCAAACACTGCACAGCTGCAGCCTGAAGGTAATAAGCTCTGCAAGAACCATTACTACCCAGGTTAACTTCAAAACTGCTCGTGTTTGAAGTCATCAAAAGTGCTTCATGCTGTGAATTCCCCAATAAATCCTGCAGCTGTGCAATCCTGCATTTTCCACCAGCCAGAGACAGGACAGGGATAACTGGGACAGGGATGATTGGGACAGAGATGATTGGGACAGAGATGATTGGGACAGAGATGATTGGGACAGGGACAGGACAGGGATGATTGGGACAGGGACAGGACAGGGACGACTGGGACAGGGACAGGACAGGGACGACTGGGACAGGGACGACTGGGACAGGGACGACTGGGACAGGGATAACTGGGACAGGGATGATTGGGACAGGGACAGGACAGGGACGACTGGGACAGGGACGACTGGGACAGGGACGACTGGGACAGGGATGACTGGGACAGGGATAACTGGGACAGGGATGATTGGGACAGGGACAGGACAGGGACGATTGGGACAGGGATAACTGGGACAGGGACGACTGGGACAGGGACAGGACAGGGACGATTGGGACAGGGATGATTGGGACAGGGATGACAGGGACAGGACAGGGATAACTGGGACAGGGACAGGACAGGGATGATTGGGACAGGGATGATTGGGACAGGACAGGGATGACTGGGACAGGGACAGGACAGGGACGACTGGGACAGGGACAGGACAGGGACGACTGGGACAGGGACGACTGGGACAGGGACGACTGGGACAGGGATAACTGGGACAGGGATAACTGGGACAGGGATAACTGGGACAGGGATGATTGGGACAGGGACAGGACAGGGATCACTGGGAGACACCAAAATAGAGTTGTAATAATCCAGTCATGCTGTGGCATCATTTCCTCACCTACAACGAGAGCCGTATTGCGTTGATAAGGGTCATAGGGGCATCGACCTCTCCCTTCATCAGGCTTGAGGCTCATTGTTAATGTGTCAGTGTTCTGGGAAGACAAGGAGAAAAAGTCAAGCTGCTACTGAAGTGAATGCTAAATGGACCATTTCTACAAACACACAAAAAGGGAAATTCAAGCTTTTTTGTATCAAGTTTATGCTACAATCACTAAACAGTGAGTAACACTGTAACACTGTCACAGTGTTAAACAAACTAACAACTTAAATGCCTTACGATGTAGGTGCAGCGTGGACTGAAGGCGAACGTTCCACAGGCATAGATGTGGCTGGTGTTCAGGAACTGCAGCACACGTATGAAATTGGGACAGTCAGCCTGGAAACACAAAGTTTAACATTTCAACAAAACCAGCTCATGTAAAACTGTTAACGGTTTGTCTAAACCAGGACCTGTTGGTTCAACTTCAAACATTCTCATGTTACATCAAAAGGGACTGTAACTGCCAGCTCCCATATGGAAAAGAAATAGTAAAAACATATGATTTACTCATGAAAGTGGCCACTTTCTCAGTACTTTCATTTTTTTTTTTTAGTAAGTATACAAAACATACAAGTTTCATTATATAATTTTTCAAGGGATCTTATATGTGTTTTCACTCTTGTATGCTTTTCATACAAGTTTCATACAAGACAGATAAAAACTTTATAAGATTTATATATATCTTATATATATCTATATCTATCTTTTCCATATGGGCTGGAACATTATTGGCACCTTTGTCTTGTTTGGTTTGTATATTTGTAATTTAACAGGTTCAAAGCATTTGTTCATACATTCAAACAGAACACTTACCATTTTCTTTCCCTTCATGGAGCACTGCTCAAGGTCTTCATGTGAAGGAGTCCAGTCCAGCTGAGAGAAGAGGAGAGTTCATCAAGTTCTTCACATTAACCACAGCCGCAGGTTTGTGTAAAGATCGTGATGTGAAAGATCACAGCACGGGCCAGAACACATTTCTTTTCGAGACTGCATTTTTTTTAAAATACACCAAAAGCAGGCACTACAAGTTTTACAGTCACAAAGGATTTAACCCAGTTTGTGTTTGTCCGAATGTTTAGAAGGACCTTTAGAAATTCATTTAGCGATTTTAAAAAGCTGCCTGCTTCTACATAAAATACTGGTTTCTGCATCGTGGTCTCCTGACTTAAATAGCACATCAAACAGGAACAGTTAAAAATGCTTTCACTTTTTTACTGTGTGATTATTGCAAACTGTGACACTGAATGTGTGAGGTACATACGAGTACACAAACGTCAAACTAGTCATACTGGACGTACTCTCTAGTCCACAGACTGGATTATCGGATTGTGCCAAGATGTGGCAAGCTTAGCTAACATAGGAGTACACGAGAAAGGAGACGTGGAAAAGGTCCTGATCTAATTCTCAAACTACTGTCTGAACGTCAAGTGTGAAAAAAAATGAATGAAAATAGAAGCAGGCTGTGGTGTGCAGGCTACAAGGATGAAGCGCCAGGTTCCTCGTCTATCTTTGAGCCAGTATTTCATGCTTTAAACACAATAAATATTTCAAGATATTTTAACTTGGCAACAGAGACTCTGCCTGCAATGTTTTGCAAAAATACTTTAGAATAGTTTAATAAAAAATGTGCTGTTTTTCTTTTGAGTTCTTTAAATTTAAAAAAGTACAGGTGATGGTGAAGCAGTGATTGTACTGTGTCGCAGACACAGGAAGCTGAAGACTTGACAGCCAAGTAGTCCTTCTTGTTAGGCTTCTTTGAAGTCCACCAGCAGGGCACAGACATGGTTGTTTCACTGTCTCTGCAGTCGGGCCGTCATAAACAATTGGTAGTCACATGGACATCTGTTTAGAGCCTCACAGTCTAATTCCTAACAGAGACCATCTGATCTGCATTTGCATAATCTCAAGTGACTTTATGTCAATATGCATAAGTGTGCATCTGTCAACAGTCAGCCCCTACCTTGTTCCTCAGTATGATGCTGTCCTTGTGGCTAACATTCAGTGCTAACACAGAGTCCCGGGCTCCAACATATAATATGTCCCCATCCTCACTGAGCAGCAGCGTGGTGGTGTTGCTGACATCGTGGCTGTTGAAGCGGATGAGACG
Source organism: Mchenga conophoros (assembly GCF_057382185.1). Taxonomy (NCBI): domain Eukaryota; kingdom Metazoa; phylum Chordata; class Actinopteri; order Cichliformes; family Cichlidae; genus Mchenga; species Mchenga conophoros. The sequence continues at coordinate 36,614,425 of NC_140546.1, forward strand.
TCTCCCAGGACTATCTGTTATCAAACAGCAGTTTGTATCAGGACAAAGCATGTTAGGATTAAATATCCACAGATAACTAAAAGGATCCAGATATAACCGGCTACAGAGTGTTAACTGCTTAGATGTCGAAGAACTCGGTGTCTGCGAAACGTCTCTTCCACGTTTATTATGCCACAGAAAATATTGTGACCACGCTATCTAGTCACTTATTCAACACTAAACACACAATTCACAGTGCACACAGAAAGAATCCACATTTCATTATAACCTGATTCATTTTACCTCAAAGCTTAAACACAATAGTCCATAATGACAAAGTGAAACAAGGTTGAAATGTAAAAAAATATAACGTACATACGTGTTCACAGCCTTTGCTACGACACTCAAACTTGAGGTCAGCTCAATTCTGTTTCCACTGATAATCTGTGAAGTGTCACGTGACTGGTGATAAATCCAGCTGATTGGATGCCACACCTGTCTAAGGCCCCATAATTGACAGTACATGTCAGAGCACAAACCAAGCCGTGAAGTCCAACCAACTGTGTGCCGACCTCGGAGACAGGATTAAACCAAGACACAGATCTGGGGAGAGGAAACATTTCTGCAGCATTGAAGGTCCCAATAAGCACAGAGGCCTCAGGAAGAAGTTTGGAACCAGTGCTTGGAGTCAAAGGGCCGTTGTAAGGCAGATGATCAAGAAGTTCAAAGTCACTCTGACAGAACTCCACTGTTGGTTTGTGGAGAAAAGAGAAACTTCCAGAATGACCATCTCTGCACCACTCCACCAATCAGGCCTGTACGGCCAGGTGGAAAAGTCACCTGAGGGACTTTCAGACCATGAAAAACTAAATTCTCTGATCTGATGAGACAAAGATCTAACTCTGTGGTCTAGATACCAAGCACCATATGTGGAGGATACTCTGGAGGCACTGCTTAGCACCTGGCCCCTACCATCCCTACAGTGAAGCACGGTGGGGGCTGCATCATGCACCATCAGGAACTAGGGGACTAGTCAGGGTCAGAGACATCCTTGATGATAACCTGCTCCAGAGGTACTGAAACACAGCCAAGATAACAAAGGAGCGGCTTCACTGTGTCGATGTTCTTGGGTAGCCCAACCAGAACCTGACCGAACATCTCTGAAGAGATCCGAAAGTGGTTGTGCACGGATACTATTGCTGTTATTTTTTATGCATCTTCCAGAATTTCAACCTCTTTTTTTACTTACATGTGAAACAAGCACTGAAACAGTGCCCTGTACTTGCATTATAATCAGACACTGAAGTGTACAATCTCACAGTACTCCATCTAACATGATAACTGTCAACTACATTTGTGTCCCAGTTAATTTGATTAACATGATTTTGCCCTTTTTTTAAATTCATGAGGTTTCAGCACAATATCTGTGCACAAGAATCGATTTCGTATATGAAAGACGTGAGAGAACAAACACATCGCTGTGCTTTGTTCTATCCCTAATACATTTAAATGACCCAACATGATAAAGGGGGTAAAAATGCACGTGATGTTTCAAAGGCTTCACTCACCCATGGGGAAGGAGACTCTGGGAGTCAGTGTTGTCACACATGGGCACAGAAACCCCAGCAAGGCCAGGGCGAGTGGCAGCAGGATGGGGATCTCCATCACAGCAGGAATAATGGAGTCTGGCCTCGTTTACACTGAAGTTCACATACTCTGCTGTCCATCACTCCATCTGAGACACATGCACACACGTTACCGTCCAGTCCTCTAATCAAATGCATTGATTTGTGTTGTTTCAACGGTGAGTTTGTGTAACTCCGTTAATGTTTATATGCCTAAGCATCAAAGCTACAGGTTTAGAAATCAGAGATATCACCTATGAGGAGAACATGAGGAGGAACATGAGGAGGAACATGAGGAGGAACATGAGGAGGACATGAGGAGGACATGAGGAGGAACATGAGGAGGAACATGAGGAGGACATGAGGAGAACATGAGGAGGAACATGGGTCCGTCGCTGCGTTTTGTTTGTTCAGCTGTGTCTTTGTTTCTTGCTGTGATGAAGAGTCACAGCTCAGGCAGCGCCTCGACGTTTCCACAGTGTGGAGATGTCGCTGATTTAAAAAACACGAACCTGAAGATGAGCTCGACCCTGTAACGCGACACATGCACGCGGACGGCTCCGCCAGCACAGCCCGCAGAGTTTACAGATTACTGCTGGGGCGTTTTACGTGGAGTAACGATGCAATGACGACAGTTTCTTGTGTGCTAAATAACTCTATCTTAGAAAAACTTACAGAGCGACAACACAAAGACAGAAAAGTCAGCTTACGTTTCCTTTCCTCCCCGTTTTCCTTCCATCGCTCCCAAACCACCAATATTCTGTCCAACACTCGCGGATCAGTAACGCGAGGAGAAAACGCTGACCGTGGTTCAGCCTTTACTATAACAACAATGCCTCCTCCCATTCGCAGATCTAGGAAGCCCGGCCTCCACCTGCAGGGCGGCCGTACTCATTACAACGTCCGAGCAACAGGCCCTCCTCAGGCCCCAGGTTCAAGCTGCGTGTACCAGGGGTCTCAAACCAAATGCGCTGTGGGCCACGTTAGTGTTCAAGTAGTACAAACAAACAAACCAACAAACAAAGAAACATTTCTGAAAATGTAGTTGTTTTTTAAATATCAAATATTGCATAATAAGATAAAACTGCATTTTCCTCCCTCTTAACTAACTGAAGCCTTTCATTGAACTACCAAATAAACTCATTGGTCCTCTCTGCCTGTGCACACGTGGCAGCACTTCTGCTGTCATTGTGTTCATATTTAACAAAACCGAAGTGCAGACATAAGTGTGCGCATTAGTTTGTGAGTCTGTCAGTGAACTAACACACCCTCTCATGTTTGTGCCTCTGCTCATGTTGCCTTCATATTCAATCATTTGAAGAACTTATTTTAACATTTCACTCAACAACAAACAAAAAAGTCACTTTAAGGCTGCATTATATCTCCTCACATCAGTGTGAGTAGGCCGCAGGTGGGCCCTGGGCTGTGACTTTAAGACCCCTGGTGTATACAGCATGGCCTCCTCTTTAACAAGGCCTTTAGAAATAATATGTGGACACCTTGGTGTGGGTTTGACTACTTGACTAATGACCAACAGGTTTCCATCTCATATCGTTTAGATGAGTGATATTTTTTATCTTTCCAGGAAGAAATAAGTAAACACACAAAACAAACAAAAAAGCAAAATCCTGACAGGAAACTGGTTTGTAGGACAGCTGTGATGTTTAGTCCAGCTGCAGGATGGTCAGATTCAACTTTTTTACACAAGTAAAAGTGAAAAAGTACATGCTCTGAAAAGTACTCAAAGTAAGAAGGCTAAAATATTATTCTAGTAACAAAATAATGTCAGTACACGGGGAATACCAACAAGTCTAATAAGTGGACTTAGCTTGTAGAACACGAGCAGAGAAAAAGAAGGAAATAAATAAATAAATAATGGCTATGTCCTGTTGTAGAGAACAACTTTGTCTCTAAACAGGGAAATGAGTCAGATGAGCACAATCATTTCTATTGAGATGTCTTTAGTGTGCAGGCTGTGATCAGCTGATGTGTGCTGCTCTGAGTGCATTTATACCACTGCATTCAGCAGCCTTTGTCCTGGCTGATTTCTATGCTCTACAGTAGAAAGTTCAATGACTGACTGAAGCATCACCAGCTTAACTTTAAACACTAGATGTAACTCTGACCATGAGCACCAGTCACATGCTGTTCAGTACTTTAACTTCACAGTACAGTAAACTAATAGTTAACCTGCACTAATCTGATGACTGTTTTTAAATAACACAAAGTTACCTTTGTTCAAGACACTGTCACATGTACAGACACAGCATCTGGTTTAAAAACACTTACATGTAAACTTTATATTTCCAGTTTATCAAACAGCATCCTTACCTTTGAATATAACTGCGCTTCCTCCTCTCCTGGTCTGTTGTGCTTATCTTTCTCCATCTCTGAGTGAAGTTCACATGCAGGATGTCTCAGGCTATGGTACACGGAGAAGTGAAGAGAAAGCAGTTCCTGCCCTTGCTTTGTACATGTCAGTAGTATATACATGACATCCAACAAGACAAGCCTTCATTGTGAGTTCGATTAAGTCTTCAACCAACCGATGTTCCTTTTTTGTTACTTGTTGCAGTATGTTAGCTGAACAACACGTCTCTAGTTATGAATTTTTACATTAGCACACAACATGTAAAGTGTTTTTATAAACACATATGAGGTCAACATGTGTCACGTGTGGACATACCTTTTGTTAGGAATCTTGCTGTTTTTCTTGATTTCTATCCTGATGCTTTGCTGGGGAATCTTGATCTGACTCAAAAATCTCCCTTCGGGTTGTTTCACCTGCAGACCCCGTTATACACAAACCAGGTGTAGCTGCAGAATCAGTCAAACCACACTGATGTGACCATCAAAACGCAGTTTGCTCTTTGAGACGATGCATTTATTTGCTGATCTAAACATCCATTTAGCTGTCATGTCCCAGTATTACATACAGTGGAAGCATATATTACTATTTACCAGTATTCCCAGCACTAACATAAGGTCCAAGCCACAGCATGTGAAATTAGTGTTCTTCAGAATAAGTCACAGGCTTCACTGTGAGCGCAGCAGCGGGTAAGATGGCTAATGAGGAGAAAAGAAGATTGGGGAGGATTATCAGTGACCTGGAAACAGCCATGTGGTAACAGACTGAATGCCTCTCAGTATCAAACATGAAGGTGTTAAGACAAGTATAGCAAAAGTTTGTGAATCCTTTGAGATTTTCCATATTTTCACAGAAAAATAACATAAAAAATAATGAATTTATAAGTCAGAAGGAGAACCTAATCAATGAATGATATGTGCTAAAAAAGGAAGATTTCTGAAGAATTCAGTGAAAAGATTTCTTGTTGCTTTGCACACTGGAAAAGGTTACAAAGCCACCTCTGAAGAGTTCAGATACAAAGTCCACGTTCAAAATTGTCAAGAGCAACAGTTACTCTTCTAGGAGTGATCGACCACTAAAGGTCATTACAAGAGCAAAACATTTAATATTCACAAAAGAATCCATGTTAACCTTTAAACAGCGTCAGGTTCTCTCTCTGCCAAGCATGCTGGTAACACTCTGGCAGCTGGAGCGCCAGAAACAAATGCATAAAATAAGAGAAATTTACCATCAAGTTTTTCACAATTAAAATAAAGAAAATGTCCATATTTTTACAAGATAATAAAAAAGTCGTTTTATGTGAAAAATCTGGTACTTTTATTCCATAATTAATACCATCATTTACCAGCTATTTAAAAAAAAAGTGCAATTACAGTATACTGTTAATTACAGTTCTTACCAACTACACACTGATGGATGTGAATACTGAAAGACCTGAGCTTAATAAACACTGGCTTTACTTCATGTAATAACATGATAATACCGCCATAAAAACATTAGTACTGTTCACTTTGCTATATTTGTTGTTAAAAACATTTTAAAGTAATAAAAATCTTCTGCTGCTGTATGTCTTTATGTAAATTTTCACTTAAAACTACAAAAAAAGAACAAAGGATTGATGAGATTTTGTTTTACAATGAAAACTCACTTCCTGTGCCTGAACATTTAATTCTGCTAACAAACAGACCAAAACAGAAAACTACAACAATTTGTTTTGAAAAACAAATAACTGTGTTCAAATGGCTTTTATTGAGCTATAAAAAACAAGCAGAATTAAAATGAAAAACATCTGGCAACTAAACCAAGAATCACGCTGAACGTTTCGCTGGTGCTGCAGAAACTCTGTGCAGACGGCAGAGTTATGTTTCAGTTTAGGTGCAGCTGACGTTCGCTGTGAAAGACTGTGGTAGAGATACCAGGGGAAGCAGGACAGGACTATAGAAAGGTAAGCACTGTGCCTCAGGACCGCTGTCTTTGTGCAATGAGGAACAGAACAAACGCTGCCAGTCCTTTAGTAGCGGGACGCGCTCACATTCCAGCACCAGCCAAATCGTCTGACGTTCCCCAAAGAATACTGGAACTGGCTGGTCTGCCATGGCATCCCATTCTCTTCACAAATGAGAGCACATAATTTCAGGGAAGAGGACGGTCAGCCACCTGCTCAGTTTTCTTCTTCCCTTTATCACCTTTTGCTAAGATATCTGGGAAAGGCATCTGTTGAGTTAAATTGAAAAGAAGGGCAAACAATTAGTAATCAGTGACACTTCACATTGGGCTGATACTAAGGATTTTCTTCACTGGGAAGCTACACACAAACTGAACACACAGTGTGAGGGAAGGTAAGATGATGATGACAGAGAAACAGACGATATATACAAAAGAGGGAATCAGGCAGAGAGGGGACGCAAAACTGAAGACACACACGAGATGAGGGTCTGTCACAATAAAACAGCAAGTATCACATACGCACACAGATAAAGACACGTGAGCTTGACATAGAGACAGAACACAAAGATATTGGACAGACACACAACACAACTGGGAAGAGCACAACAGGAAACTAACAACCAAGGTAGAGAACGAGAACCATAGTTACCAAACTCGTGACGGGGTAGATACTTCAGAAAGAAAACTATAAAAACCACTGAACCACAATGCTGCCCAGTGCTTCAGACAGTTTCAGGTTTGAACAGGCTCCAGTGTTTGCTTTTCAACTGTCTCTGTTCATTGGAGCAAAAACCAGGGCTGGACTGGTAATCTGGCATACCTTTGAACAGTACCAGCAACAACTAGTTACAACTAGTAACAGCTTGTAACAGCTACAAGCAGCTAGTAACCAGACCTGCTGCTCGCATCAGCTGTGGAGAAGTAAGGAAGAGATGGAGGAAGGTGAAATTAAATGGTAAGAAAACAGATGAAGGGACGTAATCAGGAAGGGAGAGATTCAAGGATTAAAATGAACGGTTGCTTTGATCACGAGTCACTGCTAATAGCTCAAGTGTGACTTTTAATTATTGTCACATGTTGCAGGCAACTAAGAACTAACCCAACAACAACTGTACCTGATTAAAACCTTTTTCAATAATAATAATCATACAAAATGAAATATATACACATATACATTTTTGTCCCAGTCCAGCCCTGCAAAAACTGTCAATAACTGAAAACGTGCAGCAGTGCACATCCAGTACTAATCCAGTTAGGGGTAAACAGCTGAAAACAGCTCCCCAGATTGTCTCAGACTGAACAGGATATTCTACGGTTCCATTCATCCATTTGTTTAAGCAGCTAAAGTCATATTTTAAGCAAGAGTGGGCAAGTTTGTTGTTGGGGCAGTCACCAGCAGTCAACAAGGAGTTTGGCAGGTGGATTTTCTTATGTCTTTATCCTGTCTTCCTTCTCTCACCACAACCAATCACAGCAGATGGCCCCGCCCCTCCCTGAGCCTGGTTCTGCCGGAGGTTTCTTCCTGTTAAAATTGAGTTTTTCCTTCCCACTGTCGCCAAAGTGCTGCTCATAGGGGGTCATATGATTGTTGGTTTTTTCTCTGTAGGCTCTACCTTACAATATAAAGCACCTTGAGGCGACTGTTGTTGTGAACACCTCGAGCTTATTTTCTTAGCATCGGCTGTTGTTCAGTGCACTTAGGATATGATTATTACTAATGTCACAGTTTTCATTCCACTTTTATGTGTGATATTTTTTTACAAAACAGTCAAACTCTTACAATAGATTCTCTCTTGAAATATAAAGACTCTAATATTTAATCTTGACTCATTTTAATGAGGTGGGAGTCTTTTTTTCATCTCTCACATGATGTTCTTAACAGCAGTGCACCTTGTAAATAATCTACTTGCCGTTTTAAAAGTGAAGTTGTCTGCTGGGACATCTCAGTGGGATCTACACTTACAACATTTGCATGTGTCAATTAGGAAATTGAGTCAGTTATGAATGGTAGTAATTCACAGTCAGAGCAGAAAGAATATGTTGGTGCACACACTTTAAACAGTGAAGTAACTGTTTAACTGCATGGGCATAGATGCAGGTTTGTCATTTACATTACTATCTAACCAAATGTGGGCAGAGATATAACCTGAAGCTCGTCTATCTGCTGAATCCACAGTGAACTTCATTTCAGCTGCACTTCACAGAGCGTCACAGCTATGTTGAAACTCAGTGGATTTTGGCTTATTGTTCAGCTGTCTTTGGCAGCAGGAATGAACTCTGGTAAGATCATTATATGTTTTTTTTTAATGTAAACATATCAGGATGTCTTTTTTTGAAATAGCACTTCTTTCATCGTAGAATTGTTAAAGACGGAATATATATCAGTAACATGATATCTTAAAGTCTACAGCACCATTGTTAGTGGTCTTTACAGTGATAATGTATTTCTGTACATATGTAAAACAAAGCTACTTAATTTTGATCTGCAATAATAAATAAAAATGCATCGGTGGAAAAAAAATGTCCGAAATAACTTTAATTCAGCCACCAAATGAATCCTCAGTAAGAGGATAGTTTGAGCACGTTGGGAGAAGCATGTGTCAAACTCGGGCCAGGCTAGCTTGTTCCTGTTTTTTGGTCCTTTGTTTATTTAGTGGGTGACTGATGTTAGGACTCAGTATGCAGATGATCCAAGCCCGTCATCGGCATACTCTAAACTACCCTTTGCAGTGGGGATAGTGGGTGCTGACCAGTGAGTGTAGAAAACACTACAGTCAATTGGTGCTCACGTAGATCATACTCCAGAATGTTGTTGTGGCAGCCCCGGATCTGGTGGGGTGTGGGGAACTGGGGAGCTGGCCCTCTCCTTCCATGGGTAGTCCTTATTATACGTTTCTTAGGCTGGAGTGGGGAGGGAAATTTGTGCGGGTTTGTTGACTGTGCCTTGTGGCCTTGTGGCCATCTGCCCCCCACACTGTCATTATGGCTTATGACATATCACTGTGCACATAGGACCTTCCCTGATAGTACATTCAGACAGATTTATTGTTTGATTCTCTGTCATTGCAGACTGGAATGTTCAAAGGAATCAATCCACCTTCATTCCAGGACACTGGTAAGCCACCGCATGATGTAACAGACCGATACTTTTAACACTAGATTAAGCCTGGCAGGGAACAAGCACTGCATATCTGTAGGTTCAATGTTACATAGAAAAACAATGTCCCTTGACATTGACAGGGAATGCTCCTAATGAGACAACAGATCGTGTCCTGGGGCATCTCCTTCCAGATCTGGACCAGGGTATCACTGAGCTCCTGGACAGTCTGAACCTGGCAGTGATGGATGGACTTTCATATACAGTAATGTCCTGGAGGTGTTTTGTTGGATTTACGTCTGTGTAAGGGCAAGTCAGTCATATCAATTTCTTGATCCTTCAATGCTCTGATCAGAGGATGAAGGAATACTCGGGCACTGTTGTGCACCAGGAGGAACCAAGACCATCTGCACTAGTGTAAAGTCTGATGATGGGTCCATGGATTTCATCCCAATACCTAATGGTAGTCATGGTGTCTGCTTCCCCAGACCATCACTGACCCACCACCAAACCAGTCGTGCTGAATGATAATATAAGCACCAAAACATTCTTCGTGGCTTCACCAGGTGAACCTGCTGTCTGTGCTGTCCTGTGGAAACCAGTGGTTTCCAGTTGTAGACCTACCAATTCTGGTATTTTATGGCATATGCCAGTGAGGCTCCACAGTGTGGAGCACAGGGCCCAGTGTTGATGTCAATTCTTCAGGCCACCCAGACCACACAATCCGTTTCTGATTGTTTGGTCAGAGACATTCACACCAGTGGCCTGGTGGAGGTAGTTTGGTTGGGCTCTGGCAGTGCTTATCCCGTTTCTCCTTTAACAAATGAGCAGATACCCGTTCTGTTGATGTTTAAGGACTTCTCTGGCCCTGTTTAGCTCTCCTAGAGGAACCGCCTCTGTCCTGGAACCTCCTCCATGATTATGAGACTATGCTGGAAGACACAGCAAATCTTCTGGCTATCTGTGCAACCTCTCTAGGGCCAAGGTATTGCCTCATTCAACCGTTAGGAAAATGACCCTAGTAATATGCAAAACTATTGAAAAATTGGTCAGAAATGGTCTAGCTGTTTTGGGGGTTGTGTTGCCTCACTAGTGCACCTGGTGATAGTTTCACTAACACCAAAGCAAATGAAAGTGATCAACAACCCCCCTCTCCCAATTAACTGGCCAGATCAATATTCCAGACGTTTAACTGAGTTGATGATATACTCTGATTAAAAAGAGTTCCTTTAATATTTGAGCGGTGTATTTGAGCTTAAAATCATGAAGATAAATTTGTATTTCTAAGACCTAGAGAAGGATTCAGAGTATCACTAACATGGCTGTAGACTGACGTAAGCAATACTTAAAAGAGGTAATGTTAATAATTCAAATGCTTTTTAGGCGGGGGCAAAGGGCGTAGGTCCTGGCAGACTATTCCCCGCCTATTGAGATGACTGGGAAACAAAATGTGACCTCTCTGGTGGTGAATGAGCCTGAGCTAGTGCGTGAGGTTGGAGACATCGGCTAGATGACTCAGATGTGACTCACACCGATGCACGCCTTGGGTTCTGGAGCCAGTCTGGAGAGGAGCTGGACTTTGTTCTAGTCCAGTGTTGCTCTCAGTGAGAAGCAGCACATTGGGGGTGGGTATTTTTGTAACCCCTTGGCTTTCTGCCTGTATGTTGGAGTTTTTGCTGGTGGACGAGAGGGTTTTTTTCTTGTGCTTTTGGGCCAGGAAATGGGTCCTGACTGTCGTTTGCCCTCATGCGCTGAACGATAGCTCAGGGTACCCAGCCTGTCGCTGGGAGGGGCTCTTGAGGGAGCTCCATTGGGTGACTCCATTGTCCTACTGGGAGACGTCACCGGTCACATGGTCACGTGGTCACATGTTAGTGTTTTGAAATTGCATAATCAGATCTGTGACTGTATGTTCTGAACACTCTTAGGAAGAGAGGAGCTGAGCTGTCAATATATCACCTGATCACCACCTGGTGGTTAGCTGGATCAGTTGGTGGGGGAGAATGCTGGACAGACTTCATGAATCTAAATATGAGGGTGCACTGGGAAGGCCTGGTAGAGGCCTCTGCCCATAAGATCTTCAACTCCCACCTCTGGCAGAACTTTGACATCATTTCGAGGAAGGCTGAGGACACTGAGTCCATATTGACCATGTTCTGCACCTACATTGCTGAGGCTGCTGTATGATGCTTTGGCTTCAAGGTGGCTTGTTTCTGTTGTGGTGGTAATCCCCTAACTGGACAGTCAACATCTGAGGTGATCAAGCTGAAGAAGGAATTTTATTAGCCTTGGTTAGTGTATGAGACTTTGGAGGCAGATGATGGACACTGGCAGCCCAACTGGAATGCAACTTGGGCAGTGGTTAAAGCAAAAAGTTGAATGTGGAAGGAGTTGAGTGAGAGCATGGAAAAAGACCAGAATCGCTTTGACGCAGTCCCAAAGTCTTTTTCCAAGGTTCAATTGTAAGGCAACTCAGGAGGGGAAAGAGGTCCTAACACAGTGTATAGTGTGTAGGGAGCACTGCTGACTTCAGTTGAGGACATACTTACACAGTAGAAGGAATTCTTTGTGGACCTCCTTAATCCCACTGACATGCCTTCTGTAGAAGAAGCCAAGTTTGGGGAAGAAGGGGATGATTCACCCATTACTGGAGGCCATTAAGATAGGTAAACAAGGTGTGACAATGTGGTCGGTCTGCCATGCATCTTCTGCAGTGGTGCCAAAACCCAGGATCATGGCATAGCTTGACCACGACCGGGCGGGAGGGGAGGTGCGGGCCCAAATGGTGGCCGAGCTCGCAGTCACGCGGGGGGAGCAGGTGGTGGTGTTTTGCTGCACCCATTCCTGGCAGCTGAGCAAGCTCCACCACCTGCTCATTCACCAAAATAAAGGTGCTGAAATGAACGAACTGTGTCGTTGGGTCCGTCATGCGACATGCTCGTGGCCACTTGGAGGAAGCAAGCGGCGGTGTTTTGCTGCCAGTGGGAACAATTGCAGGACTGGACCAAGCATTGGATCCAGTTGATAGAGGATCTGGGGCAGCTCGGATGGGGTCCTGGCTGACACTTGACCGCATAGTTCGTCATAGGTCGACGTGGTTCGTGGTGTGGCTGCGGTGGAGGTTGTTGCATTGTTGTTGTGAATGTATGGCTGGCAGCTGAAAAGCTGCGGCCGAGTGTTAAAGAAACAACAACCAAAATAAAAGAAAGTGTGGAAAGATGTGACAATGTGGTCGGGTCACCATGCATCTTCTACAAGGGGTCTCACACTCCCCAGCCTCCCGAGCAAGGTCTATGTCAGCATACTGGAAAGGAACTCAGATCTCATCTCTGCTTTTTGGGGATAATGAGGCCATGGTTGTCAGCCGGAAAAGGGTGGAGTTCCCACTTCGGATCAGAGACATAGAGATAGAGTGCGAAATTTAGTCATTCAGAGAGACTGAGTAGAACCGCTACGCCTCTATATCGAAAGGACCCAGTTGAGGTGGTTCTGGCATCTGACTAGGATGCCCCCTGGAAACCCACTGGATGATGTGTACTGGGTATGTCCTACTGAGAGGAGGCACCAGGGTAGACCCAGGACACGCCAAAGAAATTATATTTCTTGGCTGGCCTGGGAACCCATCTGTGTTTTGTTGGATGAGTTGGAAGAGGTGGCTGACTGCTGGCCCTGCGATATGGCACCAGATCATGGACGGATGCATTTCCAATAACTCTAATAGTAAAAACAGTAATAATGCAGACAAATTGGAAAGCCCAAAATGGGACTTCAAATCAAAATTGGCATGTTGATTGTGATTTTCAGACATTTCACAATACCAACACAATGTCAGAGAATAACTAATTGCCAAAATCATGCAGTGTTTTCTTTAACTGGGTGTTGCCTACTTGTTTTTTCTTATGTGATAGATGAAATCATTCCAGTTTATTTAAATTAGTCAGAAAGTTATACATTCACATACAATAACAATTTGAGGCATAATTAATGTCTAACAAAACTCATGTAATCCTCAGGGAAAATGACACAAAATACAGCCATCAAACGATAGTAATCATGGAAGAGGAACCTGCAGTGATTGAGTCAGCCACTTACCTGTTCCAGAAGCATCCCAGTTCATCAAATCTGCTAATGTACCATAAGAGGGCACTGTACGTTCTGCAAGGAAGCAATTTGTTTTCGACTAGAAATCATGACATTGTACTGGTTGGCCATGGTAGTCAAAGCCCTACTGGAGCAGCCCAGTTAGCTGGTTATGACCCAAAGGAACTTGCCAGATTTGTTTTCATCTTAAAAACTAAAACAAACATTGGTCATCTTGGTACCATCAGGCTCATAAGCTGCAATATTGGAAATGACCAACACTTCATGTTGCAGTTCCTACAAAGTCTCCGGTCTTTTAGTGTGGAAACAAAGCTCAGCCTATACAACACACTCCTGTCAGTTAATTCTGATGGTGATATACTGACGACAACTAACGGTGTCTGGAGGTCCCATGAGCACTACAGCACAGTCAAAGCTGAACTAAACCAAAGAGGTGATCTGGTGATAAAAAAGGAACTTGGCTGTCCAGGACCAGTATTTCACAATTATAAAGGAAATATTTTGTATCTGCAGATACTGGACTGGCCAAGCCACCCGCAAATGTTTGTCCCAATGGAACTGCGCAAAAAGTATCACTTTATCGACTGCCTGGAGGGGCTGACTTGGAGCTTGTTTTTTGAGGAAAACGAAAGAAGGCGTGCTCCTGATTATACCACAGATGATTCAAGACACCTTAAAGCAATTTGGCTAGAAAAGCCAGCAGCAGGAGAAGACAACATTATCCTGAAGCATATCATAAGCATTCAACATCTGCTAGTGGAGATACGGTACAATGCCAGAGAAGAAATTCCATTGGACCTTTACTACGTTCTCAATGAATGCATTTACAAAGTAAACGGGAAAACTCTGAATGCAACTCTGGTGGGAAAATTCATGGATCCTGACAATCAAGTGGAAATTCAAAATTTTCTTCAGAGCTTTAAGGACCAGCAGGACGAGTCCTCCCTGGAGAAGCTGAGAGAGGGTCTCAAACCATCAAAATTCAATGACTTCTGTCGCCAAACCTTCCAGTTTCAGCAGTGTAATTACAACTGTGAGCGATGGGGCCATTATTTTATGGCAGCTGTGTTTTCAGCATCGGTGCGTAACTTCAGAACCTTCTCACTTTTCCTCATGACTGTCATTGGTTGTGAAGTAGGCCACTCACGAGGAAGTGACAGTCCCTTGTGCACAGCATTTGTGAGGGATGACCACCCCATGATAACCGATCAACCCTGGCCTGAACATTTGAAACGAGGATTCTATGGCTGTGCTGTTGACAACTTTGAAATGGCACCACAGAACATGCAGATTTGGTTAGATCAAGTTGTTGCAAAGGAAAATGCACTGTACATTAAATCAAAGCAGATTATGAGTGCTATTATCCATGATGAGCAAACAGAGCTAGATATCTTTGGGAGGGTTAAAGTCATGAATAAGTACGCATTTTCATCTTATCTTGAATTCTTCCGAGGTACGCCCGAGGGGAAAAAACTCAAAAGAGGATGTGCACCTTCTTTGCATGGGAATATGAATCCATAATGCTGATGTAACAGTTCATATTGTCCACTTCATTGTTTTCATTGTATAGTTACAATATTTTTCTGTGCTAAAAATACTGTACTCTGGATGAATTACAACATAAAACTAAAAAATGCTTCACAGTCATCTACCGCTTCACTTTTGTAGCTAGAAGAATAAAAGAAAAATCTTGATGCATTAAAATGAAAGATTTAAAACAGAACTCCAGAGGTTTTTGTGATGTCTTCTTATGTCAAAATATAAAATATCTGGAAAAGTCAACACTATTCTAAAATTAAACATTTAACTGCATCATATAAACCAGTTAAATTATGTTTCTTTAAAATCAACAAAGGAACGCTGTAACAACAGGTGATATTGGGAAACTCGTTACATGTTTATTTAAATGTTCATTAAATCACTTTTCTTTTGGCGTCAAAGGTCAGACTACAGAGAATTATAAAATATAAATACACAGAAATCAGAATCAGAGGCAAAGCATTCTAGAATGAGGGAATATTACAAAGGCACAATTTGAGATTTCAAATATAATTTTATTATTAGAAATAATACAAAACAACGTGTTTTGTTACTGAGAAACAATTTACTTGCGAGTCAACTTTCTACAAGCCAGGAAATAAATTCTACACTTCAGAGGTCTGAAAGTGATGAATATTTCCAATGACTTGATGTTAAATCTCTCTTAAAGTTGACCACATAATTGGAACGTCACCTGGCGTGACTATTATTAGGCAAGGGAAGGCGGAGCTTGTTTTTTGTTCCCTTTTCTAAAATAGTAAATCATGTTTTACCTTTTTTTTTGTATTTCATTGACCTAACCATTTAAAATGTTGACCTCTGACCTATTAAGAAATACATATCAAGTTGAAAATACCACACCAGCAGACCATTAATATAGTGATATGGACCAGTTTTAAAGCACCCAACACTTTTGCAAATCAAAAACATGACAAACTGGAGCGACATGAACGGGACAGAAGTTATTCACTCTGGTTTTGACGATAGCTAACAGCTTTCTTTTTCAAACAACCAACTTAGTTCCATGTATGTTTTTATTCAAAGCAGAGGTGTTTGTAAGATTTATAGTTTTAAAATTTGTAGAACACTTTTTGGACCAAACACCCAAAGAACTAAATATGATGAGCATCTTGAAGCAAAGAGAGAAGAACATTCAGACACCAGTGACACTGTGGTGTCTAATCACATAAGGTTTAGGCTATTGTAACATGTGCAGCATGATAAATGGAAAAAATAATAATAATACAAAGGAGGACAAATTGAGTATTTTATTCAAAATCAGTTTACATTTTACTTTGAACTTAAACAAAGTAATCTGAATTCAAAGGTAAACTAGTTAAAACTGTAATGTTTAGTCATCAATGCTTAGAATGGATTTTGAACCCTTGTATTATGTTTGACAATTCTTTATGAGCGTGATGTGTATGTGTTACTCTGCTGAGTTAAATTTCCAAATACGTGTTGGGCTGAGAAGCTGCTCTTTACAGGAGAATACAGCTGCATGACGAGCCCTTCTGACCGCTAAGGTGGCCAAACTGCGAGGTGGCTAGTGACTGGATTAAATTCCAGAAGTGCTTGAAAGAGATCCCCTCGCCATCACCTACACCCATCTTCCGCAGGATATCACCAAATCCCTGGTCGGTGCCGACGCCCTGTCAGAACACGACAAAACAACTCACGTTAAAGTGAAAATGTTAACACCTAAACCAGACTTACAAGAAAATATCATTCCAGTTAATTACAAACCGTTAGGTTACTGATCACAGTTCGGAATATCACCTAAGACAAATCTGATCAGACAAAAACAAACGCAAACAGGGAGCACTGAAATGACAGAATTTTACCCAGAATAAAACTAGTACAACTGAAGACACTCTGACAAGACTTGCTCAAGATACTGAGCACCAAAATGGTCCCAACGCATCCACCGGTGTATTTGTGCACTCAAGAGTGCATGCATTGTAAGAATGTGGCTATGTGAATGTGCCTTATAGTGTGAAGAGCTCTGAGTGGTAGATACGCCAGTTCATTTACCATGGGTTAATGTTTTTAATGTATTTAACTTTGTAAAGCTGGTGCTTTGAGGACATCCGACAGATGGTTGTGGATCGGCTGGGCCTCATGCCTGAAGACCACCATTGATGCTTCCTGAGGATCTGCCTTTTGTCTATGCCAGACGGCACTTGAACCCGGTACCGTTAATGGAGGTCCCATTTGAGCCATCTGACCATTTCACAGGAGTGCACTGGGATATTGTTTTGAGTTCTTGTGGATTATAAAACACGATAGTGCCACAGTAAAATGACTTGCTAAGTGACGAGGGCCCTTTAGAGTCACCCAGTGAGTGGGGGATGTTGATTTTGAAGTGATGCGGTCGGACCAGGAAGGAGCCACACAGGTATATCACCTCAAAGCATGGAGAGTGGCTGAAACCACTTCTCTGGTGATTCCCGCCTCCCTCCAGTGTGACGACCAACTCACACAGACCCAGACAATGAATGTTGCTGCACTGCAGCAGTAGTTTTCAGATGTGTTCTCCCTTGTCCGGTCACACCATGCTCATGGAGCACCACTTTGACGTGCCCTGATGTGATGGTGCATCACGGCTCTACAGGCTACCAGAACACAAAAGGCAAATAGTTCAGGCAGAACTGGCTGTGATGCTGAAGATGAGGGTGAAAGTCCCACAGTGCCTGGTGTAGCCCCATGATTCTTGCAGTGATGAAAGATGGGTCTATACGGCTCTGTTTGGACTACCGCAAGGTGAATGAGGTGTCACAGTTTGATGTTTCGAATGCTCCGGAGTGCTGACCCAGCAGGAAGGAGCTGAAACCCTACACTACTGTTGCTCGTACATAAAAACACTGTAAATAAACCCTAATCACAATGGAACGCTGCGTGAATCGGGTTGCATCTTCACATGTTTTTAGACAGACTCACTCTGTATGTTTAATTAAATGGATTCATCTTTTACTATATGCAATATTTGCCCACTTTATTAGGTACACATTGGTCACACAGGGTTGGATCCACCTTGTCCTCTCAGAGCTGCCGTAGTACTTTGTCTTGAGATGCGGTGACTGTGGAGTCCATTCAGTAGATGGATATAAAGGGGTTTACATGGTCAGCGATAATCTTCAAATAGGCGGTGGTATATAAACTATGGTCAACTGATGCTAAGGGACCACAAAGGGCCCTAAACCATTACATGCATTGAAAGCAGGATGGAGCAGCAGAACTCAAGACTCAAAAGGTCAGACAACATCTTCAAATGTTGTCCAATTTGTTGGGGTGGCTGCAGCTCAGGAGGCAGAGCAGATCATCTGCTGATCGGAAGCTTGGTGGTTTGATCTGCATGCCAAAGTATTCTTGGGCAAGATGTGCGTGACTGTTAAATAGAAAAGGACTTGGGCCTAGAAAAAGTGCTTGTGTGAATGAGGTAAGTTGTGCTTTGAGTAGGAAAGTGCTATATAAGAATCAGTCTATTTACCAATTTCGATGAGGCTGTGCAAATTGTGGCCTCATTTCCTGTTCTTAGCGGACAGGACTGGCATCTGGTGTGGTTTCGCAATTATAGATGCTCCACTGCATTCTTTTTTTAATCAAAGTTCCTGTTACCTTCTTATCAGATCGAAGCAATCTGGCCTGTAATTGAAGTCCTTTCTTCCTCATTCTAATACTTGGTTTGAACTTCAGCAGACACTCTTGACAACAGCCTAAATGCATTGTTACCACCACGTGTGATGGCTGGTTAGATTGCCTTAATGAGCAGATGAAAAGGTGTACCTAACAAAGTGGCTGGGGAGAATATATAGTGCTTTTCAAGTCTTACTGACACTCAGAGCTCTTTAGTTTAGTATTAATGATTAAATACTAGAAGTGTGCATGTTGGCATTTTGTCTGATAGCACAGCTGAACCGTAAGTTTGTACAAAATAACAAAACTGCCAAAAACTCTCACAGACTTATACAGAATTGTTACCATGAATAGAAATGATTTATATTATTGAGGAGATTAATGAAAAAACATTGAAAAACATGTTTCAGTCACAGTAAATTACAGCAATCTTCAAATGAATCTGTAGAGTTGATGATGCAGGAGAGACTGGTGTGCAGTTTTAATCTTAATGCCTGTCCGTTAACCTGACCATGTCAGAATTTACTTGTAAATCTAATCTAAGGTCTAACCAAGTAAGACTGCCTTAGAAACTTTTACAGATCAGCAGTTATGTTTGTATTCAGAGGTTAGGCTGAGACGCTGTTAGATTAATGGAAAGGAGTGCATGTCTTCAGAGGATTAACATTTTTTAGTGTGTGTTTGCCTGTGTGTGGATTAGGCTTGTATAACTCTGTTGTAAGCATGTTCCCCTTAGTCTTTGTGCAAGCTGAATATGGTTAGGTGTGCTGCCACACCCATTTGCTACAGATAACTGCGATCCCGGTCAGAGAGAAGCACAAGGAGGCTTACGGTGGACTTACCTTCATCAGATTGGGCATCTGGGAGGACAAAAGATTTTTGAATTCATCACTTTTCAGCGTCGGAGACTTGTCTGCTGAAGCGGAGTGGAACTGGCTGACCAGTGTATCAATGGCACTCTCCAGGTCAGAATACTGGGAAAAATTAAAGGCGAAAAGAAAAAAACAACAAAAGAGAAAGCCAGGTAATTTTAAAAGAAACCTGTTTTTCTTAAAAAGTTTATTATGTCATTTACCCTAAAACAGAACAAACAAAAAACACTTTCAGATCTTGCTTTATGCACCACATTTAAGTCCAATTTTACCTGTACATTAATTTAGCACTCTGTACCCTTCAACCGTTTTATCTCCCTCAGTCATGGCCAATTTAGAGTCACCAGTGAACCTAACTGGGAAGGACGCTGGAGGACCCAGAGGAAAGTTCCCACTCAGGGTTCAGACCAGGTGCCTTCTCGCTGTGAGGAAACCGCATTACCCACCGGCGCTGTCCAACATGCATTTTAGATCTTGTTGCGGCTGCATTTTGAGCAAACACCAACCTAGAAACGCGACACATCATTGCCCTATGAAGTCATTACAATGAGCCTGTTGAGAAACTCATCCAATTATTATTCGTTGGCCATCAGAACCAGTGCTCCTGCTGTTTCTCAATGCATGTGTGGCAGCAGCTTTGTCAGAACCACACCCTTTCTGACTAACGTACCACAAGCTGCAGCAAGCCTTCTTCACCGTTGTGAAAAAGTATTTCAAAGAAAGTAGCAATGGTCAGGAGATCTATTTATTTCACTGAATTTGTTGTTTTTATATTTCTTTGAAGTCTATTAGTGATTTATCTTAAATAGTTAACGTGGGTGCTCATTAACATATCGAATCCAGCTTGTTGTAAAGCTTGATGTAAACTCCACACAGTGGAGATTCAAAAATGAGGTGCGACAAAGTCTGGGTCAGTTTGTGGCTCTGTAATGCCCGTGTGTTCCTTGATCATGGGTTACAGAGCACTGGCTTTCCTTCAGGAAATTCCTTGCCTTGACTGTTTTGTCTCATTTACTAAACGGTTCAAGATGTAACCATGGAATAATGCGAGATACTCGCTGTTCCTGTGAGCAACAGGGATATGAGAAGGAGCATAGAGAAACAGGAAAATGAGGAAACGCTGCAGAGTCGTGGAGCACACGGACACACAGAGGTGGATCGCTGTCTGAGCTCGTGCAGATAAAACTGCTGTTTCAATAAGTCGAGAGCTACAAACGTGTGTGCAGACTGGTGCCAAATGAAAGGAGTGAGTAAGCCCTTCAGCCATCATGTGGAACAGAATTCTTCCTGGCAGCATTCACCATTTGGTGTCTGAGAGTGGCGAAGAGTCAAAACTCTTCAGCAAATATGAAACTGGTTTGATTTCTGTCACGTGCTGTGGCTGTACAGGCATTAAGCCCTTCCACTATACCCGAGGCTCACTGACACCCTGCAAGAGACAACACCCATCACGATAAATAACATTTCATCAGAGGATAAAGGTGATTACTCAACTTTGCACTCATTCACAGACACTCGTGTAAGTGGACCCGAACCGCGCTACAAAATGCGACCCACAGTATAACAGACACACGCTTTTACGGGTCAAGGTACTTTACCCGCAAGTTAACTGTTTGTTACAAATTAGCACAAAACTGTGATGAATTACACGCGTGTACTGTTACCACTTTGAATTCGTCGTGGAGGAGCGGCAGGACCCTGCGCTTAGCACTTCTTTTCGGGGAGGGGCCGCATACCTCTGGAAGTTTCTCCCCGAAAAAAAAGTTCGAGAATAATCCACTGCTGCTGTTTCAGTCACTTCTGAATGATAAGTATTTACACCTGCGTATCCAAACAGTCCCCCCGCTGATAATCTGACGCCTTGTGTGACACGTCGCTTCTCCGTGAAGCGCACAGAGGCCATTTTTTAAAAAAAAATTCCACATATTGATTTCGCACCAAACCACCTTTTCCCGGTTAAAGAGCCGACGGTGTAAACGTCTGCTGCCAAGAGGTCCAATTTTACATGTCGGCACTAAAAGAAGTTGTCTTTACCTACCTGAGGCATGTTGACTGCGGGAACTCGTCTTCCTGTGTTTCTCGCTGCTGGAGAGGTTCAGTGAAGCCCTGCATCTGTCACCAGCTGGCAGCATTCCGAGATCCTCCCTCCGCCACAAAGAAGAGCCAGGAAGGAGCTGTGCTCTTAGATAACGCCGACGCAATGCCATGAATTTACCACAGTTATACAAGACAGTCACACATGTACATCTCAGGCTGTGTTTTTCGTGAGTGTGTCATTACACAGCACAAAGGATGTGCCACACTTCGGACAGCAGTCAACAGCTTGTTCCACATCTGGAAACTTTTAGCAAAGCTGGAAACTGCTGTTCTCTGCAACAACTGCTTTACTCGGACTGTACACGGTACAGCTTATAGGAAAAGTCCCTAAAAGGATGTTCTCTGATTAAAAAGAAACAAAACTAAAAGAGTAAGGACAGAGACAGCAGGTATGAGCACATTCCTGTTATCCGGTTTGTGTGGTGGCGCAGAGGGGGTGGGGGATATTGGAATTTAAAAAACATTTTTTAAAGAACTGCATCCAAGCTGGGAAAGATAAGAGCAGGCTGCATTTGCCCCTCACCAATAAAGACCCGCTCCCCCGGTGTTCGTACGGTTAAGGGTTAATGCCACACCCAATCCCAGAAGCTGCAACGCAGTTTCAGCAGGATGCCGTCAATCATTCTCAGGATTGTAGCTCCTCCCACAGGTTCTACAGTAACAGCCACACGGCCTCCGCTCTTCAGAGCACTTTAAACTTTAATTCTTTGAAATACAAACATTCAGTGAAATTTACCAGCAAAAACGGGCACCAAGCTTTAGCTCTCGGGGCCTTGACAACTGTGCTAAGCTTCAGATGGGTTTTTATTAGTTACCCGGGCAAAAGACTTGTTTCTGAGTTAGTCTTTGATTAAGTATATTAGCATATTACTGGAGAACCGGCTACATCTCTGAAAGCCAGAGACAACCATCCATGTGTTCATTAACTTTCCCCCCACATCGTGACTGTGTGCAGGTGTAAAACCTTGGGCCATATTCAGTTTGGTGTCCTTACCACAGTGTGTAGGAATACATTTCCCAGCATGCCCCTGCACTATCAAAACCTTTCAGTAATGGTCCCTGTTTTAGGCAATGGAGTGAAAAAAATGAGTAAATATTTGTAGATCTAAAATTCAATTCACAGGTAAAATGCACACTGTTTAAAAAGGTTTACACGATCTCTATGATGTAAACATGAGCAGCTCTTGTTTTTTGTACGTTACCTCAATGTTGGGAATATTAGCATCCAGAATAATGTAGAGAAAGGATACTTTGAGTGGTCTCCTCCTACTTTCAGGACCCCGGGGGATATGTTACCTGATGTTGGCAGCTGGCAGGCTCCCTTGCACTGAAACATGTATATCTCTCACCCTGTGCAGTACTGGAGTACTTTGTGAAGCTTTTTCCAAAGTTCATGTTATTAGTTATATTATTATTATTCCACAGCCGTCCACGCTGTGCTGAGTCACCTAGAGCAGCAGCAGAGCTACGTCCGAATGCTCTTCGTGGACTTCAGCTCCGCCTTTAATACAATCACCCCGGACATCCTCATCACCAAACTGGTCACTCTTGGCCTCCCTCCTCTCACATGTGCCTGGATAAAGGACTTTCTCACAAACCGGCCCCAGACTGTAAGACTCGGCCCTCATCTCTCCTCCACTCGCACACTGAGCACCGGCTCCCCACAGAGCTGTGTGCTGAGCCCCCTCCTGTATTCTCTCTACACCCACGACTGCAGCTCAACCCACAACAACACTCACCATCAAGTTTGCTGATGACACCACAGTAGTTGGACTCATCTCAAAGGGAGATGAGGCAGAGTACAGAGAGGAAGTCCTGAAGCTGGCAGCCTGGTGTTCAGAAAACAACCTGGCACTGAACACTAAGAAAACCAAAGAGCTCATTGTCGACTTCAGGAGGCACTGACCTGGCCCCCCTTTACATCAACAGGGAGTGTGTGGAGAGGGTCCACAGCTTCCGGTTCCTTGGTGTCCTCATCTCTGCTGACATCTCCTGGACAGACAACATCTCAGTGGTTGTCAAGAAGGCCCAACAGCGGCTGCACTTCCTGAGGGTCCTCAGGAAGTAGAAGCTGAACTCCAACCTGCTGCTGACCTTCTACTGCTCGTCCATTGAGAGCCTGCTGACATACTGCATCACGGTATGGTACAGCAGCTGCACTAAGGCGGATAGAGCGAGGCTTCAGAGTGTGGTCAAGACAGCACAAAAGATCATCGGCTGCCCTCCCCCCTCCCTGATGGACATTTATTCCTCCTGCTGCCTCAGCAGAGCAGCAAACATCATCAAGGACAGCTCAGAAAACCCACAGACTCAAAAACAGTTTCTTCCCT
This sequence comes from Mchenga conophoros, assembly GCF_057382185.1. Taxonomy (NCBI): domain Eukaryota; kingdom Metazoa; phylum Chordata; class Actinopteri; order Cichliformes; family Cichlidae; genus Mchenga; species Mchenga conophoros. The sequence goes on from NC_140546.1 coordinate 36,638,016, forward strand.
AAAGCCATAACCACCCTGAACTCACACATGCACCGATAACACAGAAGGAAAAACTCCCTTGTAAGAGGAAGAAACCTCGGGCAGAACCAGGCTGTGGTGTGACTCATCGGGCACAAAGGGAGAGAGAAGAGATAGAGGGACATGAGACCAAACGCACAGTGGAAGAGAGCCAGCATTTAATACAGGTGTAATGTCAGGCGGGGCAGCCCTGAAGGAAGGAGATTCCCTTCTCTACCATACACTGGATGCTTGTATTCTTAAAAGAGCTCCGCTGTATGTTTAAGTCTTTTAAAGAAACGCCAGCAGTATGAACTATGAACTTTTAGCTCTAAATGTACAGTCACACCGATTAAAGTAGTTACCATCTCTGAAAAGTTTTAATGGTGAGTGGGAGCTGGGAAATGTACTGCTTGCACTTCCTGACCTTGTTTCCTGTCATTTGTGCAAAATATTTGCAAACCTTTGGACCTCAGCTAAGCAAAGCAAAAGAGTAGAGCTTAGAAGAGGAAGTAGAGACGAGAGCAGGGTGAGCATAATGCCAGGAACTTGGATTTAAGCTGTGTTTTCAATGCTTTGGCTGATAGCACAGATGGGTGAGCATTTTTAACCTGCTGCCAGATTGAAATGTGCAGTCACATTAAAATTATACAGATATATATTAGGGCTGCTCAATTAATCGAATTTTAATCACGATTACGATCTGGGCTTTCAACGATCATTAAAAATGACGGAGCCGATTATTAGCCCCTCCCTCATTTATCCGCGACACCTTAAAGGCCGGTCCGTGAAAATATTGTCGGGCATAAACCGTCCGTGGCGCAAAAAAGGTTGGAGACCGCTGATTAAGAGGACCCGAGGGAAGCTCGGAAAGCTAAGCAGAAGTTATTTGGAGAGTGACTGCCGTTGGTTGAAAAGAGAAGTAAAAAAAAAAAACTTCAGTGGTGTTGCACACTATGTTATATTATTTTTTTAAAGTCATTGTTAACCCTTTAAAGCCGGTCAGAGCTGCATGCTCCGTTTTGTGTAACTATTTTTAAATCCCTGTAGAACCTGAACCGTGTAAGCTAGCGCAATAATTTGTTTTGCATATGAAACCAGAGGAGTTGTACTTACATCTGATGCCATCAGCTTGTCCTCGGTCACGGTTTCCTTCCACATAAAGCTTTGCAAAAATTGCATAAAAAGCGCTTGCAGGAACAAAAACATAATATTCCAGAAACACGCTTTGCCGTTCCTATCAGCTGTTCGTAACACTTCCCACAGTGAAATGATGCACCTGCTGTTTTCTTTGCAAATTTGCATCATAGGATTGTTTTTTGTTTTTCCTGCAGTATATAAAAATTGCTGTATCTCCAAAATAAAACTATGAAGACACTCAAAATAAATTTCCTGTTGTTGTAAACTATTTTTTGCAACTTTATTGTATTTAAAGTTTTGAGGGATAAACCTCTTAAATTTCTCCAAGTAGAAATATATGTAAACAAAACAAAAGCGATTTTCAATTTTTTTTGTAGTTTATTGCACTTTTTTGCAATTAATGTAATTACTATGGACTTAATGCATACATATTATTAAAATATGGGCTATAACAGTTGTATTGATGTATAGCAACTTGAAATGCTCCCACAAATGGCACTACAGCATGTAAAAAAATTATATAAGCTCTGGTGGACTTGGTTCTATAGTAGGTCTTAAAGGGTTAAATAAATATCGTCAAATAATCGTGATCTCAATTTCAGTGAAAATAATCGTGATTATCATTTTTGCCATAATCGAGCAGCCCTAATATATATAATCCTTGTCAGTTTGTAAACTCGGTGCTCAGTTGAAGGTGGAAACCCTCCAGGTGCTCTTTAAGTTTCATCCTGACATCGTCCCGTATTTCCACTAACGCACCATTTGAATTCTGCTCGCTGTGTTGATCCGGTGACGACTCAACTCTGGACATGCCTCCGCTGCTCTCTGTTAAGTATTCCACACCTTTTAGATCCAGTTCTGACAAAAGAGTGTTTTTTTCTTCGCCGGCCACGTTCTCCATCGTGACAAAACGTTGCGGCTCGTCGTCAGTCGGGACAGTCAACAAGATCACCCGCCCGTCTGCGCTGTCCTGTAACCATAGCAGCTGGTGCTGCAGGTCGCGGTGGTGATCCTGACTCGTCACGTCAGACTCTCCGTGGCGTTTGTCAGAGAGCAGCAGCTTCTGCTGAGAGCCTAGATAATGCAAACTCTGCTCGTCAGTTTTAAGAAAGCACACTCCAGCTGAGACTATATGCTGAACACCTGGATTTTGCAACAAAACTTGGGAACTTGTTACACTGGTATCACTGGTTTCTACGTCTTTCCAGGTTGTTTCTTGCTGCCTATCTATCTGAACGTGATCCACATTTTCAGCTGTGTCACAGGAGCTTGTTGCAACATTTCTCTGGGTGTTCGGTGAGTCCTCGTGCTCCAAATGCCCACCACTCTGCCCCTGCCCTTTTCCACAGTACAAACAGTTTCCCTTGTCCGTCTCAGACCAGCTACTGGACTCTGGTAGAAAATTACATCCTGTCTCCATTTGATCAGCACATTTGTCCTCAATCAACTTCATATCTTTGGATTTAGCCTCATTCTCCTCTAGGTCAGGATCTCCTTTGTGCTGTCTTTCTTCTCCCCCCTCTATGCAGCTTCCCCTGTTTTTGCAACCATTCTGTGACAGAAGCAGAATGTGCTTTAGTCGCTTATCACGGAGCCCCAGCACGGTGCTCCGCAGACGGCTTTCCCTCCGCCTGGCTGCATGCAGTTGTCGTAGGGCTTTTTCCAAGCAGTCTACAACTTGGTCATAACGTCTCCTCCACAACAGGGGACAGAGCTGAGCGTAGCTGTGCTCCTTTGACAAGTAGAAGCCTGGAGGGGGGGGCAGACGTCTCATGTAACGTGACGGGGAAACGGGTCGAGACTCTGGAGGTGGAGGACCGAGTTCTTGCTGCGACAGCTGCTCCAACCCTGATGTTTCTTGAGAAAATCCAGGCATGTCTTGAGTAGTCTCCTCAGTGGAGCTCACTGACTTTTCAACTGTGGGTTCTTCTGCAGTGTGACGCTGGTTGATCTCCTGATGTGTGCCATCCTGTGCTCCTGAGTGGGAACTCTTCCTGCAGAAGAAACTGTGACAAATTAGTTTTTCCTGGACAATCAAATAGCCACTAACACTACAGCCGTCTAGCAGATTATGGATGACTGTATTCTTTTTTATTTCTATTCAAACTACAAATGCAGTAAAAGCATAAACTGAACACTGTGGACCTCAACATAACCGATACAGTGTGGAACCATCTTGACAGAGAATGAAACAAAAGTTATCTTTAAACACTAATGTTAATGTGTGTTTGCACATCTTTAAATGTTTGCAGCCTTTCCTGTTTTTCTAGAAACACATGAAGAAATGAGTGACGGCTCAAAACCTTCACAGCACTGCAGGCTGTGAAGGTTTAACATCTCACATCTGTCACCACTGAGTGCTTCAGATTCATTCACTATTTCACATCTATCTTTTCTTAAACATTTATTTTTTCCTATTTTCTATTCACTATATCATTTCTATTTTTATGATAAATTTTTCTCTGTTCATTTTAATCATCGTGGCAAACCTTTATGCAGCATCACAGTTGTCACAGGATGCTAACATGGTTGATTTCTTCCCTGTTTTTACCCTGACTGCTATGCTGACAGATGTCATGCTAACTGTAGGCCACACCCAGCTGGGCAGCTGGGTGTGGCCTCCTTCCACTGGGGTTCAAAACTTTAGGCACTCATTCATCAACACCTGCTCATTATGGTTTTTCAGTATGGATATATTTACCCTATTCAGGGATCACTTATAGTCATCTCAGATGATTACTTCAACCTTAATTAAAGTAAATCCCTCATCTCATCACCTCAAAGAGCTGGTCCTAGATCAGCCAGCTGGTCTCAGATCTTTTGCATGTAGAGCTGACCCCAGCACGTACTCGGTGCTCGAACCAAGAATCAGAGAGCTGCTGGAATTCTCATGTTTTCCTGATACTTGGTAACTAAAGTAACAATTTCTTAGTTTATTGTAACTTATCACGTACTAATTCTTATGCTAAATTACACCAAAAATCATTGCACTTTGACTTGCAGGCATACCTGATGCTCCCGTAACAGAATCAGAAGAATACAAGCGAACGTTAGAGTTGGCCTGTTCTTTCACAGAGCATCCTCACAGAGTGGGAACTGAAGCAAAGACTATGTTTAAATAACTATAAAATAATGAATCACTTCAGGAGCTCAGAATCTGCTCACAGATGATGACAAACTATCAGCCTGTGTGAGGTTTGATTACCTGACAGGGATGTTGTCTTCTTTCTGCTGCCTTCCTGCTCTTTTGTGTTTGGCTGCTGGAGGGAAATCAAATAAAGTAGGAACTGCATCTTCCTTTAGTCGTCTGATTCCACTGTGTGAAAGGGTCAAAAACAATACTTAGGCTGCTATCGCAACACTGCCATAACTGAAAACTACACCAGCAGTTAATAACAGAAAATTCTGGTTTTAGCTGAAGTGGTATCTGTAACCTGTGAAAGTCCAGCTGGTCGATACACACCTGCTTCCACTCAGCTCAAAACTCTCGGGTGGGAAGTGCTTTGAACAAAAATAGACAAAGTCCGTCTGAGGATCCCAGGAGTCTGCGCGGTGACAGTTACTGATCCAAAGGTTTCTCCGAGCCGCTCCTTTGGGTAACCTAGTCAGCCACAACATCAGTCTGTGTTACATTAAGCTTCCATTTCAGGTCAAGTTCAATAAAGATATATTATAATATTTCAAAGAACATAACGTCACAACATCATCAGTACATCTCCATTTGAATGTGAATAACACAAATTCACTGCGACCACGTGCCATGAACTTCCTGTTGAAAGCGTTGCTTTGACGATGGCGACCAGGTGTGTGACCACTCGCAGAGAGATACTGGTGCATCAAAACTCAACAGCAACGTGATGGAGCCTGTCTGCTGAAGGTCTGAATGGGGTCAAAGTGGCAGTCACAGCAGGTACAACAAGTACTGAAATACTGTGTAATTTTAAAAGTGTGTATATAATGTTTATTCTGTGTATTTATTATCTCACTCTTACTGCCTGTTGATGCCCTGTCCTTCTCTTCAAAGTCATGCTGCTCTGTTGGACGGTAACTGCCCCTTGGGGACTGTCCATGCTATTCGCACCTCTCTTTCTTCTTCATGCGTTACTTTTTCCTGAGTCATTTCTCATTATTACACATGACCTAATTTATGGACATCTATGGTTTGATTTCTTTGCATGTGTGGATTGGATGGGTTGTTACCAACATCTGGTGTGAATTTCACGTCAATAGCACCTTTACAAATAAATTTGGTTATGTTTTCCACACTTATTGTACCTGCTGTACATGCAATCTGTTTGTGATAACACATGGCCACTAACACATGACCCTACGCTGTGTCACTGCATCATTTCATGTTTCATGTTTGGCACTGATCACCACCTGCACTCATGTATATATCTTTCTACGTAGCACTCATAATTCTTATTCTCATGTATATATCTCATGTATATCTCATGCACATATCTTTCTTTCGACATAGCACTTTAATTCTTATTGTCTGCACTGAAGCACCGCAGCAATTTCCTAATGTTGTAAACCTCAACATCTGGCAATAAACCCATTCTGATTCTGATTCTGATTCTGATAACATGGGAATTAACTTTGTTGCTGCCTGTTGTGTTTGTTTTGTCTGTATACACACAGGTTCACATTAACTACTTAGATTTATATTTCAGTCAGAACCTCATAGATTAGACACATTCAGACAGGTTCCCTCCCACCAGGCAACCCGCGTACTCGCCTCGCGATTCAGCGTTTGAGGGTGTTGTACATGTGGCTCAACTACTTGCAACCTCTTTCCAAATGTGAAAAATTAAATCAACCGTTGATTTTTCTAGTTATAAGGAGGTTGGGTATTATTATGATTAACTTCTCTAACTTTCCACATATTGCTCAAATAAATTATTCTAATCGTGTTATAAAACCCACAAAGTACTACAGCTAAACTCATGTCTTCTGGTTCCAGTTTTACAGAGCTTAATATTAACTGTATTTTGACCTGAACGTCAGCCTTGTGTATTACTGAGTGAATATGAGAACAGGAGAAATATAGATGTGCAGATGATTTGTGAGCTTTTGAGTTCCTCTGTTTCATTCATGTGTCTAAATGTGTGAGAGAATGTGAATAAAAACAATAGCTGGTTACTACACTCTGACCCAAACATAATGTGTAAAGTGCTCACTTGTGAAAGGTGACGCCAGCATTTCGAGTCTCGTGGTTGTCCCTGGATTTGCAACCCCCTGCTGAACAATGTCTTGGCATCTGAAAGTAAAACAAAGAGTAGAAAAAGTAGAAAAATGGAGAGTTTATCATGGAAGGGGGTGTGGTTTAGCAGAAAACACATTTTACTGCTTCGAGATGGAGATTTTATTTTGCTATTTTAGTCTTATTGACCGTCAGTGTCAATTCCTTTCTCTGCCTACCAGCTTTAAAATGGTAGAAAACATTTACTCTGTATCGTATCAACTGACAGCAAGTGAAAAAAAAGAAAAAAGAAATTAAAGACGGATGTTTGAATTTTTGTGTTTTTATTTTTTCCTCCCCAGCTCCTTAGTGTCCAACAACATTAAGCATTCGTCTGACTAAAGTCCTGTTTTCCATTGAAAAGCTGCTTCAGGCTAACAAATAGATTAATACTCATTCTCCTGAATCGAAAGCTTGCAGTTTTTCATTTAAACGTTTCTCTAAATTTGAGTCAAATTTTTAAAAAGGGGGGGGGGGGGGGGCATCATCATATGGACACGCTACACCTAACACAGGCGGGGGGGTCATGCCTGTGTTGGCGTGTTGCCAACATTAGCATTAAGAATACGATCGATATCGAAAAGGATAGAAATGTTTTTGTTTCCATCCACCCCACAGTTGTTCCAAACTTCATGCACCGCCCCCTCCTCATTCGTCCAATCACGGAGTTGCTGATCGCGGTGTGTAGTATCGATACGTTTGCCGCTTATCTGTGACCATCTCGGATGTCTGAATCATACCTGATTAACCCAAGTCCCCATGTAGCTTCAAACAATCGAGTAAACGGGACTAGCTGGTCCTCGATCACCTGACGGTGCAGGTTCAGGTACACATGACCGAGCCGCCTGGAGGCGCGTCACACAGTACGTTACACTGGACATTTAACTTAACAGGGTTTTCTGCTGTTTCTGTAACGAGCAGGCGAAGGGCCTAAAACGCGAAGCCGCCATTACGGAAGGTCTTACTTTCGGTTGTAACGCATTTCAGTTCATGGAAGTGTATATTATTTAAATAATAACATTAATAATAACAAAAATATCAACCCCGGCTGTTGACCTCAGAATGATGGCTGAATTTTTTTCTTCTTTCTTCATCTTCCGCTTCCTTCTTCTTCCTCCTGCCCTGCTCTGCCACTTTTACCGCCGTATACCTGATAGTGGTCGCATTACTGCCACCTACTGGACTGGAGTGTAAGCAGGAACGCGTCCTTTCTGTGGTTCTGCCCCCCCAGAGTAAAATTTGAACTGCTGTCCTCATATAAAGCCACCTCTCTCTCTCATACTTATCAGAGATGAGGGAGACATAAACTCTGATACATAAATTCTTCATATAGTCACTCTGAATTATAATTTCCTCAATTTTTACACTGGGTGCTTTCCTATTACTCTTAGTGTTCATTTTAAATTTAAACAATATATTTATATTGTGTTGCAAATAATGAAATATCTTGTCATTCTTTACAATATAAAGAGCCATGAGGCGACTGCTATCATGATTTGGCGCTATATGAATAGAAAAGAATAGAACAGAATAATTATTACTACTATAAGTGCTACTGTAACGTCAGCTGTGATACGTATTTCAGTGAAGGTGGATGGTTGACAGCCTGCCAGCTGCCTCGCTGTCCACAGAGTCATCGCGTCACAGATTATTTCCTAACAAAAATAACTTCAGTTTCAAACAAACAAACAAAAAACAAGTTGTCTGAGTGCCAAAGGTTCAGCAGACCTGCACTGTGCTACTATGGTCAGTGGTCATAGTAACATAGTAAAATAAGTCCACTGAAGGAATAGGGAAAAGCATACTAACAGTGCAGTCAATACTTGGATAAATAACTGTTGTTATTTATTTTTTTCCATTATTACATGTTGCGCCATATGTTAATATGGGATGTGCTCACATACATATATGTCCATGTTTGAAGTGTGAAACCTACCAGCCAGCACACGGTACCATCACTGCATACCCGATGGACTAAAATGCACCTTGTGTAAATGCATACACTGCCGAGCACCATATGGACACGCTGCACCTAACTCAGGCGTGGGTAGCGATGTGAATATGTTGGAGATGTAAATGCAGTGCGTTTTATAACTGTCCTACAGGAAACACCTACATCCTTGTCTGGGCATTTAATTGTGCGAACAAAAAAATCCTTTTTTGTTAAAAAACAAACAAAAAACTCCCAAACATGTCATGATGCGTGTACAACACCAGTAATCCATCTTTGTTACCCTCAGTATCAGAGACTGTGTGATCATCTGTAAGGGCCACAGGTGAGTGGATCACACAGTCACTGGTCGTTGTTCAAACAAACAGGTTCATGTGTGAACCTGCTTGTTTGACTCCCATAATGTTTTTATTTACAGGCCAAACACATTTATAAATTTAATAGTTAATAGTTTTACATATTTTCATCGTCTTGGTAGCTATTGTAAAATTTCAAGTTTTTAAAATGGTTTCATTTTGCTGCTCAGCAAACAGCAAATGTAGTCTATACTAAAATTTCACAGACGGACGAACACTGTGTACGTGTGTGTGTGGATGCGTATGTGTGTGAGTGTGAGGGGGCGGTGATGATTCAGAAGTCAGATTTCTCACAGGAACAGTCACTTCACTAAAAGCAGAAACACACTGCAGTTGGCTAGTGAGGACAGACTATTCCTTTTTCTCTTTGATGGAGAATTGAATGATTTACAGAAAACTATACAAACTTTCAAACTGAATATTTTATTTCGACTTGCTCACTGCTTTTTCAGTCGGTCTTGAGAAAGTGCGTTATGTCCAGAGTTACCAATCTGTCAAAACTGCGTCAGGAGAGGATGCGGGAGATCAACCTGCGGGTAAGTTGGCATGTTCTCGAGTTCTGCATTAATAATAAAGACTACAGCATCGGTGGCAAGTGTTGGACACATTTTGACGACAGGCAAGAAAGCACATTTACAAAATCTTGTGATTGTTAGAATGTGTGTTCATTAATACAGTATTGTAGGTCATAGACCGTAGCAGTTCATGGTTTTGTCTCCACCCCCACTCACTTCCTCACTCCTTCACCCGCTTTTGCACTCTGAACCATAAATTTGGTCATTTCCGTGTTGTGACAGAGAGCCAGCTCTTGAAAGACATGAGCACAGGGCTGGCAGATCACTGGGCCTTATGTAGCTGCATGGGCTGCAGCTAAGTCTACATGCAGCATGTAGGTGGTTGTGAGTATGTTTGCTTGTACACTGTGTGCGAGCTCCTAGGACTATATTCGACTATAGCAACTGTTGCCATAGAAATGGCTATGACTGTGTGCTGTTACCAGTTTCTGTTGAGCTTTCTTGGCGCAACAAAGACATTTTCTTTGTTGGGCACAATGTCTTGTCTCCAACCTCCATGCTTGCGATGAGGCAGACTGGGGTGGTGGTTCCCATTTTCGAGATGAGGAGCTGAAGGAATTGTTCCAATTACAGGTTGTTTCACACTGCTCAGTCTTTCTGTGATGTTTCTTCGAAACTATGATTCATTAAGTGTGCTGTGTATTTTCAGCATTCCCAAAAAGTGCTATAGGGAAGTCTAATATGATTTTACTGGACCTCTGAAATCGTCATCAGGGTCAAGAAGGTCAAACTTTCAATCAATCAGACTTTCATAAAAAGTGTTTTATCTTTAAAACTGTGCTTAAAATCCCCCTGCCTTGGTTTTTATTGCCAACATTAACATTAGCATGACCTTAAAATGGCCTCTAATGATTGAAAGCTTTCCAGTGCAGCTGAATTAAAGCAATTCAGTTCAGTTTTATTTATACAGTGTCAAATCACAACAACTGCCTCAAAGTGCATTATATTGTAAGGTAAAGACTAGAGGTGGGAATCACCATACATCCCACGATACGATATTATCACGATACTTAACGCACGATATGACATTATTGCAATTTTTAAAAAATATTTTGCGATATTCAGATTCTGTACATAAAGGTAAACTTTATCAATATTCATTTTATCTAATATCAAAGTCTCACACTCAGTCTTTCTCTCATTTCAGTCAGTTTTATTGTTGACAAACTGAACGGTTTGTATTACAGTCTAGTCCAACTTAACTGAATGCAACCATCTGGTACAATTACAGCTATTCTGAACTATGCAATTTATGAAAACTATGCAGCCCCTTCAGCAACTGAAGAATTTGAAAGTAAATTAAAACAAAATATAATTTTACATTAAATAAAAAAGTTTTAAACTTAATTAAAATAAAACATAAATTAAAATAAGTAAACTGTCATGTTTATTGCTGCCAAAAAACAAGTTAAACACATTTGGACAGTGAAGGAATGTCAGGATTCTTGCTCAGAAAAAGGATCAACATGCTCTGAAGTCAGAGCACAAAAACCTTTTTTGTAACAAAATATCGATTTCTGCTGTCCCTGTATCGATACATTATTAGCAAACAAAATATCACGATACTACACAGTATCGATTTTTTTCCCCACCCCTAGTAAAGCCTCTACAGTAATGCAAAGAATACAGAGAAAACCCCAATAGTTATATGACCCCCCCGTGTGCTTTGGTGACAGGATCCAGGGTCACCTGGTCCAGCCCTAACTATATGCTTTAGATAGTGTCTGTCTCCTGAATCCAAACTGGAAGCTGGTTCCACAGAAGAGGGGTCTGAAAACTGAAGGCTCTGCCTCCAACTCTACTTTTACCTTAGAAACCCCAAGTAAGCGCAGTCTCACACTGAAATAAAGAACGTGTTAAATCAATAGTGGACATTGGTTGCACACATTTGCTTTGGCATAAACTTAAACAACTTAGTTAAATCAACACAACTTATTCACATTCAATAAACCTGTGCATTTTGTGTTGATGAAACGTGATTGAAACATGTTTAAATGAAGTAAGTTGAGCTCTTGGAATATTTTAATCCTTCACAATTTTGTCACTTTATTCCAACAGTATTCAATAACTTTTACCTCAATACTACTTGGTCACTAGAATACTACATGTTGTCTTCATATTACATAATGTTCAACAAAGTCTAGAGTCTGGCTAACATAAATGGTTTTGTCTCCACTTTACAACAACTTCCACTGTAGCCATCCTACTAGCTTTATCCAGGTTGCAGGGGGGCTGGGGCATAACCCAGAAGTGATAGGGTAAGAGGCAGGGTCCACCCTGGACAGGTCACCAGTCTATCACATAGAGACAAACAACAGGTTTAGAATCACCAATTAACCTAACTCGAATAACTACATGACTTTTAACTGTGGGAGGAAACCAGATTACCCAGTGAGAACCAACTGCAAACTAACCAGATTGTTTAACCAACATTAAACAATGTTTGAACAATAACTGCTTCCAGCTAAACCCAGCCAAAGCAGAAACTTTGATTACTGCACCAGGGAGTGCAATACCTGATATTAAACAGCATCTGGGTGATTTAGGTTCCTCACAGAAGCATAAGCTTAGAAACCTGGGTGTTGGTTTTGATGAAGCTTTTTCTTTGGAGGGACATTTAAATCAGACAGTAAGAACCTGCTTTTTTCACTTGAGGAACATTTCAAAACTTAGATCCATCGTGTCAACAAGTGAACTCGAGATGATGATACATGCTTCTGTCTCTACAAGACTGGACTACTGTAACAGCCTGTTTACTTGTGTAAACATGAAAGGGCTAGCTCGTCTACAGGTTGTTCAACTATGCAGTGAGGCTGCTGACCGGCTTGAACAAGGGAGCTTGTATGACCCCTGTGTTAAAGTCGCTGCAGTGGCTACCAATCAGATTTAGGTCCCATTTTAAAACTTTTACACCATTACAGGGACCACCCCCCCCCCCCCATTGCTGATGTGATTCGTACACATACCTCTTCTCGTAACCTGAGGTCATCAAACCAAAACCTTTTAGTGGTCCCCCACACTCGCTGTAAAACTCGAGGGGACCGATCTTTCCAGGCTGTTGCATCCAGACTGTGGAATGCACTTCCTTTATTTCTACGGGCTTTGGACTCAGTGGAGACCTTCAAAAAGCAGCTAAAGACATTTTTATTTCAAAAAGCTTTTAATGCTTTTAAAACAACTAGCTTTTAACACACTTTGTGACACGTCTGTGAAAGGTGCTGTATAAATAAACTTTACTTACTTATTACAAGGCTTGATGCAGAATTTTCTTTATGTTTTTGTCTTTGACAGGTTAAACCACAATAAATAGCGATAGCATACACATGGTGTGGGCAGTTGTCTGCCTCTTATAACCCGTGATCTTGTGAATTTCATGAGTCCAGCAACTAACCACTCTTACTAGATTGTATCATGTCATCTCAACAAGGACAAAATAAGTTGAATTTCATACAGATCCTACATGATTTAATCATGTTTACCATAGAAACATGAAATTATTTTCTTCAAATTACAAGTTATACTTTTGTAAATGTAACAACCACCCAATTTTCTTTTTTTGAGTGCAGAGTGAAGTGCTCTAATGGGATAACATAGTACTATAAGGTCATTAAGATAAGACGGGGCAAAATGAAGCAAGACCTTGTACGTGATAAGAATGATTTTGAATTTGATTTTGGATTTAACAGGGAGCCAATGAAGCAAAGCCAATATGGGAGAAATATTCTCTCTTTCTAGTGCCTGTCAGGACTATAAAGGAGGAGGACTCTTCACTGACATGAACAAATTGTAAATACAAATACTCTTTCAAGGATGTTTGATATGAAAGGAAGGTTGGAGATTGGCCTATAATTAGCTAAGACTGCTGGGTCTAGAGATGCTTTTTGAGTAAAGGTTTAACTACAGCCAGCTTGAAGGCCTGTGGTACATAGCTGATTATTAGAGATAGGTTGATCATATTTAAGATTGAAGAATTAATTAATGGCAGGACTTCTTTGAGCAGTTTTGTAGGAATGGGGTCTAAAAGACACGTTGATGGTTTGGAGGAAGTAATTATTGAAGTTAACTCAGAAAGATCAATTGGAGAAAAAGAGTCTAACTTAACATCAATGGTACTAAGAGTAGCTGCAGATAATATTTAAGAGTTACATAGAATAGAAGAATAATCCTTTAATTTTCCCACAAGTGAATAATTTGGGTGTGACAGCAGCAAGAGAGACACATATACAAACAAACAGTACACAAGACACAGAACAGAGACATACACAATTTTTACATAATTACAACAAGGACAATAGTTACCGAAAGCAGAGTACTGTACAGTTATTGAAATTAAATAAAATGAAATACAGATAAGAGGCAAACTCAGGTTGTAGTGCGAATCTGTTGATAAAATAGTGTCAAATTACAGCGCAGATGTAAACATCTGTGTTTGTTGGGAGCAGTTCAGATTGTGCAGTCTGACAGCTGCAGGAAGGAAGGACCTGCAGAAACGCTCCTTCATGCATCGAGGATGCAGCAGTCTGTCACTGAAGCAGCTCTGCAGCAACATCTACATGCATGGGGTGGGAGACTCTGTCCATCAGAGATGTTATTTTGGCCAGAGTCCTTCTGTCTCCCACCACCTGCACTGGGTCCAGGGTGCATCCCAGAACAGAGCTGGCCTTCCTGATGAGTTTATCCAACCTCTTCCTCTCAGCTGCTGATAAACTGCTGCTCCAACATACCACACTGTAAAAAATGCCACCACAGAGTCATAGAAGGTCTTTAAAAGCGCTCCCTGGACTCCAAATGACCTCAGCCGCCTCAGCAGGTAGAGTCTGCTCTGACCCTTCCTGTAAAGAGCATCAGTGTTGTGGCTCCAGTCCAGTTTATTATTCAGGTGAACACCCAGGTACCTATAAGAGTCCACTATCTCAATGTCCACTCCCTGGATGTTCACCGGTGTCAGTGTGGTGGGTCTGCATCTCCAGAAGTCCACCACTAACTCCTTGGTTTTCCCGGCGTTGATCAGCAGGTGGTTCTGCTGACACCAGTCCACAAAGTCCAGAGTCCACTGTCTGCACTCTGAGTCGTCCTCACCTGTGATGAGGCCGATTATGGCAGAGTCGTCAGAGAACTTCTGTAGGTGGCAGCGTGGGCAGTTGATGGAGAAGTCTGCAGTGTAGAGGTTGTTCCCTCACATACTGTGGGCGGCCTGTGAGGTAGTCCAGTATCCACTGTGACATGTGGTGGTCCACTCCTGATAGCTTCCAGCTTGTCCCTCAGAAGTCGTGGCTGGATGGTGTTGAAAGCACTGGAGAAATCAAAGAACATGATCCTCACAGTGCTTCCAGGCTTCTCCAGTTGAGTCAGAGCTCGGTGTAGGAGGTAGATGATGGCGTCCTCCACTCCGATGCCAGGCTGGTAAGCAAACTGCAGCAGATCCAATGAAGACCTCACCAGGGGGCGCAGATGGTTCAGAACCAACCTCTCGAGGGTCTTCATCAGATGTGATGTCAGGGCTACCGGCCTGTAGCGGCTGAGGTCCTTGGGATGGGAGGTCTTTGGTACCAGTACCACACAGGAGGTCTTCCACAGCCGTGGAACTTTCCCCAGTGACAGGCTCAGGTTGAACTGATAACCTGGGATGCCACACAGTTCATCTGCGCAGCATCTCAGGAACCTGGAGCTGACGCCATCTGGACCTGCAGCCTTCTGCACCTTGATCATGCGAAGCTCGTTCCTCGCTTGAAGTGCAGAGATAGAAAGAGAGGATTTCGTGGGGGGGGGGTATGTTGGAGTCCACAGAAGCCGGGGTGTGTGTGATGACTGGGAGCTGAGAGGTGTGAAGTCCTGAGATGAAGGACAGGCAGGCCCTAAAGATGAGGGAGATTGCAGCAGGGGGGACGATGCTGGGGGAGGGGTGGGTGGTTGATCAAACCTATTCAAATATTTATTTAGGTCATTCACCCACCCCAAGTCTCCTGCAGCCTGGGGGGTTGGTTTTTGTCCTGAGATTGTCTCCAGGCTGTTCCAAACCCCTCTGATGTTGTCCTGTTGCAGCTGCTCTTCCACCTTCCTGCTGTAGTTTTCCTTCCCTTGCCTTATCTTCCATTTCAGCTTCTTCTGGACAGCTCTCAGCTCCTGTTTGTCTCCAGATTTAAAGACTCTCTTCTTCTCCCTGAGGAGAGGCTTTATTTCAGGATTTATCCATGGCTTGTTAGAAAAACACCGTACCTTCATGATGGGTACGGTGTTGTCCACACAGAAGTTCATGTAATCTGTAATGCAGTCTGTGATGCTGTTGAGGTCATCCTCCAGGGGGCTGCAGAGGTCGTCCCACACAGTAGAACGGAAACAGTCCCTCAGGGCCTCTTCAGTCTCTGCCGACCATTTTTTAACTGTGCGTTTCACAACTGGTTCTCTGTAGTAGAGGTTTATACACAGGGCTGCACATAAGTGGTCCGCAGGTGCGCATTCGCTGTCAAAATAAAAGATGCGACGCAAAGAAGTTGCAACGCGCGTTTGCGTATATAAGATTTTCTGGAGGAGGACAGACATTTGTTTAGAACTCTTAAAGATGTCAAGAAGCTCCTTTAAGCAGTTACTTTGGTGTTCCTCCACCTCCAAAGAATAGCAGAAGGAGTCCGAACTACAAAAGAAGCGCGTATTCTCGGAAAAGTGGTTGCAGGAGGTGAGCTGGCTTCAAACAAATGATGATCGCACAGAGATGTGGTGCAGAATGTGCCGTGAAAATCCCACTCTAGCGGACAAAAACACTGCCTTTTATATGGACGCAAACACAGGTTGCAACTTCTTATCTGGTGCTCGTCTTTTATTTTGACAGCGAATGTGCACCTGCGGACCACTTATGTGTACCCCTGATTATACACAGGCTGGAGATGAACCAGGGGAGGGAGAGGTGATGAGCTGTATGCCTGGTGCTGTGTTTGGAGTCTGCTGGTTACAGTGTGCAGGACCTCACAGGCTGCTGCAGCGTTAGCAGAGGGCGGGGCATGCACAGCTATCATAATGACGTGTGGAAACTCTCGCTGTAGATAGTACGGTTTCATGCTAACCGTCCTGGCTTCATAACTATGTGCTACAAGCACACTCTGATGGGCAAAGTTAAGTGGCAAACCGTCATGCCTACTTAAATTTGTGCTGGAATTACTCTGTGACAGCAGAAATGTGCATAAACTAGTTATGGTAGGACATTTTGCCAAAGTAGGATGGTTTGTCAGAACACTGGAAGTATATCACATACATGGTGATGGTTGTGATCATTACTAGTTAACGTTAAAGGGATGGTTGGCTCAACAGAACTCTGACTGTTTGTCAGCCTGGCTACAGAGCTGCAGAGAAATCTCGGGCTGTTCTTATTTACATCAATCAGTGATGAATAGTCAGATGTTCTGGCTTTATGGAAGATATTACAACATTGCATTTGTTTATGGCCAAGTTAACTGAACATGTAGTTTAGTAATAATTCTGCTTAAATTGCTCCTCTTTCATCCCAATCTGTCTTTAGACTCATGCTATGATGTAAATAAGCAGAACTAATTTCACAGATGTTAAGCAGCAGATTCAGTGCATAAGCTCTACTGTCTCTCAGTAAATGTATGTGAATAAGTATTTCATACTACACGTTTTTTACATTCTGTTTCATTTTCAGAATAAAGAGCGAGAGCGCATGAGGGAGCAAGAGAAAGCTGCAAGGGAGAGTGTGGTGCTCAAGCCCAATGGTCACCTTTTTACATCTCTGACAGTGTCAGGAACCACACTCTGCTCAGCATGCAACAAGAGCATCACTGCAAAGGAGGCTCTCTGCTGCCCTAGTAAGTAACACTCTAGTTATTCCACCACTGTCTCATCATTATGCTTTATATAGTGTAGTATGACGATAGTATGACGATAAAGCCAGAGACACAAACCTCAGAACAAAGTTCTCTCTATGTCTAAAAACACAGGATGTGCACTGAGTTATGCGTCACCTCTCTCTTGGTTTTTTAGTATTTGGTCCCTTTTTATTAACTGAATTAGACTTTAAAAGGAGGGAGACAGGAGGGGTATTTTAAGGCCATTACATTAATATTTAATTCTTAAATTAAACTAAAAAAAAAACTATTTATGGTCAAAGATGAAGAGACCTGGTTCCACTCTTATTTTCAGTCAGTCTTCACTTTAGTCACAGGAAACAGAGAAGCAACAGAGAAAACCCGACAATCACATGTCCTTTTATGAGCAAGCACTTTGAAAACAGCGGGGAGGAAAACTCCCTTTAAAACAGGAAGAAACGCCCAGCACACCCAAGCTCGGGGGGGGCGGCCGACCGCATCCTGACTACATCAGCAGTCACAGTAATGCTGATGGGAGAATCTTTATTATGATTTGATGACTGAAGAAATAAAGAGCAGTCAGTGAACAGCTTCAATCACCAAATTAAATAACCTGTCAAAATACAACAATAGGAGTTTTTGCTATTTGTTTTTATCACAGTGTGACGATGACAGCTCAGTCCACTCTCAAGTATCAGTGTTTGGATCAGAGCTACTGGCTGGCTGCAGGCTGTGTGCCCTCATGCACAGTATATGCCATAATAAACTATCGCTCACAGCTTATCATGTGTGAAAAATACTGTTGTTAAGTGAAGTATGTTTTAATCTAAACTGTGAGCCAAACAAGTTGTCATCAGTGCATACGACTTTCTGTCAGCTGTTTCTTACTTTCATTCCCGTACATTTACACAGCGCCACTGTTTTGCCCACTGAGGACTGATGTGTTTTACATCACAATTGTTGGTTTAACCAGTGGGTTCCTTTGCCCTCTTGCTGTTTTAAAAATGTAGGTAAAATAAGCACTGAATAGGTTCTGGATAAATGAAGAAGAGGAGCCTCCCAGGTTACGTTTGAAAACTGCTGGCTTGCAGGTTTTTGGCAGTGAAAATCGTGACTAAAGAGATTATTTTGGTTGTTGATGTGATTATAGTGAAAGATCTGTGTCTATGAATGTGTTGATTTAACTGCATGTTTTATGTTCCTCACTGTTTACTTTGCCTCTTGTGTCTTCATTTACTCCAGCATGCAGTGCCACTATCCACAACCGATGTCGAGATACTTTGCCAAACTGTGCCAAAATGAAACAGAGGGTAAGACACAGACATCACTACTAATCACAGTTTCTGCAAAGAGTCTCTGTGTATCAGTTTGAACACGTGGTCTTCATCCGTCTGGTCTGGGTGAGGCTGAGCTTGTTCAGATGCATGGTCATCTCATTTTCTTCTTGTTTCCTAAGCACTGGCAGTGTCCAGAGTGTCCTGTTGTATCCATCACTGAGTGGCTGTGTGTGTGAATGGGTCAGTGTGGCTGAGAGCTCTTGTGCAAAAGAGCTTCAAGCATTGACTAAGATTAGCTAAATGCTGTTTAATTGACTGATCTCACAGACATGTCACAGATTTAGAGCTACAGTTACCAAGTAAAACAGTGATGTTATAGTCAAACCAACAGACGCTGCACTAGTGAATCCAAGCAATGGAAGAGTTTTGTACTCCTTTTGTATTTGAAGGTATCAGATCACTTTTTAGAACGATGGTCTTTGGTTAATCAGAAATTATGAATCACAGCCTGTAACAGTTCATCAAGACTACGAATCGTTTTTGTCAAACTGTGGACGTAGTGCTGCTGACGTTTACATGTAACACTGAAAGTCTGCACTTCAGTGTCTGTGCTGTCCAGATACTTACTGATCTAAACGTATTTCTATTCTGAATAGTTCCCAATAGTTCCAGCTGTGTCTCCTGCTGTTTCCTGTTTGTGTCATAGTCTTTCTGTTCTTGTACTGTTAGTGTTTCTGTGGTTCCTGTAGTTCCAAGCGCAGAGTCATTTCCTAGCGTTACAGCGTTCCCTCATGAACAGCCTATTGGATTACAATGTCACCAGGGTTTTAATAGTTTTGCAGTTTTCATTAGTTTTTATTTTTATTTAGTTTTGACTTCAGATTTTCAATTTTGTATCAGGTTTTATTAGTTTTTACCTTTTGTTTGCTAGTTTAGTTTTTATTTTTTTTAAACCCTTAGTTTCAGTTATAGTTTTCGTCGTGTTTGCAACAATGAAGTGTAACAACATCCCAGTTGCATCATATCAGTCATGCTCTTCTGCTTATCCTTGGGTATGTTGCTCTTCCAGCTACCATACCCTGCACCCTGGACAGGTCGCCAGTCTGTCGCAGGGCTAACACGCAGAGACAGACAACTCACATCCCCACCTATGGGAATAAATAAATAAATGAGGGCAGATGAACAACTATTGATAGCAGGCAACTATAAGATATATATCTTGGCCCCAATGAGACTATTACCTCTTGCAGCTCCGGGTGAATTGCTAAACTTTTTGAAGGCAAAAAGTTGTGTAGATATCCCAGTCTCAATAAACATATTCACCAACGCTTCCTCTCGCTTGTGATGTTCCTGCGAACGGACCAACCAGCAGCCATCGGCTCGCTGTTGGAAGCACTGCATTAATGGTTTTTGTGGAGTTGTCTCGGGATGCTTCACGCTGCCCGGGGTTAGCTTCTGTTTCTGGGGATGAGGCTTGGGCGTGCTCCCTTACCTTCTCAAGCTAAGCTAGGTTAGCCTTCTTGTGTGAGCTTTTCAAAGGTTCCCTTTAGAAATGTTCCGCATAATTTGTCTCTTTCCACTACAAGACACTTGCTTTATCTAAAACGCAATCATATTCAGAGTAATATGAAATTGGACTCTGGCGATTTCTCCCGACTTTTGCTGACGTGATTCTGCGTGGGACGGAGCAGCGACACAGACGACTCGACTAACGTACTGCCCCCTGCTGGCACAATGAGACACAGCAAGAAAAAACCTGGAAACTACACTTCACTTTCACCCGACGCTATTGAAAACTAAACACATTTTCACTATAAATCCAGTTAATTTTAGTTAGTTTTGTGAACGCTCATTACAGTTTTAGTTAGTTTTCCGTTTTTTGCAAAGTCTTGTTTTTATTTTTATTTCCGTTAAAAGAGGTGAAAAGAGTGAAAAATGTTTTTTCACTTCTAGTTTTTGTTATTTCGTTAGTTTTCGTTAACAATAATAACCTTGAATGTCACTGTCAATAAAAGGTTGTTTTAGTTCCTTTTATTTATTCCTAACAGTTTGCTTTTGAGTTCTCAATCAACATTAAATATAATGAATGGTGAATTTATTCTGGTAGCTAAACTGACCTAAAAACTCTCTTTGTTTCATTTTTGTGCTCCTGTAATTGTAGTTTTTGTCCTTTCAGCAACAGAAGACGGCCCTGATGAAGAACAATGTTCCACTGCGTGCAAAAAGTAAGAACAATGGAACAAATCTAAGAAATGAACTGCATATTCTGCCTCACTCTCGTCCTGTCTTCTTTCCTTCCTCCCTCCTATCTATCTCTTTATCAGTATGTTCCTCCGTCATCATTAAAATCCTCTTTAGCTTGCTAACATGTTGGAATATTTTTCCCTTTCTTCAGCCAATTCTCTTTATAATACAACTATTTTCTCCTCTCAGCTCAAGGAATGCGAGAACGTCCAACTTCAGCTATTTACCCCTCTGAAAGCTTCCGACAATCTCTGCTCAGATCACGCCGTGGCCGCTCTCACCTATCCCTGTCCAAGAGTGTCTCCACCAACAACATCGTAGGGTGGGTCATAAACACAGAGCGAATATTAGTGTTGCTCTGTTGTTTGGTTAAAGCTACCTGAGGTCATCAGTGCACGCTGGTTTGCTGGATTAAGGACAGAAACCAGTCACATCCACTAGTTTGGATTTGCTTTGTCGAATGTTCAGCGAACACCAAGAATGCATAAAAAGCAGGACAGGAAATGATCTTTTAAAAACACAGTATGTGACCTTAACCGTGGTCACTCACTGTCACATGGTGGGACAGGAAAGGTCATGAAGCTAATTCAAGATGATTTTGAGCTGCAACCATGAGTATTCATGCTTGCTTTCCCCCAACATGTCAATGTTTTTGATGAGTGAGGCACAGAACAGACTGTGGCTGACAGACAGATGATGATGAAGATTATCCATCTTCATGCTACAGTCACTGGCAATGATAAAGATGTATACAGGTTTTGTAAATGCTCACAGGGACGGTGTGATAATATCTCAGATTGCAAAATTTACTCTGCTCCACCTGATTTGAATTCAGCTCAGTTCAGTTTATTTATATGATACAAAATCACAACAGCAGCCGCCTCAAGGCACTTTATGTTGCAAGACCCCACAATACTGAGAAAACCCCAACAAGCACTTAGCGACAGTAGGAAGGAAAAACTGTGAAGGCCCGAGACCCAGACTAAGACATGCAAACTGGACACAGAGACCGGTGGGGGTTACAGGAGGCACACATGGCCCCCGTGAAGTCGTGCGAACAGTGCAGCCTTGTTGCTCTTTTTCTGTGACACATACACCCAAAAAGAGCAGAAAACCTTCAAAAAAGATAATCTATTACAAACCCTCCACTCCATGTTTGTTCGAAACCAAAGAGCTCATCCACTGTGTCTGGGATTGACACTGATTTGTTGAGTTTGTGCTGGCAATTTATACGTCTCCACGCTAATATATATACACGAGGAAATTTTCAGTTAACCCACAAACTTAGTTGGAAACTGTCAGTTTCAGTATGTCTGTCAATCAAAACACCAACATTCCCAACTCCAAAATGTATGAGTTGGTGTGCAGCCAGTGAAATCTCTATGCATTAAACACCACTGTTCAAGGTGCCTCTTATTATTTTAACATTTGGCTCTGTTTGGTTCTCCAGTTTGTTTGCCGCTACATTTATCTCATGCACAATAGTTAGGCACCAATAATACCTGCATGCATGTGTGTGCTGCAGGTCGCTGAATGATGATGCTCCCCTGGGACTACGCAGAATTCTCTCCCAGTCGACAGACTCCCTCAGCTTCAGAAACAGAACGATGTCGATGGAGTCGCTCAATGATGACGGTATCGCAAACATCCAAGCAGCACAAAATCTTAGACAGCTCCATGTGTTCACAGTCAGTTAATTATACATGCATGTTATATACTCACAAGTCTGCAGGCCAAAGACTGGTCATTCTTCCAGCAACATCATAATGCACTGGACTGTAGTAGAAAACAAACCAGAACAGTTCATGAAGTCCATTTCCACCCAGAGAACTGATGCTGCTGATTAGATATGTGCATAAATGAGCAGTTGAACAGGTGTACCTGGAGAATGTAGGTATTTAAAAAAGAAATTCCTTGTGACTATTTTCCACATAGAAAGTAAGGGCTGAATGGGAGACTGCAAAGAGTACAAGTTCCAATAATCTGTCTGATAGTTTATGGATTAATAAGGTGGACAGAACGTTCTGTCCACGCCTGCACACCTTCTTATTGTAACATTGTGACAAATGAATGCATGTTTCCAGAATTTAAGCAAGCTTGTCAACATGAATGCATGTTTGGTGCTTAACTTTAATAGATAATTGCTTAACTACTAGTAGTTGGGGGTGGCTGCAGCTCAGGAGGTGGAGCAGGTGTCCACAGGTGGTTTAATGGGCCGAATATCCTTGGGCAGGATACTGACCCCAAGTTGCATCCATCAGAGTATGAATGTGCGTGAATGCTAGACAGGAAGCACTGTCATATAAAAAAATAAGTGCTTGTATAAATGGCTGAATGACCCTGGTTGTATAAAGTGCTTTGAGTGCTCGGGTAGAGTAGAAAAGTGCCACATGAGAACCAGTCCATTAACCGTTTGGTGCATGCTCTGATTGGTAATAAGATCCTCATAAACATTCTTCCTGAATGTAGTGGAATACAACTGTACAGCAGTAGAAGTGAAACGTGACACATTTCATGAAGAGGTCGTTGAATCTTCAAACCTTCAGGAGAAAGCTCAAGTCGTCTGTTCAAACTTTTGTCTTCAGTCTACAATAATCTCTCATATAACAATAGTAAAATAAACAATAATCTGTGAGTCTGCAGTCTTTCATACTGATCTTCTTTTCCTCTTTAGGAGAACTGTACTACGCCTCAGTCCTGGAGGAGATCGAGCTTGAGGGCCAGGACTTTAAGGCTGACTCGTGGAGCATGGCTGTGGATAGCAGTTACTTACAGACACATCGCAAAAATGTTATCAAGAGGCAGGATGTCATCTATGGTGACAAAAACATGATCTATTTTTCATCATTTCTGCCTCATATGCAGACGTTCAGTCTATTGCTAAACGTTATACATGTGTTTGCATATGGACACACATAGAAAACAAATCAGTATGTCACCGTTTAGAAATATGCAATGGTTGTCATTTAAAAATGTCGTATGCATCTCATCTCACCTTTGTTATACGTGTGTGTGTCTCTTAGAGCTGATCCATACAGAGCTGCACCACATGCAGACACTGCAGATCATGGAGAGGGTGTTTCGACAGGGCATGCTGGAGGAGCTTCAGTTAGAGCCCAGCACCGTGCATGCTATGTTTCCCTGCCTGGACCAGCTCATCAAGATACATTCCCAGTTTCTGGCACAACTTCTCCTGCGGCGCAAGAACAGCCTGCAACCTGGATCCAACCACAATTACACCATTCATCAGCTGGGGGATATTCTAGTAGAGCAGGTTTGTGATTCTGCTGACTTCCCCTTACTGACTCATATCCACAGTAACGTGACTTGTTTGTGTTCTTCTGCCAGTTCTCAGGCCAGTCTGCAGATGACATGCAGAAGACTTATGCTGAGTTCTGTAGCCGACACTTAAAGGCTGTCAAATTATACAAGGAGCTGCTCGCTAAAGACAAGAAGTTCCAGTTCTTCATACGGGTAGGAGACACATGCATGGACATATGTATATGTTAACGACCGTACCGACCTACCAAGACTTGTTCCAATTATACTTCCTAATTATTATTTCACCTTCCTCCCTCTCTTCCTCATATTGTTGTTTGGACTGCTGGCCTTCCTGCTGCACTCCTCCACAGCTGTTTCCAGCATCAGCAGCCTCGTGTGACCGCGAGGGCTTGTTACCAGTTGTTGTTGGTGCTGCTGTTGACGACGCAGCAGCATAATAAATATGAACAATAAAGCAACAATAAGCATAAGTAAATAACTGGCTTACTTGGCACCTACAATGTTTCATTCTAAAGGCATTTTAATTTTACTAAGCATAGACTAAAGATGTTGATCATGTCGGAGGAGAGCTAAAGGGTTTGAATGAGCATGTCTGAAAGACATAAGGAACCAGATGTCGCTGCTATAATTGGTTAAAAAAGGGCAAAAATGCTGTTTCAGAACAAGAGGACACGTTCAAGAAAAAGAAAACGCAGCTTCAATTGAAGAGTGGAGGAAATGCTTCATCGGTGCCTAAGATAAATTCACTGCCCCCTAAAATTAAAAGAACACTTGGAAAACACATCAGATCTTAATGGGGAAAACATTCATGCTGGATACTGATACTGGTACAGATGGTAATGAGTTAGGAATGAAAGGATGCCTCATTGTTTGATGGAATGAAATGAAATTATGAACCTACAGACGGCTGAATTTAAAGAATGGCGCAGCAGGCTCTCCCATTTTACTAACGGTACTCAGGAGTTTGTATGACTGACAATGTTGGGACATGCTCCTAATGAGACGGCAGATGGTGACCTGGGGGATCTACTTTTACATCTGCCTGCACATTTGCGCCAGATAAAGTGCACCAGGAGCAGCCCAGTTAACCACTGCACCAGTGCACGGTACAGTGGGGCAGAGGAATTCCCACTGATACTTAACGACAGTCAGGATGGCGTTGCTCAGCCTGTAGAGACCCGTGTGCGAATTCTTTCCCCCCCATTGATATCTGATGTTTTTTCCAAGTGTTCTGTTCATTTTATCAGGCAGTGCATTTATCTTAGGTACTGATGAAGCACAGACAGGCCACCCCGACCATCACTGGCCCACCACTAAACTTGTCCGGGCAGCAGAGTGTTCCCCACGACTTCTCCGGGTCCTCTTACGTATGTCACGTGTGTTCAGTGTGAACCTGCACTTATGTGTGGACAGCACAGGATACCAGGGTGGACCTGCCAATTCTGCTATTCTGTGACAAATGCCAATCATGCACTCACACATACAGTGTCGATACAGTGTCGATACAGTGTCGATACAGTGTTGATACAGTGTCGATACAGTGTTGATACAGTGTTGATACAGTGTCGATACAGTGTCGATACAGTGCTGATACAGTGTTGATACAGTGTCGATACAGTGTTGATACAGTGTCGATACAGTGTCGATACAGTGTCGATACAGTGTTGATACAGTGTTGATACAGTGTTGATACAGTGTCGATACAGTGCTGATACAGTGTCGATACAGTGTCGATACAGTGTCGATACAGTGCTGATACAGTGTTGATACAGTGTCGATACAGTGTCGATACAGTGTTGATACAGTGTCGATACAGTGTTGATACAGTGTTGATACAGTGTCGATACAGTGCTGATACAGTGTTGATACAGTGTCGATACAGTGCTGATACAGTGTCGATACAGTGTCGATACAGTGTCGATACAGTGCTGATACAGTGTTGATACAGTGTCGATACAGTGTCGATACAGTGTTGATACAGTGTCGATACAGTGTCGATACAGTGCTGATACAGTGTCGATACAGTTAGCACAGGGCTAGCTAGACATTGTCGCGCCCTCAGGCCACCCTCGTGGAAGCTGGTTGAAACCATGACTTCGTGGAGAAAAGTCATACCTTTGACTTCAGCTCTGCTGAGTGTATGATTCAAACTGATCGCTTTTAAATAATGATGAAAAATTAAAGCTTCCTTTCTGTCTCTTAGCAGCAGGTGAGTCGAGGACCCTTGCTACGTTGCCATGGTGTTCAAGAGTGCATCTTATTGGTGACTCAGCGGATGTTCAAGTATCCTGCACTTATTCAGCGCATTCTGGACAACACAACAGGTGACTCATCCCAGTCATCTGCCTCCTTCTTTTCTCAGATCTACAATGTCACTAGAAAATTAAAAAATGCTGGTTTTCACATTTAACTAACATTCATGGTTCCACACAACGAAGCAAAACCAGGCTTCAATGGGAACTTTTTCCTCTTCTCCATTTTTCTGTTATTTACTGTAAACCTAACCCTTTAACACCCAGGGTAATATATTTGGTACATGAAGCTTTTGTGAGCTGGATTTAGTAAATTAAAACTCATATATGCAAATTCATATTTCTTTCTTTCTTTTGAAAAAATTGTCAGAAGATGAAATTCAAACTTCACAGTTTTACTGAAATTAGAGATGAATCAGATGATTGTTTCTATTTTATCCAGATGATGAAGAAGAAGCTTCCTCTGTGGCCCAGGCTCTGCTGATGATCAGAGAACTGCTTAGTTCAATAGACCAACAGGTACTGAAGTGTTTGCTCCCTGTGCAATAATCTGTGCGTCATTCATTCTCTTCATATTCAAATATCAGCAAACTCACAAAGAATTTATGTTCTTTTCTAAATCTTACACATTCAGACATCAAGTACAAGTCAGTGCAAACACTCATTCTTCCTAAATGACGCTTAGATTAGGTCTTTAGATCTCTAGTTTTTAGCTTGTGCTAACAACCCAGCATTCATTTGTTCTCCTACCTCAGCTGTAAAGTGGACGACTTGTTTCACTAACCAGAGAGAGGATTTGTAGCATTTACAGGACAAACAATTGCCTGCCCTGTTCGACAGGCTCTAAACTTCCACACAAGTGCTTTTAGCTCATACTCGAGATCTTTGTTTATTTCTAAGACTGATTTACTTCTGTTTTTTATCTACTGAAAAATCTCATCGTATTTTCTGTCTTATAATGTATTACACTGTAATACAGTCATAATATGTAGTATTTATTAGTTTCAATAGAATAACATTTAGTAATAAGACCTTACTATTCCTCTACTTTTACTAAAACTCAGTAAAACTCAGCTTCATTTTTAAACACTTAGACTTTGTATGTTCATCTTTCCGCCTGACTCCCTCCAATTCACACACATTTATTTTGTCTAAGTGATGTTCATTCCTCTTCTCTTCAGAGCACACCTCCACCTCCATCACCGTTTCGAAACGGATCTTACAAATCTCCTTGTAACATCCATTTTAGCCGACTCAGATTAGCTCGCTGGTTCATTCAGATGATTTAATCAAACTGAAAATGTAAGATTGAATTTCCTGTCGGCAGATGGACGATCTGGAGAAAACGCAGCGGCTTCAGGAAATCCATGCCAAACTTGACCCAAGGGCTGAGGCCATAGTACGGGATGGAGGAATATTTAAAGCTGGAGAGTTACTCCGACGGAGACTTATCCGTGAAGGGACCCTTTTCTGGAAAACTCCAGGATCACGACTCAAAGGTACACAACAATTGGGTGATTAATATTTAATAAAATAAACATAATACAACAGGTAGACACTGACTATTGTCCTATTACTAGCTGTCTTAATTCTTTATGGCATAGATTCAACGAGGTGGTGAAAAGACTCCTCAGAGATTTTGGTTCATATTGACAAAATACCATCAAGTCAAAACTGAACATTTAAATCAGCCTCAGTTGACCTTTACAGCAGGGGTGACCAACTCCAGGCCTCGAGGGAGGTTTAGATCTCACCCTGGGTCAACACGCCTGAATCACACGATTAGTTCATTACCAGGCCTCTGGAGAACTTCAGGACATTTTGAGGAGGTCATTTAAATTGTGTTGGATCAAGAACACATCTAAACCTGCAGGACACCGGCCCTCCAGGCCTGGAGTTGGACACCCCTGATGTACAGACTGTATATATAAAACACACGTTATACGTTGGCTTATGTAATTATTCTGTCATTAACACTAAACAACATTAAAATGCACCTTAAAAACCGTGAATCTCAATTATGAAACAAATTCTCAATTTAAAAAATGACAAATATAATGAAATAAAAGCAATAATAAAAGTAAGTACGGCTGTGCACAATGAAAAGTTGGGACACTCTGCACAACTAGAATTAAATGGTAAATGGCCTGTATTTGTATAGCGCTTTACACTACATCCACACACACATTCACACACATATGATGGCAGCTACATTGTAGCCACAGCCACCCTGGGGCGCACTGACAGAGGCGAGGCTGCCGGACACTGGCGCCACCGGGCCCTCTAACCACCACCAGTAGGCAACAGATGAAGTGTCTTGCCCGAGGACACAACGACTGAGACTGTCCGAGCCGGGGCTCGAACCGGCAACCTTCCGATTACAAGGCGACCTCCCAACTCTTGAGCCACGATCGCCAAGCAAGAAAGGCAAGCAAGAATAAATGCAGACAGACCGACAAGAGACAGAGGACAGCACAGAGCATAAATACACACAAGGTAACGAGGGAAATGCACAACAGGAGGGAGACACAGCTGAACCTAATTAAACATGAGGACAGGGAGGAAAACAGAATACACTGACATAGGACATGGAGTTTCAAAGTAAAACAGGAAACGCAAGAGACATACACAACAATGCTGTCTTAACACTGAGACATAGAGACATGACTGACTGAGGACACAGAGGGAACATGGAGCACAGGAACAGAAGCCAAGATACTAGAAATGAACTCAAAGACCGACCCAGGACTGTGACATTAACAAGGTAGTTATGTTAATGTTAGTTCCCCGAG
This sequence comes from Mchenga conophoros, assembly GCF_057382185.1. Lineage (NCBI taxonomy): Eukaryota > Metazoa > Chordata > Actinopteri > Cichliformes > Cichlidae > Mchenga > Mchenga conophoros. The sequence continues at coordinate 36,666,944 of NC_140546.1, forward strand.
GCATGGATTATGGATCCGGTAAAAAAAGAAACATCAAAGCCGATATGAAAAATGAACAACACACCAAAAGACGAAGAAGAATGTCGGTGGAGGACAAGGTCCACCTGATGTGTTTGCCCAGAATAAGAGACTTATGTTGTTACCTTGTATCTTACTGATTAATTTTCATTTCACTCCTCACATTTAACTGATTTTTTGTTGTTGTTTATGCTCATAAAATATGAGCATTTATCTTTTTTGTTTTTCTTTAACAAACAATGTCAGACACGGTCATATTCAATTGCTGGCTGTCCCAGTGGTGTGGGTGATTTTAACACCCATGGAGAAAATGACGGCCTTAACACGACAAATAAGAAATAACATATTACTCCCATACTGGCTTCTCATGATTGGCTCCCTGTTAAATCCAAATGTAAAATCCTTTCAATCACAAACAAGCAAACAAACATCTTAATAGCTTTATAATAACATATCACCCCATTAGAGCATAGCCCAAACTTTCCTTTTTGCTAAAGCATAGTTAGGGCTGGATCAGGTGACCCTGAATCCTCCCTTAGTTAAAGGAGGATCCATTCTTCGTTTTATTATGAATATTCTACTATTATTAATTATAATTAAAAAATATTATTATATTGATTGATAACTTGTCCTGTCTCTGTCCCCTGACCCCAACTGGTTGGAGCAGATGGCCCCGCCCCTCCCTGAGCCTGGTTCTGCTGGAGGTTTCTTCCTGCTAAAAGCACCAAAGGGCTCAAAGGAGATCCAATGATTTCGTTTTTCTCTGTTTTCTCTGTTTTCTCTGTATTATTGTAGGTCCCTACTTTGCAATATTAATCTCTCAGTGCCTTAAGGCAACTGCTGTTGTGATTTGGAGCTGTATAAGTACAACTAAATTGAAATTCAAGTTTTAGAAAGGGGCTGTGTTGTTGTTGCCAAGGTTTGAAAGCCTGGGATTGAACCTGCTGGGTGGTGGCGTCTTTCTCTATGGTTGCCTGCATTGGTTTCCTACAGGTCCTCTGTCTATCTTCCACACTTCCGCATTTAAACCCAGAACCATCCTGCACTGCATTAAGTAAAGATTTTATACAATGACACTAAAGGGTGATTCTAGTCTAAAAAAATGTTTATGTGTGTGTTTGTGTAGATATACAGGTCTTACTGATGTCTGACATCCTGGTGTTTCTGCAGGAGAAGGACCAGAGGTGCATCTTTCCATCTATGGTAAGAAAATATTTGCACACATGTTAAAAACACACAAAAAACTAACCAAAACCCCCCCAAAGCATGCTAAAACTAATTACACAAATGCATCATTTTTGGAAAGACATTTTTTAAACATTGTAACCCTTTTGTTTTGAAAAGGATATTTCAAAACACTAAATAAATATGGATAAATAAGTAAATACTGCTTACACACAGACAGCGATGAAGCAGGTGACAGAGAGCGAATGCAGCAAGAAAGAGAAAGTACAATGACGCTGCAGCATGCTAAGCATGCTAACAGAAATGCACAGAATCTGTATCTTTAGGTGTGTCCTGGCTGTTTTACCTGTTCGAGGTGTGTGTGTGCGTGTGTGCGTGCGTGTTTGTGTGTGTGTGTGTGTGTGTGTGTGAGTGTGTGTGCGTGTGTGTGTGTGTGTGTGTGTGTGTGTGTGAGTGTGTGTGCGTGTGTGTGTGTGTGTGTGTGTGTGTGTGTGTGTGTGCGTGCGTGCGTGCGTGTGTGTGTGTGTGTGTGTGTGTGAGTGTGTGTGCGTGTGTGTGTGTGTGTGTGTGTGTGTGCGTGTGCGTGTGCGTGTGCGTGTGTGTGTGTGTGTGTGTGTGTGCGTGTGCGTGTGTGTGTTTGTGTGCGTGTGTGCGTGTGTGTGTGTGTGTGTGTGTGTGTGTGTGTGTGTGTGCGTGTGTGTGTGTGTGTGTAAGCCTTCATGTAACTGAACTAAGTCGTTTATTTAAAATGGAAAATAAAAGATAAACGAGGGTGAAAAAAACACATAGTTACAACAAGTTTTTCTCTTTATTTCACTAAAACTATCCATGTTGTACGTTTTAGGACAAGCCTCCAGTACTGTCCCTTCAGAACCTAATAGTAAGGGACATAGCCAATCAGGAACGAGGCATGTATCTGATTAGTGATTCCACCCCTCCTGAGATGTACGAGTTTTATGCTGCCTCCAAGGATGACAAGAACATCTGGATACGCCATGTACAGCACGCTGTCAGCAAGTGGGTAAATGCACACACAACACATGCTAAAGCTTTCCATCGGTTTGTAGTCTACAAACTGAAGTTTATTACATCTTGGGTCTTATTTCTGCATTTTGGAAAATATAAAGAAAAATGTAATTACCCAGAGACAATTATGGACTGTAAATCCCACAGAAAACACAAACATTTATTTGCATTTGCAGAGCAGAATAAATGTAGCATGTTTTTCATAGAGCCTGTACTTTCCTCCTATAGGTTATGAGGTCGGCACACTGGTTCCTATATAATAATAATAATAATACTAATAATAACTCCCAGATGGCTGAGCTCCTCACCCCAGAGGCCAGACACTCTTCAGGGGAAGCTCATTTCTGTCTGTACCCGTTTTTTGGTCACTACCCAGAGCTTGTAACCATAGGTGAGGGCAGGGTAATAAAGTCGAGTTACAAAAATGAGACCCAAGTTGTGATAAACTGTTTAATTATTGAGGTATAAATGTCTACTAATTAGTTTATGAACAAAAAAACGACAAATCTAAAACGTTCGTGTCTGTTATGTGACTGATAAGACGGCATGTGTGGTCTGGATTTTGTGTGTTCAGGTGTCCATCAAGAGAGGAGTTTCCCCTGATAGAGTCGGAACACAAGGCTCACCTGAGGAGGCTCAAAGGTCAGGAGAACATACAGACTAACTGAATTACATTCACATTTCAAATACCTGGGAACCAGAAAAAGACGACATGGTAGCTTAGTCTTACTGGTGGCTACGTGTTCTCTACCACAAACTTTAACCAAAAAGATGAATACTCAGGTTTTCTTTCACCCTTTTGGTCCTAAATAGTTATTTAAAGGTTTCCATACTTTTACCAAATACAGAGGTTCCACTGGACCGAACATCACTGTGATCTCCAAACCAAATCCAAAGGCCCTGTCAGAGTATCAAACATACCAAACCTGATCTAAAAATGTAAACTGCTGTAGTATCCACAGGCAGAACATCTGTGCTAGTGTCAGGAATCGTTTAGATCTTCTGACATGCCAGTATTATCTTGGATTGCGTTTTTGCCCACAGTAAATGCTTTTGCACAAGAAGGCAGCATTTCACAAGTTTGGAACAACAGTAAACAGTAAAACCATAAAGAGCAAAGCAGCTTTGGTAACGGTAAAACCATCAAATGCCTCACAGAATTTCTCTCATCAAGCTGCTTTTTTTCTGATGTATTGATTGCAAACAATTTTGGAGCAGTGACATCTAACCAGAAGCAGAGGAAGTGAAGCACGTGACTAAATGAGGAAACAGACATGAACTTATCGGGGAATTGGCACAAGAGTGGAACTAAACTCTCAACAACCAAGAACTGAGAACAGGACAAACTAAAACTAGGAAGTTAAATGAAGATATGAACAAATAACAAGTCGACCAAAGAATCAGCAGGAAAAACCGTTTCTGCTCCACAGTCATAGCTGCACTGGTCTCCTCCTGTTTAGACCATGTCTGAGCTTGTTTCATACAAATAAAATTAAACTGAAAATTGAACTGAATAGTTATTTACATGAACTGTATTTCAAACTAAAGCGTCCTGCATCAGCATTTTCATTTTGTCCAGTGAAGGCTGGGGTCTGCCCGACCTTTCTGTCAGATCAACATGAACCAGGGAGACCTGTGAAGAGGCAGGCTTTGTTTTTCTGCACGTCTGTTTTAGACTGATGACTGATTGATTGTCATCCAATCAGCTGACCTGCAGCACAAGGACCAGGAGATGCTGGAGCTCCTGCAGGAAAGAGTGACTTTATTCTGTGAACTGGCAGAGGTGACAAGTGGCCAGGAGAGCCTGCAGCCTCCCATCACTCGCTACTTGTTTAGGGCTGACACACCACAAGCTCCTCGTGCTGAAAAACTATTACTGGATGCCACATCTGAGGGTAACTATCCACGTTTCATATTAGCATGCTTCACATGTGAAGGTGAATATCTGATCCAACTCAACAAAAAAATAAATAACTGTTTTTGTACATAACTTCACATAATTTTAATTAGAAGTATGAGTAAAAACAAACATTTTGTAGCAAACAAGAATGAAAATATTTACTACCCAAACTCCTACATCCACTTTTTCTCCCTGAATTTTTTCTGAAGTGACCGTGAGCTGTCACATAGTTGAGGCTGAGGCTAAAGCTTCAAGACTGAAGCCGACTTTAGTGGACATGTAGACCGAGGGAACAGAGGTGATGAGGTAGTGCTGGGTAGGTAGGGCTGATGGCTGTGGATTTTTCAAAAACCAAGGTGCCTCTGGAAATCAAGATAAGGAAGTAAGTGAAGGTAAAATCCAGGACTGAATGGCAGAAGCTGGATGAAGCGGTGAGGAAAACTGTACTACAGTATTTTATGTATCGTCTGGAAACAGACTGAATGAGCAAGAACTAAATGTACATCAAATAAGAGATAGAGAGGCAAACGCTTACAGTGTGCTGTCTGCTGTGAGTAAAGAAAGTGTGTTGAGATGGAAGGAGTTTGATGAGCTGATCAATAAAGAAAATGAGAGCGAAAGCAGGACAGATACGGCAAGTACAGAGGATCATTGTAAGTAAGTGTCACGGTACTGGGCCATGTGGCCCAGGGTTTAAGTTCTAACGCTTGTTTTTGTATCCACATGTGTAGTTTAACACATCTAGTTGTTTTCTAGTTTGCAGTTTAGTCCTTGGTTTCTTAGTCCCTTTTGTCATCTCTCCCTGGTCCGTGTGTCTACCTGTCATGTTTCATGTCTCTGGTTAGGTTAAGTTCATGTTCTATCTCCATGTCTATGTCTCTGTGTTTCCTGTTTTATTTTGAAAGAGTATGGTGTTCTTTGTTTATTGTAGTTAGGGTTACTCTCCCCTGTATTGTCATTATGTTTACTTCTAGTCAGCTGTGTTCTCATGTGTCTCCACTTCCCCAGATCACCTCATGTGTGCATTTAAGTCCTCAGTCTTCCTTTGTTCGTCGCTGCGTCGTCTGTTCTACTTCCCCCATGTTACGCCAAGATGAAGAGTGGAAGGCAAATGGTCTACATGATATACGTGTGGAGGAACTGAGAGGATGTCTGAGGAATAGTGAACTGGTAGCAATTTTCAAAACAAGGGTGATGAGCAGAGCTGTGGTAACTACAGGGGATAAAGTTGATGAGAAAGGAAGAAACTTTAGCAAAGAGTTGTTGAAGTTAGGTTAAGAAGAGACGCGACGACCCTTTGGAAGTTAACAGCTGTTTTGGCCATATCGAGCTCACTTACCATTGACTGACGCGCTATATATACATCTGACGTGCTGCAGTTTTGACACAGAGAGGAGATCAAACACAAGACATGCAGGAGGAATCAACATGGGAACAGAAAAATAGAAAAAGATGTAAAGTTAATAGAAATATGTGTGTTTGTGTTTGTGTGTGCGCGCGCGTGTGTGTGTGTCCTCACAGTGGACAGGCTGAGTGAACTCCTTCTGGGCTTCAGCATGGACACCCGCCTTTTGTGCCATCACAGCCACATGGAGGTGGTAGACTGTAGTAAGTCAGCGTTTCAGTCTCTCATTCATGATCATCTTAAGTTTGACTGAATTAATTATGGATTTATACATTAAGAAAAATAGTAACAACCTATAATGTGGCACTATCAGGCATTAGTTAGGTATTAGTAAGTGCTTTGGTCATCATTTGGAACACAACACTCCTATTTAGTATGTAATGTATGAATACAGATATAAATGTTCATTCTTGATTAATAAGCTCATAATGTGTTCATGGTAACATTTCTAAATACATAAATAACAAAGTATTTGGACGCTCTATATAATGATTAAGATGATTAAGATATGAGCTCATTGTTTGTGAGGTTAATAGAGGTTTTATAAATGCTGGTTTCATAGTGTAATTCATGGTTAATTAAGACAATTACTATTTGTTAATTGTGAAGTGAAGGTTATTTACGTCTCAGCTATTTTCCCAACAGAGACATGACGCAGACAACACAGAAAGAAGTACAGAACATACAGATGCAAACATAACACACCTGAGGTTTGCACAATAATGCAGGTTTGTAGGCGGGGTTTAAGAGGAAGATGCACCAAGGAGGTGGAGCCACAGGACAGCTCAACTTGAACATACAAAGATTTCTTCATTTAACATAAAACATGAACATTGTTTTTACAAAACAATAATAAATCTTTCACAGAGCTTCACAAATACGTGTATACAATATAAAGAAAGGGTCCATCATATTAAACTGGTAATGCAGGAAAATGTCTCTGGAATGTTTGAGACTTTGGAACTTCTTTAGATCGTTCCCGAGGTTCAGCTTTCGTCTGGTTTGTGGTCTGTTAGCTTTAGTGCAGCTGAATTAGACTAAATAGCGGTTTCACACAGGTGAACAGCTTAAATGAAAGAAGTAAGGACTCCACCTCCTCCTCATTCAGTGAGAACTCAGAGCAGCTCCGTGGGGCGAGGAGGAGATCAGGTTACGAGGTGGTTCTCCACCATGAAGGAGAATCCCAAATCAATGAGCGTTATCATGGAGCCTTGATTTCCCTAGCATGTTACTGCACTCAGTCAGTAAATACTGCTATTTAATGGCCACATAAATCTGAATTCTCAAAAAGGTGCATGAATTCATGGAAAGTAGGGGAGGGGCTGGTTGCAGTAAGGGATGTGATTGGGTGATTTGGTGTCAGTAATGAAAATGAACTGCTGTCAGTGCGATGTGCAGCGGGTCTTCATGCTGCTTACTGGACAGTATAATTACAACGACAAAGGAAAGAAAATATGTGGACACATCAGCCCACATGTGCACTGGGCCACCATCCAAATACTCGGTATGCCAGATTACCAGTCCAGGCCTGCTGGTAACTGCCTGAATTAACCATGAATTATAATCTGAAGTATTAAGAAAACCTTTAAAACACTCAGTCACTGATTTACACTAAATATACCATGGGCGCCTTATGAGTGAGCTTTTTAGTCTAGAATAAACAATTATATCCACATTTATAAATTACATACTAATGAAGAGTAATACTTTATAAATGATGAATTAAGCATACTTACCTTAGTGTGACATCATTATAAAGTGATACCAGAAAACTATGTTACAACAACAACTTAGAATTACATAAAAAAGCTTCTGTTTTTTTAAAATAAAGGTTAAATTGCACATATCGCTCCAAGACAAGTACTGAGTGTGTTTTGTCTCTTCTCAGGTGACCAAGAGCTGTTGGTCAATGGAGCCCAGCATTTTATTGCAGCAAAGGTGAGGACAAAGAGTTGATGATGGGAAAGGGTTTGGAGGTGCAGTTATGGAACTGAACATGGTCTCAGATTTGGTTTGTGTTGCATATAGTAAAGTTAACGGGACCGATGAGTCATTTTGTCCAGAGACTTTTATTTTATCAGCAAAACTAGAGTTTAATTTTCATCTTTGACATCAATAATGTCAGTAAGAATTTAGCTTTCAATGTCAAATTCAAACTTTACTTGTGTTTAGTAATTTCATTAACTGCAAGTATATCTCTAATAATCATATTTTAATATCAGCACAGCAGGTCATGTATTGTATGACCTTCATTCTTTTATTTTCGAGCCACTATAGATATTTCGGTATAGTTTTTGATGAATACAAAAAGCTCTCCTGTATAATAAAGACAGGACAGAGTGACTCCAGTTCACACTGAAGTCACTGGACTCTTGTTTTAGGGGCGTCTGTGTGTCTGTCCTGATTTGTGGTGGTGGGGGACGTGAGTGGATGTTGCCTTGCAGTGTTGAATGGTGCCTGGGATACTTGTGTTGGTAGGTGCTCCTGGGTTGGGTGTGGGGTCTGGGGCATTGGTGCCTCGGGTCCCCTGGTTCCTTGTTAGTTCTGTCCCTGTGTGGGCGTGTCATGAGTGTAACCATCCAGGTCGAGCTGGATCTGTGCGGAAAATCTGAAATGTTTCTCTGAGTTGGTGAACTGTAATAACTTTGCTTCAACTGTTTTCACTCTCTGCTGTCTGTGGAAAACGTTTTTGCCTAATAAAGGAATGCACGAAGCGACAAGACAAGTCACCGCTAATGGTAAGTAACTTTTAAAGTATGTCTGTTTATTTAAAGTGCATTTAAAACAGAAGTCAGTAATAAGTATGCTGCTCGTGTCTGACAGGAGATCTGCCAAAGGCTGGTGAATCTCAGCGTTTATCTTCATGCACTCCAGGTAAGTCGGACTTAACCTGCCACAGCACTCCATACACCACACCACATGTTACAGACACTGTGTACGAGGTCACCTTCACCTTAGTTTTGTTAAGTTGATAAACTTTAAAGCTTGTCTGAATGCCAATGTTCTGACTACATGTACTTTTTGACTACGATAAAACTAACATGATTAATAACTACATTTTATAAAAGCATGTCTCTGAGGGGAATTAGTTGACATAACTTAACTCAGTATTTCCTGTTCACTTTTGTAATCCTCTTTAACTAAAATTCCTGAAAATTATGTTACAAACCTTTTAAAATGAAGGCAGGCAACTGCCACAACTGCACTGAGTGCTGCTAAATTTAGCAGCTTCAAGAAATATTGAAAATAATTCAAACAAACAAATGAAACAAACTAAAAACAAGGAGCCAGAGTCCAAAGCAAAGCCATGAAATGTTCAAGAACACAGTAAACAGTTCTGAAAGGTTCAGGGGGCCCAGAGGTCGACAGCACAACAGCCCTAAACAGTTCACGAGGCCGACTGTGCGAAAGGCAATGGCGGCAGCGGCGCAGGTGAAGGAGGTCTGGAGGCCGGCTGTGCGGCAGGACCAGACAACGGCATGGAAGCCGCAGATGGTGGCGCGGCAAGCGATGAAGGCTGGATGGGCCCCTCGGACCCTCCAGCGGGAACAAGACTTACATTCTCTGAATCAACCGATTCAGACAGAATAAATCCTCTGAGTGAAAAACAGTCTTGCTCACAGTGAAAGAAATTGCAGAAGGTTGGGTTGGAATGCTCGAGTGGAGAGGGCAATAAACATTCACTTTCTCCCATGAATGGGGTGTGCTCAGTCGTTCTGGAGTGGCGGCGTTGTGAACGCTGTTTACTCCGGGAAGGGGGTGGGTCGGGCCACGAACCCTCCAGCTGACCGGGCTGCAAATCCTCTGGCTCGTCATACAGGAGCGGTTCTCCAGAACCTCCAGCAGAAACAGTCTGCGGGGTCCATGTTCTGGTCGCGATCTTCTGTCATGTGAAGGCTGTGTGCAGGCAGTAGTGATGGCAAGTTGGACCCAAAAGCGCAGACTCAAAATAAAGATTTATTTCTACATGACACAACTGGCTACACTGGCTACACTGGAAACACTGGAAACACTGGAAACTAAACTGGCAGGCAGAAGGCCGGACCACACAGCATGGAGGGATGATAGATCACGACACTGACCCAGAAACACAGGGCTTGAATACACAGAGGGAGCAGTCAGGGAATGAGAGACAGGAGGGAAACACAGCTGGGACAAATCAGGGCTGACGAGACAGGGGAAGCAAAACCAGATACATTAACATCAGACATGGACCTTCAAAGTAAAACAGGAAACATAACACAGAGACATGGACTTCTCAAGGGGACGCAGCAGACAGGGGAGACAGAGCAAGAAACACAGACAGAAACCAGAACATTAAGAAAGAAACCAAAAGACTAGAAACAATAAACAATAAGAATCAAAGTACAATAGTAAAAAAAACCTTCAAAACTCTGCGTCAACGACCCAGGTCTCCTAACACAGTACCTGCTTGGTAACATTCACATCAGGGTGTGTGGAGATTAGTTTGCACTTGTGTTTAGAAGTGCTTGTATGAGTGGGTGTGTTGTCTACAGCGCTTTGAGCACTCCGGGAGAGCGCTCTATAAGAATCAGTCCATTTACCGAAAACATTACTCTCAGGAGTGTCTCATCCAGTTATTGCTATAAAAAAGTGAAAAGAACAAAGGACAGTGTGACAGGATCCAGCCTCAGAAGTTTCTTCCTTGGGCAGTTTACCAGCTTGCAGACTGTCTTCAGAACGAATGCAGTGTCGTTCAGTCCCAGCAGACAGTTGTAGCAGTGCAGGTGTTGTCACGGTCAGTGGGAGCTGACGGTGTGTAGAGTGACCCAAGGTTTAAACAAACAGCGAGATGTTTATTATGGCTGGTAAGCATGAATACAAAAACATAGCCACAACTAACTGAAACCTAAACTGGGAAAACTAAATAACTATGGAAACTGTGGAGAGAGACATGGAACTGAACAGGTTCATGGGACCATGGAACTGTGAAATAAACCCAACATGAACCTGAGCAGTTAGATCTCTGTGACATGACGTGAAACCAAACAGACAACCTGACACAGACTGAACGCACACAGGAGGTGATCACGGGAACACACGAGGAAACAGCTGAACATAAGGACACCACAGGGGAAGTAAAACAAAACACACTGAACATGGAGACTCCTGACTCTACAAAATAAAACAGGAAACACTGAGAGACGTAGCCATGACAACACGAGCCTGACATCATAAGACATGCAGACATGAGACGCATGAGCTCACACTTAATAATCACACTTCACACTGCAATCTTGTGCTGCTCAAACTTGTACTGCTGCTCACTCCTGCCACTTTTTTATGTGCAATTAATCACTTTTCTATTTCTCTCTCTTATGTCTTTCTGTACATTTAGTGCTTAATATTTCTTTATTTATACATGTTTTGATTTTTTTCACAGTAAAAGCTAAACTAAAGCTGATCCGCAGCAGTCTTTTGGTGCTTATTTGGTCGACTGGTTTGAAATATTTGTAAATAAAAGTCAAATCTACCAGAAACAAAGAAGCGAATCCATCTTTACAAAATAACACAACTGTGGAATCTTTCTAAAACATCACAACACAACAGACACACTTCATATTTGACTCTGTCACAAACCAAAAATATCTGACACTGGATTCTCCTTGTAATATGACAGGGTGCTGTTATTAAGCAAGACTCAATCTTGGAGCTGTTACTGCAGCAGCAGGGCACCATGTCTCCAAGTGAAGTATGGCGCCCTCTGTTGCGAGATGGAGGCCATCGGGAAGCCACTGTATTGTCAACCATAGGAGAACTGGCGCTTCTGCAGAGACAACACAGCCTGCTGCAGGAAGAGCTGCTGAGACTGAGGGATGCAGAAAATCGGTTCAAAGACAGCGAGAGGGCCCGGGCTGAGCTAGAGAGGCAGGTCCGACAAATGAAAGCCACCAGTGGGGTTGCACCTGCTTCACAGCGGTATGGAGAACAGGCCTCTCAGGTAAGTTCAATTACTTATACTGATATAGTATAATAGGGGCAACAAGGGGCGCCAAGACACAGATTTTAAACAAATTTTAACTCCATGGAGGTCAGATCCTTCTGTCATGAACAGAATCATGAACCCACACACAGAGGACACAGGGAAAAGGTCACACAGGTTTATTTACAGAAAGTTGGAACAACGCTACCAGGAGATGCAGACCATCCATGGGAGTACAGACCATCACATATGCTCGATCAGAACAGACAACGAGGATAGCTGTGAAAAACAAACTGACTGGTAACACGAACAGAACAGACACACTACCTCTGGCTGCTGATCTGGTGATGACTGAGCTAGGTTGATAACCGAACGCGGAGCAGATAGTTTGATCTTTGGAAGTTAAGCATTTGACAAAGAGGCAGAAAAGCCCGAAGAAACAACCTCTGAGAGGAGTAAAATAAACCTGGTGGTTGTTGTAAATCAGCTGTGTTTTCTGTACCCATTACTCATGTTTCTTTGCTCTTTCCTAGATGTCTAAGCCTTTGTCAATGCAGTCAGAAACAGAGATGTCTGGAGTTTATAACATGCAAGCCAACCAAGATTCTGTTCACCAGTCAAGCCTGCAGCAAGTCATTGACCTAGAGGTATATGTGACGTCAGATGATGATGACGATGGGACTGCATCTGAAAGCTCCAAAGGTTAGGTAACAGACAGACACGACGTGACCGACTGCTGTCTATGTATCTATATCTTTCTTGTCCATTTACCATTTCTTTTGTTTTTGGCACAGCGGTTTCTCAAGTGACAGCCCAAATCATATTGAGTGTTAATTGAAAAATAACAAGTTGTTTTTTCTGAAAATAATTTAGTTATTGTGTAAAAAATAGTAATAACTTTTCCTTACTAAAGAAAACTAGAATGTTTGATTCTGTTCATCAGGACGTTTTCAGTGGGAGAAACGTTTCATCATCATCAGGTGACGTCTTCAGTCTCAGCTGACTGCAGGTTTCCAACCTTTAAACAGGACATTTGCACAATGACTGAAACCAGCCCACTGAAGGAACAATGGGCTGGGAGGTCAGTTCCTTGATCATTAATATCCAAATTGTCATGATCGTTGATCAACAACCATGAGTCCCATTCACAGAGAGCTGGGGAATGGCTGCAATCACAGCATTGTAAGATGGTGACAGATGCACCCTTAGGCCCCCTCCTCCATTCAGAGATGGTCTTTCCCTTTTCACATAAATGGCCTCCTTGACTCCGCCCTCAAACCAGCGTTCCTCCCTGTCCAGGATGTTACATCCTCATCATTGAAAGAGTGTCCACTGGCCTGTAGGTGTAAATAGACTGCAGAGTCCTGGCCTGACGAGGTGGCTCTTCTGTGATTGCAGCCATTCCCCAGCTCTCTGTGAATGGGACTCATGGCCACTGATCGGTGGTTGTTGATCACTGGTCATGACAATTTGCATACTAATGGTCAAGTTACTGACCTGCAGTCAGCTGAGACTGAAGAAGTCACCTGGATGAGTGACGAAACGTTTCTCCCACTGAAAACGTCCTGATGAACAGAGTCAAGCTTTTGGGATTTACCTGTATAACTGAGCATCAGGACAGAAATGTTACAAAACACTTTCTGACAAAATAACTTTATCGTCATTTGTAGATGTAACTAAATGTAACTAAATGTAACTAAATGTAACTAAAAAATGTACCAAACTGCTGATGTGGTTTGGTACTCCTAATGTTCCCGTTTGATTTCTTCCATTTTAGTCTAAGCCCTTCTCCTCAGCAACCAAATGCAAATACCACACTTAAGACCTTTTACTGTACTTGGTTGTCTGATTAGGATATAAAGACATAGCTACACCGTTTCCCAAACCATTTACTTTTTGATTTCCCAGAAAAAAGATGGGTTACATGTTTACACTTAGCTTTTTATACAACAACCCGCAGCCAACTTGCCAGTCCAGAGGTACTCCCCACAATTTCCATGCAACGTTGCAAAGCTGTATAAATCCGAACAGCTCCACAACATTCAGAGCTTTAAAGAACTTGGGTGACTCCAGAAGTCCAGCCACCAACGAGTTTATTGACTGCCTTTGTATCCTCATCCCTCATTCCTCAAACAAAACACATGAGCTTTAATTTGATTTGTTCCTCCCCCCGTTATGTTTGGATACTTGACACTAAAATACTGCACTGTTAAACTGATGTTAGAGGTCTGAATTTATATTTGTTCTCTTTTTTTCAGATCTTCACGATATTCCAGAGGAGATCTGATCCTGGCATGTTTTCATTCTGCTAATGACTGTATGAATATATTTGCTCATCTGAAGTCTTGATATTTTTGATCTGCTTTGTTTTTGAGTAGTTTGTGTTGACGTGGCAGTGAGTTTTACATTTAATCACACGTTGCATGATAAACTTACAAGTATTACAACTACTAATGTCTTAATGAAATTTATCAACACTTTACCCAAAGCTCTTGGACTTGGAAAAAACACAAAATATAAAATAAAATTAAAAAAACAACTATAACTTAAACATTTTACAAAATCAATACTAACCATCAAACGGTCTGACAGCGACTGGATCATTTCACCTGCTTTTTCCATCAGTAAGCTGTTGATATATTAAAGTTTTGAAGTTCATGCATTAGGTGCTGGCAAATGATGGGCTTCGATTGTAGATACACTGCACTGTGTGTTCGAATGTTGTGTTGAAATTCTTGACGTGATACTTCGGCCTACAGTTTGATCCCTACTGTGACCAACAGCAAGAGGAGGATGCAGCACATACATGTTCTGGTTTTTCATGTTCTGTGTGTCAGTCTATCTTCTGTTGCTCTGTATTATCTGCAGTATTGTTCTTTCATTAATTACTAACCCATGTGCCTAATTGTTGTAGTACTTTGATGACGACACAGTTGTATGCAAAAAGTACTTGTCTCACATATTAACTACTAAGTAACTAGATCAGTGTTGAACTTTTTCTAGCAGGTATCACAACTCTAAATCAGCGCTCCCCAACCCCCGGGCCACGGACCGGTCCGTGAGTCGTTCGGTACCGGGCTGCGAGGGTTGAGGCTCGGGAGCGAAATTTATGGTTTTCAGCGTTTTTATCGTTATTTTTTTAAATCGTTTTTATCGTTAACTCGGTTTCCCTGGATCTTTTCCTGTGTTATGAATAAATCTTCTTTTTTTGGTACCGATACTGGTTTTATTTTGTTGTACTTATCCGCAACACCTTAAAGGCCGTGAAAATATTGTCGGACATAAACCGGCCCGTGGCACAAAAAAGGTTGGAGACCGCTGACCTAAATGTTTTCTGAGTGTTTTCATTTTGGATTTAGGAATTTTCAGCCACTGTTCACGTTCTGAGATGTTTTCGATGATCTTTGCATGCAGAGCATGTTTACAATCTCTCCAAAGATGATGTTCAGGTCATGAGATTATGAGGACAACTTTACGTCCCTCAGCTTCTGTTTCTTGAAGACATTTATGATAATTAAGGGCTTTGGGTAGTTCCCCCTATGTTGAAGTCAGGCTTTCATAAATGTTACTGCAGTGACTGATTACATGACATTTGCACTTTGTTTTTGTGGAATCTATTCTTCCCCTCACGGGGGTGCAGACTATATCCTGGTAGGTAAAAGTGTTCAGTTCTCACATCTTCTGTGTCCAGCTTATTCAAATCATGCTTTGCAGACTTAAGACAGGATCAGTGCCATCATCAACACCACCATCTGACTAACTGTGGTAGCCAAGACAGTGGAAGCCTTTTCATGATCACACTATATGATATGGAGTTAAAGGAACAGCTTTTTTCTCAGCATGTGTGCATCTGAACAGATTTTTTCTTCTTTTCTTTTCACCTACAGATGTCAGTAACAGTTTTTGACCACCTTTACAAGTCCTTATTTGGTCCAGATGCATAATTAAAGTTTAGACATTGTAGAAACAATAGTGACTTTTTAAATGGTAATTTATGTGACTGCTGCATGAGATATACTACTGTCATGTCTTTGCCAGAAAAATCAACCGTATTTGATCTGACTTGCATAAAACTGCAAATATGCAGTGAATCTGGATGTAAACTGATTTGAATTAGTTATAACTAATTCACTGGGTCAGCTGAGATATAATTTAGCACATCTATCGATTAAAAAGACAGGATTTGCAACATTTTGACTGTAAACAATGGTCAAAAGCAACTGAGAACAATGATACTGTATGTATGAGAATGTATGAGATAGTAGCATCAAAGTGTGGATTCATTGCAGTGTTTGCCTGTTACAATATAGGGTTGAATGCAATGTAAGCCAAAAACAAGGACTGTAATTACTTTTGCACACCCTTTTCCAATTGTGCTATTTGTATTACTACATAAAATATATAACCTGAAATATATTCTGGTGTCAATTATTTTCTTTATTATATGATTTCTCTTTTCTGAGATTGGTTTCCATGAA
Organism: Mchenga conophoros; assembly: GCF_057382185.1. NCBI lineage: Eukaryota > Metazoa > Chordata > Actinopteri > Cichliformes > Cichlidae > Mchenga > Mchenga conophoros. The sequence goes on from NC_140546.1 coordinate 36,682,900, forward strand.
CTGCAGAAATAGCAGCCACAAAGTAGCGCAGGTGTCCAGATCTGTAGCCACAACCAGGAAACCATTTGTTAATACAACCCCAGGAAAGTAAAAATAATGTCAGCTCGGCATGTTCAATGTTCTCAGTGCATAAGGATTCCCTCTCAAGATGTTTGTATGTGTGACCTCTGTGCATACATCTGGTGTGGGAAAGCCACAGGGCCAAGCAGGTTAGACAGACCCAGTTAAACAATCAGAGCAACACCTCATATACATACTGTATGCTCATATTTACACTGAAAGGTAAGCGGGGACAAGTTCCCCTATAATTTGCTATAGGTTCCACCATGTGCTCCTCCTACTTTCAGGGCCCTGGCCATCAGAGGATACACCTTTGTTTTTTTGTTTCAGATCAATTTTCCCAAATGAGCAACTCTGGTAAGCTCTCTGTAGAGGAGTTGCCTCCAATCAAATTTGATCAGACTCCCAATCTGACCACTGATTACATAGTTACATGTCATCCTTCAACCGCTAGCTGTCTATGTGGTGCCCAAAAACCAATGTGGGCATTAAAGATAACTGATCTGGTCTTATTAGGAGAGTTTTTGTCATTCCACTTTAGATGGTGCAGCTGTTATTTATAGAAATAAGGATTAATTTATTAAATCAACACTAAGTAAAGACCAGGAATTAAAAGTTGTAGTCTTACTTGGCTCTCTGCAGCTCCCTCCTCCCCCCATAGCCCCAAAACACCACATAGAGCTTTTGTCTGCTCTTAGACCACCTGAGATAAAGCAGCACCAAAGAGCAAAACTATTAAATATGAATTATTAAACATCAGGAGACTCTCTTTATGATCATCTGTTTTGAAAAGACTTTAGAATTGATCAACATATTGATTTATTCTGTCTCAAAACATGTGGTTAAGTTAGAGAGGCGAGGTTAAGATGGTTTGGACATAAGGAGGAAGGACTGTGGGTACATTGGGCAAAAGACCCTGAATGTGGTAGGAGGTTAAAAAAAACACAAAGAGGATTTGTGGATGTAGTGAAGAACAATCTGTAAAAGATTTGTGTGACAGAGGAGGATACTGGAGATGGGGTGAGATGGAAGGCGATGATCTGCTGTGGTGACCCCTGATGGAGGAGGAGGAGTGTTATTAGAATAAAACAAATGTGGCTGCAGCAGGACCCTTAAGACGTCCAGCTGTCATTTTCATGCTCTCAAGACCATGACCTGGGTGACTGTTCCAGCTTATGTAACTCAGCTTCATACAAAATCCCAGCATTTCAATCAGATTCAGGTCAGGATTTTGACCTCCCTCTCCCCAGCCACCTCCTCCAGCTTATCCGGGGGAGCACCAAGGCGTTCCCGGGCCAGCCGAAAGATATAATCTCTCCAGCGTGTCTTGGGTCTGCCCCGGGGCCTCCTCCCGGTGGGACATGCCCGGAACACCTCACCCAAGAGGCGCCCAGGAGGCATCCTTGCCAGATGCCTGAACCACCTCAGCTGGCTCCTTTCGATGTGGAGCAGCAGCGGCTCTACTCTGAGCCCCTCCCGGGTGGCTGAACTTCCAAGAGTCCAGGAGTTCTACGTGGCCTGGTTCTGAGGGTCTTATTTTCTGTTACTGGCTTCCTCTTTTGTATCGTAGAAAGCTCCATCTCTTCAGCCATCAACGGTCACGATGGGACATGTCTCCTTTCCTGATGTTGAGAGCTTTGCTTTTACACTCAGCTCTCTCTTCGCCACAACAGACCGGTACAGCGTCCGCATCACTGCACCAGTCCGTCTATTGATCTCCCGCTCCCTTCTCCCGTCACTTGCGAACAAGATCCCGAGATACTTAAACTCTTCTACTTGGGGCAGGAACTCGTCCCTGACTCGGAGTGGGCACTCCACCCTTTTCAGGCTGAGGACCATGGCCTCGGATTTGGAGGTGCCGATTCTCATTCCCACCATTTCACATTCAGCCGTGAACGTTCCAGTGCAAGCTGAAGTCCGAGTCCTGCAGCCAACAGATGTTCTCCAAGGCTGACTGAAATATCGCTTCAGGGTCTTTGGCCATTTTTGTGGTTGTCAGAATGTCAGATGTTTCTGGAAGCCTTGGTTTGTTTGCCTGTTTTTTCATTAGGCTTATGTTTTTGGCTAGCTTGATATTGATTTCTCTTTCTAGTTTTATGTTCCTCCCCTCACCCCGTAGACTTCTTTGGGATGTAACACACTGCATGGTTTTGGATCATTGTCCTGCTGCAGAACCCAACTTCAGCTTGACGTCATGAACAGATGGCCAGACAGTCTCGTTCATGCTTCCATTTACCACAGTGAGTCTTCCAGGTCCTCAGTCAGTACAACAACCCCGAGCCACCACCATATTTTGGTATGATGTTCCTATTCTGAAATGTTGTGTTACTTTTACTGCAGATGAATGGGACACACACCTTCCAAAAGGTTCAGCTTCTGTCTCATCAGTCCATAGAGTATTTTCCCAAAAGTCGTGGGGATCATCAAGATGTTTTCTGGCAACACTGAGACGAGCCTTAATGTTCCTTTTGTTCAACAGTGGTTTTTGTCTTGGAACTTTGCCATGCAGGTCATTTTTGTCCAGTCTCTTGTTTTTATGTTGGAGTCATGAACGCTGTCCATAACTGAGAGAAGTGAGGCAAGCAGTTCTTCGGATATTGTGCTGTTTTTTTGTGACCTCTGGATGAGTCGCAGGATTGTGACATGATATGATTCTGAGAGCCTTTTGGTCTACTCTGCTTTGTCAGGCAGGTCCTATTTAAGTCACCAGGCCTGTGTGAGGCTAGAGAAACTGAACTCAAGTTTCCAAAGATGTCATTCACCACTGTTAATTTATGTTATAAAATCACTGTTTCACACAGGACCATATGGGTTTGAATATTTTAGCCTTGATATTAAACACCTTCATTTATAAACTGCATTTTGTGTTTACTTGTGCTATTTTTGTCTAATATTTAAATTTATTTGATGAAACATTAAAAACAGGAAATCAGGAAGATGACAAACTCTTTTCCACACCACTGTATGTTGTTTAAATGGGCTTCCTGTTGAGACTTTTATTGATTTATTATCATTTCTTTTATTTTATTGTGTCTTATTGTATCTCTATCATGTTTCTGGGTCAGTGTGCCCAGCAGTTTCAGTTTTTTAGACTTTCAAGCCTGTTGATTGTCGGTGTGTGTAATGTTTGCAGTTGCTTCATGTATTTTTAGTGGCTTTGGTCTTATTCTTAGTTCCAAGTTGCTTTAGTCTTGACCTGCTGCTCGTATGTCCTGATGCCCAGCCCATCCGCAGACTGTTTCTCTGTTGGTGTCTCCTGATGTCTCGTCTTCTGTGCAGGGGCAGCAAATTTTGGGGGGTGGCCAGTGCCCCCTGGACCTGCTTGGTGGTGCCCCTGCTTCTGTGAGTAAAGAGGAATTGATGGCAGAGACTGGCTTCTGTGGACTGTGGTCTGGTTACTTGATTGTTTCTCCATTTCTTGAACGTTCATATAATCTTAGTGAAATGAACATTTCTGTTTCTGATCAGATTGATGAAGGGAATGAGTTTTCTGTGGGAGAAAGTATAAGTGCATGTTGTGATATTTTGATACCATGGTAGCATTTACAGGATATTGTTTTATAGTGATATTATACAGGAAAACTGTTACTCATTAAGGCCCATTTACTAGTTGTTTTTCTCTTTCTCTGTGACCCAAGAATTAATGTGTAAGAATCACAGGATGGTACCAAGGTCGAAAATACCACAGAGACCACTCCCTTACTCCCATCCTCCCTTCTTTATCTCTTAGAAAAAGGCTTGTTAAAGGCCAGGTGGTTTGTTTCAGAATTCACTAATGAAAGAACTCTGTACTCTATGTCTAGGAGTGTATTTCGCTGGGATGATCATAAATTGTAGCTGAACTATACAAAGGATACTTATTTGCTCAGAGGGCAGGAAGACGCTTCCTTATTTGGTCTGTACCGGTTTGAACTGAGAATCTGCTGACACACGAACCTTTTTCCTCTATATAAACTGTTGTACTTGTGAATAAAGTTGAGTCAGTTTGGAATGACAACCTAGGACAGTCTCCGCGTCTTCTTGTTCTTCCAAACTGCTCCCGGTACTCCGGCCGGTACCGTGATTAACCGTTGATCATGCATGAGAATATTTTAATTTTGTTATATGTTAAAGGATGAACTCTGCTTATTGGTGCCCACGCCTTAGGAGGAAACTCGATCTACGGATGACGGAGATTTCCTTCAGTGCATATTCTGTTTTTGAGTCCACTGATAACAGGACTAAGTTTAATGAGTCTGTGTGTTCAGTATTTGGGAGACAGACTGTGGTTTCTGTTGCTGTGTCAGAGAATGAACTGTGATTAATAAAGTTACGTGTTGTGGTTTAGAACCTATGCAGGTCTGGAACCTGTGCATAACAAGACTGCGTGTCTTTTTGTGCTGGTGAATAACAACAGTATGTCTGTTGGGCCTGACAGTATTACCTCTGAGACAATGGGTTGTGGTGATCAGCCAGCTCATTCAGAGACTGCCTAGACTGTTGAATGTAGTCCTCTCTCAGAGACCACTCACTGTGTTACCTTGTTAGAAACTACATATGGTACTCCAGAGACTGCTTACATTTCACAGCCTGCATCCTCAGAGGCTAATGCTCCACCATCCTTACTCCAGGCTCAGCCTGATTCTCACCTTACCCCTTTCCTAGGGTGATGGTGGCCAGGCTCCAGCCACAGCTCCAGCTTCCAAGAAGGTCTGCGAATAATGCGAAGCAGCCTGAGTCGCCAGAGGAGTGGCTGTGAACCCTGCACAGTTCCAGGCAGGACAACACAATCTGCTAGACCCTGCTGAGCATCCTTCTGAGAGGACAATGCACCCTACTCAACAGCCTGACTGGGAGTCCTGCTCAGATCAAGCTTCCAGGGAGTCCTGAGCCTCAAGAGTCCCCAGAGAATCTAGGGAATCTCAAGCCTCTAGTATCTTCAAAAAATTCGGAACATCCAGCGTCTCGAGCCAGTGGGCCCTGCTCCACCTGAGTGTGAGCCAAAGTCCAGGAGTTCATGTCCTGGTTCTGAGGGTCTCAGTCTCTGCTGCTGGCTTCCTCTTTTGTATCGTGGAGAGCCCCATCTCTTCAGCCACTGACGGTCATGATGGGACATGTCTCCTTCCGTGATGTTGATCTTCAGAATTGCTCCGTGTCCACTACTGGCCTTCTGGTTGGGCTCCTGGCTGGTACCCAGAGTCTCTTTGTGTCTGCTGTGGGCCTCCTAGCCACCCTGCAGAATTCCTTCATCTCTGTTATTTAGCCATCCGTCATCCCCCAGAGTGGTTTCACATCTGCTGCTGGACACTCTGTCAAGGTCTTGCCCGGTGGCCAGGAAGGCACCAGAACTGCCTTTGTCACGGTTGAGGCTGGCCAACTGTGGGGAAGTGAGGAAGGAGGACCCAGGCGCGGAGCTCTGAATGCAAACAATGCGTTTAATTACAGTGAAATGGAAAATAACAATAAATCCCCAGTGCGTTCCCGACTCCCGTGACATGTCCTCTTCCCAGTGTCAGTGTTCCTTGTCCCCGCTCCTCAGTGTCTGAGCACCCCGTGCTCGCTGCCCTCTCGTCTCCACGCTTCTCCTGGGGAGATAACAAACAGGCAGCCGTAAGATACGCACAATGCGGCAGACTCACCGTACTGACTGGCCGAGAGACTAACGTGAAGTCACGCAATGATCCAGCGTCGGAGAGAGCACCACACACTCTTAAGTATCTCCTCCGACGAGGCTTGATCAGCTGCGTGATGGTCTTCAGGTGTGGCCAACCACCTGGCAGGGCCACACCCACCTGGCCCGAAGGTGCCTGTAAACAGGTGCTCTCAGAAACACCGGCACAGTTTGACCAGTTTGAAAGCTCCACGATGAGTGTTCCTGGTTTGTTCCTGGTTTGTTCCTGGTTTGTGCCCGTCACACAAAAATGAACTGCAGTGGACAAAGAAGCAGCCTTAACTGCACATGGAAGTTCAAGATGTGAACGCTGTTTGTAAACTCCATACCTGTCTGATTGAGATCAGCAGATTAAATGACCCAATTCCAATATTTCGTTAGGGGCAAACAGGATAAGTCTCCAGAACATCCACCACAGGTTTTGCTGAAACATGGGCAGCAAGCAACTTTTCCAAATGCGTTCGGGAACTGGCAGCTGGTCTTCACAGTTCCTAGACATTATTGGCCTCTGTCATGGGGAGATGTGGTGCTCTGCAGTGATAAATATGCCCCTGCCCTGACGTTTTATCTCCATTTTACAAAGTGTCTCAATTTTTTCTGATTTGGGATTGTATTATTTTGCATATTAGTTACTCTTTACTTGTTCTGTATTATATCTAGAATTGAATTTCAAATTCTTCTTCTCATATACAGTACAAATATTAAAGTTCCAACAGAGAACTTTCCTCTCAGACTGCAGGCTTATCCATTACAAAGTAGACTGGGAGGCAGACAACTCTTCTGAGGAACCAGTTTCCAGTTTGGATTCAGGAGACAGACACTCTCTCTACAATACAAAGAGGGGACTATTGTTGTGATCTGGCATGATACAAAATTTTTAACTGAACCGATGTTCGCAGAGTTTATAGATATGACATAATGTGGGAATCGTCTGCCTTGCTGCCGACTCGGTCTCTTACTCTAATCCTTCAGACAATGTCAGCCAAAAGATGTTTATTAATAACTAACTGGGGCTTAGGGGGGAATAAGTGACACATTCAACTCCCTGGCTATCTACCCTACTCATCCCAGGGGAGATCCATTTATAGGCAGCAAAGGCAGGTCATGAAATACTGTCGCAGGGCAGGCAGTCCTTCAACAGTGTCAGTTTGGATTGCATTTGTTCTAGCAAACAACCAACCATCTGATCACAGGGACATTTCATTAAAAAAATAAATTTAATTGATACTGTGTTTAGTTATGAAATTACAAATGTAAGTAAAATTTATTCATGTAGTGTTTTTAATAGAAATCATCAATTGTTTCTCAATAAAACAATAAAAATATAATAACAACATTAAAAAATACAAAATGACAGTAAAAGAAATAAAGTTTCAGTAATTTTATGTGGGATTGATCATTAATTAACAGATATTAGATTAGATTAGATAAACTTTATTAATCCCTCGGGTGGGTTCCTCTGGGAAATTCGGTTTCCAATAGCACAGCACCGACAGAAGTTACAGAACGTGAGCAGAAATATACCATATATACACATTTATAAATACAGAGAATACAAAAGGGATAAATAGAATAAATAGGAATAAGAATACAAGGGAACGGCACATTTCAAGTATTGAAGTCTATTACACAGTTGGATATTAACAAAAGTATTGCACAGTGAGGTGAAGAGGCACTACAGCTTAGTTGTTCCCCCCTCCTTTGTCCTCCTGTTTCCCCTCCCTCTCCCCTCCAGAGAGGAGTTAAACAGTCTGATGGCGTGTGGGACGAAGGAGTTTTTAAGTCTGCTGGTCCTTGTCTTTGGGAGAAGCAACCTGTCACTGAACAGACTCCTCTGGCCGTGTGCAGAGGATGCCCAGCATTGTTCATAATGTCCAGCAGTTTCTTTAATGTCCTTTTCTCTGCCACTGTCACCAGAGTGTCCAGCTTCATGCCGACCACAGAGCTAGCCCTCCTGATCAGTTTCTCCAGCCTGGATGAGTCCTTCTTTGCTGTGCTGCTCCCCCAGCACACCACAGCATAGAAAAGTACTCCAGCAACCACCGACTGGTAAAACATCCTCAGGAGCTTCCTGCAGATGTTAAAAGACCTCAGCCTCCTGAGGAAGTACAGTCGGCTTTGGGCTTTTTTATACAGGTGCTCTGTGTTGCATGACCAGTCCAGTTTATTGTTCACCAATAAAATATATTCTTTAATTATGGAAGTTTTGACCACAGAAATGGGTAAAAACAGTATATATGATTTTTATGAGTTCATCTTCAGGTATTAAACTTTTAAAAGCTATGATTATGGTCATTTCCCAGATGCTGCATTTACCATATCCATAACTGGTAAAATAGCAAAAATGACAAAAATAGAATGCACAATGTATCCACAAATTTATTTAATGTGAACAATAAATATTACTTCACATATAACTACTTCAGAGAAAGAAAAGAAAAGTTTGTTAGACTAAACATATGAAAAATATTTTTGTAATTAGTTTTGTAAAATAAAAATACCAAATATTATTCTGCAACCAACCAGATTTAACGTTTAAGTTTTGAAGAGAAACAAAGGTGTAGGTCTGTGGTGCAGCAGGAGCAGTTAACTTTCAAATGAGCACTATACAGGCCATTGCAGATTATCTGTCTTTTAACAAAGGTACAGTGTTGAACGCATTAAACCAACTCTTTCCTCTTATGATGTTGAGGATGGGCTTGCTGAAAAGCTTAGCAGTTTTAGCTCTTCAGATAGCTGCAGCATTCAGCGCTCATACTTCTTTGGATTTAGACAGATTTATCTATTCAAGTGTTTCACATTCTCACACAGATGTTTGCTGTTTCTCTAAGCAGATTCATGATATGAATTCTTGGTGTCAAGAAATATTTAAAGTGAAAAGGTGAATTTGCACAGTTTACATTTTGTATAGAAGGTTCCAAGTCTCACTGCAGAAATCAGAGATCTTTTGAATGTGTTGCTGACTGTCACCATCAGCTTTCATCTTCTGTGTCACAATGTAAATGAAAAGTACTGTAGTCGGTATATTCCTGATAGATTCTTCCCTCGGTGTTCGTGTGCTCGCTCAGTCTTAGTTATTATGCCAAATTCTTGTCTCTGTGTCTTACGTTTAGTTTCGCTTCCTTTGTCTTTCAGTGTGAATATTAGATTAATATGTAGGACTGCATTTGTTCAATATCTCTAAAATCAGAAACGTGCTGTCTCAGAGAGAGGCTGAAAAACTAGTTCATGCATTTATTACTTCCAGGCTGGACGACTGTAATTCAGTTCAGTTATCAAAATGTCCTAAGATCTGCCTGAAAAGCCTTCAGTTGATCCAAAATGTGGTTCCTTCCTAAATCCAGAATCAAATTTAAAGTCCTTGTCCTCACATGCAAAGTCTGGAAGAATCAGTCTTATAGTACCATAGTACAATACCAGAGTACTTTATAATGGGAGGCACTCTGTATTTGTTTATACACCACTCTGCACTTAGTCGTTAGTTATTATTTATCTCTGGATCTCTGGTGTTACTTCTTGTGAAAAAGGAGTTTTTTCTTTCCACTGTCAGTGTTTTTTCATAGGGGGTCGTCTGATCGTTTGAGTTTTCTTCGTATTGTTGCACAGTCGTTCATAAATGTGACTGTTGGTGTGATTTAGTGGTGTGTGAAAAAGGTCCAGGACCCAGTTGCAGAGGTTGCAGTTATCAGCAACAACAGTTTGCTAATAGTATTAAAGGTAGAGTTAAAGTCTAGGAGGAGCAGCCTGACACAGGAGCTGGCCATCTTTGTGAGAGCAGATCGTCAACACTGACCACTCTGCATCCAGTGCACAGTGACAATTTTTATGGCACATGAGTCCATGTTAGTGTATGTAGTGGGTCATAACTAGCCCCTTAATGCATTTCATGACATTGCTGCTGCACTCTTGATGCGCTCTCACTCTCTTCAGACACACTGGCACCGTCTGAAAGAGTGAGATGTTAAAAATATCTGTGCAGACTTGTGTGAGTTCATAAGCTCTGAACCCTCTTTGGAATACTGTTTGGGCCTTTTGCTTTTGCTTTCTGGGGGTTGATGCACGGCAGTGTGCTCGTCACATCTGCGCCAGACATACTGATTGGTCAGCTCAGCTGGTGAGACAGCGATTCTGGAGCTGGAGGAGGAGATTCATAGAAGGAGCCTGTAGGCTCTGTGAAGGGTAACTGAGGGACACTCAGCATCACTTACTATAGTCAGTGATGCACTGAAGAATGGCAATAGCGTGGTTGTTGACTTTGCATATAAGGACTTCATATATTCAACATGACTAATTAAAATTTCTCATCTAAATATAATTTCGACTTGCAGTTTTTACATATCCCTTAAGGATATTCAGTCTATTAGCACGACTCACATCGAAATGAAAGCAAGTCTTGATTTTTCCTCCCGGAGCTCCACCTGGAAAGGTTTTTGGTAGGAAAAAGTTAGTTTTGTTTTTCATTTTCTCTTTTGGAAACTTTAATGTTTCAACACTTTGAAGGAAAAAATACAAAAAGAAATGAATAAGCTCCAAACTAGCTCCATGTTAGCCATGAACAGGCCAGCTCGGGGCTATAACAAGACACCATAGTAATATCCTGGCCATCCTTTTATTTTGGTGAACAGTAAACAGCATGCACTGGGATGATGGAGGATGTAAAGTGGTGAGCTGTGGGAGTGAGATATGGAAAGGAGTGGTCATGTTGTTCTTAGTGTCATTGTGTCTTCTGACCTGAAGGATCCCACGTCTTCAGCTGTTTCAGGTCTTACACTACTTCAGCCTGTATACAGCAGCTGTTTCCTGTGTCTGCTGCTTTGCAAAACAACCTCAACCCCAGTTCTACCATTTCAAGCTGTTCGTGTCATTTCATGAACATTTCTGTTGTCAGTGATGCTTTGCTGTGTTTCATGACGGTGTCTTGGTACTACTCTTTCTCCCTCTATGCTTTCCATGTACAGAGATGGGCAGTAACGTGTTACTGTAATCCGATTACTTTTTTCAAGCAACGAGTAAAGTAAGGGATTACTATTGCAAAAACGGTAATTAGATTACCGTTACTTTCCCGTAGGAGCGCTGCGTTACTGCGTTACTAAAACAGTGATTTTTTTGCGAGAATGTCTCATGACAGTGACGTAAGCGAGTGCGCCGTTCGTGACAACAGCTGTGTGCAGATCAAGAATGGATCATATATCGAGTGCAGAGAGAGTATGAGCGTGCAGCGTTTAAAGCGTGGAAGTACTGACCTTACTTTGAGTTTGATTCCATAAAAAGTGACAAAAACATTAGTGTCCGCTGTGCGTGGGAAGAAAACTTCTTTTTACAGCGAAAAAAACCCCTAAACTTCCAAACAAGCACCGAGTAGCTACGACGTAATGGGAAACTCACAGAGAAACTCGCGGGTTCTTCCACTGACCGCGGCACACCTGCACCAGGGTAAACCTCCGCCTGCCCCACTCCTGCTTTACAGGTGAAAATAGAGCAACAGCACCGCTGAGTCTTTGACTTTATTTATTTTCTGCTGTGTTTTACTTGCATCTATTTGAAAGACTGAGTGTAAACACAAAAAATATTTTATTTTATGTGCTGGAATGTGCAGAAAATAGGTTTAAATGTTAAACTAATTTCTTCCAGTCAGTGAATGTTGCAGATAATTAAATGTTTGCTTGATGCATAAAGTTAAAAGATTAAAACTAATAAAACAAGTTTAAAAAAGAGACTTTTCCATCTGATCACATTTTGTATGATGGATTATGCAGAAAAAGTAGAATTGGGCTGAAAGATCTATCGCTTTATCACCTCTTCAGGTTGTAAATCGTGTTTTTAAAAAGTAACTAAGTAACTAAGTAATTAATTACTTTTGAAAATAAGTAATCAGTAAAGTAATGGGATTTCTTTTTTGGGGAAGTAATCAGTAATTAGTTACTGATTACTTTTTTCAAGTGACTTAACCAACACTGTCCATGTATGTGCATGGAAGGACAGACAAAAGTGGTCCTGAAAACACATTTCATTTCTGTTTTTTCCTCCTTCTTCACAGCTACATGATAAGAGCAGATCAAAGATATTCTGAGGTGCTTGTGTGGAGGTTCATCTTCCAGCTAATCTGCAGGGTACAGTTGTGTGTGATTTTGGGGGAGTGTCTCCTTGTCTGTCATATAAATAGTCTGCTGCTTTGTTAGAGTTGGTGTCTCTTCCAGTTTGCCAGTCTCAGGTTCTGCACCAATTAGTATTGATCTTTTACAGGAAAACGCTATTACACATCAACAAAAATGGAGGCCATCAAGAAGAAAATGCTTATGCTGAAGTTGGACAAGGAAAATGCGCTGGATCAGGCGGAACAGGCTGAAACGGACAGAAAAGCAGCTGAAGATAGAAGCAAGCAGGTAGGTCACACAGGTGCAAATCACATGAAGCGGACTCATCAGTCTGGTGGTTTATATGAGCTTAGTATGTGGTGTAGTTTAGCATCTTGTACCAATGAATGAATGAAAATAGGAAAGATGACTTTTTGAGACTTCCAGAGACCCAGTTATCTTTTATCTGTGGTTTTGGTGGATGGTAGTCAAACAAGGACCTGAGTCTGCTGCTGAGGAAAGTCTGTCCAAAAATGTACATTAAAATCTAACCCTGTGTTTCTTGTCCCACGCTATCAGCATGAAGACGAGCTTATACAAATGCAAAAGAAGCTGAAAGCAACAGAAGATGAGCTTGATAAATACTCCGAGGCCTTAAAGGATGCTCAGGAGAAGCTTGAAGTTGCTGATAAGAAAGCTGCTGATGTGAGTAAAACTAATTCACAGTGGTGTGTTTGGTGCATTTCATAATACCACATTATTGATTACTGACCAACCTTTACATTCTGAAAATACAAAAGAAAATATGTCTCTTCCACAAAGCAAACAGATTAGCAGGGTGCTGACGTGGATGTGACTCTTTGGGAGATTTTTTTCCCTATTTTATGACTGGGAAGGCCAAGAAACTGTAATACATGATACAGTGCTCTCTCAGTGGTGGCATTGTGTCTCACACAGCATGAACTGATGGCCAGTGTAAACCAAGCCAGTTTGAGTTCCTGTTTCAGCCTTGCATTCCATTCTCATCATGCTTACGTCTCACAGCTGTTGGGGGATTCAGAGCCCTTTTTAACTCTGATGTCAACCACCCAACCTTGGCAGTGAGATTAACAATTGTTCAAGTCCATTTTAGGTACCCATGCCTCCCAGATCACAGTAACTGACGGCCTTTATTTAATGGATGTAGCCTAATTTAGGCTCATTCACTGTGGCTCTCACAGCACAATAAGAACTAGACTATCATAAACCAGTGGGCTATTGCACTCACCTTTCTCCACCTGTTTTACTTTCATCCTTCAGCTCGTGCTACAATGTTTAGTTCTCAAAGGTGTCCATCCAAATGGTTCTCTTTCACACACTGACTTTGAGAATTTAAACTAGCGTCAGATTCACAGGACGGGCTCTCTGTCAGACATCGCTGAAGTGAAATACAAATGCAGGCCATAAGAGGCTGAAAGGAGATGGGGAACAAATGGAAAACAAACAGATGATATGACAAAAGTACTTTTTATACACACACTGAGGGGTGGTTAGAAATGAGACACCACTGAGGAAAGTCAGACACGGATTAAACTACAGAAAAGAGGGTGGGGCAGATAATCATACACAAGGAAAGACAAGACAGGAGTAGAAGGTCAGACACGAGGAAAGTAATGTTCAAAGGGAGGAAGAGGAATTAACCAAAAACCCATAAATAACACAGAAACTGACTAAATATAAACAGAGACAGAAGAGGAAACGGGGAGATTTCGTCTGAGAGAAGCGATAGTTATTTCTATTTCTCCATATTTTTGTATGTTTATTTGTTTTATGTTATCCATACAAATAAGTGTTCAAAACCTCTTTTGGACAGATGTCCAATGTTATGATCAGAAAGTCATTGGTGCCCACAGGTGCACACAAGTGGTGAGGCGGTGGAGTCCTTTTGTTTAATGGCTGACCCCATTAAATCCAGTCGAGCCAGTCGAACCAGTCGAGCCAGTCGAGCCAGCCGAACCAGTCGAACCAGTCGAGCCATTACTTACAGAAACTCAGTCCACTAATTTAGCTCTTAGCTACAGTCCGTATGTTTTTGGACAGTGGCACACTTTTTGTAATTTTGCCTCTATACAGCACCACACTGGATTTTAAATCAAACAATCAAAACCAATTTCAAAAACCCTTTCTTCAAAAGATATGGCAGTTACATCATGCAAAAACATAGATATATTTATACAAATATTTAAAATATTCCAGGAAAAAGGGAATTTATCTGTCTTTAAAGACAATATCACTATTAATCATTCTTTAGCTCTCATTTTCCAGAGTGTTGATTATGGACACGATTTACCAAAATAAATCTCTTTTGCTATCCATCAATAGTCCTTCAAATAAACCATAGCTTAAAGATTTTAGTTTGCTGTCAATGATAAAACCTGCTGTTCTGTAGCAGGCTAACAATAAATGTTCAAAGGTTCCACCTTCACCGTGGTTCAGCAGAGGACCTTTTCTTATGGTAATTTAATCTTTCTATATTCTCTTGATTCATAATTATCACCATGACCTCATCAGCACAAGCCATGGCTGCCATTCTGTATGAATCACAGATATTATTACAGACCACTGGACACGCTCAGCCTGAGGATCTATCTCGTTTTGCTGCGCGGCACTGACCAGCGACTCGATCTTCCAGGTGATCCAACGACGAGGGAGGCTGGGAGGATTGGTTCACTCTCTTTGGGGGGAGAGAGCATCTGCGTTGGTGCTCCACGAGTCTGGGAGGTAGAAGTTTGTATAGTTAAACTGGGCAACCAGAAAAAGACCACCTGGCTTGCAGTGAGTTTGATCATTTCTTGTGGTCATCCAAACAACAAAGGGATTTTCAGCTTCCTCTGCAAGTGCCTCCATTCTTCCAGCGCCAGCTTCACCACCAGCAGTTCTCACCTCCCCATGTTGTAATTGTGCTTTGTGGGTGACAGCTGATGAGCAAAGAAAGCCAAGGGGTGCATTTTATCAGCAGCCCTCTGGGACAACACTGCATCTAGAATCCAAAGTGTCAACCTCCTCAATGAACTAGAGTGTGTTGAGCAAGAATAAGCGCAGAGGCGAGCAGATGCTCCAGATGGTCGAAGGTTTCCCAGGCTGAGACATTCCACTAGAAAGGCGTCTTAAGAAAAGTCAGACTTTGCTATTGTTCCGATAAACCAGCGATAGAAGTTGGAAAAACCTAAAAAGTAGACACTGTAGATGTTTCCTGGATATGGGAACTACCACTGCCTGCACTTTCACCATGAATTTGCTGCATTCAACTATCTTTTGGAGCAAAATGTCCTGATTTGAAGTGAGGCCACAAAGAACTCACTCACGTTCTCCCCACTTTTGTCATTGGATGGTGATTGCATCCTGGTGCAAATCAGTGTCTGTTGAGCCCATTGTGGTCAGATTGTTGTGTCATAAAACCAGCAGAAAGATGGGCCCACTCACAGATCACTGAGAAAACATCATGACTCAGTGTTTCTGTGTTTCTCAGTTCTGGTATTGTTTAGCTTCCTTGTTCTTCCCACTTTAATCATTTTGTATTTCCAGTTCTGAATTGTTTGTTCCCTTTCGTGTCCTGGTTGTCTTGGTCTCGTCTGTGTTCTCCCCAGCCTGTCATGTCAGTCGCCCTCTCCATCTTCTCAGTCTGTCTCCCCTGTCCCAGTGTTTGTATATCTTAGTCTGCGTCTTAGTATGTTTCCTGTTTTATTTTGGCAGTCTCTCATCCTGTGCTCAGTGTGTTCAGTTTTGCTTCCTCCCTTCCTGTTAGTCTGATTATTTCCTGCTGTGTTCCCTCCTGTTTCCCATCCGCTCATTATCCTGTGTGTATTTAAGGCCTCAGTCTCCCTCTCCTCACTGGTGTGTTGTCCACTGGCTGTGTTTCTCAATGCTCCATGTTCTCCTCACTACTCGCTCCACAGAGATAAAGCTGCTTCTTCCAGTTTACCCTCTTCGTGTTTGAGTCCTGTAACTGGGTCCCACTCTTGACAGACATAACTAAGCATTTTGCAATCTGGCGCCATCTGTTACAGCTGAAATTTCTTAGGTATCAAAAAGCAGAAATGAGGTTTTCTTGGCAGTCGTCATTTTTGCAAAACCAAAAGAACTCAAAAGTACACAATACTGTACACAACAGTACTCCAGTGCATAATGTATCTGTGCGTGAACAAGTCAGTTAGGCAGAAAATAGCAATTCATGATGGAAACTGCCTTCAAGCCCTTGAGCTCTGCAGGAAATGTGGTTTTATCGAGATGGATTTTTTGGTAGCAAGACAGAAAAGACAGAATTGCTGTTAATGTTGTTGAAATGTGAATCGTAATTCTGGTCTTCGTGTGCTGCTGGTTCAGTAAATTTTGTCGTTGCACGATGAAACTGGCAGCTGTGGAATCTGTGAGAGCTGTGCTTTCAGCAGAGACACTGTTTGTGTACTTGTACTTGAATCTGTATTTTGTGTTTACATCTTTTCACTTATACCTGCTCGTTAATTGGTTAAAGAGTTATTCTAGCTGTTTTATTTTGCCCTTTCAATGCTTGTAAACCTTGGTATATTTTAGAAATGGGTCTAATTCCTGAAATAGATTTTTATGCCATTAGGAAAACATTCAGAACACCCGACACAGATCTTTCTGTTAAATATACTTTCAATCTTATGTTTATTTGTAAAGATCTACAGAAGTCTTTATTTGTCAGTCCTTTTTCTTTCAAATCTTCAAAACCTTTTTAATTGGTCCCATTAAGTGAATCAAAATATTTAACCAAACCCATATCTTTCCCTTTCTTAAATCAAGTATCCGTTATATTTGGGATAAATCCAGGGTTGTGTGAGTCTATAGGGCTCCTGGTCTGGTTCTGTCTGACCACATTAAATGAAGTCCTAGGACATGCTTGTATGCAGGGACTGGATTCATTAAGGTGTGTGGAGAGGCTTCTATCACCTATTATTACCTGCAGACCAGGTTACATATGTCCACTAGATTGCCAGTTGTGCATAAGATGTATTTCACCTGTGTGCACCTTCCTCCACCTTAACATGCCACCCTGTGTTCCTTCCTCTTCTTGAAACATGCATTGACCAGTCATTTCCATCCTTTGCTGAAATCACTTCCTCATCACCCGTGTTCCCATGTCTGTTAAAGTTGACACCAGTTACCACTCATTACCACTATATTCAACTTTTCTGACTGTGCAGCACACGCATTAACATTCACCTATTTCATGTACAGCTTTGAACTAATGCTCCGGTCTGACAGACGCTTCACCTGAACAGAACTATTCGTATACACTTCCTTCAAAATGACCCATAATCGAGTTCTCTCTCTAGAACAGTTTGAATCCACCTCCAATGCTACTGGCCTCATCACTTCGACCTGGTCTCTTGTACACACAATATGTCTGTTTTCCTTCTCTTCATAATATCTCCCTTCATGAGCCGTAGTCCATACGGACTCCTTACTCTTTTCCACGTTCCTGCATTTCTGTCTTTCTCGATGCCTCCTAACTCACCTTCCCTGCTGAGTCTTCCTTTGTCTTCGGCCAACAGTGGCACCCTGTTTTCGCCCTAACACCCCAACCATTTCTGCAGCATTCCAGCAATCAGGTATGTATCATAGAGAGGCCAGACCAGAGCCACTCCTCAGTAAAAGTAAGTTGGAGTTTTCCAAAAGGCACCTGAAGCACTCTCGCACGATGAGAAACAAAATTCCCTGCTCTGATGAAACAAACACTTAGCTCTTTGGCCTGAATGCCAAGCATGATGTCTGGAGGAAATCAGGCACCGCTCATCACCTGGCCAATGCCATCTCTACAGTGAAGCATGATGGTGGCAACCGGCTCCAAACTGCTCTGGGCCTCGAAGGTCCTAAGCACACAGTCCAGATAACAAAGGAGTCACTTTATGATTACTCTGTCCTTATGTGACCTATAGAGCCAAGACTTGATTTAAGACCTGTTAAATCTAATATTTGTAAATATGTTTAAAAAGAAAATTTCAAGCAAATGGAATAATGGTGTAATAAGACAAAATGTGGAAAAAGAGAGAATACATGCACTGTATCACGATAAGCTTCTGGCTGAGTACATCATCCTAACTCACTGAAAACCAAAAAGGTTATTTGAAGAGATTCTTTGGAAAAGCTTTGTCCACATCCACATTATATTATCCACTTCTTTGGAATAACATGCAATACGCTTCTATCAGGAAATGCTGCTTTTACTGTGTTAGACATGTGCAGCGTATGTAACAGACTGTTTTTCTAATTAATCTGCTCCTTGTATTCTCAGGCAGAGGCAGAAGTGGCTTCCCTCAACAGACGTATCCAGCTCGTAGAGGAGGAGCTGGACCGCGCTCAGGAGAGGCTGGCAACAGCTCTGCAGAAACTGGAAGAAGCTGAGAAGGCTGCAGATGAGAGCGAGAGGTGACTCTGCTGTGACCTCTATTGTTCTTCTGCGATGAGTATCACAAGTCAAGCGTTATAGGAACAGCTTGAATGTCAGTGACCACACTTTTCCCGTTGGATGGTTCATGAACATACTGTGCTAGAACCACACAAAAAAGACCTGGGACTGAAAATGTATCTTAATATATCAGTAAAAAACTCCATAGATGTTGAATAGCTACTGAGTATTTGAGCTTAGTGCAGCCATGGAAGCAGATGGAAATTTAAACTGCAAGCGAGATCTTTGTACTGGCTGATCAGACTTTATACAAAACAGGCGCCAGGAACTAAACAGGAACCCTAAACTGGGGGTACACTAGAAACCAGGAACACTTGGAGGTCATCAGACCCATGACTGGAACATAAGAGACACTGACAGAGTGTATACATAAGAGAAGTGGAGATGCATAGAAACACAGCTGGAGCAAACTAGACAAACGTTAGAGGGGAAACAAAACTGAACACAATGCACATGAGACAAGGAGCGAGAGAGCGAGGGACATGACGGGCTGGGGGGAACACAGACGAGACCAAGACAACGAGGACACGAAATGGAACAAGTAACTAGAAATGCAAATGATTCAACTAGCTACATACACGTGGCTACAATGAAACTACATAACAAACTTAGAAATAGCGACCAAACTAACAACCTTGACGAGTCCAACAGAAAACAGGCGTCCTTACAATTGGACAATCTGTGTAACCTCTGTAAGGCCAAGGTATCGCCTCATGCTACTGGTACACACACCAACACCAGCCAAATGCAAAACTAAAAAGTACCAAAAAAAACATTCAGAAAAGATGAGGAGGGGAAAGAGTCAGTGGCCTACACCTGTTAAACCTGCTTCTCTGGTGCACTTGTTAGTTTTATTAAGACCAAAGCAGCTCAAACAATCCCCTTTGCTACTTAACAGATCAGGTCAATATCTGAAAGTTTCATTGAGTTGGTGCTATACTCATTTTTTTAATTGTGTATTATTGCACAGTCTATTATTAGCTTCCTCCCAGTCATATGTAAGGCAGCAGCATCTAAACAGAGGTTATTAACACCACGTTCTTATATTTAGCTGACAGATTTTCAAAATGAACTGTTCTATGCATCAAATCCTATCTGCCCCACAGAAAACACTGTGTAGCTATGGTGACAGGTCACTGTGTGGCAGCACCATGACCTAAGTGAGGCTCTTGATTACATATTTGATCACCACACTGGTGAGGAGGAGAGAGGCCAGGAAACTGACAGTGAGGATGGATCAGAAGCTGAAGATGGCACGGAATATAATCCAGATAAAGAGGAATGATGATGACGATGATGGCCATCGAATCATGCTTTGAACTGTTCCTGATTAATTAAACATGATTTACATGTTGTCATGGGCGATTCGCTTTGACAGCCACAATACTATTCAGGGTCATCATCAGCAAGACAAACTGGCAGTGATTAGAGGTTTGTGACGAGTGCGTGGAATAGCAGCCACTCATCACTCATGTCCAAGTCCAAACATCACAGTGTCTGGCCACCGGTAGGGGACGCTGCCCTTTCAAAAAGTATATGCCAATCAAGCAGTCTAAACATGGCATAAAGATATGTCAGAAGTGCAGTTTTGGGATAATTTCCTAGCCACACAAATAAAACATTCCCGTCCACTTTTGGCCAGGACCACAACAGGTGTTGCTTTATGTGACTATAAAAGATTTGAAATGGTTTAAAAACAAATGTTCTTAACGTTGTAACTTATCCAAAGTAGCCTGTGATAAACAGTAGACTGTGTTTCATCTGATCATTTCTTACAGTCAAACTAATCCAGATGTTTTTTCAGATTAATGAGACTTAGAAAGGCTGTCATGCTCACAAGAACGTGAGCTGATTACAAAAATCTAACACAACATACAGTGATAATACATCTATTATTATAGTTTCTATATCTGATCGAGAACACAAAATTGTTTTACATGAAATGAACGAAGCACGAGGGTTAAAAATGTTTAGCAGTGTATTTGTATTGTCAGAAAGTAAGGATGGTTTGTCTGCACAGAGGCATGAAGGTGATTGAGAACAGAGCTCTGAAAGATGAAGAGAAGATGGAGCTCCAGGAGATTCAGCTGAAGGAAGCTAAACACATCGCTGAGGAGGCTGACCGCAAATACGAGGAGGCGAGTGTTTTTGTTCTTGTCTGTTGCAGTCCGCTGCAGTGATGCACTTTCTTTAGGAACCAAAGACATTTGAAAGGAGCTGGTAACTGTATCTACCTCTGTGTTGTTATTACAATAATACTGAAAAATAGCAAATCCACGGTGCAGGACCTTAAACTCTCACACTTTCTCCTCAGGTTGCTCGTAAACTGGTGATTGTAGAAGGAGAGTTAGAGCGTACAGAGGAGAGGGCAGAGCTGGCTGAGGCGTGAGTACATATATCGTGTTACCTGCCTCATGTTTGGGGTTTTTTGAAGGACAGAAGCAATTATTTCCTAGGAGCACTGCTTCAAGTGTTTACAGGGGTTTTTTTTACATGTCATGGCAAACATTTAAACTGTGAGTTTTCTGCACCAACCTGTTTTTGTCTTCTAAAAACTCTAAAAGTAAATGTGCTGAGCTGGAGGATGAACTGAAGAATGTCACCAATAACCTAAAGTCCCTGGAGGCCAGGGCTGAGAAGGTAAGGAAAGGCCAGAGACACTGAGAGTAAACATATATTTTCAAAACGTGACTTTTTACATATAACAATAAAGAAGCTGACACAGTACACTCGGGAGGTTTAGAGTCAAACCAAGTATCTCCTTGCCCCGCTGTGACACTTCACCATCCTGCAGACCTCACCCTCTGAATAATCTTCTCCTTCCACACAGTACTCGCAAAAGGAGGACAAGTATGAGGAAGAAATTAAGATCCTAACTGACAAACTGAAAGAGGTGAGCAAGAAAGAAAAATGACCTGTAGATATTCTAAATGCTGGATTTATTGATCATTTTATTTATCTATTTAAAATATTTTCTACATTTAAATGAGCGCTGGGCTCTAAATGTTTTGATGCTTTGAGAGGTCAACATACTGCTGCATTTCTGTTACTTCTTCAACTTCGTTGTCTGATCAAAAGTTGTTGCTTTAACAGGCCGAGACGCGAGCTGAGTTTGCTGAGAGATCTGTGGCCAAGCTGGAGAAGACAATTGATGATCTGGAAGGTAAAACACTCATTTCTCAACAAAGTTCACCCTTTAATTACCGTATTTTTCAGACCATAAGGTGCACCAGATTATAAGACGCACTAAGCGAAACAAAACAGTCAAATAAGTCACACTTTACTCAACTCATTCTTCTTGCTTCCTCCACTTCTGTACCATTGATTCATTAATGTTGAATTCTCTGGCAGCTGCTCTATTCCCATGTTGTTGCAGTATATTAATCACTAACCTCGTATTGTGGATGGATTATCTCAGTTGTTCTCCTGACTGAAGTTTGGTCCGTTTACAGCATCCTGCCATGCGATTGCATTTGTCTCTAACTATCAGGAACCTTAACATTATCCAGTGGAAAAAAGTTAGCGTTCATCCTCCAGCTTCACTGTGTTTGTTATGCTAACATAGCTGTGTCGCTAGCGACACGTAGCACATCATTATATACAGTAGCAGCTAGCCCAACTTCAGTAACCCTACAAACGTCACTGCTGTTTACTTTCCTGTCTTCATTTATGTTGGAAGTGATAGCAGAGCTGTACGTTTTAATATTTTCAGAAATCTCTCAGTCAGAACATGCTATGGTCATGTCCAAATTCATGGGCTGCATCCTCCTGAGGACCCGGCCTTCGTGGTCTACGTGGGCCGGGTCCTCAGAAGGTCGGGTAGGCCGGAAGTAAACGGCTGTGGAATTGGACGGTCCAGCCTTCTGATCAGCGTCACCACTGTTCTCGGTGGAGTTTAATAAACTCGTCCGTCTGCTTCTTGCTATCTAAAATATAACCAGACACTGGTGTAAATTCTCGACTGTCTCATACTTCTGTTTAATCAGTTTTCTGTTTGACGTTTAGTCAGCTGTGTGAAAACCAAGGAGGAACCCACCCGGGGGATTAATAGTTTTATTTTATCTAATCTAATCTAATAACTTTAATCTCAGCCAAACCGATTTACTCACGAACAAATAAAACACTGAAAAAAGCCCAACAATAACATTTTTAGGTTGTCTAAGTGACTTATATATTACGTTTAACCTGAGTAGCAAAAGTCTGCGGTGATCTGAAAATGATGTGCCGGGAGTTGTGCCATTCTCGGCGGCTTCAGTGACCCTCGAGCTCCCGGCTAGCTATCGAGCTGGTGGGTAACAGACGTCTCCGAAAATGTCGGCACACTTTTGCAAATATGCGATATCTTGATAAACCGAGCAGATATTTGAAGTTTACACAACTACTTTCTCACCTGAAAATATGTTAAAAGTTTATTTTGTGACCCAGAAAGAATAATAAGAGTAATTTTAAAACTTAGTAGCGGACGCCATTGCCAGAAACTGGAGTTTGGCTGGGCCGCGCTATGAATTCTGGGATATGGTGAACCACGAAGGACACACCCGACCCATCCTTCAAATTCGGGGAAAAGGAGGACGCATTTGTCGGCTGCATTCGGAGGAGTCTACGACTTTGGACAGCCTTCGTTCGCTGTATATATATATACATATATACACACACACACACACACACACACACACATATGTATATATATATATATATATATATATATATATATATATATATATATATATATATATATATATATATATATATGTGTGTGTGTGTGTGTGTATATATATACACACACACACACACACACATATGTATATATATATATATATATATATATATATATGTGTGTGTGTGTGTGTGTATATATATACACACACACACACACACACACACATATGTATGTATATATATATATATATATATATATATATATATATATATATATTTATACATATGTGTGTGTGTGTGTGTGTGTATATATATACACACACACACACACACACATATGCATATATATATATATATATATATATATATATATATATATGCATATGTGTGTGTGTGTGTATATATATACACATATATATATATACACACACACACACATATATATATATATATATATATGTGTGTGTGTGTGTGTGTGTATATATACATATATACACACACACACACACACATATGTATATATATATATATATATATATACATATGTGTGTGTGCGTGTATATATATACACGCACACACACATATGTATATATATATATATATATACATATGTGTGTGTGTGTGTGTGTATATATACACATATATATACACACACACACATATATATATTAGGGGTGCACGGTTCGGTTCGGTTCGATACTTTGGTGTCACGGTTCGATATTTTTTCGATACAAAAAAAATGTTCATGCCTTTTTAATTTGTCATTTATTAAAATTATAAATATATATTTTAACTCAAAAGTACAGTTTTTAAATTTAACCCTAACCCTTGTGCGTGTTTTTTATTTTGACAGCGAATGCGCACCTGCGGACCACTTATGTGCAGCCCTGGTTATTTAGCTCGTCATATTGCAGCCACAGAAATTCTTTTGTCCATGAAACCATAAAGCTGCACTTTCTTTTTGCCTTATAGTCTCATTTGTCATAACTTCTCCGTTTTGTGGTAAGCTTTTCTTTGGCTGTCACTTCTTCACCCCGACCTGTCTTATTTGGCTCAGCAGAACTAAAATATAAATCCTGCTACTTTTACACACGACTCACATAAGCTCAGCGATTCTCTGCGCGATCAACCTCTCACATGTTTAAGCTGCGGGAGATTTCACTTGTCATGTTTGCATAGTAAGCTAACGATTAATAAGACGATGTCAGAGGAATTGGTGCACAAATTATCATCACTCACAGATCAGTGCTGTCATTGCAAAGTGAAAGCAAAAAAACAAGCGCAAATTCAAACGCGATTTCAATATGTCACATATTGACAGTGGCTCACCGATGCCAATGACATAATTACCCAGCTACATTTCTGAAAGAATGCAAAAGCATTGACATATATTTTTCCTACAATAGCCCGACGGGCAGGGAAGAGATAGAATTTTGGTAGCCCGACTGGAAAGATCGCTAGCTCCGGGACGTCGGGCTAGCGATTTTGCAAGCCCTGTATCTGATTGAGGAATCACTCATCTTTGGAAAAGAGAGTTTATTACAGAGAAATGTCTCTTTCCAAAATAAAAGCTATACTATCCGCTTCTTCTGGGCTATATTCTCAGCAGCATAAGGAGAATCATGTGCTAACAGCTGTCTAAATGACTCGGCTAAAGTTAGTAGCATGCTTGTTGTTTTTGTCTTTGCACTAGGATGATGTCGGCGTAA
The DNA here is from genome assembly GCF_057382185.1 of Mchenga conophoros. Lineage (NCBI taxonomy): Eukaryota > Metazoa > Chordata > Actinopteri > Cichliformes > Cichlidae > Mchenga > Mchenga conophoros. The sequence continues at coordinate 36,707,521 of NC_140546.1, forward strand.
ATGTGCAGTCATATTCGTTGTGTTCCCACTAGTGCTTTCAGGTTAATCTCGTTGTAATCAGTAATCTTCCGGCGTCAGTAATCTTCCGGCGCCCCCCGTGTGCCTGTTACAGCAGCTCTGCTCAATCTGAGTTTCTTTCTTTCTTATCTTTTCTTCTCGTAATTTTTTATAACTAACGTATCAGTAATTAGACTCTGCAACCATGTTCTACCGTTTTGTGCTAGTTCTGGTCGTTTTTCTTAGTTTATTTCTACTTTTTTCACGCGTGTCTGGGGACCCAGAGCAGGGATCCTTTGTTTACAGTAAGGATCAGCTGTTAGCGCTGCGTCCCGCAGCGGTACTGCCGGCGGACAGACCCGACATTCCCAGCGAGCTGAGGAGGAAAAGACGGGGGTGTCGTGCTGGGAAGGAGCGCCGTCGCCCGAGAAGGAGACGTTATCGACCATCTCTTCCTTCTGTAATCATTGGAAACGTAAGATCTTTGCCCAATAAGATGGATGAGCTCACGTCGCTAACCTGGTCACAGAGGGAGTACCGGCAATGTAGCATCATGATGCTAACGGAGTCGTGGCTAACACCGCTAACTCCGGACACAAGCGTGACACTACCGGGATTTCAGATGCTGCGAGCGGACAGGACGAGAGAGAGCGGTAAGAGGAAAGGAGGGGGACTGGCAGTTTTTGTGAACGACAGATGGTGTAACCCTGGGCACATCACTGTGAAAGAACAACTCTGCAGCAGAGACATTGAGCTGTTAGCCGTTAGCATGCGTCTGTACTATCTGCCCCGGGAATTCTCGCATGTTATCGCGATAACAGCGTATGTCCCCCCCTCGGCCAACGCGGATGCAGCCTGTGACACTCTCCACTCAGTGGTCAGCAGACTGCAAACACAATCTCCGAGAGCCCTTCTCATAATATCAGGGGACTTCAATCATGCCTCTTTGGACTCCACACTGCCCACCTTCACCCAGTATGTGACCTGCTCAACCAGAGACAATAAAACACTGGACTTACTGTATGCCAATGCTGAAGAGGCATACAGTTCATCACCTCTCCCTCCACTGGGCAAATCTGACCACAACCTGGTGCACCTTGTCCCTGTGTATGAGCCCTTAGTGCGCAGGGTGCCACCAGCCACCCGCACAGTACAGAGATGGTCAGAGGAGAGCGAGGAGGCTCTTAAGGACTGTTTTGAGTCGACTGTGTGGGAGGTGATCTGTGACGACCACGGAGAGGACATCGACAGCCTTACTACATGCATTACTGACTATATAAACTTCTGTGTGGATAACACCGTACCTACCAGGACTGTACGGTGTTTCTCCAACAACAAACCTTGGATTACCCCAGAAATTAAAGCTGTCCTCAAGCAGAAGAGGAGAGCCTTCAAATCCAAAGACAAAGAGGAGTTGAAAAGGGTGCAGAGAGAGTTGAGGGGACTGATAAGGAATGGGAAGGACAGCTACAGGCAGAAGATGGAGAACCAGCTTCAGTAAAACAACGTTGGTGAAGTCTGGAGAGGCCTCAGAACCATCTCAGGCCACAAACAGCAGAACTCTCTGCCTGGGAGGGATGTGAGATGGGCAAATGAACTGAATCATTTCTTCAACAGATTTGATTCAACCATGAGACAGTCTACAACATCGGCTGCAGACTCACCCACCCCCACTGCTGCTGTTCCACCTCTGACACCTCAGACACTTCACACCTCCTCTATTCACCCTGCTCACTCCTCCCCACCCCCAACAACAGCATCCAATACACACTCAACACAAGGCTCCAGCCTGTCTCTCTCAACCACCCAGGTTAGGAGGGAACTGAGGAGGATTAATGGCAAGAAGGCAGCGGGCCCAGATGGCATCAGCTCGAGGGTCGTCAGGTCCTGCGCGGACCAACTGTGTGGGGTGATGGAGCACCTCTTCAACCTGAGCCTGAGGTTGGGAAGAGTCCCACAGCTCTGGAAAACCTCCTGTGTTGTACCAGTGCCAAAGACTTCACGCCCCAAGGACCTCAACAGCTACAGGCCGGTGGCTCTGACATCCCACCTGATGAAGACCCTGGAGCAGTTGGTCCTGGCTCAGCTTCGGCGCCTAACAAGCTCATCACTGGACCCACTTCAGTTTGCCTACCAGCCTGGCATTGGCGCGGATGATGCCGTCATTCACCTCCTACATCGTTCCCTCGCTCACCTGGAGACCGCTGGAAGCACTGTGAGAATCATGTTCTTTGATTTCTCCAGTGCCTTCAACACTATTCTTCCCTCGGTTCTGAAGGACAAGCTGGAGAACTCTGGAGTGGACCATCACCTCACTACCTGGATTTTGGACTACCTCACCGACCGACCACAGTATGTGAGGACTCAGGGCTGTGTGTCGGACAGGGTCGTCTGCAGTACGGGGGCCCCACAGGGAACGGTTCTGGCTCCGTTCCTCTTCACCATCTACACTGCACACTTCTCCCACAATTCCACCCAGTGCTTCCTGCAGAAGTTCTCTGATGACTCTGCAATAGTCGGCCTCATCACTGATGGGGACGACAAGGAGTACAGAGGACTGACTCAAGACTTTGTGGACTGGTGCCAGCTGAACTACCTCCAGATCAACGCCAGTAAAACCAAGGAGCTGGTGGTAGACTTCCGCAGGCACAAGCATTCTCCACTGCAACCACTGAACATCCAAGGTATGGACATTGAGGCTGTGGACAGCTACAGGTACCTTGGTGTTCATCTGAACAACAGACTGGACTGGACTCATAACTCAGACGCCCTCTACAGGAAAGGGCAGAGCAGGCTGTACCTGCTGCGGAGACTCAGGTCGTTTGGAGTGGAGGGCCCACTCCTGAAGACCTTCTATGACTCTGTTGTGGCTTCTGCTATCTTTTATGGTGTGGTCTGCTGGGGCGGCAGCATCTCTGCTGGGGACAGGAAGAGACTGAACAGGGTGATCCGAAGGGCCAGCTCTGTTCTAGGATGCCCTCTGGACCCAGTGGAGGTGGTGAGTGACAGGAGAACGGCGGCTAAGCTGTCATCCCTGTTGGACAACGTCTCCCACCCCATGCAGCAGACTGTGACAGCACTGAGCAGCTCCTTCAGTGGGAGACTGCGGCACCCACGGTGTGGGACGGAGAGATTTCGCAGGTCTTTCCTCCCCACTGCTGTCAGACTCCATAATAAAGACTTTAACTGATCAAGCACACCCATCCATACATATGCAATAATACTAAGTGCAATAATCCTTTCTGTCATCGTTGTATTTTTACTCAGTTGTATATAGCATTCGTATTCTATTTTTATCTTATTGTATATTTTTATTCTATTTTATTCTACTGTATATAGTATATTATTTTATTCTATTCTGTACAGCTGTGTACTGTATTTATTCTTATTGTATTCTAATTTTTGCGTCATAACTTTTGCACTGTCCACTTCCTGCTGTGACAAAACAAATTTCCCACGTGTTGGACTAATAAAGGTTATCTTATCTTATCTTATCTTGAAATGACCTTAACGCCACAACACGGCAAATCTCCGTTAACGAGCTACCGCCGTGCGTGGGGCTAGACGGCCAACACGTTAACGAGCTAACTGCGCTAACACACTAGTTCACACCAATGTAATTAAGCATTGCATGGCACATCCAACATACTGTTTTACTTTAGTCCATGACGCGCTTACCTTCAGGGTCATACGTCACATGAAAACCAAAATAATTCCAAACGCCAGATCTGAATGAGGGTGGGGGAGGTCCATGTTGCAAGGAGAGCTTAACTTCTGTCTCGCTAGCTTGCCCTGCGCTCTTCCTCCTGACTATGCTGTCTGTGTTGAGCGCTCAGTGGATCTGCGCTCGACAGTGCAGCCTAGGCGGAGTAGTCGAACGCAGATTCACTGAGCGCTCAAAACAGACAGCATCGTCAGAAGGAAAGTTGATTAAATTACAAATGTTGTATTGTTCGATACATATGCGTACCGAACCGAAAGCACTGTATCGAACGGTTCAATATCGATACGAATATCGTTGCACCCCTAATATATATATATATATATATATATATATATATATATATATATATATATATATATATACCCAATACCCAATTATTAGCACAGACGCATTGTGATTAAATGCTTCCTGGCTCCATTTAAAGCTCATAATGGCAGAGTCATCACAGTACGGATACCGACTACGGAACAGAGCAGTCGTCAGCCACCTCCTGTACATGGATGACATCAAGCTGTATGCCAAGAGTGAACGAGACATCGATTCACTGATCCACACTACCAGGATATACAGCAATGACATTGGAATGTCGTTCGGACTGGAGAAGTGTAGTCGGATGGTAACAAAGAGAGGGAAGGTAGTCAGAACTGAGGGGATTGAACTACCAGAAGGCAACATTGCAGACATAGAGGACAGTTACAAGTACCTGGGGATCCCGCAGGCGAATGGGAACCATGAAGAGGCCGCTAGAAAAGCTGCAACCACCAAGTACCTGCAGAGGGTCAGGCAAGTCCTGAGGAGTCAGCTGAATGGTAAGAACAAGATCCGGGCCATCAACACGTACGCCCTGCCCGTGATCAGGTACCCTGCTGGGGTAATAGGCTGGCCAAAGGAGGAGATAGAAGCCACTGACATCAAGACAAGAAAGCTCCTTACCATGCATGGAGGGTTTCACCCCAAGTCCAGCACCCTGAGGCTGTACGCTAAGCGGAAGGAAGGGGGCCGGGGACTGGTGAGTGTCAGCACCACAGTCCAGGATGAGACAACGAACATCCAAGAATACATTGGGAAGATGGCCCCAACTGACCGAGTGCTCAGTGAATACCTCAGGCAGCAGAAACCCAAGAAAGAGGAGGGAGACGAGGAACCATCATGGAAGGACAGGCCCCTGCACGGTATGTACCACCGGCAGATAGAGGAGGTGGCTGATATCCAGAAATCCTACCAGTGGCTGGACAAAGCTGGACTGAAAGACAGCACAGAGGCACTAATCATGGCAGCACAAGAACAAGCTCTGAGTACAAGATCCATAGAGGCTGGGGTCTATCACACCAGGCAAGACCCCAGGTGCAGGCTGTGTAAAGATGCCCCAGAGACAATCCAGCACATAACAGCAGGGTGCAAGATGCTAGCAGGCATACATGCATGTATGGGAGGATGTCTCCAGTACGTTCAGTTGTGATGAAGAGTCCAAGACAGTGAGCAGCACTAACACAGAAAACAAGGCTACTCTTATTAACTGGACTCTTCTATTTAAGAAAGAACTGCTTAGTTCATTTTTTTATAACTTAGTATTTCACTGTGAATGTTTCTGCAGATCAGTTTCAGCCTCTTTGTTCAAACTGTCTGTTTTCTTTCTTCACTTTTGTCTCTTGTCTGTGTTTATACCCACAGATGAACTTTATGCACAAAAGCTCAAGTACAAAGCCATCAGTGAGGAACTGGACCATGCCCTTAATGACATGACCTCTATGTAAGTTGTGACAGCACATGGATGACCAAGAGTCTTGCACATTTAAATCAACCACTTTGTGATTTAATAATGAATTGTGCCATAAAATATGCATTATTAGTAAATTGATTTCAGAGCATCAGGCTGTCCATTTTACTGCATTAATTTAAAAAATGCTTTAGAAAATTACAAAAATCTTAATTATTGTTAAATTAAGTTTTTAATTGAGTGTTTAATCTTTTTTTTCTAAATAAACAACTAAACATTAAAGAGTTTGATAGTGTTTTACCACCCAGAATAAGTGCACTGTAAACTTTAAGGTACTGATGTTCTGTGTGGCCTCTTCTTACTGTTGATAGACAAACAGCGGGTACAGAATTGAGACACTATTGAAGGCTGATATGCTTGTTTTGGGACCTCAAAGATGATGCTGAAAACACACTAAAGGTTTAAACCAGGGGTCAGCAACCGTTAACACCCAAAGAGCCATTTGGAGCCGGTTTCCACGCAAAAGAAAACACTGGGAGCCGCAAATACTTTCTGACATCTAAAATGAAGATAACACTGTATATATTGTTTTTTACTTTTATGCTTTGTGTGAACAACTAAGGTGTGCTGCTTATGAAATCCATGAAGTGCTACAGAGAAAATGACATTTTATTTATGTAATTAACACATTTTGAACTGAAAGAAATATAACAAAAGGAAAGCTGAACTAAAATGATCCAGCAAACAAAAACTGTTGTGAGCCGCCCCCCTTATATCTCCTTTGGGCTTTTGGAGCCTTGACCTGACTTTTAAAAAATAATTGAAGAAAAAAACATTCTGCCTAAATACGTATTTTACCTGGTTAATGTGTGTGGCGGGCGTGGTCTGTGCGGAGTCAAATATCTTGTCAGCAAATTGAGCACCTCTGTTAAAGCTGACGGATTCATCAATGGGTTCTTTTGTCGTGGCCACCATGTTATCTGTAAATCTAGACCTGCTTGTAAACATGTTGAATGGCCTATCAATGTTGCACTTGTGTTGCCTAAGATGTTATTTCAGATATAATTGCACTTACTGTCTTTTGCTTCTGTTGTTTTCAGCTAAATGTTCAGAATCTCCACCATCCTTCCAGGTTGTGACCTTTTCTTCTGCTGACCATTACTCTCAGCTCTGCGTCTGTGATCGCCTACCTGTATTTACAGTATTCCCTCTAAATCCTCGAAGTTTGCTCCCGTGCAGTTAGCCTCTTATGATTCAGTTGTCCATGGATAATTGTTTGCTCTCTTAAATGTTGTTTTGTTTTGCTCTTCGTTGTGCTTCTGTATCAATTCTGTGCTGTATCCCTGTTTAAGGAAACATCTCTGGGTTACGTCATCTGTATTCATGGTTTATTTTCTTAGTTTGAAGTTATTAATATTTGTCTTGCAATTTCGACGGGCGTTCTGCAGTGTTCAGTCCCTAATGAATGCTTTCAGGATTTTCTTGTCTCAGGAATTCATGGAAAATTTGGTGATGAAAACCACATCTGGATAGAAATATCACCAACCTATATATATAAATATACTTAAAGATTTTCCTGAATTGTGAATTACAAAGTATTATGATTGTAAAGCCCTGGTGAAAGTATGTCTCATGTTCATTTGTCTGTCAGCAAAGTAATTTGAACAGTTTTGGAATTTGGTGGAGACGTGGAGCACAGGCAAAAAAATAAAACCATTTACATTTTGTTGCAAATCTGGATCTCTTTGTTGAAAATTACACGAAAGCAGAGATTTGCTGGACTGGTGCTTTAAACTTTTTGAAAATACGCCGATGCTGTGTTCTGCCCTGGTGGTTAACATGGAAAATTGACATTCATTTTACTCTCGGTTTGTGCACACTGCACATCGATGATACCCTGCAAAGCATTGTGAGATGTAAGAGCTTCAGGCTTTTCTAAAGAAATGTACCTGTTACCAATTTTTGGAGCTAAATGTGAAAAGCAGCACTGCCTCATTGTGCCTGTTGACACTTTTACTGGAAACATGGACTTACCTGGGATCCCCCTGCCTGCCCACTCTCCTCCTCCAAGAGACACCATGATGTTCAACAACTGTAATCAACCCTTAGCGATTGCTGCCTTTAACCACCTCTCTCCCTACCTGCAGATCCCAAAGCCCCCAGGCCTGATACAGTGATCTGTCACACTGGGCCAATGCATTTGTGGGCTGACGGGTCAATATTATTATGTTTTTCTTCGTCAATATAATTCGACAGGCTGAAAGCGAGCTTAAAGGGCTGCTGCACACCGTCCCTACCAGCACTGAGAGCAGCATATTCATCCATTTTCATTACCGACTATTTGAGCGCCTTGAGACAACTGCTGTTAGGATTTGGTGCTATATAAATAAAATTGAATTTAATGTAATTGAACTGACACTGGATTGCACAATCAAATTTACTCATGCAACAGGCCCCTTCCCTTAGCTTTCCTTTGAACTCACACACCTTACAGAAGAGTTTTATGTGGATGGAGTGGATAAAACTGAACAAACAAAAGTAAAAAGATAGAAAAGCTAAGAGAGATATATTAAGAAATAGTTCTTTTTATGTATGTGTCGAATTAACTGGCATGTTAAGAGCTGCACTGTCAACTGGTAACGAGCTCTCACAGTCACAAGAGGCTGCTGTTTCTGACATTAGCTGTGCAGAATTGCAGGAGGAGGGACAGCAGTAACAACAACAGAGTGAGGAATAGAGAGCAGAGACTGTGATTCCAAAATCAGATGTAGGGGTAGAAGTACGAAGGTAGATTCAAATAACAGGAATAGCTACTTTGACCATGAACCACTCTAAAGTGAACCCCTCACGCTAAAGTGGAGCCTTTAATTGGCACTCGTGCTGTCTGATGATCTGCCTGAGGTATTGCCCTCCCTCTTTCCAGTTCATAGAGCCTCGGGATGAGTGTAGGTGAAGACCTGTGTGCATCGTAAGGAGAAACAGGAAGACATGATGGACACAGTGAGGAAAGACTGTGACCCTTCAAACAAATGAAACAGGTTTTTAACTATGCTGAGCAAGGGTAAGAATCCGACTTTTAAATTAAATTAAATGAAAACTTTGTCTGGGTTTATGGTTGATGAACAAGCTGGAGTGGAAGATTGCTGCTAATCCTCCTCAGAATGTGCGTCAAAAACAAAATTAAACTTAAGTCAGTTTTATTTTATTTAGTGACTGTAAAATGATCATGTAGTGGTTTGTATAAGAAAGAAGAAAACAAATGGATCAAGATCAGCATCGGAATCTTCTTTATTTGGCCACTTTGTGCACACAAACAAGGAATTTCACTCCTGATGGAATGAGATGAAGATTAAGATGAAATAAATAGGTCTGGGGAAATAAAAATGGGGGAAATACAAAAGAAAAATAATAAAATAAATAAATAAATACAAACAAATATTTAGGATTTAACAGTTAGTAAGGTGATAAATGTAAAAAGATAATGCCCACCAGCAAAGGACAGCTTAAAGACATTTAATAATGGCCCTATAATAACGACTCAGTAAACACAAATTATTATTATTTTTTTTTTTTTTGCCTGTCCCGTTTGGCTCTTTTGCATCAGAATTGTTGTCTAAAGACAAAGAAAGATGCCCAACGGATTTACTTTACCAAACTGACCATCCCAGCCTTGCCATAATGGTCCATTTGATTCACCTTTTATTGTTTATTTTATTTTCACTTGCTGAATACGGGACAGACTTGACTGGGGGAAAGAGGGGGAGAAAGAAAGAGGGAAAGAGAAACAGCTGAGAAGAGGGACGGGGGAGAAGGGCAAAAGACAAAAACCAACAGAATGAGCAGGAAAAAAAAGTGCATATATCAATCACCTGGATCACCTGCTGAGAAAGAAAAAAGAAAGCAAGCAGAAGAGAACAAGAGTAATAGAATAAACAACATCACAATGATATATGGGAATATGACAGTAAATACTAAATGTTAAACATTATTGTGCAGCACATAAGATCAACAGAACACAGTGTGCTTTGAGGTAGGAGCCAAAAAGGGTGTAGTTTGTGGGTGTGATCACCCGTGTGTACACCTGTGAGCATGGACGCGCTTGTTTTTAAAAGGTTCCTTCATGTAATGATCTGCTAGAGGGTGTGGGGGGGCCACAGCCCCGTCCTCCAGGGCATGAAGCAGGTATGGAGGAGATCAAAACTCCAGACATCCAGAGGCCCCCAGAACACAAGAGACCAAGGAAGACCAACAGAGGGGCAGCTGCGCCACTGTCCCAGAAAGAGCTGAGGAGAGTCCCAGATGAGGGCTCACTCAGCAGCCGCGGAGCAGAAGCCAGGGGGAGTTGCAGTGACGCGCCCGTGAGCTCCGCCGGCAGCCAGCTGCGCCTGAGTGACCGAGCCCCAGGCCGAGAGGCCGGGGGCACCCCACCTCCGAAGTGGCCCGAGCGAGCCCCAGGCTCCAGGCCCCGATAAGCGGCCGCCAAGGAGTGAGCCGGTGTGTACCTGGACGCCCATCCCCAGACACAAAGAACCACCAACGCACCGATGTCTGAGGGAGTCCGCCACTGGCAGGGGAAGTGGTGGTAGGGGGAGATAGGCCTCCAAACCTTGGAGGGCCTGAGATGTCCCCAGAGAGGTGGCGTCTGATACCCAACCTGACATATAGACACAGACATACAGGCACACACAGACACAAACATCCATTCCCACCCTCACGCTCTCATATGCACTTACTCCACACTCAACCAACGTGGAGACAGACATAAAGAGACGCTGTACACACGATCACACTCCCCAAGCGTACTCTACAAACCGGGTCTAGGTATCCTTGCCCCTGGAGGGGGAACTGCACCCAGACCCAGGTGGTGTTACCCTTTTCCCTGCGGTGGGGGGAGGCAGACCGCCCCGACTCCGCAGCAGCAGGGAGGCCCCACACTCCAGACCGCAGTCGGACGGCCAACTCCTCCTCCTAGCCCCCCCGCTCCAGCAGGCCGCAGAGAACGGGGGTGAGAGAAGACTCCAAACCTCCCTCCACCCGCTCATTGTAATGTGTGTTCTAAGGTGCATTTAAAACCCAGGAGGGCGTGGAGCTACCTAAACACAAATTCAATAACCAGTCTAAATTTTCCCTGCTGGCAACAGAAGTGATCAAATGTTTCTTTTAAACATTGTGGCACGATTGTGGCCAGAGGTGGGAAGTAACAAAATACAAATACTCCATTACAGCTGAATTTTCAGGTATTTGTACTTTATTTTCAAATTGTACATTTAAACGTTAGTTCAATGATATCATTGTATGTTGTGGCCGGTGTTTTCCTCCATGCTGTTGAGTAGGTTTGAGAGTCAGAGATGACAACAGGCTTAATAAACTGATCCGTAAGGCCAGTAATGTTGTGGGGATGGAGCTGCACCCTCTTAAGGTGGTGTGGGAGAGGCGGATGTTGTCCAAGATGAGGACGATGTTGGACAATACCTCCCACCCACTCCATGACATGCTCACCAGTCACAGTTTAGTTTAGTTACTTGCTAAACTTACTGTCTTGGAGCAGCTACTATATTTCCAGCTAGGGAAAAGAGTGAAAGACAACCTCTTTCAGATTTGGCCAAGTGCATCTTGGTCTATGTTTGTGTCACTTTTGTTTTACATTGGCTTTGCGTTTGGTTTGCTGTGTGCCATTAAATCACTGCAAGAACTCCTGTTATCTGGTCTTTAAGTCTGACGTCATTAGCCGTGACTGGGCCCAAAGTCAAACGAACACTGCAGCATCACTGAGAGTTAAAAACTGTCTAAAGTCTTTCATCTTTAATAAAATGATCAGCATTGCTGCTTTACCAGGTGTAACAATTAAGTTTAACATCCAGGCATCCATGAAAACAGGATTTATTACATTTAACAGAGTTAGAAGTTAGCAGGAAGCTAGCTCACTAGTTTCCATCTAAACATAGATGTTCTGACTGTGAGATTTCTGAAAAATCTAAATGTTCAGCTCTGCTATCACTTTTTCCCATTTGATAAATGTTAACGTGAGGGTTCCCAATGATTTCCATTTTAAAAAAACTGAGCTTTAAAATGAACAGTGGCCAACAGTGATCACTGACTGTTTTTAGGGGCTTGTTGAGATTAAATAGAACAAGATACAAAACATTAAAACATGTTAAAAACACAACAGCCTTATTAAGCGCAGAGTAGTCTGGACCAAGAAGCAGGATTCATACATCATCACCTAACAACCGGATATCCCACCTGCTGTGAATTAGTACAGTACAGCGGAAGTGATGACATCCTTGCATGACATACCTTAGGTTCATTTTCTGCAGGCAGGTTTCTGACAGAGAACAGGCACATTTGCACTATAACCTGCAGCGTTCTATAGATGGATGCATAAAAAAAAGAAAAATTACATGTATGTGCTAACTTTCTAAACACTTTGTTACATTTGTGATAAATGTATTTGAACGTAGATACAACACATTTATGTCGGCCTTGGCTCATTAAAGTTCTTGTCTTTAAATGAACTTTGTGTGTGTTTCAGGTCCTGCACTCTCAAAGACTGAATGAACCAGCATTGCAGCCATAGGTCACTGTGAGCATCACAGGGAAGGTTGAAGCCGCCCACTGCACCTGTATGGCCGGAGTCGTGGAGACCTGCAGCCATGTCCCTGCTCTTCGGTTTAAAGTAGAAGCAACGGTGTTGATCTGTGGCAGGTAAAAAAAGCCGTCCTCAAAACAGAAAAATACCTCCTGCTACTCTGGAGTTGTCAGCGTGTCACCGTTACTGGATAAACTGCTGGTACACAGTAAAGCTGTGGGTTGTGGGAATGAACCATCATTTTTTTATCTAGGGGTCTAGATTTATGCCTGTAGTGCACTGCCATGTAAATAATGTGCATTTACTGAGTATGTACTGACTGAGTCCCACTGTTCAAAAGTTGAATAAAGAAACAAACTAATTTTTGCCTTTTTTTCTTTTAATTAAAACCACTTTAAAGAAAATCACATCAGTTACAGAATCCATGTCATATATAGTTTACAAATGACAAAATGTTTACACAAACTCATGACAGCGTTTCCATAAAATCACCCACTACTAACATTACTTTATTTACTGTGTCTTTTGACAAATTACCGCTACATATACAGCACAAGACTTTTAAGAGTATTTAACAAGAGCAAGTTTCCTTTTTTTTTTTTTTTGATTTTATTGATTAGCATTCAAATTCAAATCTCAGTGAAAACAGTGAAAAACAAACAAACAGTGAAAACAGAACAAAAATCTACCATAAAGAAAGAAAGCATGAGACAAGGCTAATCAAAAGGTATTGGCTGAAGCATTTGCTTATTACGCCAACCCTTTTCACAAAATATCTTTTTGTATGCAGCTCCTGTACACAGGGCTTGAAGAAAATAATAAAACAAAGCAAAAACCAAACAAACAAACAAACAAACAAAAAAAAACAAAGAAAAAAAAACTTTCCACCTTAGATAAGTAACTACATCAAAGTAAAGAATCAAGAGGTTGTTTTTTTTCTCCTTTTTGCTCTTTTCATTCTTGATTTATATATTTTTCTAATACTCTATTTTTAAACATGTTTTTAAACAAGGAAAATGAACTCCACCTTTTTAAATCACTGTCATAACTATTCCACAGGTTAACTCCTCTAATAGAAACACATCTCTGCTTTATATTTGTCCTTATCTTGTTTTCCTTAAAGAAATCTGTTCCCCTTAAGTCATATTGACTCTCTCTGACTTTGAACAGCTTCTGAGTACTGCGGCAAAGCAAGTTATTTTGTGCTTTATAATTATCTGTGCCATTTTATATTCAACTAAATCATAAAATTTCAGGGTATTCAGATTAATAAATAAAATGTTAGTTGGTTCTATATAGTTTAATTGGTTTATAATTCTTATAGCTTTTTTTTGTAACTTGAAAATATGAAGAGTGTTCGTTTTATATGCATTAGCCCATATCTCCAGACAGTAAGTCATATATGGAAGCAACAGAGTACAATAAAGTGTGTATAATGATTTTTTGTTCAGTACATGCTTTGTTTTATAGAGAATAGCAATGGTTTTTGACATTTTTGTTTTCACATGGTTTATATGACACTTCCAACTCAACTTATCATCAATTATCACTCCAAGAAATTTATTTTCATACACTCTTTCAATTTCAATTCCATTAACCCTTATTTTAGATACATTTTTCACTTGTCTAGTGTCAAAAATAGTCAATTTTGTTTTCTTTATATTTAATAACTTATTTACATCAAACCAGTTTTTTAATATATTTAACTCCTTTTCCGCTGTAGTCAGAAGCTGTTCTAGGTTTTTACCTGAGCAGTACAGAGTGGTATCATCAGCAAACAATACACATTTTAACAGTTTGGAAACACTACATATGTCATTTATATATAATATAAATAATTTAGGGCCCAGCACAGAGCCCTGAGGAACACCACAAGTTACCTTCAACTGCTTAGATTTTACATTATTGAATTCGACATATTGACATCTGTCATCCAGGTAACTTTTCATCCACTTGTATGCTATCCCTCTTATGCCATATCTCTCTAGTTTATTCATTAATATAGAATGATCAATTGTATCAAACGCCTTTTTTAAGTCTATAAAAACACCAACAGTATATTCCTTATTATCTATAGCATTAGATATCCCTTCAACAAGTTCCATCACTGCCATCGAAGTGGACCTTTTCACTCTAAAGCCATATTGTTTATCACTTAGGAGATTATGCTTCTCAATATATTTATCAAGTCTATTAACAAATAACTTTTCTAAAATTTTTGAGAACTGTGGGAGTAGTGATATTGGCCTGTAATTGGTAAACTGACATCTCTCTCCGTTTTTATGGATTGGAATAACTTTTGCTATTTTCATTTGTGAGGGAAACACACCAGTTTGAAAGGACAGATTACAAATGTATGCGAAAGGTTGCACTATATATTCTATAATACTTTTAACTAATATCATGTCAATACCAAAACAGTCAGTGGACTTTTTATTTTTAAATGTCTTCACAATGTTAATTATTTCTCTATGAGTTACAGCACCAATAAACATGGAGGACACATTCTGAGTAATATGTTTATTTAGGTCGTTATTATTTCTTGACTCTGGAATTTCTTTTGCTAAATTAAAGCCAACATTTACAAACAAATCATTAAATTCATTTGCAATGTCTTTAGTTTTATCAAGCACAATATCTTTTTTTTAAAATAATCTGGATAATTCTTATTTTTTGAGCCCTTTTTGATTATACTGTTTAATATCCTCCATGTTTCTTGTGTGTTACTTCTACTTTGCTCCAATAATTTGTGGTAATATTCTTTCTTACTTGTTCTTATAATATTTACTAATCTATTTTTATATAACTTGTACTTTATTTCAGCATCTTTTGTCCTCTGTTTTATGAATCTCTTATATAGATTATTTTTCTTTTTACATGCATCTTCTATCCCCTTTGTGATCCATGGCTTTTTCCCTGGTTTTACTACCACACTGGGGCACATGTTCACCAAAACGCAGCAAACCTTCACCATCTTATCCAGGAGGGTCCCCTCTTCACCCCCACATGGAAGAAGTAATCTGATTGGCATGGTGGTTTGTTTGAAGCAGGGATTTTGAAGTGCCCCTTGTGTAGCGCTGGAACTCAGTCACGATGTTTCATCCATTTCATCGGCTGGTTTGCTGCAATAATGCCAAATAATTAGCAACTCTATAAATAGAAGGTAGTTCTGCAAAATCACTCATTAGAATGTTTGTTCTAATTTGCTATGAGCTCAGAGTGCATCGAAAATAAAACTAATAGGCTATAAAGAGTGATATGAACATATTTAGAACTTACCGGAATGAAAATGTCTGGAGCACCGACAGATATTTGAAGATGGAAGAGAACTGCACGTCAGCTCGTCTCACAGCTGCTATCCAGGCTAGACCCAGATAGCAAGGAAACATTGAAACAATGTAGAGTCAATATCAGGCTGTGTCATTGAATCAACGTTGAAGTGTGACGTTGACCTAACGTCACTCTTGCACCCTTTTTTAATATTGAAACAACGTCAGGTTTTGATATTGAATCAATGTTGAAACCTGACATTGATTCAACGTTATATTTTCTAATACTGTTGACATTGAAACAATGTCAGATTCTGATATTGAAACACTGTTGAGCTATGGTGTTGATTTTCCACCTCTTTCGCAGTTGCTTTTTATTAAAACAACAGTTAAATCATGACTGGAAATCTACCTTTCTTTATAGGTATTTTAACCAATACTAAACTACTGCATGTTTCCATCAATACTTAAACCACCTAAACACATAATTGTACTTATTCCTCAAATTGGACACCCTTTATAAAAAAAAAACAAATGTCTCACAATGTATCATGTCAGTATTAATATCCTAAAATAAGAAAGAATTGCATGTGATGCAACAGAGAAAAAAAACTAAACAAAAAAAGGTCAATAGTTGTCATGGTCCTGGGTCGGTGACCCAGCGCTTTTAGTTTGTTATCATTTTCTAGTTTATGATGATTGTTTAAGTTCTGTGTTATAGTCGGTCTGCCTCTGAGTCTGCGTTTGTATCTGTCTGTCTATGGTGTCACCCCATCTGTTTGTGAATCTGTCTGTTTAGTTCAATGTCTTGTCTGGTTCCATGTGTCTGAGTTTCCTGTTTTATTGTGAAGGTCCGTGTCGTATGCGAGTGTGATCAGTTTACGTTTCCCCTGTCCCGTCAGCTCAGATTCCTCCCTTCCTCCCATTCCTCCATCCCCTGATTACTGCTGTGTGTATTTAAGCCCTGTGTGTTCTCCTGCCTGGGCCCTGTTTCAGGAAGCCGGTTTAGTGGAAAAACTGAGTAAGTATACCCTGAGTTAACGAAAACTCTGGGTTTTCGGTTTCACAAAGCGAGTTCAGCTGCAGCCTGAGTGAGTCACTATGACGACACACTCCGTGAAGCTAACCTGCCCCCTAGCAGGTTTACTACAACTAACCCTGACTGTCTCCGCCCCTTTGTCGGAAACCTGACAGTAGGAAGTGTCGGACATGGCGTGCCACTTCCTTGAAGAGCCAGTAGATCGTGAAGCCCAAATTCTCCGCAGAGCTCTCCGCCGGGAGAGAGTGATCAGAGCGCGTTTGGACATTTTATCATTTCCTGATGATTTCCTGTGTGAACGTTACCGTTTCTCAGCACAATCTATAATTTATTTGGATAACATCCTCAGGCCATATATTACGCATGTGACACATCGCGGACATGCTCTCAGTTCATTGCATATTATTTGTATTGCACTTCGGTTTCTTGCAAACGGGAGCTTTCTGTATAATATTGGTGACGCTGAGCACGTTTCCAAGGCTACCGTCTGTCGGGCAGTCAGGAATGTTACAGTTGCACTGAAACGTCTCCTGTACTCGTCTGTGGTGTTCCCCGGTCATAGACCCACAAGATTTATCAAAGAGGGATGCCACAAAATTGCAGGTATCAGGATGAACAAAACTTAATTTATGATGTGGTGATACTTGAACTACTACTTAAATTTTACATTTATTTTCAGGGTTCCCAGGCGTGATTGGCTGTATAGATGGCACTCACATTCCAATCATTGCTCCTTCAGTAAATGAAGGAGACTATGTGAACAGGAAGTCTTTCCACAGCATTAATGTACAGGTACATAGTTCCCTGTAGCATTTCAAACTAACAAATTATTTCATCATAGTAATGGATGCTAATTTGTGTTCTCTGCACTGTGAAGATCATATGTGATGCTGCCAACATTATCACAAATGTGGAAGCCAAGCGGCCAGGCTCTGTCCATGACTCACAAATATTCCGTGAATGTACACTGAGCACAAAATTTGGACATGGTGAGTTGAGAATACTTTAAAATATATAAAGACCAATTGCTTCAGGGACATTTGAACTGAAGTGTACCCTTCTGTCTTAGGAGAGTTCACTGGCTACTTGCTTGGTGATAGGGGGTATCCATGTTTACCCTATTTGCTTACCCCTTACCCTGACCCTGAACTGGGCCCACAGCAGCGATATAATCTGGCTAATTGCAGGACAAGAGCCAGAGTTGAAATGACTATCGGAATGCTTAAGGCCCGGTTCCAGTGCCTGCAAAGACTCAGGGTCACCCCAGAAAGGGCATGTGACATTATTGTGGCATGTGTGATTCTTCACAACATTGCCACAATTAGAGGAGAACACTGTCCTTCTGAACCAAACATCAGCAGTGATCCAAACCATGAACATCCTGACCCTCCCACGGACATACAAGATGGAAGAGCAGTCAGAGACACCATATGTCACAATCATTTCTTTTGACCCATCACCTCAACATGTTGAAAGAAGAATAAACAGATTTTTTGTTCAACTGGCTTTATTGGTCGCCTGTATTTCCTGTACACAAAGTATTAAAAGATGTAAACCTCATAAAGTGTCTCTGTTGCTTCCTCCTCTGTAACAGCTGTCAATGTTTCTTCATTATTTTCCTGTAGTAAAGAAATAGACAACATTGCTGTTCTACTGTAAACTCATATAATCTGTGGAGTATTACTCACAACTGCATGTTGGTCTGGCTCAACAGGAGGCTGCACCAGATGCAGTACACCACCACCATCAACTGATAGAATATGAGGTTTATACAGGTCACTTATAACTTACAAGGGACCAAATGGCAATTAACAAACATACCAAGCACCTTACACTTCATTGTCATTATGCTCTCAAAGACAACCAAGACTGAGGGAAGGCAAAATCAGTAGGAAAATAACTTCACTACAAAATAATCCATTATGGTAAAGAGTTTATCAAATGAATGAGCAGCACTGCAAAGGTGACTGTGAAGAAAGGATGTATGCACATCATGTATTATTTTGAATTTACCCCTTATGTAGGCACTTGTGTCTTGCGGGGTTATTGCCTCAGAGGATGTCCCCGCAGAGATGCCTTCAGCCACAGGGCGCCCACTGTTTTGGCTGAGAGCCAACTGCTCAGCCTCTGTGAGTGGTGGTGGTGGAGGACCCCCACCTGTTTTTCGGGCCTCCGCTTTTTTTCTGTTGGCTATAACGGGTCACATTTGAGCATACAGAGTAAGCAAATATGTACTTGTAATGTGCTCAGATAATTTCAATAAGTGCTTACAGACAGAAAATTAATGTAGCCTCTAACTGCAATTGATTTACATGGGACAAACAGACCAAGCACTATGGCTCATAATACAATTACACCTTACCTGTTTGGACTATATTTTTATATTTCATTTTTACTTGCTGCCAGGCACGTTTGGGGCCTGTTGGGTTGCACCTGCGCTCACATCACATCACAAAATAAAATGTATAAAATAACAAATAAAATAACATATGATAAAATAACGTGTTAAATGGGTGGAAATCCCTCGATCAATGTTTAAATTAACACTCACGCATTGACTCTGTCGGCTATGTTTTGCCATGCATGCTCCCTTTCTTTTGCAGCTGTGGCTGTGTTACTTTTTTCCGCGGAATTTGCATGTTATCGGCATATGCTGCCATCAGAATTTCGGCCTCAAGCGCTGTGAAATACATTGACCACGCCTTCTTTCCCTCCGTCTCCATGGTGACTCGCTTAATCTGTGCTCCGCTTATCAGGGCTTTCTGTATCCTCGTCCGCGCGCTTCACTTGGGGTTAAAGCAACTCCGCGTTGACTGAACTACTTGTTATCAGCCTTTCTGAAACGGAATATTCCGAGTTGGACAGTTCGGGGTTACTCAACCGTGAGTGTCGTTTTTCACTCTGAGTTTTCCAAACCGGCTTCCTGAAACAGGGCCCTGTTGCCGGTTCATCTGTGTTAGTCGGTGTCCTGCTCGTCTCTCTGCCTCTCATCCCTTTTTGTATCTTCTCAGGTTTGTCATTTAGCTTTCCCAGTTCAGGTCTTTAGTTTTGTCTTCCCTCTTGCCTGTTTTGCCTTCTCACCACTGTGTAAATAAATCATCACCAGCGTTATCATCTACTGCCTGCGTTTTGGGTCCTTTCTCCCTTCAATACCACACGGCTCGTCTCAGCAGCCGTGACAATAGACATGTTTTGTTTGCTAAATTCTTTATTAAAAGACAGTTTCCTATTTACATTTCTATGTTTCATAAGTTTGTAATTTTTACTCCGGGATGGGGATGGATGATGTGCGTCCTGTGCCACCCATATGATCCAATCAAGGCAAAGCGTCTCACCTATAGACACATTTTAAGAGATGGAATTAGCGTGTCTCATGTCTTAAGTGTAAGTGCTTGTGTGTATAATCAACATGCCGTCGTTAAGTATTTAAATCACATCTGACAGCTATTACACTTTATAGTTGCAAAGTGTACATAACCTTTATATACTTACCATTGCCTTATTTGCCTCTTGTGATTGAGGAGCTGCCTCTGCATTGTTTAGCTCCTCAATGTTGTGCAAGGGCAAATCCAGAGGCAATACCCCAGCATCTACCGATTCATTGCAGCATGCTCCGACCTCCTCACGGAGTTCGTTAACTGCTCTGGTCAGGTCTGACAGCATAGTTAACACGAGATGGCGCGGCCACGTCCAGACGCCTTCCTGACCGCTCCGCTCCGACTATCTACTTTTCTTGTTTGTTACCTATTTTTTGCTCTGGTTTTCATCCCAAAATCCTCTAGTCTTATAGTTTACGACAGCGGATCACTTGTAAACAAGGTTGCACATCTAATCTTGGACACTTTTAAACCTGACCCTTCCTGGCCGTCAGAGATTCTACGCGGCGCGGAGAACAACAAAGGACGGGCCGCTCATCCGAGGCGCAGAACAAAGAAGCGCCGGGGGAAACGCGCTGGTATTAGGAACAGACTGAGACAGCAGGCGCATCGCGCACCACTGCCCAGTATCCTACTGGCCAATGTACAATCCATGGAGAACAAGCTCGATGACCTAAGAGCAAGGGTCACCTTCCAACGTGACATGAGGGACTGCAACATTCTGTGCTTCACGGAGACATGGCTGACCCCCACCGTGCCGGACCAGGCCGTAACTCCGTCGGATTCATTCTTTGTGCTCCGCGCGGACAGAACGGCAGAGTCGAACAAAACCAAAGGTGGAGGAGTGTGTTTCATGGTAAATAGAAAGTGGTGTGATGCCAGGAGCATTTCTACTCTCTCCAGCGGCTGCTCGCCACATCTGGAATTCCTGAGCATTAAGTGCCGCCCTTTCTATCTGCCCTGTGAGTTCACCTCGGTCATCGCCACGGCGGTCTACATCCCACCCCAAGCGGACACAGGTATGGCTTTGTCCGAATTACATGATGTGCTGAGCTCGCTTCAAAACAAGGACCCAGGCGCAGCCCTCATTGTAGCAGGAGACTTTAACAAAGCGAACCTCAGACAAGTCATGCCAAACTTTTACCAGCATGTCTCGTGTCAAGCAGGGCTACAAAGCTGTCTCACACCCGGCTTTTGGGAAGTCTGACCACAACGCCATCTTCCTCATCCCCCAGTATAAACAAAGCATACGGAGGGAAGAAGTAACCATGAGGGAGGTAAAACGGTGGACTGCCCAATCAGAAGCTACGCTACAGGACGCACTCAACGACGTCGACTGGGACATGTTCAGAGCATGCGCAGTCCACATCAACGAGTTTACGGAAGTAGCAGTATGCTTCGTCAATATGCTAGCGGAGGAGATTATCCCCACTGCGAGAGTCACCACATTCCCAAACCAGAAACCGTGGATGGACAGATCGATCTGCACTGCAGTAAACGCCAGGACCGCCTCCTACAACGCGGGTCTCGCCACTGGCGATATGAGCGCCTACAAAGCGGCCTCATACGGCGTGCGGCGCGCAGTGAGAGATGCCAAATGCAGGTACCGGGAACGTGTGGAGTCCCGCTTCCACCAGGGCGACACACGGAGTATGTGGCCCGGACTACGCACCATTACGGACTACAAAGCCAGGGACACTGCGCTGATCAACGCCGACTCTGCATTCACCAACGAGCTGAATCAGTTCTATGCCCGTTTCGAGGTTAGCCAGGCGGCTAATGCTATCTACCGCCTGACTACCGAGGACAGTGACGTCATCAGCGAGAGCCCGGTGACCAGCATCGCGGAGCATGACGTCCGAGCGGCACTGAGGAGAGTGAACACAAGGAAAGCGGCGGGGCCAGACGGCATCACCGGCCGTCTGCTGCGCTGCTGTGCTGACCAGCTAGCAGGTGTGTTCACTTACATCTTCAACGAGTCCCTGGCGAAGTCTGTGGTCCCCACATGCTTCAAAAGATCCACCATCATCCCTGTGCCCAAGAACAGCAAACCCTCATCCCTGAACGATTACCGGCCAGTTGCACTGACCTCGGTAGTAATGAAGGTGTTTGAGAGGCTGCTGAAGAACATCATCTCCTCCTCCATCCCAGACACCACAGATCCGCTGCAGTTCGCCTACAGATCCAACAGATCCACAGAGGATGCCATCGCCCACGTCCTACACACCACTCTCAGCCACGTGGACAAGAAACAGGGTAACTATGTGCGAATGCTGTTTGTTGATTAATTCAATTCAATTAAATTTTATTTATATAGCGCCAAATCACAACAAAAGTCGCCTCAAGGCGCTTCATAGATACAGAGAAAAACCCAACAATCATATGACCCCCTATGAGCAAGCACTTTGGCGACAGTGGGAAGGAAAAACTCCCTTTTAACAGGAAGAAACCTCCGGCAGAACCAGGCTCAGGGAGGGGCGGCCATCTGCTGCGACCGGTTGGGGTGAGAGAAGGAAGACAGGATAAAGACATGTTGTGGAAGAGAGACAGAGGTTAATAACAGATATGATTCAATGCAGAGAGGTCTATTAATACATAGTGAGTGAGAAAGGTGACTGGAAAGGAAAAACTCAATGCATCATGGGAATCCCCCGGCAGCCTACATCTATTGCAGCATAACAAAGGGAGGATTCAGGGTCACCTGGTCCAGCTCTAACTATATGCTTTAGCAAAAAGGAAAGTTTGAAGCCTAATCTTGAAAGTAGAGATAGTGTCTGTCTCCAGTGGAGAGGGTGCAGTCCTTCAAGTATCTTGGTGTCCACATATCCTCAGACCTGACATGGGCTGCCCACATTCAGGTCCAGACCAAAAAGGCTAGGCAGCGCCTGTATCACCTACGACAACTGAGGAAGTTCAGGGTCTCTCCAAAGATCCTCAGGATTTTCTATACAGGCGCTGTGGAGAGCATCCTCACACAGAACATGACATCGTGGTTTGGGAACAGCTGTGTGAAGGACCAAAAAGCTCTCCAGAGAGTGATCCGTACAGCAGAACGCTGCTGCAGGATTGCTCTTCCCCCGCTTCAGGACACCTACACCAGGAGATGCCGGACTAGAGCAGCGCAGATACTGAAGGACCCGTCCCATCCAGGCAACAAACTGTTCCAACTTCTGCAATCTGGTAGAAGGTTCAGCATCTTCCGGGCAAGGACAGAGAGACTCAAGAGGAGCTTCTATCCCCAAGCCATCCGTGCCCTAAACACACACACCCGCCCTCTCACATCATCTATAATTGACTGAGACAGGACTCTTCCAGACACTAAACCAAGGCACAATGTACATTTCAATTCCTTTAATTTTAAATATGTTTATATTGTCTATCCTGTAAAATAGTCAGATGTCTATTCATATTAATGTACAGAATTCACCTGCTTGCTGCTACTACTGCACATTCACCCAGTGTATATACTATATATATATATATATATATATACCGGCAGATAGAGGAGGTGGCTGATATCCAGAAATCCTACCAGTGGCTGGACAAAGCTGGACTGAAAGACAGCACAGAGGCACTAATCATGGCAGCACAAGAACAAGCTCTGAGCACAAGATCCATAGAGGCTGGGGTCTATCACACCAGGCAAGACCCCAGGTGCAGGCTGTGTAAAGATGCCCCAGAGACAATCCAGCACATAACAGCAGGGTGCAAGATGCTAGCAGGCAAGGCATACATGGAACGCCATAACCAAGTGGCCGGCATAGTGTACAGGAACATCTGTGCCGAGTATAACCTGGAAGTCCCGAGGTCAAAATGGGAGATGCCCCCAAGGGTGGTGGAGAATGACCGAGCTAAGATCCTGTGGGACTTCCAGATACAGACGGACAAAATGGTGGTGGCTAACCAACCGGACATAGTGGTGGTAGACAAACAGAAGAAGACGGCCGTAGTGATCGATGTAGCGGTTCCGAATGACAGCAATATCAGGAAGAAGGAACACGAGAAGCTGGAGAAATACCAAGGGCTCAGAGAAGAGCTCGAGAGGATGTGGAGGGTGAAGGTAACGGTGGTCCCCGTGGTAATCGGAGCACTAGGTGCGGTGACTCCCAAGCTAGGCGAGTGGCTCCAGCAGATCCCGGGAATAACATCGGAGATCTCTGTCCAGAAGAGCGCAGTCCTGGGAACAGCTAAGATACTGCAGGACCCTCAAGCTCCCAGGCCTCTGGTAGAGGACCCGAGCTTGAAGGATAAACCGCCCGCAGGGGCGTGCTGGGTGTTTTATATATATATATATATATATATATATATAATGTTCTTCCTCTACACCCCCCCCCCATTTTTTTGCACATGTCGAGGAGCGTGTCAGGCTACATTTCACCGTGTTATACTTGTATAACTATGCATGTGACAAATAAAGAACCTTGAACCTTGAACATCTTTTGTGAGGTCGCATCTGTTTCAAAGAACAATTCTAGAAAGATTAATGGCTTAAGCAGTGAGAGGCGAAAAACTAATATATCCATAAGTGATGGTGTAACATTCTGCATTCAAGTAGAATAGAATTCAATAGAATAGAATTCAATTTTATTGTCATTGCACATGGACAGGTACAGGGCAACGAAATGCAGTTTGCATCCATCCAGAAGTGCTTTAGTGATATAGATATATTACAATATATATTAGCAATAATATAGATATGTGAGTATATTACAGAAATGGGTCTATTATGGTATGTTATAATGTACACGGTATGAAGTATGTTGTGAATATTCTATAACTATAAGTATGTACAGGCTGTAGTGAGTACCAGCTATGAACAGGATATAAATATGAAAAACTATACAGAATATGAAATAAATAACTTTACAGAAATCTGAGATATACAGCTATACAGAAATGGGAACTATGCAAGTTGTAAACAGTTGTAGGGTTAAAAATTATCTAACTATCTAAGTATAAGTTGTTCTAACTGCTAAAAGTGTTTTCTAGTTTTTGCCTGTCACATATATTTGATATTTACAAAATGTGAACATTGGCATCCTCGAAAGAGTGACCTTTATCCTTAAGATGCAGATGGACTGCTGAGTCTTGTCCTGTGGAGGTGGCTCTTCTGTGTTGTGCCATGCGCTTGTGAAGTGGCTGTTTGGTCTCTCCAATGTAGAGGTCTGGGCATTCCTCGCTGCACTGTACAGCAAACACCACATTGTTAAGTCTGTGTTTTGGAGTTTTGTCTTTCAGGTGAACCAGTTTCTGTCTGAGTGTGTAGCTGGGTCTGAAATGCACCGGGATGTCATGCTTGGAGAAAACCCTCCTGAGTTTCTCTGATACACCGGCTACATAGGGGATGACAATGTTGTTGCGTCTGTCCTTCTTATCCTCCCTCGCTGGTGTCTGGTCTTCTTTTCTGTGCCTCTTTGCTGACTTTAAGAACGCCCATTTAGGATAGCCGCACGTTTTGAGTGCTTCCTTTACATGTGTGTGTTCCTTCTTTTTTCCTTCAGGCTTAGAGGGAACATGTTCTGCCCGGTGGTGTAGGGTCCTAATTACTCCAAGTTTGTGCTCCAGAGGGTGATGGGAGTCAAAGAGGAGGTACTGGTCCGTGTGTGGGGGCTTCCGGTAAACTTCGATGTTGAGGTTGCCGTTCTCTTCAATGTGCACAGCGCAGTCCAGGAAAGGCAGACAGTCGTCCTTTGTGTCTTCCTGGTGAACTTGATGTTTTTATCCACAGCGTTAATGTGCGCAGTGAAGGATTCCACTTCTTGTGTCTTGATTTTGACCCAGGTGTCGTCCACATATCTGTACCAGTGGCTGGGTACTCTTCCTTTGAAAGAGCCAAGAGCCTTCCTTTCCACTTCCTCCATGTAAAGGTTGCTACAATAGGTGACACGGGGGAGCCCATGGCACAGCCATGTTTTTGTCTGTAGAAGCCTTTGTTGTATTTGAAGTATGTAGTGGTGAGGCAGAGGTCTAACAGTGTGCAGATCTGATCGTGGTGAAGTTGGTCCTGTCCTCCAAGGAGCTGTCTTCTTGTAGTCGTTTTCTGACAGTCTCCACGGCCTCCGTGGTGGGTATGCAAGTGAAGAGAGAGACTACATCAAAGGACACCATGGTTTCATCTGGATCCAGGGGAAGTTTCTGGACCTTGTCGGTGAAGTCGGTGGAGTTCTTGATGTGGTGTGGGGTGTTCCCCACGAGAGGAGCACGGATGGTAGCAAAGTGTTTTGCAATGTTGACTGGCTGAGTTTATGCTACTGACTATGGGTCTGAGTGGGACATCTTCCTTGTGGATTTTAGGAAGTCCGTAAATGCAGGGTATGGCATCCCCTGGGTAAAGGCGGTGATATGTAAGGCGGTCAATGATCATATTGCCGTACATTTTGGGAGGAACACCCTTCAACTGGTGCGGGACTATGAAAGGGAATCAAGGAAACTAGCGGATTATAGGAACCATCTCCGTTTCAACCTAAGATGCAGACAAAGCAGAGTTGTTCCTAAGAGCCTGCGCCTTGGATCCACTGTCAGGGGATACAGAGCAGACTTGATTCTACAGAGAGCACAAAATCACCTTTTAAGTGAAAGGATAAGACAGGTCCATTTCACTATAGATGCCCTCCAGATCAAGATCAGCCAGACCCTGCAGGAACTGGAAATCCTTCTACCCTCTCCAATCTTAGAAGAGGTTTACAAGTTTGTGGACAAGGCTCAGCGGGCCCAACACTCTAAAGGAAAAGAAAGACAACGCAGGAAATTCCACACCTTGCTTTCAAAAACACACACTCCTCATCCTGAACCTACACAACCCAGAGAAGAAAACACACCTGATGCCAGTCAGGAGAAATGGGTTAAGAACTTTTCAGACCGGAATCTCACTGAACCTGAAAAGAGAGTATTAGCCAAAGGACTCAATTTTGCCATTTCTCCACAACAGTTGCCCATAGTGGACCTCATCACAGCCACAGAATCTGCCATACGGATTAATAAATTATCACAGACAGAAGCAGAGCAAATCAGGATGAAAGTCTCAGCCACCCTCTCCAGTGCCAAAGTCCCTCCATCCAACCTCACAATACAAGAAAAGAAGGCTGTCGCTTCCCTGAGCAAAGACCACAACATCACTGTTTTACCAGCTGATAAGGGAGGATGCACCGTGGTCCTAAACACTACAGATTACCATACAAAGATCACAACTCTCCTCAGTGACAACAATACCTACGAAGCCCTAAAGCAAGACCCCACAAGCAGCTACAAAAAGAAAGTTATAGCTTGCCTTCAAGACTTTGAAAAGGACAAAATCATTGACCGCCTTACATATCACCGCCTTTACCCAGGGGATGCCATACCCTGCATTTACGGACTTCCTAAAATCCATAAGGAAGCTGTCCCACTCAGACCCATAGTCAGTAGCATAAACTCAGCCACTTATAACATTGCTAAACACTTTGCTACCATCCTTGCTCCTCTCATGGGGAACACCCCACACCACATCAAGAACTCCACCGACAAGGTCCAGAAACTTCCCCTGGATCCAGATGAAACCATGGTGTCCTTTGATGTAGTCTCTCTCTTCACCTGCATACCCACCACGGAGGCCGTGGAGACTGTCAGAAAACGACTACAAGAAGACAGCTCATTGGAAGACAGGACCAATTTCACCACGATCAGATTTGCACACTGTTAGACCTCTGCCTCACCACTACATACTTCAAATACAACAAAGGCTTCTACAGTCAAAAACATGGCTGTGCCATGGGCTCCTCCGTGTCACCTATTGTAGCGGGGGGAAACTCCCACTAGGTTTAAATCTGGGACTCTCCACCATTTGACCTTAGAACTGAAGAAGCTTCTCGGATGAGAGGTGAAACGTCTTCTAGCAACTTAAAGAAGTCCAGACGCTTTTCTTTGCAAGCTCCTTTGACTACGATGACCTGGATGACTGAGAACCTTCACAGACATTTTGGAGATTTACTTTCCAGGATGGTTGAGAATACATCAAGACGCTTTATGAACTGTGTTAATTCTACCTCCGTGTGCCCAGGTTACTATCCGAGGTTTGTGTCTGCCACCTGCCTGTCCTCCTGGCTGCTCAGATCTCTAAGTGCACCATCTGTCCTCATCCCTGCCTCCATGGATTCGCTTCCCACTAACTCGCTCCCCCTCTTCAGAGCCCCACGGTCCGGCTCTGGTCGTAAGCTAAATTACTATAGCCCTGTTTAGTAATGTCCCTCAATCCAACTGCTCACTAGTAATTTTCTCCCCTTTCCGTTGCAGCCCCCCACAGTCCTGATTATGGCTTCCCTGTGTAATTTGTCTTCCCGGTTTCCTTCAGTTCTGCGATTTTGCTTCCTTGGTTGTTCCGGGTCACCTTTTGTTAAAACAATAAAATCTGCACGCTCACATTAAGCGTATTGAGTCTGCTTTTGGATCCTGCTTGTGTGCATGAACTGCGGTTCATGACAATAGGAGGTTAGGGCTAGGGTACCGTCGTTCTACTGGATTTCATCCATAACCCGGCGCGTAGCATAGGAACGCTGAAAGTCATCTTTCGCGTTCCTATGGAACACCTTGGGACGTGACAAACCGTCAGTATATTACGCCTCAAGAGTGAGAACGGTCTGCTATTTTCACTGAAACAAGCTAAATTCTCTCCAAATCTTTCTTAGAATGTTATATATTTGCTGCAGATTACCATTTGAGAAAAACTGTCTCTTTGACATAATGATAATCATTATTGTACACCTATAGTTTACTACCCTACTAACTTTGAAATGTTGGCTTAACAGACAAGAGTTATCTGTTTAGCCAAAGGTAATCCATCACTCACTAGCAAATGCTGCGAAAAGAAAATACCATGAACTATTACATACCTTCTTTATTTTATTTTCTGTATTTCATGCCACAACTATGAAAGTCAATGCTAACATGGTGTGTTAGTCTATTACACACTGCTCTTGTTGTGCAAGATCTGCAATATGGTATACTATAGTTCATATATCGTATGGTTGATTCTGCTTTTTCTAGCTAGCACAAATCCACTAAACAGTAATAATCCTAAACTCTGAAAGTCCAAGCAAAGAGATGGAAAAAGAAGACATAAAAAGAAAAGAACTGTAAGAGAAATATTCAGGCACTTAGAAAAACTCTCAAATCCTTGGCTACACTTTGCTTCATGACATTGTACATGTATTTCACAGACTGATCCTGATCCCATCTTGTGGAGTAGGATATTGTCTTTTGAAGACAAGACCAACAAATTAAAGGGTTTTCAGGTATTTCACAAAACATCCAGGTATTTCACAAAACATCCACATTGCTATTTACATGTGATCCTAGCACTCAATAGCTACATATTCTCACGACGTATTCCCTTAGTCAATTTTATAACCGCTACTGTACAACATGAATTGAACATTCAGATTCAGAGAAAATACATCACTTGTTTGCAGGACAACTTAAAATTATTGTTTTGTGGAGAGAATATAATTTCTTGTACTTTTCCATATGTATCTTTTTTATCAGTACTGGTTTTCCATCGGGTTTCCATTAATCTTCAATGCTAATGTGTTTCAATTAGAACAAAGTTATAAAACAAAAACAGAATCATCAGAACAGTGTGGCCTGTTACAAAGGAATGCAATGAAGAGATAATTCTGAGACTGAAGGAAAGTAACACTACCAACAATTAGAGTCAGCTGCAACTGACATTTAGTATTGTGCTCCCTTTGCACAGTACAGACATACAAAGATTTACTCTGATTGACAACAGCAATAGCAATAAACAAAGATGCCACAAACTGAAGGAACAAATGCACAGTACAATAAAGCAACCTGTAGTTGTAGCATGTTTTTGAGTTGTCATCATGTGATCAACATACTATTACAAATATTCTGGAGGGAAACCTGGAAGTCTTGTCTGATCTCTTCATGGCACCTTTGGCATGATTATAATCTGGAAAATGTAAAAACTTGAAGGCCTGTATCCTCTAGAAAGGCCAAAGCCAGAGTTTATGTTCATGATTAGAGTAATAAAAAACAGAAATAATGATTTATAGAGGGCTTGGGATAGGAGTGAAGAGTGGAGTCAGTTACTACACTAGTCAGATAACCTTCTGCTAACCCAGCTGCTTTCTATACTGAAGCTGAATGCAAGCAAACGTAGATCTTCCATGTCTGTTTTTGTGTAGAGATCTTAGTTTGGTACAAATTCCTTCTGAGTTCCTTACAGGATAAAATGAGGGGATTGTTCCATCAGGATGTACTGGAAGAAATCCTAAGCTGTTAATGTGGCTGACTTCTGACTCTATGACTCAGACTTTGTCTCACGATTGAGTACTTCCATGAATAAAAGAAACTTCTCCAGGGTCCATGACCAAAGTCCCTCATATGTTGGTGTTACTCATCATATCCTACCCCTCAACATTAAGGGTTTTCATTTAAACTGCATTACCAAGCACATTACGTTTCCTGCTGTGGTAGCACTGAAGGCAAGAGTTCATATTCAAAACCAAATACTACACTGGATGTTATTACTTCCAGCCAACCATGCTGGAAGTAATATGTTGATATTTTAAGATCTACTTCTAACCATTAATATGCTAAAATATGAATCAAACGTCTTGAAACATTTGTTTAAAATCAGAAATATGTGTATAAATTCATAATGAACAACTCCAAAACTGAGAGAGATTATTATGAATCCTGTTCTTAACAAGACTTAGAGCCCACTGATTGTGTCCTCCAGATTGTATAAAAAACAAGAAAGCTCTTTGAAAGTTGCAATATGATGTCAGGACACATTTAAATTTCACACATTTCACATTTTCAGACAGCCTCTGTAGGAAGACATTCAAACATACATATGTTTCTGCCAAGCATAGCGTGATGTGGATGTGATGGTCAAGTTTCAACTTTGGGAAGTTCAATTAATGTCTGGATACAACCACACTCTGCAGCTTTCAAAGCCCCTGAAAATGCTTTTACTTCAAACAACCACTTAAAAGGTTTCAAGCTAAGAAAAATGTCAGTCGTGATTTAACAGTGTAAGAACCCAATGACATTTGCTGGGATGTTTGATCACTCAAATCTAATCAGACCTTGATGAAGCAGATTATTCCACTTTAAATATTCAAAATATTTAAATGAAACACTGACATCATTATAGATTGATTATTTACATATTTGAAGTTTTCAGCGGTTTTACTCTTTAATCAATAAATTTGCAATTTGTGAAAACACGCACACACACACACACACACACGGACATACCACAGATAGCTCCATCCTGTACAGGAGCTTAGTTTGTGCATTTTAAGCTGAAGTGACTTAGTTTAGTTTAGTGATTTAAAATGTTTGATAAAAGAAGTGAAGTTTTTAATGTTGCAATACACAGAAACACCATGGAATATCTAATTGCTGCAGTGATAGTATAGACTGACACGAACACATTCGATCCAACGCAAACACATTTGGAAAAAAAAGTAAATTCCAGACTTTGGACATATTTGCAGAAATGGATCATATTCATATTCCAAATGATCTTACTTTGGACTTTGACGTTTCTATGATAGCTTACCAAACAAACCAATGGACCTTCCCATTATTATCTGCAACCAGATAATGCCTAAATCAACAAGCACACTGCAAATGCAAAACATCAGATTTAGTGGTATTAAGCATGGTGTCTGACTATATGTTGGACAAGTCAGTGTTTGGTGGGTTTTATTATTGTAGGGTCTTTACCTTACAATATAAAGCGCATTGCGGCAACTGTTATTGTGGTTTGGTGCAATATAAGGAAACTGAACTGAACTGGTTGCCAGGAGAACGGTGCTTGTCTGACTGCATTGTGCCAAGTGTAAAGTTTAGTGGAAGGGGGACTATGGTGTGCTATTGTTTTTCAGGAGCTGGGCTCTGCACTTTTTGAAAAATCTTTCAAAAGTTCCCATAAACACACTCCTAAACCTCGTGGAAAGCCTTCCCAGAAGAGCTGAAGCTGTTATAGCTGCAACATTTGGGCCGACATCACATTAAACTCTATGGATTAAAAATGGGATGTCACTCAAGTTCATGTGCTTGTGAAAGCGAACCAGTAATTTTAGCAATATGGTGTATTTTAATAGCACTTTCTGGCTTTTAAACGCCTTGTTTTTATTAGCTATTTGTTTTTAGCTATGTTGTTATGGTACCACATATGACTTTACAGGCTTTTAATGTAAAGCCTCAATGCCTGACCTGTGCAGTTTATCATGGCAGCACGTCGCTAAAACCATAATAAAATAGCTTGTTATAACAAGATACTTTTATGTCATAAAAACGTATTATTTGTGCAATTACTTTTGCTACACAAAGGGGGTACTTTTAAAAATGGTTAGTAAGCTTTTCATAATAAACTTGTAAATAAAATTAAAAAGCCACATTATTGGCTACATTTAATGCTATATCCCAATTATAAACCTACATTTGAAAAGACCTTGTTGTATTGTAGCTACAAAAACCTAAAATTTAAGATTGTCAGCAATCTAGACAGATAGATCAATCAACAGATAGACGGCAAATGAAACAGACAAATGGGAAAAACAGTGTGTCATGTTTTACAAATAATTTTGCTTTTTTCAGATGTTCCACTGCCTCTACAAAAGTCATTACCATTTAAATATTTAAACCTGAGATTCGAATTTTTCAAGACTTTCTTTGTACTGTAAAAACCAAAATGTTGGTGCGGCCTTCCTCCTGTCATCGTAGTCATGAGCAAACCCTATCAAAGACAGACAGTCAAATACATTTTGATGCTCATATTACATAAAAGTTTGGTATAGTAAATGCTAAAAATGTAAAACATTTTGGTGTTCACCAGGTTTCTGCTGAACACAGTCACGGGGCCACTGCTGTCAGACAACAGTGCTTATGTCATCAGTCTCGTCTGCTTTTTTCGGCTTACTGGGGAGAGACTTGAGGTACTCCAGATGGCGTCGCGCGTCCTCCTGGTTCTGACGTACATAATACACCACATATGAAATGACCATAGCAAACCAACCGAACATGGTTACGAGCATAGCATAATCTGTGGTCCTTTTTGCCAAGTTACAGAGATCTATGTCAACCGCCAAGAACGGCTGTCCCTCCTGGTCGTGGAGCTCCGAGCTTCTGCAGAGAACCCGGGCAGCAGCCTCATGGTTATGGGCCATTCCTCCAATAGCCTGCTGAAGGGCGCAGTCACAATGCCAGGGGTTATCGTTCACAATAATCCGGGCCTTCAGTCGAGCAAAGGCATCCTTGTGTACGCTAGTGATGCGATTGTGGGAAAGGTCCAGCACCTGTAAAGTTGCCTCTATGCCAGTGAATGCACCTTCCCCTAAAGTCTCCACTGCATTGTAAGAAAGGTTTAGCTCCCTCAAAAACCTAAGTCCATGGAAGGCGAGATCGGGAACGCTGCCGATCTGGTTGTGGTCCAGCCTCAGCAAGACAGTGTCAACTGGTAGACTGGGAGGAATCTCTTTGAGGCGGGACTGACTGCAGGTAACATTGAAGCCATGGAGGTGGGAATCGCGTTGGCATATGCAGCCCTTTGGACACATGCTGGCCGAGGGAAAGCACAAGGCCATTAGGACAAGGCTCTGAAGGAGCAGGCACATGGGGATGGAGCGTGACAGCCACAAGTCCAGCAGAGTCATGCTGACCGACTGTCAGCAGCATCCCGCCTCGGGCCACAGCACCACCACTGGTCGCTTACACACATTGCATAGTAGCGACTGGCTTTCGCAATTTACCCACTGAAGATATGGAAGCGTGAACAGATGTTATCATACTGCGTTGTGGCCTGAAATGAGATAAGACAGAGTCAGTCAAACATATCAGCTAAAAATATAGTATAGTCAAAGGTTCATAATTTAAATGATCTTAAATGTGGCAGGTAAAATTTCATGAAAGTAGAATTCATGATAGATGATCAAATTTAATCAATAATCAAAATTATACAATGAATCCAAATAAGTTTTCTACCAGTGAAAGATATTCATTCATTGGATTCATTGGATATTCATTCTGCTAAAGAGAATGAATATCCAGAGCCTGACTTTACCAACAGCATCATCAGAATAAAAGTGTTTCTGAAAGACTAAGAGTAAAACCTTTTATACTGGATTAGTGCATAATCATAAAATGTATGATTGATCTGTTTAGTAGTAATATGATGAAATAATAGTGCAAGCATTATCTTACTCTTGTCAATAGAATCAAAATTTAACACAAGTAGAGATAAAAAGATGAATGCTGAATAATTCTGAGGCTTATCATACCATCTGTTAAGTATAACACAATGCTGGATACCCAAACAGGATATGCAAAAGTGGGTGTGCATATGGGCAATGTTTTACTTTAGTGATGCTCCACACAATTTCAGTCTCAGAAGATGAGACAATGGAAGCCACAGGGCGTGAAGGTGGATGTCAGACAAGATCAGACTATCGGTGTGCACGGGTTGGATGTCAGGATGGAGAGTGTCTCCAGGGCGGAGAGGCTGGTAACTGGAGGTGACTTCAGTGGACATGTAGGTCGAGTGAACAGAGGTGACAAGTATATATGTATTAAGGAGAGGCATGCAGAAGGACAGATGGTGGATTTTGCCAAAAGGACAGAAACGGCCATGGTGACCATGTAGCCTACTTCAAGAAGAAGCAACATAGAGTGAGGTATAAGAGTAGAAGAAGGTAGACCATATCTAATGCAGAAGGTGCAATCTGAAAAGGACAGGAGATTATAAAATGTAGAAAGGATTGTAGATTGTAGAATGACTCTGGAAATCAAAATGTGGAAGCAAGTGAAGGCAGAGCAACGATGAAATGGTGAAAGCTGGAGTTGAGACAGGTTCTGTGTGGTAGAGACGAATTACCAGGTGACTGTGAAAATACAGCTGCAGTAGTGTGGGAGACTGCCAAGAAGGTGTTTGGTGTATCCACTGGAAAATATTCAAAGAGTTTAGTAATGAACACATTTGATAGCCAGGGAGACGAAGAAAACACCAGCAAACTTTATGGGAAACTATGCATAACACAAAGAGAGAGCTGGCAAAGCAAAAGGCTCAAAGCGAGTTATATCTGAGGCTGGACAATAAAGAAGAAGAAAAGCATTTGTATCAATTAGCAGAGAGAAAGACGGCAAGACTGAGCTGTGAAAAGATGTGCAACAGGTTAGTGTGAGTAAGGAGATGTGAAATGTGTTAACAAATGAAGACTGTCTTCCTTCTCTCCCCCCAACCAATCACAGCAGATGGCCCCGCCCCTCCCTGAGCCTGGTTCTGCCGGAGGTTTCTTCCTGTTAAAAGGGAGTTTTTCCTTCCCACTGTCACCAAAGTGCTTGCTCATAGGGGGTCATATGATTGTTGGGTTTTTCTCTGTATGTAGTGTTGTAGGGTCGACCTTACAATATAAAGCGCCTTGAGGCGGCTGTTGTTGTGATTTGGGGCTGTATAAATAAAACTGAACTGAATTGAACTGAATTGAAAGACTGATGCAGTACTTTGAGGAGCTGCTGCATAAAGAATATTAGACAGAGGAATGGTAGTGAATCAGGAAACACATCACTAAAAGCAGGAAATAAAGAAAGCTACTAAGATGATGAAGATAGAAAAGGTTTGGTCCGGATCACATTCACTACATTGCCAAAAGTACTTACTCACTCATCAGGTGTTCCAATCAATTCCATTCAAATCAGTTCAATTCAATTTTATTTATACAGCACCAAATCACAACAACAGTTACCTAAAGGCGATTATTTTAAAGTAAAACCCCTACAATAATACAAAGAAAACAAAGAAAACCCAACAATCATATGACCCCCTATGAGCAAGCACTTTGGTGACAGTGGGAAGGAAAAACTCCCTTTTAACAGGAAGAAACCTCCAGCAGAACCAGGCTCAGAGAGGGGCGGGGCCATCTGCTGTGATTGGGGTGAGTGGAGCAAAACAGAACAAGGACATGCTGTAGAAGAGAGCCAGATATTAATAACAACTAATAATTACAGGCAGAGTGGTCTAAAAAACACTGTAGGTGAAAAAGGTGAGTGAAGAAGAAACACCCAGTGCATCATGGGAATCCCCGGCAGCCTACGTCTATTGCAGCATAACTAAGGGAGGATTCAGGGTCACCTGGTCCAGCCCTAACTATATGCTTTAGCAAAAAGGAAAGTTTGAAGCCTAATCTTGAAAGTAGAGATAGTGTCTGTCTCCTGAATTCAAACTGGAAGCTGGTTCCACAGAAGAGGGGCCTGAAAACTGAAGGCTCTGCCTCCCATTCTACTTTTAAATACTCTAGGAACAACAAGTAGGCCTGCAGAGCGAGAGCGAAGTGCTCTAATGGGTGATATGATATATGGTATCATAATGTTTAGCCTTTCTATAAAATACTGATATTTGCTTGCAGCACACAGAATAGAGATTTTGCTCATCGAACAGGCAAGACAGAAGACAGAAAGTGATCTAAGTGATCCATTGTGTCATAATTGATTACTTATGTTTTGGAAATCAAAGCATGAAACAATTACTTACCGCACTGCTAATGTTCTGTTATAAAATGCAAAATCTCAATTTATACATTAATTAAGTGTTGTTTCCTGCAAAATCCAGCAATTACTGCAATACAAATAGGCAGGCAGAAAGCACTCAACAACCATATCTATGTAAATGACACATGGACTGATTCTTATTTAGAGCTTTTCTGCTCTCCCGAAGCCCTTAAGGCGTTTTATACAACATGCCTCATTCACACAAACACTTTCGTCTTTCTATCTACCGATTATGCATATTCATAGAGCAACTTGGGCTTAGCATCCTGTCCAAGGATAGTTGACATGCAGGGATTTAACCATATATTTCTGCCTGAAATATGTTCTGCAAGTCAGTATTTTGACCTGAGCTACAGACATGTGAATGTGTATTTCTGCTGGAAATATGTGGTGCATTGTTGCTTTACGAGACCCGGAGCTTTGTCACTATTAGTAATCCTCACATTTACTCTTTCCAAATAAATTAACAGTCACAGTGATCACAGTCTTGCAGAATTTATGCTCGAACAGAGCGAGCGTGTTCAACGTCTGCACTACTGCAGAGCCAGTCCGTCTGCCTGCAGTGAGCTCTGCTGTCAGATGAAGTATGTGCTACGACTGGTGTGTGGGCCTCTGTCGCTCGTGTTGTTGTTGGTCTGTGAGCTGCGAAGAAGAGCAAAGACAGCGAGTGTTAAACACAGTGAAAAGTGTCACTGCAGCCACTGTCTGTGCTTTTCATGCTTTATTTTTTGATCACTGAAGTTGTTTTGCAGTTCTCTGGTGGTCTCCCTGCTTTATTCTGGCCCACTTATCACCAAAACAGGTAGGAGATTATTATTAGTCATTAGCATTCAACCCAGTCTTAATGAGGACTATACAAACAGCGCTTGCTGCCTCCACAGACTACGTTGTAGTCTGTGTACTTAAGAAGTTATTAACAACTCATATCTATTTTGTAATATTTTCCTATATCTTTTCTTGGGACTGTCCAATTAAAAACACCATCATCATTATCTGACCCCTCAACCTGAATGTAGGGAATAAAGCACACAAAGTTTATGGGAAACTGCAGAAACTGGCATCCTCACAATAAACGCTTTGCTGTTATTCAGCTGCAGTGCATCGTCTCTACTGCACTGAAACTATTGTTGCCTCTTAATGATGTTGAAATATGAGCCTTCTCCTCCCATCTCTGCTCGTCTGTAAAACTGTCTTACTGAACGCCACTGATGTGCTTTGTACTAAATGTATTTTCCCATTTTTATGCAGTTCAGAGTATGTTACCAAAACTGAAGTTAAGACATCTGCAAATTTTGTGAGACCATGTGGAATTTATAATAATATGTAACTTTAAAATTATGCAAAGGTGATTTCTACATGATGGACAAGTCAGAATGTGCCTTTTTATTTTATTGAAGCTGTGCATAGCTGCATTCTTAAAACTGCCATCAGCAGTGATGGGAATAACGGCATTAAAAGTAACAGCGTTACTTTGTAACAAGTAATCTAACTAATTACTATTTCTATCGTTACAATGCTGTTACCGTTACTAACAAGAAAATGTGGTCGCGTTACTATTTTTCAACAAACAGACGGTTGAAGCTGTGTTCAGCTTACAGCATCTTATATCAGCTGCAGGAAGTAGCTGTAAGTAATCCGGGTGCTGCAGCTTTAAGCAGCTGCACGCTCCCGTGGGCGGCATTCACTTTCTGCCCGACGATCACTTTTTGGCACAACACCTGAAGCTCAGGGGGCAAAACAGTCGCATGAGTGCTGCTGTTTGACTGAAGAAGAATAAAGTAGTCGTGCTAAGCCAATCACATGACCACTTTAAGATGACAAAGCAACAAGGTGATATATACCATTTTTTAATTTGTGTTGATAGGCCACGTAAAACCAGAGTCATGATAAACAATATATATGCCTGTTTTTCCTCAATAGTTTCGTCACGTTTACTGTCTAAGGACAGCGCAGCGAGCACTCTCTGCTTATCACCAAAAAATAAAAAAACAGCCCGTCTGTGTTGGTGGAAAAATGCAAAGAATGATATGGCAACATGACATTGGGTTGTTCAGGAAGACGGGGAAGTTTTAGGAGAGAGAGAGAGAGAGTTTTGAGATGTGGGAGATTTGTGACATTTAGCGTGTTTGGAGTGTGTAGTTAATGTGTTGTCTTGTGTAGTTAGTTAGTGGTGTTTTGGATAGTTTTGTGTTGTGTGTCAGAACAATGAGGCGACTGCTGAATGTTACAGATGTTACCAAAAAGCCACCAAAGGCAGATTACAGTGTAAACACTGTCTCCAGGTAGAAACAGCAGTGATACACCTGCTGCTGTCAGACCTGCAGGTATCAGGCTGTGATGTTCTCCTTTATAGTGGACAGAAATTATTTTTTGGAGTGGCACAAATAATTTGTGTGCCATGTTATTTAATGCAGAACAGCTGATTGTTCTGTAAATAGTTTGAAATGGTTATAAAAAAGGGTAAAAGGTAAATGGCTGCAAATAACTTTGCTGTTTTGATTTAATGTTTTTTTTTCTGATTTTAGATGAGTATGCCAAAATGGAAACGTAACTGTAAAATTACAGTTATGTTTCCCAATTGTGTCTGTGCACTGTTCAGAACTCGTGGAGGTCTTAGCAGTCAGATGCAGGCTGTTTTATATCCCAAGAGAGTTTACTGTGGTGATCATCGTTGCTGTTTACATCCCACCCAGTGCTAGCACTAATGCTAAAGCTAGTGGAACACTCAGTGAACTCTACAAGATTATCAGTGATCTGCGAACAGCCCACCCTGACAGCTTCTTCATCGTCGCCGGGGATTTAAACAATGCCACACTTAAATCAGTTCTACCCAAGTTTCATCAGAACATTGACTTTGCAACAAGAGGGGACAACATGTTAGACCTTGTTTACCCAAACATCCAGCATGCATACAAGGCTTCACCCCTCCCCTACATTGGACAATCAGACCACATCTCCATACTTCTCACCCCAGTCTACAGACCCATCAACAAACAGAGGGGTGAGAACATGGCCAGAGGGGGCCATACCTGTTCTGCAAGATTGCTTTGAATGTGCAGACTGGGATATGTTTAGAGAAGCTCCTACATACACAGACACCGTGGACCTGGTGAAGTACATAACCTCAGCGACCAGCTGCATCAGCAAATCAGCATTGAGGATGTCACTGTCTCCAAGACCGTCATCAGCCAGTGGTTCCCAAACCTTTTTTGCTAGGCGCCCCTTTGTTTTACAAGAAAAATCCCCCCCGCGCACAAACACATCCTCCAACAACACACACCCATATTTTGTTTTCACACGGTTTATTTCACACCTCAAACATTTAGTAAACAATTAAACAAATACAAGTAAACTGCAATAAATTACAGGTAGCAATAAAATAAGCTACTAACTCTTTTACGCTACGTCCACACACGGAGCTGTTTCTGTGCATTTGGGCTTTTCGTCCACGTAAACAGCGTTTCAAATCACCGAAAACTGAGATTTTTTTAAATCTCTGTTTTTGCGTTTACGTGTGGACGAGGAATACAGAGTTCGTCACTCAACGTCAAAGGTATGCGCCTTTTTTCACGTCACGCTGTGCGCCACGTTATTGTTTACATGAGATGAATTGCAGAATGGCAGATAGAGACAAAATACTGTTAATCTGACTGTCTGCAGGTTTTACACGCAGTTACTGTCCCTCCATTTACAAAGGCAGAGGCGTCACGGTGTGATTATTTTACATGTAGTTGTTTTTTTCCTGTGTAATAATATTCAACATCGATATCAATACATTTATCAAAAAATGCCTCTCTGTGCAAAATGGGTTCAAAAACATAAACAGCTGTGGGATCCTGTTTGTCCGTGATTTGAACCGGGGGACAAATCGTGGCAGGATCAGCCTGATGTTATTTGTATCCCGCTGCAACTTTACTGTATACAGAGCTAACATCTCCAAAATGTCAGGAGTCGTTAGTCATTACAAGAAGTGTTTGTAAACTAAAAATCAAGAATGTGGGATCCTGTTTGTCCGTGATTTGAACAGCCCAGCGCTGCTCCCGACGCAGGGAAAACCAATCCTGCAGGGAGACCTACCTCTGCACTTGTGCAGGTGAAGCCAAAGGGAAGATTTGCTTCACCATATTTTCTAGTCTTTGGCTTAGAATGAAGTTGGTTTGGAAACATATTTGGCGATGCTTCATCTCCTGCTTTGCGTTTGTGTGGGCGCCCCGTCAAAAAACCTGTCCATTATGCTAGCAGCGTTCTTTTTTTTTTTCATACTGCGCCCCCCTGCATTGGCTCTGCAAAGTCCGCTGACTTGGTTCAACATTACTTGGCAACAGGGAAAGTGAGGCAGGTTGCACTGGTGCATTTGTGACAGCTTCACTTGAAATGCCTTCACCGCATCATACATGTCATGTCCATGAACTGACAGGTTTCCTCGCTGAGCTCAAAAACTCGATTGAGACCTTTCCCACAACTCAGCCAACGGACCTCTGTATGATCTATTTCCCACATAAAAGACTGAAATTAACAGTGATTTAAACCTTTAGTTCGGATCAAATTTACGGTTTGCGTCACGGTGATCATTACATGCTCCATTTTTAGGACTTTACCACACAGCCTTTCCTGGTGTATGATGCAGTGATATGCTGTTAACTCACCGGTACAGTTCTCCTCCTGCATCTTTACTCGCATCCTGCTGACTAGTCCGCTTTTTTCACCGCACAACACCGGCGCTCCATCTGTTATAAGTCCAACAAGTTTGTCATATCGGTTACACTTTGACATATGTTTTAAAAAATTTATTTTTCTGTTGTTGTCCCGTGCATCGATTTAATGTTCAATATTTCCTCTCCACAGATGAAGATGGCCAGCTGTGCAATGCCCATCATGTCTATACTTTCATCCACAGCCGAGTATGCAATAACGTTTTTGCTTCTTTCACACAACTGTGTTCTTAAATCAGTGGCCATCTGGAGTCGGGTGACGTAGGCGGTCAAGATGGCAGCTTGAATGGGGAAGCTCCGTCACAGCGGCAGCTAATTTGCATTAGACTTAGAGAATTACGCTACACAACACTTACAAAATATAACCTCAGGACAGTGGGAAGCTTGAAGACTCTTTGTGAAAGCTCAGAAATGCCGAGTCACCAACAAAAACTTACGCTTCGACGGCAAGAAGGCGCTAGCAAGGAAACCACAGCGAAAGCTAATGATGTGCACCCGCCCTCACCTCCAATGTCGGATACTATTCAGACTGCTACAACTGAACAAATGGCCAAAGACATTGCAAGTATTTACGTGCTACTTAAGGAAACCTCCGAGACACAAGAGAGCAAGCTGAATGCTATCCAAACTGCTACGAGGGCAGTGGAGGCTAAGCTAGCGGATATGGTTACTCGAATAAGCAACGCTGAGTCTCGTCTAGATTTCCTTGAGGATGCTAGCAGAGTGCTAAAGGAAAATCCTCCTGCTACTAGTGACGAAGTGAACGCTCTACGACAGAAATTAGACGACCTCGAAAACAGAGGACGGAGAAACAACCTGCGCTTCGCCGGCTTTCCAGAGGGCTCCTGAAGGTCGACTTCCTGGGCGGGCTGGAGATTGACCGCGCACACCGCAGCCTGGTGAGACGCAAACCTGACGTTCATCCCCCGAGGGTCATCATCGCCCGATTTCTGCGGTTTCAGAACAGGGAACGGATCATGGAAGCTGCGCAGATGCTGGGACAGCTGAACTGGAACGGCCACCGCATTATGATCTTCCCTGACTACTCCAAACTTGTCACGGACAAACGAGCGGCATTTAATCCCTGTAAATGGCTGCTGCACGAAAGGAAGATAAAGTTCTCCCTACTGTTCCCAGCGGTGCTGGTGCTGAAAATGACGGAGGGCAGACGTGAGTTTACTGACCCCAAAAAAGCCCAGGACTACATTCTGTCTTTACCTTGAGTTATTTACAGTCAGGGCGTGGATTTAAACGCTACCCTTTTTTTTCCTTTTCGCCCTAGCGTTAATTAACACGCTATACACGCTATACTTTGCACCTCTTAACTGTTTAGTTTAAATATTATAGGGCTTCGCAGTTTTATTTGATTTATTCAGTTGTGCTACTTTTGAGAATACAACACAATCTGCGTTGGTAGAGAAGCTCACTAAGACTATTAAATTCCTCTTTTAGTAATTCAGTTGTCATGAAGCCCTTTTCAGTTTGTCAGGGGACAGTTCTAACCAACCTGCATAGAGGTCTGTTCAGTTAGCTAAGTCCCAGAATGACTGTTTTACTCATATTACAACGACTTAATATGCTGCTGCTGCTGGCGACGGGTCCTGTTTATGACTGTTCGACTGGTTAGAGTCATGGACCATAAAGTTTATGTTTTGCTTTCTGGGGCTCATAGCCCACCTGAGGGTGACTAGTGTTCTCGGTTGCCCCAGACGTATCTGTTTAAATGTTTATTGTCCACTCTGTATTGAACTCCTGGTTCTAATAATAAGTTACCCCACTGCTATACGTCTGATACGTATTGCATGATGGCGAATAAGCAATAAAGGGCCTTTACTTTGATGACCTGGAATGTAAAGGGCCTTAACCATCCAATCAAAAAAAAAGAAGATCATGA
The DNA here is from genome assembly GCF_057382185.1 of Mchenga conophoros. Taxonomy (NCBI): domain Eukaryota; kingdom Metazoa; phylum Chordata; class Actinopteri; order Cichliformes; family Cichlidae; genus Mchenga; species Mchenga conophoros. The sequence continues at coordinate 36,750,393 of NC_140546.1, forward strand.
CATTTATCAAATCAAAAAAAGTTGACATTGTCTTTCTTCAAGAGACTCACTTGTCTCCCCAAGAGTCAGATAAACTTTGGCGTGATTGGGTGGGTCAGGTATTTTTTTCGTGTGGCAGCAGTCAGAGTAGGGGTGTCACAATTTTAATTCATAAGCAGTTACAGTTTAAATGCTCCCGGATGGTTAAGGATGAAGATGGGCGGACATTGCTACTCTTGGCTGAGATTCAAGGCCATAGGATGATTTTAAGCAATATCTATGCACCAAACATCGACGACCCCACCTTTTTTGGAAACTTGGAATGCAAAATTAGTGATATGGGCGACTACCCGATCCTGATAGCAGGGGACTTCAATTTGGTCATGGATGATATACTGGATCGAAGCACTCCCTCACAGCGACACTCTAGATCAGCTTCGGTCGCTATAAAAATGTGTAGGACCTTGGGTTTGGTGGACGTATGGAGAGTATTCAACCCATCCACAAGAGATTACACCTTTTATTCTGCCCCCCACAACACTCTGTCAAGAATAGATTATTTTCTCGTGTCAAATTCTATCATGCCCTCAGCAATGTCTTGCTCTATTGGTAGTATACACGTTTCTGACCACGCCTCGGTGCTCCTGCATCTGAGCTCATTTGGTAGCCCCCCCAAGTCTCCCAGATGGAGGCTAAACTCAAGCCTTTTACATGATCCCAACTTTTTCCACTCCTTGAGAGAGCAGATCAATTCTTATATCGAAATTAACCTCTCTACAGCTCCCAGTGCGGGTGTAGCATGGGAAGCTTTGAAAGCCTTTATTAGAGGGTTCATCATCCAGCATGCCTCATATAAGAAAAGAACTGCTCTGACCAAGCAGATAGACCTGGAGAGGAAGATTGCCATAGCTGAAGCCGCTTTTAAGGCAGACATGAGCTCAGCAAATCTGACCCACCTAACTAGACTTAAATATGAGTTTAACTCAATTTTGACTCAGAAAATGGAGTTTTCTCTATTTCGGGCTAGGCAGAAATACTTCGAAGATGGAGATAAACCTGGCAAACTGCTTGCAAGATATATTAAACAAAAAGAAGCTCAGACTATCATAGCAGCAATTAGAGCACAGGATGGCACTATGGTGTCAAAACCCTCTGAAGTGAATGAAGCCTTTAGAGATTTCTATATGCAACTCTACTCCTCAGAAATACAAGCAAACTCTCAGGAAATTAACAGTTTTCTCTCCCCCCTCAACCTCCCAACTCTCTCTAAGACACAGGTGGACTCCCTGGACGCCCCAATTTCAAAGGAAGAGATCTTAAGGGTAATCAAAAATCTCCCAATTGACAAGGCCCCTGGGTTGGATGGGTTTACAGCAGAGTTTTACAGGAACTTTGCAGATGAGCTTTCCCCTTTACTCCTGCAAATGTTTGAGGAGGCCCTGGATAAGGGCAGCCTGCCACCAACACTGTCAGAGGCACTTATTTCCCTTGTCTTAAAGAAAAACAAAGACCCGCTTGACTGTAAGAGTTACAGACCAATAAGCTTGATCAATTGCGATTGCAAAATTTTAGCCAAGTTACTAGCAACCAGATTAGATAAGGTCATGACTTACTTAATACACCCCGACCAAGTTGGTTTTATTCGGACTCGCTGCTCTGCCGATAATATTAGACGCCTAATTGATATTATGTGGGCAACCCAGAATAAATCCCCTACGGGGGACTTTTCTCCAGCTATAGCCCTCTCCCTAGATGCAGAGAAAGCATTCGACAGGGTGGAGTGGCGTTTTCTATTTTGTGTAATGGAAGCATTTGGCTTTGGCCCAAAATTCATAAGGTGGGTCAAACTTCTCTACAACAATCCAAGAGCATCAATACTAACGAACCGTATTATATCACAGTCCTTCGACCTCCACAGGGGTACAAGACAGGGCTGCCCACTGAGTCCTCTGCTTTTTGCTTTAGCTTTAGAGCCTCTGGCAGCGACAATACGTAGAGACCCTGATTTTCCAGGTATCCAGGTCCACAATAATAATCACAAATTGATGCTCTATGCTGATGACGCCCTGGTCCTAATATCGCAGCCAGAACGCTCTCTACCTGCTCTCTTAAGAATTATTAACCGGTTCTCTAATATATCAGGATATAGAGTAAATTGGTCAAAGTCTGAAGCGCTCCCTCTGACAGCCTTCTGCCCCAAAACCCTGTTCCAGCCGGGGGATTTCAGCTGGCCTCAGACTGGTATTAAATACTTGGGCATTACATTCCCCCGTTTGTTATACAACATAGTTCAGGCTAATTTTGAAGCTCTATTGGACAAGTTCAGAACCGACATAATTAGATGGTCCCCTTTGTTTCTCACCCTTTGGGGTAAAGTTAACATCATCAAAATGAATTGTGCTCCAAAATTTAATTACCTACTACAAACACTCCCGCTAAAAATCCCATCAAAATATTTTCATCAATTTGACAGATTATGCAACCAATTCATATGGAATAACAGACGCCCTAGAATAAAGCTTAAAAAGCTACAGCAGCCAGTGGAGTCGGGTGGCCTGGGGGTCCCAAATCTACTATTTTACCATTATGCTTTCAGTCTGAGACACATGGTTCACTGGGCTCTCCCTCCAGAATGAGCCCCCCCCCCATGGCTTAGTCTGGAGAGTACTTTGTGCTCACCACTCCCTCTGATGCACATTTTAACCACCAAGCTCCCACCAGATATACAAACCCACCCCATTCTTTCTTTTCTGCAGACGGTCTGGAAGAAGGTGGCCTTGCTACTAAATTTTAACTCCCACCTTCATACTGAGGCTTCCATATGGCTCAATCCCCAACTCTGCATTAATAAGTCGCCATTTTTCTGGAGACTGTGGGTCCAGAGAGGGATACTTGTTCTCGGAGACCTGTATCAGGGGAGGATTCTCAAGTCCTTCAACGACCTTAAAGCACAGTTTCAGTTGCCACAAAGTCAGTTTTGGAGGTACTTGCAGCTCCGGCACTAATTGCTCAAAACCTTTGGTTCCTCCTCCACACCACCTCCAACTATTGAATATCTCAGCTACATCAAAAAAATCTTTGGGGGGGGGTTGTGAAGTCTCTAAATATTACTCAATGCTTATTAAGGGCACGAGTAAAGGGCTACCCGCCCTCCAGTTAGCTTGGGAATCTGACCTTGGTGTGGCTTTTACAGATCAGGAATGGACTACAATTTTGCAGAATAGTAAAAAGGTGTCCAGGGAAGTTAGAACGAGACTAATCCAATTCAAATTACTACACCAAATTTACTGGTCGCCACACAGACTGTATAGGGCGAACCTCATACAGTCCCCTGAATGCTGGAGATGTCAGACTGGGGTAGGCACATTGACCCATATGATTTGGAGCTGTCCTAAAACCCAAATCTTTTGGACTGAGATACATGACTTTATCAAATCAACCATACGATGGGATATTCCTTTTTCACCAAGACTATTTGTTTTGGGGAACCCATCACTCCTTAAATATGCTCCGCCTAAGGCTGCTGAGTGGGTACAGACTGCATTGATGCTGGGGCGTAAACTCATTATCTCCCAGTGGAAGGCCCCTTCCACCCCACCTGTCTCTGTATGGCATATTCAACTAGGGAGACTCGCTACACTAGAACAACTCTCATACAGGCTCCTGAATAAAGTGGAGAGTTTCCATCTGAAGTGGGATCCATATCTGTCCAGAATAAAACGAACAGACTAGACCTTAGAGTGGGACAGACATTGGAATTCTGACAAAGCACTCTCAGGGATGTCAGAGTGTGGCATGCAGTAAGACCCACATAGTCAAAGGCTGGCTGTTTTTGTTTCTTTTTTGTATGTTGGTTTTTTTGTTGTTGGTTTTTTTCATGTTTTTGTTTATCTCTTGCTTTGTTTGCCCCCCCTCATTTTGGTTTGGTATTCTCTACTGGTCAGAGACTTCATCATTTCTTCACTACCAGACACACTGGACCCACTACAGTTCGCTTACCGTCCAAATCGTTCCACAGACGATGCCATCTCTCATCTCCTCCACACATCACTCACTCACTTGGACACTAGAAGGGGGAATTATGTTAAAATGCTCTTCATAGACTACAGCTCTGCATTTAACATCATAATTCCCTCCACACTCACCACCAAGCTGGAGCATCTGGGACTCAGCTCATCTATGTGTCAGTGGATCTCCAACTTCCTAACTGGCAGACCACAGGCAGTAAGGATGGGCGGACATGTCTCAGCCTCCACCACTCTCAGCACTGGAGCCCCCCAGGGGTGTGTTCTGAGCCCCCTGCTGTACTCTCTGTACACATATGACTGCGTGGCCACTACCAGCTCCACCACCATCATCAAGTTTGCTGACGACACCGTCGTGGTGGGCCTGATCTCTGATAACAACGAGACGGCCTACCTGAAGGAGATTAGGAATCTGGAGAACTGGTGCCAGAGGAACAACCTCCTTCTAAACGTCAGTAAGACAAAGGAGCTGATAGTGGACTTCAGCACTAAGCAGGAGAGGAACTACCAGACCCCCGTCATCAACGAGTGCCCAGTGGAGAGAGTGGACAGCTTCAAATACCTCGGAGTTCACATCACGCAGGACCTGTCATGGTCCTGTCACATCAACACCGTGGTGAAAAAGGCCCGACAGCGTCTCTACCACCTCAGACGCTTGAGAGACTTCCAACTGCCCTCCAAGGTGCTCAGGAACTTTTACTCGTGCACCATAGAGAGCATCCTGGCGGGAAACATCTTAACCTGGTTCGGGAACAGCACCATGCAGGACAGACGAGCTCTACAGAGGGTTGTGCGGTCAGCTGAGCGCACCATCCGCTCCGAGCTCCCTGACCTGCACTCAATCTACAGCAGGCGGTGCTGGACCAAGGCCAGGAAGATGGTGAAGGACCTCAGCCATCCCAACAACAGACTGTTCTCTCTGCTGAGGTCAGGAAAGCGATTCCGCTCCCTGAAGACCAACACAGAGAGACTGAGGAGGAGCTTCTTCCCGCAGGCGATACGGTCTCTCAATCACACCACCACACAGTACTGACCCACACATACAGTTCTTACACACACACACTGGACATTCTGGACTTTGTTTTCACTTCATCACTTAAATCACTTTAAGCATATTTGCACTGCACAAGACATAATGTGGACCTAAAAGAGAATTATGGATTTGATCAACTGGTCTCTGAGTGCTATTGACACCCTTAACGAGAAGTCGGGGCTCGGGAGAGCCTGAGTGCCCTGGAGGGACTTTCCCTGCCGGTTACACGATGGACGGGTGGCAGAACTGGAGGACCGTGTGCCTGGCGGGACTGTCGATCGAGGACGCTGAAGATATCTACCTATTCGGAACCATGATAACAGGGTTCATGCTGATCGGCGTTGGCTTAGCCCTGGTTTATCAGAGAAATAAGAGAGCGGAACCGGCTGTTCAAACCCCCACAAGGTTGCCCGCTGGATTCGAAGCGAGGGACCAGTGTCAGAGGGCTAAATTTGAGCTGCTCACAAAGGAGAAATCAACAATATTCAACATTTGGACACCACGGCGCCAGCTGCTAGGCCCAAGGCTGGAGCCCACCAAAACAACTCCCTGATAACGACTGTGTGATGACTATTCTTCCCGTCCCATGAATCCCCCCTCCCTTTCCAACGCCTTCGATGCTTGTTTCTGGTGAGGGAACACGGCGGGTCTGTGTGCCGCGCTGGAATGATAGCGCTGTGCAGGGTGGCTGCTGTGTTTCTTCGGATTACTCCTCACCCCCCACCCACCCCTGTGGCTTGTCATGTCTTCACAATGTTGTGCTGTGGACATTTATGTGCTTTTTTGTGCAAAGGAGTTTTTTGTTTCCTGTTCTCATGCTGTCCTACCATGGAAGCACAGCATGAGTAGGGGTCTCTTTTTTCCTCTTGTACTTTCCCCACTGTAGTGTACATTTCAATGTTTTTTCTTTGATTCTACCAATCTCCGACCTGTATCCCCATGTAATGTTTGTGCTATATGTGTAAGGTCGGGGGGGGGTCCCATTTCACTGCAGGGCAACCTGCATGTGACGAATAAAGCTTTGATTGATTGATTGATTGATTGATTGCACAACACTGGTCACTATATTTTTCATTTCCAGTTAATACTTGTACAGCTGCTGTTATTGTGTGTGTGTGTGTGTATATACACATACATATACATATATATACACATACATATATATATATATATATATATATATATATATATATATATATATATATATATATATATATATATATATATATACACACACACACACACAATAACAGCAGCTGTACAAGTATTAACTGGAAATGAAAAATATATACATATATATATATATATATATATGTATGTGTATATATATATATATATATTTCTTCATACATTCTTATATAGTTTTATACTGTGTATTTTGTTGTACAGTTATTTTATTTTCAACTTTAATTTATATATTTTATCTTATTCTTTCCCAGTTAAATTTACCCTTCATTCTAATTTGTGTTGTACAGTTATTTCATTTTTAACCTTAATTTATATTTTATTCCTTTCTAGTTAAATTTACCCTTTTTAATTTTTCATATTTATTTCCTATCTTATTCATAGCCTTTTCCTTTTTTGTTTTCTTTAGGTCACGAGCAGTTGTCTAAGCATTTCACTGCATATCGTACTGTGTATGACTGTGTACGTGACAAATAAAATTTGAATTTGAATTTGTTCTGCTGCTATGCTGATGTTTTTTTATGTGATGTAATCTGTCTCTGCAGTGGACTGTAGTGTTCTAAAAGTACAATAAAATATTAATCACAAAAAAAAATTAAAAAATCAGTGGCCATCTCACAAACCCGATCAGCAATCGTATTTCTGCTCAGGCTCACATTTGCCAAAATCTGCGTTTTGTCTGGACACAAGACGTCGCACAGCTTCATCCTGCAGCTCTTCAGAGTGGTACCGGGCTGATTTGGCTCCTCTGCTACAATAAAACTTGCTTTCACAACAGCTTCACTTTGTGATTTTGCTCTGGTGAAAAAAGTCTGCTGAAATGCCAGATTCTTCTTTAGCTCTTCTACTTCCTGTAGTTTCTGCATTTAGGTTTTTCAGCTTATCCTGACGTTTTGTCTCGTAGTGCCGTCTTAAACTAAATTCCTTCATTACAGCCACATTAGCTCCACTACTAAAACACACGGGTTTACCGGCATGTCTGTAAACATATATTCAGCCTCCCACCGGTGCTGAAAGGCTCTGCTTTCAGAATCAACTTTTCTCTCCACCATTGTGAGCGACTAGCTTCGCAATAACAGAAGTTTGACTTGATTGATGCAAATGTTCCCAGTTAGCCTAGCGTTCAGCAAGGAGGCTGCAGCGCTGCATTATGGGATCTGTAGTTTGTGTGTTATTAGCGCCTCATATCGCCGGGCCATGCATAACAATAATAGTACATCTATATAAAATGATCTCGCGGGCCGGATATAAATGTCCTTGACTTTGACATATGTGCCATATAGTATTCACCAAAGGACTCAAAAACAACAAAAACTTCCACAAATCCACAACAAACTGGACCTGGGAACAACATGCTTATTTGCACACTCAGTCACATAGTTACTGAACACATCCAAATTATATTATATTTGCACATTTTGCATCTTGCACATGTCTTCATCCTGTCTTTACAATATCCTGACCATAACTCAACCTGGTATTCAACACCTACTGCACAATCCACTTTGTATTGTCTCTGTCCAGTCTTTGTGTATCGTACATACAGTACCTTTAAAGCTCTTAATTTTACCTAAATTTAGCAAGTTATTATTTATTTGTAATTTCTAGTTTGATATCTCTTGGAGATATATTTCTTATATACCTATAATGCACCATGGGGGGCTTGGGGTGAAACGGCCTCTCGGTACGCTGTATACTGTGTATATTGTTGTACTGACGATAAAGACCATGAATCTTGAATCTGAATCTTTATACAGTATTTGTCTTTGTTAAATGGCCTGTATTTGTGTAGCGCTTTTCTAGTCCCTAAGGACCCCAAAGCACTTTACACAACCAGTCATCCACCCATTCACACACTGGTGATGGCAGCTACATTGTAGCCACAGCCACCCTGGGGCGCACTGACAGAGGCGAGGCTGCCGGACACTGGCACCACCGGGCCCTCTGACCACCACAAGTAGGCAACGGGTGAAGTGTCTTGCCCAAGGACACAACGACTGAGACTGTCCAAGCCGGGGCTCGAACCGGCAACCTTCCGATTACAAAGCGAACTCCCAACTCTTGAGCCACGATCGCCCCAGGCCCCCCCAGGGCTTTGACTGCGATAGAGGTGGGTGGGAGAGGGCCTCCAATGATCCTTTCTAGCAAGTTTTCATATTTTTACCCAAATATCTGTACTTTCTAATCCATTTTCACAAACAGGCTTGTTACGTTTGGTTTAAGAAATTTGAGGGGAGTTATTTTTGATATCTTTGTGCCCCTTCAAACACCCCCCAAAATTTGAGCCCAAATAGTAATATATGAAAGGCAATCCTATTGGTGTATAAGATATAGCAGGGCTCTAGATAGGGCTGCTCAATTAATCGAATTTTAATCACGATTACGATCTGGGCTTTCAACGATCATTAAAAATGACTGAGCCGATTATTAGCCCCTCCCTCATTTATCCGCGACACCTTAAAGGCCGGTCCGTGAAAATATTGTCGGGCATAAACCGTCCGTGGCGCAAAAAAGGTTGGAGACCGCTGATTAAGAGGACCCGAGGGAAGCTCGGAAAGCTAAGCAGAAGTTATTTGGAGAGTGACTGCCGTTGGTTGAAAAGAGAGTTTAAAAAAAACAAACTTCAGTGGTGTTGCACACTATGTTATATTATTTTTTTAAGTCATTGTTAACCCTTTAAAGCCGGTCAGAGCAGCACGCTCCGTTTTGTGTAACTATTGTTAAATCCCTGTAGAACCTGAACCGTGTAAGCTAGCGCAATAATTTGTTTTGCATATGAAACCGGAGGAGTTGTACTTACATCTGATGCCATCAGCTTGTCCTCGGTCACGATTTCGTTCCACATATAGCTTTGCAAAAACTGCATAAAAAGCACTTGCAGGAACAAAAACATAATATTCCAGAAACACGCTTTGCCGATCTGATCAGCTGTTCGTAACACTTCCCACAGTGAAATGATGCACCTGCTGTTTTCTTTGCAAATTTGCATCATAGGATTGTTTTTTGTTTTTCCTGCAGTATATAAAAATTGCTGTATCTCCAAAATAAAACTATGAAGACACTCAAAATAAATTTCCTGTGGTGGGAAACTATTTTTTGCAACTTTATTGTATTTAAAGTTTTGAGGGATAAACCTCTTAAATTTCTCCAAGTAGAAATATATGTAAACAAAACAAAAGCAATTTTCAATTTTTTTTGTAGTTTATTGCACTTTTTTGCAATTTATGTAATTACTATGGACTTAATGCATACATATTATTAAAATATGGGCTATAACAGTTGTATTGATGTATAGCAACTTGAAATGCTCCCACAAATGGCACTACAGCATGTAAAAAAATAATATAAGCTCTGGTGGACTTGGTTCTATAGTAGGTCTTAAAGGGTTAAATAAATATCGTCAAATAATCGTGATCTCAATTTCAGTGAAAATAATCGTGATTATCATTTTTGCCATAATCGAGCAGCCCTAGCTCTAGACTAACTTTTTGCCACGGTTGCACTGGTGTGCCTAACTCTTTTTCTTAGGTGCACCCAAATTGTTCAACCGCATCGCTTAACACCACAGGCACGTGCACTTTCTGGGGGGGAAATTGCTGTCCATACAGACAACATTGATTTGTAAATGATTAACTAACAATCTTGTCAACACAAAGTTCTTTATTTGGAGCACATTTCTACAAGAAAGATAAGTTACTGAAAAAGTGCTTGTGCATAAAGTGCTTTGGCACGCTGGTAATATTGTAGACAATGTTAAACTTAATCATCACATCGGCTCCTCTGACGACCTGTTTGCTGCTGCCTGCTGCTGAAAGGCCGTGGGGAGAGGGGACACTTGGGCAGTGCATTTATCGCAGCATATAATGTGTTCTGGATACACTGTGCTTTATCAGCACAAGTCACAAATGCAGTACTGGCGGCTGTGGTCTTTCCACACTCACGACAGTAAATGCAGTGCATCATGTTGTCAGCTTTACTCTATCTTAGCCAGGGAGACTGCTCAAGCCACTCTGTTCCAAATGTATAAACTTTCCCCGTTTTACTTTCACTGGGCTCTGGCTCGGAGTCGATCGTGTGTGGCTCATTATGTGATGCCGTCTCTGGACCAGAGAGGTCGATGGCTCCATGTCAGAGCACTGACTTTGAATTTTAGATGGATCAGGCCTTAACTTAACAAAAGTTACCGATCGTTCTTTTCATCTTTTCTCTTTACCCACAGCTACATCCACTTCCGTCAGGCCTAGGCTGCTCATAGGGCTGGGTATCTTTCTATAATCCATTTGATTCCGGTTCACAAGGTCCTGATTCGATTCAATTTTGACTCAGACATTCAGAAATATAATTCTGATCATTTATCAGTACTGACACTTGTGAGACTTCATCAGAGATGCAAACATCACAGCAGAGGCCTTTGTGTCAAAGTAACTGAGGATAAAACAGAAAAACATGAAGCAGATTTTCCTGGCCAGGTTTTCTGTAGCAGATAACCTTAAAAATATTCTGCAGTAGAACAGAAACTGAACAAAACCATGAATCAACATGTGAATGCTGCTGAAGTGAAGTAAGTGTTACAGAGGTTTGATTAGAGACACGGCTAAGCGTTTTGCAATTTGGCATCATTTTAAAAAGTTTAAATTTCTTCAGTATTGAACAGCAGAAATGAGGCTTTCTTGTTGGAGGTCATTTTTGTGGAAAAGAAAAACAAACAGCGGCCGTCAGCTCTGTACACAACTACAGACCGGTGCGCGACAAGCAAACGAATAATGCAGAAAACACAGATTTGAGGTGAGAAACTGTTCTTGAAGTACATTCTGGTTTGAGCTGTCGGCTTTCAGCCCCGACGTCCACACTTTGTGTTCATGTCTTTGTGTGGTGCTCTCATTTACTGTTTTGGCTGTTTGGTGGTTGTTTAAATAGTTTTGTGAGCTTCTGGCGTTTCTGGCAAAATACATTTAATACAATCGATTGAGCTCCCTCCAAAGGGTGGCTGGCCTCTCCCTTAGAGATAGGGTGAGAAGTTCGGCCATCCGGGAGGGGCTCAGAGTAGAGCCGCTGCTGCTCCACATCGAAAGGAGCCAGCTGAGGTGGTTCGGGCATCTGACAAGAATGCCTCCTGGGCGCCTCCTGGGTGAGGTGTTCTGGGCATGTCCCACCGGGAGGAGGCCCCGGGGCAGACCCAGGACACGCTGGAGAGATTATATCTCTCGGCTGGCCTGGGAACGCCTTGGTGTTGCCCCGGATAAGCTGGAGGAGGTGGCTGGGGAGAGGGAGGTCTGGGCCTCTTTGCTTAGGCTGCTGCCCCCGCGACCCGGCCTCGGATAAAGCGGATGAAGATGGCTGGATGGATGGATGGATGGACAATCGATTCAGGATTTAATGAATCAATGTCGCATTATTCAAGCTAAAATCAATTCTAATCGGAAAATCGATTCTTGAAACCCACCCCTACTACTCACCTGTCTATCCGCTTTCAAACATACATACATGTAGGCTGACAGGAATATCTGGACCACAGCCAATCAGAGGTCCCACCCCTGACTATCTCTGATTAGACCACGATATGGGCATAGTGTGTTTTTGTCTGTTGTTGACCACACGGAGACTTTCTTCACTCAAACAGCTGGTCACACCGGTGCCACTTAGAATCTTTTTAGTCGCACCATCGAGAAATGAGGTCACATTTGCAACCACAGTGGTTGAACTCTGATTCTCTGTTAATGGAGTGCGATACTTCAAAATTTGGTATCAATCTGATAGCAAGTAAATACAAGGACAGTATCAGAGATAAAGATACTTTTAACATATAAGGGAAGCCTATGCACGGTCATGTTTGGTAGAGCAGTGAGTCGTGATTTATGAGGTGAATGCATCATCAGTACGCTAGATCTGAACATATTTTCATGACTATTAAAAGACTGGATAATTAGCTGATTATGTTTATGTTAAAAACCAGGACTGATTCTAGTATTTATTTACCAGGTTTCTTGCCAAATATGTAGAAAAGCAGAAATATGATTACTGTCACTAATGAATTTCTTGATTTCTTGGAACTGGCTTCTTCTCTGAACAGCAGTTCATTTTCTGTGCCAGATGCAGGAGACAGGCCGCCTGTCTGCTCTCTACTTTTAAGATTATGAGTTGAACTTTCTGTTTGATGAAGGTGACCCTGAACCCGGCCTTCTGTGGGCTTCCATGGGCCAGTGAGTGTTTCTTCTTTACTCTGCTCTTTTCACTCTCCATATATTCGTACACAACTTTGCATTGAATCATTAGTTATTATTCCTCTCTCTCTTCCACAGCGTTGCCCTCTTATCATCCCCAACCTGTCGTGACAGATGGCAGGCCCTTACCCAGCCTGATTCCACCAGAGGTTTCTTTCTGTCGCCAACGCTCACGGGGGTGTCCGACTGTTGGGGTTTGCTGTAATTTAGCACTATATACATGAAACTAAGTTGAATTTTATTCTAGTGCTGCTTTCACAGCTAACACAAAGTTATTACAATTATCTATTTTTATTTCAGGTTTGAGATATGTTTTTATTTCCAATAAAATAATTCATTAAACAATTTTCAGCTGTATATATTATTTGAATGTCTGAATAGAGTGTATAGGTAATCAGTCCAACTGCACTTTTAAAATGAACATTAGCTGAAGATGGATTTTACACGTCAGTCATGGCTCCCGTATACGTACGTGTTTTGTATCTGTGAAAAAATCGGTTGCCACGGTAGCAGATACTCTTTACACACATCACAGTTTGCAACCTTTTAAATTAAAGCAGTAAAAATAAGTTCACGCTCTTTTCTCTGTGTGCCACTTACTGCAGTCTGTATGTGTCTGCACAATGCCTTCTGGTCTTGCTGGTTATTCACGTGATGAAGCAGAGCAGGGAGGAGGAAGAGCGGTGTGCCTGTATACGTGAGGGGCTTTTACACAGGGAAGTCTGCTTTCTCATGGAACTGATGTTGGGCTTAACATAGAAAAGAAGAGATTTCTATGAAATCTGCAAAATTTAAGAATCACAGACTTTAGAGTTTGAATGTCAGTGAGTAAATGTGTGCACAGCCTGTCGAAATGGGTTTAAATCACCACATGTGCCAGCTTGGCAGTCTAAACCAGTACTACGCTTGTTAGGCCTCATCTACAAAATGATTAAAAACATCAAACCCAGTTTGTAAAAACTGATAACACAACAGGAGCATTGACGATGATGTTGTCTGTCTACACAACATCCGCGAAGAGCAGAGAAGCGGAGCCATTACCAAGAAATGAAAATGAAATATGGCGATAGAATATGGGTAAAACGCACATGTGCAGAGCCTTTGTTTTCATACGAACATGGCAGAAAAACCATGGCGGCGACGGAAATGAGAAGGGCGAAAGCGGATCGTTGAATGAAACCGATGAACCAGAACTGGTTTGTAAAAATGGTTCACTGGTGTGGAACTGGTCTGGCTTTCGCCCGTCAGATACACAACAAAGCACTATTTTTGGTAGCGCATGCTAGCGGGCCGTCGTGTATTGTTTGGAAAATACGGCACACTTAAAATCAATCCTTTGATTTTTCTGAAAGTCGACAGAGCCCCTTATAATCCCGTGTGCCTTATGTATGAACTCTGGTTGTGTTACTGACCTCGAAACTTTATGTACACGGCGCTCGAAAATCTGTCAAATGTTTCAGTACGACTTTGCTGAGCTACGAAGTCGCGCCGCTTGATGGATTGTCGGAGCATTACGGCATCGTAGGTGGAGCCTCGCGGAGTGATACGTACTGTGCTTCAACATAATATTACTGTGTTGTGTGTGTATAACCTCTTTTTAAGTTCTGTGGATATTATACATGGTTATGCTGAGGATGTGTCGGCCAGTTTCCACTGGAAATGCCTTTTGGTTAAACTGTCAGCAAGGAATTTGCATTTGCACTGTTACATTTTTATAAAACTTTAATGCAACAAACAGCTGCTTGTTTAAGTGAAAATACATTGATGGGGTTTTTTTGCACTAATAAGGTTGTGGAGTTGTAAAGAATTTTGTCTCTTGTCAATTATATCGTCACTTATATCGTTAGCACAAATTTTCAAATGTATATCGTGATAAATATTTTTGGCCATATTTCCCTGCCCTAACAAACGCCTGTTCCTGTCATCACCATTCGAACCTTTAGTGGCAAAAAAGGTGTTTTGAGTCCTTCATCAAACCATCTGTTTAACAAACTGCGACACGACGAAAAGAGAACTTTGGAGCTGCTCCATCCACAGTATCTACAGTAAGACTAAGACTACATTATTAATGACCAACTGTTGACATACCATGTTTAAATTAGGCTGCTTCCTGAGGACAGCTGGTTCACTGTTCTATCACATAATACCTGCAACAAGCAGGGGTTCATCTAAAGGGGGGGTGGGGTGTCCTTGACTAGCATATGTAACATCATTTTTCAGATTTAAAGTGAAACAAAAAAAAGGTCCACAGGCCAGTAAAACTGAGCTAAAGACCTGGAGCTGTTGGGTTTCACACTGAATTATTACTACCTTTAATTATTAACATCTACAACATCACCATCATGTCTGTTTTCAGGAGCACAAAACTGCATCAAATCACAGGACAAACTGTTCTGTTGTTCTATGTTCTGTGTCAGTGCAGCCTCCACTTGCTCTTTTGAATACTTACACATACTAATTCACTCATTCACTAGTTTGACTTCACACCAAGCACACATTGCCTCAGCTTGGAGATATCAGAACTCTTTTTGCCTCTTACTTTTAATACAAACCTCCACCCAAAAAAAGACAGTGTGCAAATTATTTTATTTTATGCAAGTTTACCTCGTTTTATTTGACTTCACTGTATTTGAGATTTTTCAAATGTATTTTTACATTTAAGGAAGTCTTTTCTTAAAACCTTTTAAAAATTTGCCAAATATTCTTAGCCAGTGCAAATTAATCAGCAAAATGCAATAAATACATTATTGTAATTATGAACTAGGATAGACTGGGGTTTGCTGTCACACTTTTTACTAGGGGTGCAACGATACTCGTATCGATATTGAACCGTTCGATACAGTGCTTTCGGTTCGGTATCGAACAATGCAAAATTTTTAATTTATTTTATCAACTTTCCTTCTGACGATGCTGTCTGTGTTGAGCGCTCAGTGGATCTGCGCTCGACTACTCTGCCTAGGCTGCACTGTCGAGCGCAGATCCACTGAGCGCAGGGCAAGCTAGCAAGACAGAAGCTAAGCTAGTTGCAACATGTCAAATTGACCCTCCCCCACCCTCATTCAGATCTGGCGTTTGGAACTATTTTGGTCTTCATGTGACGTATGACCCTGAAGGTAAGCGAGTCATGAACTAAAGTAAAACAGTATGTTGGATGTGCCACGCAATGCTCAATTACATGGGTGGGAACTAGTGTGTTAGCGCAGTTAGCTCGTTAACGTGTTGGCCGTCCAGCCCCACGCTCGGGGCGATCCGCGGTAGCTCGTTAACGGAGATTTGCCGTGTTGTGGCGTTAACGTCATTTCAGATTAACGCTGACAGCACTAGTGGGAACACAACGAATATGACTGCACATTTACGCCGACATCATCCTGGTGCAAAGACAAGTGGAAGCAGACAAAAACAACAAGCAGGCATGCTACAAACTTTACCCGAGTCATTTAGACAGCCGTTAGCACAGGATTCTCCTTATGGGGACCTGATATGTTTAATGTGCTGCTGAGAATATAGCCCAGAAGAAGCGTATAGTATAGCTTTTATTTTGAAAGAGCCATTTCTCTGTAATAAACTCTCTTTTCCAAAGATGAGTGATTCCTCCATCAGATAGTTTTTTTTTTTTATTACTTTTTTGTTTCAGCAACATTAAATTTAAAAACTGTACTTTTGAGTTAAAATATATATTTATAATTTTAATAAATGAAAAATTAAAAAGGCATGAACATTTTTTTTTTATCGAAAAAATATCGAACCGTGACACCAAAGTATCGAACCGAACCGTGAATTTTGTGTATCGTTGCACCCCTACTTTTTACTCTTGCATGAAACGCTTGTCATTGAAACATCTTTTAATAACCACTAATTCATTCAATTGAAGCTTCAGGTGCTGATTAAATATTGGTATCATATTCATTTTTGCAATTAACTGTAACAAAAAAGTAATCAACCATCAACTACCCTGTGACAGTTTGGGACTACCCTATATGTCCCTGTAGTTGTCAGCTGGATTTCAGTAAAAATTGTTACTTTTTTCACATCTTCATGTATAACTTCTTTAGTTCAGATACAGATATTAGTTTAGGCACCAGCTCTAAACTAAACTGTTGTATTTAAACCATGAATTTGAACCAATGTTGATTATGGTGAATTATTCTATGTATGAGCAGTGAAATAAAGGAACCTGCAGTGCTTTTTAACGTAGCCCTTATAAAGGACATATTTAACTCAGTGACAGTAATTTGAACTGATTTATCATTGATACGATTAAAAAGCCCAGACATATATTCTAAATATATATATTCTAAGTATATATTCTAAAACACAAGTCTTTTTGTGCAAGATTTTCCAACAGATATAACAATAGTGAGCAAGTCAAGGAAAACACGTGAGAACAAAAATGAATTAATAAATTGCATTAATATCAAAGTTGACTCTGAACTGCTCTTCATCTCGATGCTTACTCGATCGTGCAGGTGAAGAAACCTTCTTTACATTTACAGGTTGCTAGTGTTGATCTAGCAACACAGAGAATCTGACCCAGAATCTCAGTTTCTTCCTTTTTTATTGTTCAGAAACATCCGGAGATCCCCAGATGACCTAGAGAAAACCTAACCTAGCCATCACATGGCTTTAGCTTGCTAATGAAAAACTGATTCAAATCAAAACTATTACCTTCAGTTTTCTAAAGTTGTTTTTAATTACTAAGACTGGCTGAGCTTTTAATACTAAAACAACAATATGGAAAATTATTCTGACACATGAACATCATAAATTACCTCCTCCCCTCAACAGCCCATGGACCTTAATGGGTGTTGACTGTTGGTTCTGAGTTTTTGTAGGTTCCTGTTTGATCTTGGGTTTGCGAAGCAAATTAATTTCTAGTTCTTCAGTATAACTAACTTTGCTTCTAGTTCTCAGGTCTGAATTAAATTTTGCGTCAGCTTTCTCCCTGTCTCTGTGTTTCTTTCCTCTAGTCTCTGTTTAGCGTAGAGGTTTTTATCAAGCCTGTGGGTCTTACTCTCAATTTTCGGATTTTCATTTGGTTCAGCTGTGTTAGGTTTGCTTACACCTGTCTCATCAGTTACATTCTGTTCATCTGTGTCTCATTTTGTTGCCAGGCGTTTCCTTTAAAGTGATATCCTTCTGTTGTCAGAGTGAGATGTTATTGCCATACTGTCTCTGTCATACAGCCCAATAAAGGGTTCCCCTGTTCAACTCCACCTGCCTCTCTGTGTACGTATTTTGGATCATCCTTCACCGCACTAACATTTCCATATATTGACCAAAGCTAAACGAACATCTCAGATGTTTAATATCAACAAAATTCCTCACTGCACTGTAATGATTCATTAACAACCCACGTGATAAACAACCCAGTGCACCCCACAGAGGGGGCACACCCCACAGGGGCAATGCAAAAGTGACTACTTTAAAGTTACTCATGTCACATGTCTAAAGCTTGCAGCTGACATTATGATATGAGATTGTGTCTCTACTAATGATTAGGGGACTACCCAGATATGAGTAATACACACACACACACACACACACACACACACACACACACACACACACACACACACACACATATATACACATATATACATATATATACACATATACACACATATATACATATATGTGTGTGTGTATATATATATATATATATATATATATATATATATATATATATATATATATATATACATATATATATGTATATATACACATACACATATATATATGTATATATACACATACACATATATATATGTATATATACATACACATACATATATATATATATACATACACACATATATATATATATACATACATACATATATATACATACATACATATATATACATACACATATATATATACATACACATATATATATATATATATATATATATATATATATATATATATATATATATACACCTGCAGTCTGAGATACACAATCCCAGTAAGATCCAGCTGTTGCCATGCGCGTAAAAACGCTTGAACTGCTGCATACATTGAAAGCTCTCAGCTTGTCGTTTCTCCCGTTTGATTTAACTGAATATTCCAAACCCATCTTTACCCAACTTTACGCTGCCTGGTTTTTGCAAACGAATAACCGTGCAATAGATCCATCAGCGAGATATTAGCATAAGTCGACGCACACCAGACTCAGCAGCGGTTATTTACTAATTATTTGAACTTTAATACTGATAGACGACAGCTACCGCCATCCGAGGTGCGTGTACCCAGAAAAGATCGCAGCAAATTGCGGGTTTAGCCGGAATAAAGTTGAAATTATGCAAAAAAATAAACAGCTTCTCGCTATTTTCTCGAAAGCCGAATGAATGTGTGGTGTCGCTACTCTTGAATGGCGTGCGAATGAACTTTAATGCGCAAAGCTGCCCAGATAATTACAAGAATAAACATTAAAGTCTATTTTTTTAATGGCGTCTGGCACGACGTTCCTTGTGAAAATATCACGCATCACCCTACCTGAACTGCCTACACCAATTCAAAGCTTTCATAATCGAATTGTAAGATAAGACTACAAGCACACAGGCGGTTTTATATAACATCACACAGTAATCATACATTAAAAAAAGAAACATTTCTTTTCCATGCAAACATTGATGAAAGCAGCGGCCTTGACTGAGGACGGGTAGTCCGCACGTAACACAGCGGAGACGGACACAGGAGCAACAGGCGACACAAGTCTGCTCACCTGCAGTCAGTCATCGGCTGTAGAAACTGCTGGAGCGGAAAGTCCGGATCGCATGAAGCTGATTACAGGCTGAGAGCGCAGTCTCTGCTCTGCTGCCCGCTCACGCGTGTACAAATCGCTGTGTGAATTAGCATCTTATACCTTTCAGTATAAAACACTGCACAGGAATGAATGGGGTAAAGGGAGGGGCTGCTGTGTGAAGCTACAGGGTGACACAGGCGGTCCCACTACCGGTCTCACCTTTCAGTATAAAATGTTGATGACCAGGCACTACAGGAGACAGATGAACCATATATTAAAATCACTTTCTCTGTAACCCATTGAATGTTTTCATTGCCATATTTTTACATTCTTAAATGTTTTGTCTTTACAAAATTCATTTATTTGAGCAGGCTGCTGTATTCAAGATTACTATTGTTTGGACTGTGTCACATTTGGAGATTGTCCTATTTGTTCTTGTGTTTGTTTTTCATTTTGATGTTCCAGTTGCACTTTTATCAGTAGCTTCAGTTCCAGAAAGTATTTCACAAGTACAGTAATCCCAGGTACTATGCCATGATTTTTCTGTCACGTCTTCACAGTAACAGTGAAACAATGGCACCATGAGGAAGTCAGAAAAAACTGTATATAAAAGATGGACAGGCTCTGTCGGGTGAAGGGGAAATGGGTGCGAGTCTGAAAGTCAGAAACTCAGCAGGAAAACAACGCTGTGATTAGTGAAAGCTTGTGTTCCTGGTTTTTCCTGGTTTTTCCTTCCCACTGTCGCCAAAGTGCTTGCTCATTGGGGGTTATTACATTGTTGGGTTTTTCTCTGAAGTGAATATTGTCAGTCTAGAGGTCCACCTCTTGATCCAGACACTTTAATGACTATTAAACTGACTGCCAGGACTTCTCCAGGCATTAAAGGTTCCCAGGAGATAAGTGCTTATCAGCTGCCTTTGTCAAACACTTTAAGCATTGCAACAGCTAAGCTAACCTAAGTATTATAACATTGAACCATCGCAGCCGTCGTCCTACAATTTCAGTCAGTTCACACCACTTCCAATAAATATAGTGAGATTAGAGTGAGGAGGAAAGAATTGTATTCACTTTGACTTTCACATTTGACTTGAAAAAAAGTGACAAAAGCATTCCAACTGATTGAGGGGAAAGCATGAAGACAGAAAGGTTTCCTTAAACCTGAGAGGTTTGGGCTCACGTGTGTTTGATGTCTGATGATGAGCTATTATTTTGATGGCAGACGTAGCTGCTTTCCTGGCACTGATATGGTTAACAGCAGCAACTTGATGCAGCTGAAATGTTCACCATGTAAAGGCCAAATGAAATGAATAGAAAGTCGTGATTTTGCAGACAGGTAAAGGATCTTGCACAGACTACAGATATTTTTTCTATATCTGCATCTATGCAGTTAAACCATAGTCTGTATCAACACCAGGTACAGACTTCGTTTTGATTCATGGAATATGGTAAATATGTAGCACGGTTCTTCTAGAGCACTCGCCTTAACACGTCATTCATGCACACACGTTTACATGCAAGTGCTTTCTAACATTCATATTCCAATGAACACATCAGGAACAACTTGAGGTATCTCGGCCAAGGATCATTTGGCACACAGACTGGAGCACATCTGCACATTTTCTGTCCATTTGACTGCATTCTTTTAAAATCAAGATGGTGACTTACAGAACTAAAGTTCCACTGATTATGTTAATTTGTTGCATCTTTTGTGCCTTTCCTAGTTAGCTTGATTATCTTGAGATTTAAAAAAATCTGATACTGCAAATATAGTGGGGAGAACCAAATGACCTTGGTGCATGTTCGATCATCCAGGTAAGTAAATCCCAGAAAGGTTGATTCTGTTCATCTGGACGTTTTCAGTGGGAGAAACATTTCATCACTCATCCAAGTGACTCCTTCAGTCTCAGCTGACTGCAGGTTTCCCCCATCTTATAAACAGGACATTTGCACAATGAGTTCAGCCATTGTCAGAAGGTGAATGGGCATCTCAGGAGGTAATAATGAAGAGAGTCAACCACCCACCACACATTTTCCAGAGTGTTGTAGTGGGTCTTACACTCTAATCCGGTCGTTAAGTGATGACGTGACGAATCCTACTTCCAGGCCTAAAGTAGTCTGCGTTTAATATGGCTTTTGTGTTGTTAACATGTTTAATGTTATGTATTTTCTTCTATTTGATCTCAAAAAGCTCCTAAAACAGTCAGTGATCACTGTTGACCTCCCTCGGCTTTTATTACCGCTAATCATTTATTTAAGCTCAGTTTTTAAAACCTTAGGATGTAACTGCAGCCCAGCCCATGCAGCAGTATATGAATGACTAACCTCGTATTGTGGATGGATTATCTCAGTTGTTCTCCTGGCTGAAGTTTGGTCCTTTTACAGCATCCTGTCATGCGATTACATTTGTTCCTGACCACCGAGAACACTCACGTTAACTTTTATCGAGTGGAAAAAAAGTTAGCTTGTTTATATTATGCTAAAATAGCTGTGTCGCTAGCGGTCACGTAGCACATCATTATATACCAGCTAGCCCAACTTCAGTAACCCTACAAACGTCACTGCTGTTTAGTTTTCTGTCTTCATTTATGTTGGAAGTGATAACAGAGCTGTACGTTTTAATTTGTTTCCAAAACCCCGCAGTCAGGACATGCTATATTGTATTTAGATAGAAGCTAGCGAGCTAACTCCCTGCTAACTTCTAACTCCGTTAAATGTCATAAATTCTGTTTTCATGGATGCCTGGATGTTAAACTCAATTGTTACACCTGGTAGAGCAGAACGCTGATCATTTTATTAAAGATGAAAGACTTTAGACAGTTTTTAACTCTCAGTAATGCCATAGTGATCGTTTGATATATGGAGCTGCAGCGGAGTTTAGGCCCAGACACGGCTAGTGACGTCAGACTGAACGACCGGATAGCTTCCTGTTGAGGCACACGACTGGGCAGTCGCCTGGTAGTACTCTGTCCATTGTACAAGATCTATCGCCCTGTTATACAAAACCCAGTACAAACCTCCGGCAGTAACCAGCCAGCCCCCAAAGGTATCTCTAGCAACCAGTTCCTTCTGAACCGTTTGCCTTTTATGTTCAGGTTATCTATAGGAGCTCACTGTGATGCCTGGGTGCATTTCAACATGGTGATCTTCAAGTATGTAGTGACCAGGCAGGGGAGAGAACACGTGTGCAAAACACATGTTGGAATGCAGCAACATCCGCTCACTGGGCTGGTGTGACATGGTTATCCCAATGAGAGGTACCTGCAGCCCCAGTTCATCTCTAACCTCCACCACACTCACCAGACAAACGGATTCTGCTTTTCTCCATTTTTTAGGAGGTTGAGGTGTATCTGTGTGGCTCCACACCTGTCTAGCGGTACCCCTCCCACTCACCATGTAACCACAAAGGGTTCTTGTAATTTGGTCAGGAGGTCTGAGATGGACAGAGGAAGCAATGTAATAATAATAATGGATTGGATTTATATAGCGCTTTTCAAGGCACCCAAAGCGCTTTACAATACCACTATTCATTCCCTCTCACATTCACACACTGGTGGAGGCAGCTACAGTTGTAGCCACAGCTGCCCTGGGGCAGACTGACAGAAGCGAGGCTGCCATATCGCACCATCGGCCCCTCTGGCCAACACCAGTAGGCAAGTAGGGTAAAGTGTCTTGCCCAAGGACACAACGACCAGGACAGAGAGCCCGGGGATCGAACTGGCGACCTTCCGGTTACAGATGCGCTTCCCAACCCCCTGAGCCACGGTCGCCTTATCCTTGTGTAAATTGTCTGAGTTTAGCCCTGCTGTTGTAAAGGCATCACTGACGTTCTTGGGCCTGGAATAAATTCTCTCATGACAACCTCCCCAGCATATGTAGGTTTGCTGTCAGGTCCTAAAGTTCATGACTTCATATCCATTTGTACAGTTCTTTTAGTGTGTGTGAACGAGGTGCCTGGTCAGTAAGTCTCTCTTTGGGATACTGACTCGAGAGATGACTTAAAACAGCGCCTGCTCCACACTCTTGGCATTTATCAGATGATGGTCCATTAGTTCACAGACTCAAATATAATCACTTCTTAAAAGCAAATCTGATGCAGTTTGAACAAAGCCTGAAGCCTGAATTATTCATGACTGCAATGACTTCCAAACATTTTAGATTTATCAGTTTTGAATCACTGATATACTAATCTGTAAGATAATGATGGTAACTGAGATCAGATACTAATGAAACACAGAGACAGTGCTGCGTATTGAGAGCAAACAAGGTCTGCTTTAAATACACTGCACATGTGTTGGGGATTCTGGCTTGTGGCACTGTGCTTTGAGAAATATTTCCATCTGTGCTATGTGAGAAGCGTCTGTCGAATTTCTCACAGCTTGTAGAGGCTGTGAAAACACCACAATGGTGCTGTTCCAAAAGAACACAGCCTTATAAATATCAACACTTTAAAAAGCCTGTTTCCATCCTAATTAGT
This sequence comes from Mchenga conophoros, assembly GCF_057382185.1. Lineage (NCBI taxonomy): Eukaryota > Metazoa > Chordata > Actinopteri > Cichliformes > Cichlidae > Mchenga > Mchenga conophoros. The sequence continues at coordinate 36,774,055 of NC_140546.1, forward strand.
TTACTTTTGCTATTGTGATAAAAACCTTCCTGAGAAAATAGAAATCTCGTGGGAACAAAATGAATAAGACAGCTGACATATAGCAGACATGATCTCATGAGGCCAGCTTCTTATCAGTCCTGCTACTCACTATAATCTGTTAGTCAAATTTTCTAGAAAGAAGAAGGTTAGAACATTTCATGGCAGACCAGAGTGGACCACACAAAATGTATTAACTTATCCAGATCTGTCAGATCTGTCAGGAACATCTGGCCAATAAGGAGGATTCTCGTCTAAGTCTTTTGCAGTTACAGCAGCATTATTCTCTCTCCAGCAGCACCATGTAAGCACAAAGGTAGCCTTTTGTGCATGTACTTCAACACCACACATTTATCTGACATTCACACACAATTGCACTATGATGAGGATGAGGGTACAGTGTATTGCCCAAGAATACTTGATGCTCTGCTTTTTGTTGTTTGTTTGTTTTTAATTAATTGTTGAAAAACAAATTGCACATCGAAAGCAAGGTGATTTAATGAGATTTATTGAAGGAAAGTTAAAATCAATATAGCATGAACAGGATTCTGGTCATAATTTTTATGGACAGAATTTCTAGGCGCAGCCAAGTGACTGAAGGCTTTCACTTGGGTGGTCTCAGAATCTATTCAATTCAATTTCAATTCAATTTTATTTATATAGCGCCAAATCACAACAAAAGTCGCCTCAAGGTGCTTCATAGATACAGAGAAAAACCCAACAATCATATGACCCCCTATGAGCAAGCACTTTGGTGACAGTGGGAAGGAAAAACTCCCTTTTAACAGGAAGAAACCTCCGGCAGAACCAGGCTCAGGGAGGGGCGGGGCCATCTGCTGTGATTGGTTGGGGTGAGAGAAGGAAGACAGGATAAAGACATGCTGTGGAAGAGAGACAGAGGTGAATAACAGATATGATTCAATGCAGAGAGGTCTGTTAACACATAGTGAGTGAGGTAGAAACACCCAGTGCATCATGGGAATCCCCCAGCAGCCTACACCTATTGCAGCATAACTACGGGAGGATTCAGGGTCACCTGGCCAGCCCTAACTATATGCTATAGCAAAAAGGAAAGTTTGAAGCCTGATCTTGAAAGTAGAGATAGTGTCTGTCTCCTGAATCCAAACTGGAAGCTGGTTCCACAGAAGAGGGGCCTGAAAACTGAAGGCTCTGCCTCCCATTCTACTTTTAAATACTCTAGGAACAACAAGTAGGCCTGCAGAGCGAGAGCGAAGTGCTCTAATAGGGTGATATGGTACTACAAGGTCATTAAGATAAGATGGGGCCTGATTATTTAAGACCTTGCATGTGAGGAGCAGGATTTTGAATTCTGGATTTAACAGGAAGCCAATGAAGGGAAGCAGGAGAAATCTGCTCTCTCTTTCTAGTCCCTGTCAGGACTCTTGCTGCAGCATTTTGGATTAGCTGATTAGCTTTTCGCAGATGATGTGGTTCTGTGGGCTTCATCGGGTGATGGCCTCCAGCTCACACTGGAACGGTTCGAGGTCGAGTGTGAAGCGGTGGGAACGAGGATCGGCACCTCCAAATGTAAGGCCATGGTCCTCAGCCGGAAAAGGGTGGAGTGCCCACTTCGGGTCAGGGACAAGTTCCTTACCCAAGTGGAGGAGTTTAAGTATGTCAGGGTCTTGTTCACAAGTGACAGGAGAAGGGAGCAGGAGATTGACAGATGGATTGGTGCTGCAGCTGCAGGACGTTTTTACACTGAGAGACAGCTGAGTGTAAAAGTGAAGCTTTCAATTTACCGGTCGACCTACGTCCCTACCCTCACCTATGGTCACGAGTTGTGGGTAGAGACTGAAGAACAAGATCACAGATACAAGCAGAGGAAATGAACTTCCTCCAAAGGGTGGCTGGACTCTCCCTCAGAGATAGGGAGCCCCCTATCTCTGAGGGATGCAGCCTGAGCTAAGTAAACAATCTGATCACTCGTCAGTGGAAACTGCAGTTCTGTGGATTGGGCTGAAGGGAGAGTCAAACTGGTTGGCTGGGTCCAGGGAAAGGGTCAGAGTCACTGAAATCAGAGTACAGACGTTCAGGTATGGTTCGGGAGGAATACGGGCAAGCTGTCTGTTCTGAATTTTCCTTTGCACTGCTTACTTGCCGCGGGTGGTCAGTAGTGGCGTGGAGGGGTGAGTGGTCTGGGTGAGTGGTCCGAAATCCCTGGCGTTGAGGCAGGGAGGCAGGCAGGTGCATGGGGCGAGAAACCCATGAGACTGTCAGGAGGTCCAGCGTCCGGATGGGTGCTCTACAGCGGAGATTCGTGTCTGGCAACTTGGTGCGTGGCTATGGAAGAGAGATACAGGATGAGACAAGGTAGTTTGCAACTTGTGTACAAAATCACAGCGGTGGCCTGCATTAACTAGGGTTAGCTGAGAATCTGGCGAAGAGAGGTTGAGTGCGCTGCCCTTATGAGACCCCGGCTTAATTACCCACAGGTGTGAGTAATAAGCAGAACACAGTGGCTCCTCCCATGGGTGGAGATGGAGGGAGAAACACTGGCTGTATCCCAATTCAGGGTCTACAGCCTTAAAGTACGCAGTCTCAACGATCCTCAAGGGCCGCGTACTCAAAGACCGCTAAGGCCGGAAGTGCGAGGCTTGTGAAATGGGACGGTCTAGCCTCCGTTGCGCTGCCCAGGTTGCCTAGCAACCATGATAATAACAGCTGGAAACGTTTCATAAAGCTTTGTTTAACAGAAATTAAGGAGAAAATCTTTTGTTCATTTGTTTGTTTCTTTCTACATGAGCTTTGATCATTCTCTGTGAGATTAAGCTCAGCTATTGAACGGCGTATATTTTAAAGTAAAGGCTTTAAAACCAAGTTAGTACAAACGTCACTAATGTCACATAACTTTGCCGACATGTGGCCAACAGTAATGTTTTCATGATCTTCGTTATTAAACATTTGCACATAAATAAGTGACATCATATTCAGTACTTACTTAAAGTTCACTCTTCGGGCGCCCCTCATCCGCCATTTTTTTTCGGCAAAATTATCCACACCCACCGCCGCGCTATGCATTCTGGGATATGTTGGGCCACGAAGTCTACACTGCCACATCCTTAAAATTCAGGGAAATGAAGGACGCATTTCAGGGCCGCATTTCGAGCAGCCTTCGAATTGGGACAGCCTTCGTCGCGTCGCTGTGACGTAATCGGCCTTAAAATGCGGCCTTTAAGGCTGCAGACCCTGAATTGGGACACAGCCACTGGCACCCACCCAGACCATGACAGAGAGGTTCAGCCATCCGGGAGGGGCTCAGAGTAGAGCCGCTGCTCTTCCACATCAAAAGGAGCCAGTTAAGGTAGTTCGGGTATCTGACAAGGATGCCTCCTGGGCGCCTCCTGGGTGAGGTAATTCGGGCATGTCCCATGAATAGAGGATTTGTACTAGCACTGACTAATAGGCAAAATAATAAGAGTACCTTTATACCCATTGTGTGAACACAATCTTCCTCTATTCAGCTGTAGAGAGGTCAATTCCCAAATTCATGTAGGCCATGGGGTGATAGTGAAGACGCATAGAATGTGTCATGACCTTAAACACAGTTTACAATTAGCTGTTTTTAAATCTTCAAACTCATTCTTTGTTTAAGAAAGTTATAGTTACATATCAATAGTGCACAGAGGTTAGATGAAGCTCTCTTTTAACAGGATGAAACCTCTGGCAGAAACAGGCTCAAGGAGGGTCTGCCATCTGCCAGCGCTGGTTGGGGGTGACAGGAGGAAAAGTACAAAGACACAGTTGCCCCTTTTCCATTAGTACCTACTGGGATCAACTCGGCACGGTTCGCCACAGTTTCCAGGGTTTTCCATTAGGTCACAGTACCTGGTACCAGGCTCCAAGCGATCCAAGCAGGTACTGCAATGTGAGGTCGTCAGACTGCATGACACCGATTGGCTGGTCAGTAGCGTCACTCAATGAGTCATGAGCATGTCTCGTTCATGAAAATTAAAACCGCCATTCCTGTCTGGCGATGTCTTGCTCAGGGAAATGGCTACAAAAGACAACGCTGTGATCCCAGAGTCTGCCGAAAAGCCACAGACCGAGGAGCAGGTATATCGTCGCCTCGATGTCCACCTTTTTTAGCGTTCATGTCACTTATTAATTATGTCGCAGAATGCTCGGTTGTGTTGCTATGACGACAACCACGCACATTAGGTAGTACCTGGTTGTAATGGAAAAGGGCACAGGCAGGGGACACCCGGGGTTACCTTAGCCAGTTGATAACCAGCGTGTAACCATTTATCCTGACAGCCAATGCTGGGGTTAGTGAATCTAGATTGTTGTATTTCGTCCTCTTCTAGACAAAATAAATACAGCATTGGCGATTCTTATTCAAACAGGAGAATCGTTTATTAAACTTTGGCACACAATAGGCAATGCCCCAAAGGTTTGAGTAATAGTCTCCAGTAATAAGATCATCTCTGTTGTCTGATGAAAACAAATCTGTTCCCACCTTGACCACGGCCTGCTCGGCACTTCATGTGGGAGGAAGGTTGCTTTTGGTTGTTTGTTGTCTACTGCCCTGCAGATGTCACCCTTGGCTGTGTGTCTTGATCTGGACATTCCTGTCATACCAGTAGACACATCATCAGCCCTCTGAAAGCATCCTTCTACACCAAGATGTGGAAAGTGTAATGAGTGATCTCGCTCCTCAGATTATCAGGGATGACACCACGTTCTCCCATGAATACTATTCCATCTTGATACTTTAACTCATCAGCCTGCATGATTCAAATGAGGATCTGCAGGGTGTTATCCTGTTTTGTAGCAGGGTGTATTGCACAGAGCCTGTTCTTGGAGATTAGCAGGTGTGTTAGAGTCAATATCAGCTTCGACAGAGCTGAAAGATGGACATTCAAGAAGTTCTGATCTGCTTAGAGTGTCTGTAAGCTCCCTTCCATGCACGTACGCCACATCCAGATCAAACTTTTCAATGCATAACATTATTCTCTGAAGTCGCTTAGGAGAAGTCAACAGTGGTTTTCTCACGATGGTCTCCAGTGGCTCGTGGTAACTTTGCAGCCATATGTGTACTTGTGGAACATTTCCATGCTGAATAGCCAAGAACTCTTTTTCTACTTTGAGCGTTTGTGTGAGTCCTCTGCTTGCAAAAGCAATGGGTCTACCTCCTGCAGAAGTGCTGCAGCCAAGCCTGTGTCTGAGGCATCACACTGCACTGTCACTTCCACCTCTGGGTTGTAATATTTCAGAACTGGAGCATTTGCAGTAGTCTCCTTTAGTTTGAGGAATGCATCCTAATCTTGTGATGTCCATTTCATTCACAGTCGTTGTGTGTTAATTGCCTCAGTGCCTCACAGTGATCAGAGAGGTGTGGGCAAAATGTTAGGTAATTTTCATACCCAACAGCCTCTGAACCGCTTTCACATCTGTTAGTTTCGGCGTCTTTCTTATGGCACACACTGTTTCAGATTCTATTTTTAGTCCATCTGCTGTTAGGAGGTGTCCTGTGTACGCAGCCTTCTTTTGCCTCAGATTAAACCTGTCTGCATTTAGTTTGATGTTCTTTTCGCTTCCTCGTGTGTCTCCTCGTCCCCTAATCAACACATCATCTGAAATAATTCTTGTGTTAGTTTGGTTGGTAATGGGAAGTGACTGCCTTTTAGAGTGGCGCTGTCAGTTGGTGTTCGCTCTCTCTGCAGTAGAGTATTACTTCCTGTTCCTGCTCAAACACAGGGGTGTTTTTGAGTAGCTTATCTGCTTAGCGATTTATTTAAAACGTTTTAGATACCTTCTTTCTTCATAGCATAATCTTCATGTGCTTCATCTGAAGCACACTTTCTGTGTACTCGCTCCCTAATTTATAGCCAAAGTATTCACTCACTGTGTCTTTACTGTTTTGCTAGCTTAGGTTAACTTGTAGCCAACTCGCTAGCAGCATGGCTACTTCACCTGTACCTCCTGCACTTTCCTGCTCATTGTGTCAGATGTTTAGCTACTCTTCGGCCTCCTTTAGCAGTAATGATACTTATAACAAATGTAGCATATTTGCAGCTCTGGAGGCCAGGATTACTGAATTTGAGACTCGGCTTTGCACCCTTCATTCACCCGTAGCTAGCCAGGCCCCTGTAGCTGGTGCAGCCGAAGATAGCGTAGGCCCCGCTAGCTGTTCCCCAGCAGACCCCAAGCAGCTGGGGAAAGAGGGCGGCTGGGTGACGGTGAGGAGGAAGCATAGTCTTAAACCAAAGCTCCAGGTACACCACCAACCTGTTCATGTGTCTACCCGTTTTTCCCCACTCGGCGACACACCCGCCGGGGGTCAAAGTCTGGTAACTGGTGATTCTGTTCTCAGACATCAGACTCTTTTTCTCCAATTGGTGTTTCTGAGTTAACTTCAATAATTACTTCCTCCAAACCATCAACGTGTCTTTTAGACCCCATTCCTACAAAACTGCTCAAAGAAGTCCTGCCATTAATTAATGCTTCAATCTTAAATATGATCAACCTATCTCTAATAATCAGTTATGTACCACAGGCCTTCAAGCTGGCTGTAGTTAAACCTTTACTCAAGAAGCATCTCTAGACCCAGCAGTCTTAGCTAATTATAGGCCAATCTCCAACCTTCCTTTATATCAAACATCCTTGAAAGAGTAGTTGTCAAACAGCTAACAGATCATCTGCAGAGGTTTATTTGAAGAGTTTCAGTCAGGTTTCAGAGCTCATCACAGCACAGAAACAGCTTTAGTGAAGGTTACAAATGATCTTCTTATGGCCTCTGACAGTGGACTCATCTCTGTGCTTGTCCTGCTAGACCTCAGTGCAGTGTTCGATACTGTCGACCATAATATCCTATTAGAGCGATTAGAACATGCTGTAGGTATTACAGGTACTGCACTGCAGTGGTTTGTATCATATCTATCTAATAGACTCCAGTTTGTACATGTAAATGGAGAGTCCTCTTCACACACTGAGGTTAATTATGGAGTTCCACAGGGTTCAGTGCTAGGACCAATTCTGTTTACATTATACATGCTTCCCTTAGGCAGTATCATTAGAAGACATAGCATACATTTACACTGCTATGCAGATGACACCCAGCTCTATCTGTCCATGAAGCCAGATAACACACACCAATGAGTTAAACTGCAGGAATGTCTTAAAGACATAAAGACCTGGATGGCTGCTAACTTTCTGCTTCTTAATTCAGATCAAACTGAGGTTATTGTACTCGGCCCTGAAAAGCTTAGAAATATGGTCTCTAACCAGATTCTTCCTCTGGATGGCATTACCTTGGCCTCCAGTAACGCTGTGAGGAACCTTGAAGTCATTTTTGACCAGGACATGTCCTTCAACGCACATATTAAACAAATATGTAAGACTGCTTTCTTCCATTTGCGCAACATCTCTAAAATTAGAAATATCCTGTCTCAGGCTACATCCTGTGGGGATGAACAAAAGTATTTTACCAGCACAATATAATCTGCGGTGTGATCATTGCTTTTAACAATGTAAGAGATAGCTTTAAAATGGCCTTAAGATGTTTATGCATACTGTTATCATATTAAAGGAATTGCAATACATGCTTACAAAACACTTATATCAGGTTATTTTTAATTATCGTTTATAAGTTCATATTCTTGTATTAAGCTTATAGTAGAGGTTCTTGATTAAAACATTTATTTAGTAGATGATATATACATAGTTTCAGTTCAGGTTATTACATATATGAGAGTGGCTTCTGTCTCTCTGTCTGGTGAGAGGTCAGGAGCCAGTCGGCGAGGTGAAATAGGGTGCAATTGTGGTTAGCACACACACACACACACGCACACACAGACTTAGTTAAAGAGAATCATTTATAGGTGGAAGTTTAATCATGTTTTGCTCGGGGTTGCAAAAGAGCAGTTTGTCGCAGAACTGCTGCTGATGTGTCAAGATGATAAGCGAGCATCCGGCAGTGACAGGAAGTACCTGCCATGAAGCTAGAAGACAATGTTCTTTTTAAACTGTGTTAAAAGTCATTGTGGTTTTGATTTGATGTATGCATATATTGTATCTGATGACGCATGAGATGCAAGCCCTGATGGTATAAAATATCTGTTTATGCTTTGATTAAGTCGGAGATCAGCCCTGTCTGCGAACGGAGCTGGTCTTCCCACGCGTGTATTTCATTAAAATCAATTGTTTGACCAAGTTCTGGACCATGGTTGTTTGTACTCTCCTTCCCCAATATTTGAACCTTAACAGTCCACACTAGCCTGGATAGATTTGAAAACGGCGTTTTCATCTGAAAACGCTCCCCGTCCACACTAGCGTTTTCAGTCGTTTTCACAGAGTCGTGCGTCCACATTGAAACAGATGAAAACGCTTACGTTTTCATCTGTTTCGCAAAAGCGAGTGAGGATTAAAGAATTTGAAGAAAAGCTATCTGGAGCAGGTACAAACTGATATTCCTCTTTTTTAGGGCTGTCAAAATTGAGAGCAATCAAAACAACAGCTGTATAATGCACTCCGCTATCTTTGTTTATTTGGTCACATGACTGCATCACATGACTAAAATACATCATCGTTTTAGAAAGTCTGCGTTTTCGTGTGTCCACACTGCGACGGGACAGCTGCGTTTTGAAATGTATTCGTTTATGTTATGTTTTCGAGAGCGTTTTCAAAACGCTGCGTTTTTCCTTGAGGACGGGGGGCCAAAACGGAGAGAAAACAATGCGTTTTCAAACGAAAACGCATTAGTGTGGACGTAGCCTCAGAGTGACACTGAAAAACTAGTTCATGCATTTATTACCTCCAGGCTGGACGACTGTAATTCATTATTACCAGGAAGTCCTAAAAACTCCCTGAAAAGCCTTCAGTTAATCCAAAATGCTGCAGCAAGAGTCCTGACAGGGACTAGAAAGAGAGAGCAGATTTCTCCTGTTTTGGCTTCCTGTTAAATCCAGAATTCAAAATCCTGCTCCTCACATACAAGGTCTTAAATAATCAGGCCCCATCTTATCTTAATGACCTTGTAGTACCATATCACCCTATTAGAGCACTTCGCTCTCGCTCTGCAGGCCTACTTGTTGTTCCTAGAGTATTTAAAAGTAGAATGGGAGGCAGAGCCTTCAGTTTTCAGGCCCCTCTTCTGTGGAACCAGCTTCCAGTTTGGATTCAGGAGACAGACACTATCTCTACTTTCAAGATTAGGCTTCAAACTTTCCTTTTTGCTAAAGCATATAGTTAGGGCTGGACCAGGTGACCCTGAATCCTCCCGTAGTTATGCTGCAATAGGCTGCTGGAGGATTCCCATGATGCACTGGGTGTTTCTACCTCACTATGTATTAACAGACCTCTCTGCATTGAATCATATCTGTTATTAACCTCTGTCTCTCTTCCACAGCATGTCTTTATCCTGTCTTCCTTCTCTCACCCCAACCAATCACAGCAGATGGCCCCGCCCCTCCCTGAGCCTGGTTCTGCCAGAGGTTTCTTCCTGTTAAAAGGGAGTTTTTCCTTCCCACTGTCGCCAAAGTGCTTGCTCATAGGGGGTCATATGATTGTTGGGTTTTTCTCTGTATCTATTATTGTAGGATCTACTGTACAATATAAAGCACCTTGAGGCAACTGTTGTTGTGATTTGGCGCTGTGTAAATAAAATTGAATTGAATTGAATAGGGTCTCATTTAGAGTTCCCAGATCAGTGCTAACCTTTGGTCTGCCATTCTGTTTCATCACCAAAACCACTGATTCAATCTGTCCTGCATTCAACCGGAGTGATGATTCGTCTGTGCTGGAGGTCCTATAATTCCTCCTTCAGCAGCTTCACTGGAACATGTCTTTTTGGCAGCTGAACACGCTTCACTGTATTGTCTACCTCTGTCTTGTATTCCCCTCCTCAGGACATCCATCACCAGTGCACATTCTGCTTTTATTTGTTCCAGTGTCCACTGTCCATTTGTGGGATTTTCTGAGGTAGTAAAACAGCCTATTGCCAGAATGTTTTCGTAGTGCACCTTTATCAGTTTCACAGTCTCACTGGCTTGTTTGCCCATTATTGGCACAACACCCTCCTTGTCTACCACCTGGAGCTCCAGTTGGTACAGTCTGTAGTTTCCTGGGTTTCTTAGCTTTATTTAACATTTTCCCAGTGGCTTTAGCTTGCTTTTGTTGTACATTACCAGTACACCTTTCAAACTTTGTGTCAGGGTTGAGCAAACCAGTTGGAATGATGTTGAAAAAGATTATGGTGAGGGCCGGATCAGGTGACCCTGAATCCTTCCTGCCTAGGCTGCTGGGGGCTCCCAGTGATTCACCGTGTGAGTGTTTCTACCTAACTTACCTTTTTTTGTTTTGCATTGCACTGCATTTAATATTAGTTATTGTTAATCTCTGGCTGTGTTCCACAGCGTGTCTTTGTCCTCTTCTCCCCACTCCCACCATTTGCGACAGATGGCCGCCCATCCCTGAGCCTGGTTTTGCCAGAGGTTTCTCTTATTGTTGTTGTTATTTTTAAACTACAATATTAAGACACCTCGAGGCAGCTATTGTTTTGATTTGACGATTTATTTAATTTATAGCTGAACCAGATTACCCTTAACCATCACTTATGCAGTTAAAGGCTCGGACTTTTTTTAAGTCACAGATCTGTGACAGAGGCAAATTTAATTATTAGTCCTTTATTTATCCAGGAAAAAATCTCCTTGAGATTAAAAACAAATCTCATTTCCAAGAGACACCTGGCATCATGGCAGCAAAAGTCAAAAATGTACCACATAAGTGTAGAGCAATGTAATAGTGTGTACGTCACTATTTTATTTTTTTAAATTCCAAATTTCTTTGGTCTTTGTTTTGGTAAAATTTACAGAATGTGACCGAAGGTGCTGTGTGAAGAGTATAAATAATTAACCAAAAGCTTCAGTCTTCACTTTTTGGTCAGTGATTTGGTTTTGTTTTTTTTCTCAATTAATTATTTGCTGTCTTTCAATTACTATTTTTTGTGTATTGTTTGGTTTCTGTTGTTATTTTCTGAAAACAAACAAACATAAACCAAATCTAACAATAAATGACCAAAATCAAAATTATGATTATTATTAATTTTAAAGAGTCAAAAAGCATATTAACAGACCAGCACATCAGCATCAGTCGTCTGAGAGTTAAAACTTCCAAAATGTGAGCTTCCAACTCTGGCAACTTTACCAAATCAGAAATTGTTAAAATTCAGTCATTTTACAGTCAGACAAAAAATGCTCGTGGTAGAGAAATGGTGAACATCCAGCATGTGCCACAGAGTGAGAGACTTCTAATTTTAGAAACTAGTGATGAGCTGTGCTCCCCGTTAGACACGGTGATATCAAAAGGAATGCATGCTAACTGTTTCCATGGCAACCACAATTGGATGTCTTCTAATTAAGAGAGCATGGATGGTAAAGAAATAGAAGACATATGAGGAGCTAAAGTCATCATCATCACAGTCTGCCCTGCTGACACACTGCTGATATAGAGAGGTAGAACGGGGACACATTGTTCCTGAAGGAAAAGGCAAGAACTTAATTAATTAATTAAAAACCACGGTGTTTGAAATGGTAGAATAGCACTTGTCACTATTGAGGATTTTTGTTTGTTTGTTTTGGGTTTTTTGGTTTGCAAAGGGAGCAATACAGCAATCAAAAATCAGTCACACACCAAAAGCACAGAACATTTAAATGATGTGAAATACAAATTCTCCACTACAATCCTTTTAATTATATGCAATCACTCATAACATCACATTTGAGTCTAAAACGTAGTAGTAATTAAAAAACAGTGTTTTACACATCTGATGTTTAAGTAACTCATGAAGTAGCCATCGCTGATCAGTAGAACATGCCAGTGGTTACAAATTATAAAGAGATTTAAAGGTTTATAAAACATTGTTATTATTTTTAACTAATTGAAATCAGGTTGTTTTTTTTTTCATCAGAAGTTATTGTTCAGTCGTCGTTTCCTGTGAGCTAGATTTATCAAATGTTATAACAATGAGGCGTCTAACAGAGAGGATAACACAGCATCCACACAGTGTTAGGAGGACCAAAGCTACAAAGAATCCCTTCATAAGGGAGAATAGTGAAGTTTTATTTTTAAAACCGTTATCACTTCCTGTTTCTGTGACCATGATGAGAACACTATGGATCGCTGTTTTCCTTTAAAACCTCTCTAAATCATGTGAGTGTTTATCACACCAATAGCTACTGTAACTACAAAACAACATGCTGAACGGGCACACTGTACACTTGTTGTCTTCCTCAGCTTCAGTGTGGAAATCTGTTTAACCCTTTGGATTATTATTGTGGTTCTGGAATCGTCTTGCAATGGCTGGCATGAACTGAAGTTGTGCAACCTTTGACCTTAACCGCTGTCTGAGGTGTCAGTTGTACCCGAGAGATGGGAGAAGGCGGCACAAGGATGTATTTTACCTTCTCTTTGCTGTGACTCCCACAATTCAAAAAAAGTATTTATATAGTGCCAAATCAAAATGACAGTCGCCGCAAGGCACAACAATAAACTGTTGTGATGGATCAGGTTGAATTTGGGTTCTGAAGCTTTGGAGAAGTGAGAGCGGTTAATTACAAGGCTGTAGCACTGATTGCTGTCTCTCCACTGACTCCCTGTCCCAGTGCATCAACGACAGAAGAGATCTGATTAGTTTACTCGCTGTCAGCTGTGCCATCCAGACACTCCTAGCACTGCCCTCTGAACCCGCTGCACCACAGCCAAGGAAATGCTGGAGGTGCTTCAGGGTTGTTTGTTTGGACTAATCCAATACTACCTGGACTCTTGCTGCTTCAGCCTTTCTGTGTGATAAAGCTCCCTGGAACGACACAGGTGGTGCAGCACATTGTGGCTGTGGGTCTGGTGTTCAGATAAGTTCCTGGAAAAAATTAGACTATCATCAAAGAACACAAAAACCAAATGGTTCAGGTAATCATGGAGGACATCATTATCTAAAGCCTGAAAAATAACCAAATATTCTAAGTGGCTCAGATGGACACTGAAGGTCATTTATAACAAATTAAGTGCATCTGATGGCACAGGGGAAGAGACTGACACAGATCTTAGACAGTGCTGATGACAACAACTCCAATGAGAAATAATGTTATCAGTCCACATACGGTATTGTGCTTACAGGGATGACCCAGGAGTTTCAACAGGTACAACTGAATTTGCTCAGAGTGGGTGTTTACCATATAGGGAGAGAGTGGCAGGCTGGCTTCTGTGGGTGATGTCCGGAGGATGACTCCCATCCAAAGCTGACACCTGCAAAGGTTTGGGTAACTCTGGGATGTCCAGTTTTACAGCCAGGCTGTGATCCGAGTCAAGAGTTCGGAGAGAATGGGTTACAGATAGGCATGTTGTCTTGGGTGGAAGCAAAAATCTTGGTAGGGAATTACTGTATTATTTACTTTGCCTGCCAATATCCCAACCTATACTGTTGGGCATCATTTCTTGGCAGCTTTGGGCAGGTTTCAATTTTCCCTTCTGTCCACAGTATAAACACTCACCCACAGAAATTCTTTGGCATCTCTCTAGTGGAGATGGACATGCTTAGCTGTTCCAATGGCTTATCTTCATTTGCATCACACTTTTTCTCCAACATACATCTTCTTTGGGAACAGCTGCGTGAATGTGGCAATAAAGTCAGCAAGTCACTGATCTTTGTTTGGCCTGATTTTTCTGTCATAATTGGTGGTGCAGATAAGAAAAGTTAACATGTTTATTTACAAAAAAGTCAAGGGAAAGGTTAAGGAAAAAGACCCAAAGCTCAAACACAGACACACAGAATCAGCTCTCTGCAGGAATCTCCCTCCTGATTGTTCATCCAGGTTCCTGCGTAGAGGCATTTTTCCTCCTGTGGAGGAAGGATAGTCTCTAATTAATGGCGTGAATCATCTTGAACATTTATTCTTAGTTCTGACTCTGAAACAAAAGCGGTAGTTTTTGAGGTAGTTTCACATTTTTTTTCTTTAAACACAAGACCGTGGCTCAGGGGGTTGGGAAGCGTATCTGTAACCGGAAGGTCGCCGGTTCGATCCCCGGGCTCTCTGTCATGGTCATTGTGTCCTTGGGCAAGACACTTCACCTACTGGTGATGGCCAGAGGGGCCGATGGCGCGATATGGCAGCCTCGCCTCTGTCAGTCTGCCCCAGGGCAGCTGTGGCTACAACCGTAGCTGCCTCCACCAGTGTGTGAATGTGAGAGGGAATGAATAGTGGTATTGTAAAGCGCTTTGGGTGCCTTGAAAAGCGCTATATAAATCCAATCCATTAAGAAAAAAACTTGCTCGAGCTCATTGAGGAGAGGTAGGTTAGTCCAGGCAAGGCTGCCAAAGGCAATTTCACAATGTAATGCAAACAAAGGGATCTTGTAGATGAATGTCTCAGTTTCCAGCTGTGGGACAGTCTAAGCCAGTGTACTCTGAACCTATTCCATCAGGTGGTTTAAATAGTACACGGACAGATTTGGAGGTCGCTGAATTCCACTAACACAACTCGTCTCTGGTTTATTTTTCGCATATCAAATGATTTGTCCTTAAGCTCGCGTTGGTCTCACCCGCTCAGCTATATTATCTTTTTTATCCACTGAGATTTCAGTGTGACTGTCTCCTCTCAGCTGCCAGGTGCTCATGTCCTGAATTATTTGTTGGAGGTATGCACAGTGTCGGTCTTTCTCCTCTCAAACTGTGCGCACAGGCATGCGTCACAGTGAGTAACCATGGCAACAAGGGATTGTTCTGTGCCTATCGCTCTGAAGACAATAAAAGCTCTCAGGTTAACACGTCCATGTGAAACCAAGAACGCACTACAATCCTAAAACCTGGTAACATGTACTGTATATGTAGACAGTGTTTATTTCTGTTGTAGCAACAATAATACTGACTTCTTCTTTTCAACAGTCACTGTAAAGGAAACTGTGGCTGTCTGTGATGCGAGTTCATCTTGTGTAATTTCCCCTATTTACATTTTATTGTTCATTTTAAAGATATGCACATCTGCTTATTCAAAATGTAACATAAAGATGATAGATAGACGTTAATGTAAAATATTATGTTCCATGTTCACCGAGGATAAACTAGAGGACATTTAAAGACAATACAGAGAATTGTTTGCATGAAATGACACAAATGGTGACAAATATAGTGCACAAAAAAAACTATGGAAGGAAAATCCATCCATCCATTCACATCTGCTTCTCCTTTTCAGGGTCACGGGTGTTGCTGGAGCCTATCCCAGCTGTCATAGGGCGAGAGGCGGGGTACACCCTGGACAGGTCGCCAGTCTGTCGCAGGGCCAACACACAGGGACAGACAACCATTCGCACTCAAAGTGCATGTGTTTGGACTGTGGGAGGAAGCTGGAAGGAAAATGATCATTAAAAAAATGTAAAACTAGAAAACTGCAAATAATAATAAAAGAGGAAGTGATGTAGCTGTGATGACAGAATGCAGGAGGACTAAACAGCAGTTTAATGCTGATTGATGTACTGCAGATGAATATTGGCCTGTAACACACATTCAGCTGTGACTATTTAGATCTCATAGCATGAAATCTCCATCCAGCCTCTTCTGTTAGAGGGCTTGAGCCTATACTAGCTACCACAGGCCAGGCACAGCATTAAATTGTCCAATAATAATATTAATAGTTAGCTTTTCTGCAATCGGATATTTTTGTAACTGTATAAAATAAGTCGATAGCAAGGTTTCTCTCAAAGTTACAAAGCTGCACAAAGTATTCAAATCCAAATGCAGCTAATGTTTTTCATAAAACATTAAAATGTCTCAGTTTCAACATTTCTGTGTTGCACTGTGAATAAAATATGGGTTTATGAGAAACCATTGCATCCCAGTATTTTAAGAACTGGGTTTGCATATGTAACTTAGTTATGTAGTGTAAGGACTGTGGGTTTGTGCTTCCTGCATTCTTAAAACATATGTGTTCATTTCCAGCACATCAATGTGTCAATATACAGGCATACAAATTGTGTTATTAATACAGTTAAGTTATATATCTAAACACAGTGACTGTATAAACTAATTCAGTAAGTGTGGTCCTCATATTGACACTCGGCCCCAGGATGCCTGGGTTCAGCAGGGCCTGCAGGCAGCAACTTGGGCAGGGTAGGACCAGACAAGAGTCTTCAGGTTGACCAGGACACTGGTCTGACAGAAAGGACCAATCACATCAGACGGGTAAGATTCGCAGGATACTCGGGCTGGGACTATGCATGGCTCACAGCCTCTGAGGATGACAGTGGGTTCTCATGGTTGCTCAACAGCTGACTCGGGTTGGGATGTAGGCACAGGCTGCAGTGAATCCCTGGCTGGTGGTGACTTGGGTGAATGGGGCGCAAGTGCAGAACTGTCGCGCTGAGGAGCTGGTGAATGAAAAGCAATTAGGCTGAAGTGGCGAGGATGAAAAACTGGAGGAAACAGGCGAGACAGACTGCCTGCTGTTGTAAAACCACCGTGTAGCAGGCAGAGCGTGGACCCAACGTGGAAACAGGACTAAACTCAAAAACAGACTTTTTGCTGTAATTCTCTGGGAAAAAATTACAATACAAAAAAATCGAGGCAGAGCTGGAGACAAGACGCAAAAACTGAAATCAGTGACAAAGTAGATAGAAAACCAAACCCTGGAAACAAAAATATACAGAAACGTCAGGAGATACTGACAAGAGACCAAACTCAAAACACTGGATCTCAGACCAAGTGCAGTTGTACTGGTTTATCTGGACCAATGGGGACTTAGTGGTAAACACATGCTGAAAAAATACAACAAAGTCATTTGAAAGAAAGAATTTTTTCCACGTTTAGTTTGTTTCTGTCTGGAAAACCACAAAACAACCTGAGGTCTGATCGTTTCGCCAGCACTTTGTGCTTTATAGTGCAAATAGAGTCATGACAATAAAAGAATATGACTTTAAGGACTTAACATTACTTCAGTTACACCAACATCTCTGACACATTAGCACTAAGGGAACACTGAATGACCTGCTGGTTTCTGTCCATAAAACTACTCATCTAAGATGACCACAAAGTAAAAGATCTCTCAGCAACATTATGCAACATTTTAGGCACTACTGCCCCGATCAGATCAGTGAGCTGGGATTTTTTATTCTCAACATGAGCTACTGTTACAGCAACAGATATGGACTACATGCCCCACACAACAACTCAATGTCCACTATGTGAAGCAGCCAAACACATGCCTGCTCCTCTAGCATAGCCTAACGTTATTGTGACGGACACATTTTATGAGTGAACTTGGCTTTAAGTGACTTTAAGTGACACCTGCAGCTTTAAGTGGCTGCAGGTGCCAAATTCCACCATTCTCGCCTCCCTCCATTGTGCCAACCATCTCACACAGACCCCGAGAGCAGAGCGTTTTGCAGATGTGTTCTCTCCTCTGCCCAATCATACCACTCTCAAAGAGCTCTAGTTCAAAACATGCCCAGGTGTGATGGTGCACTCACAGCCCTATCGGTTACCTGAACACAAAGACATTATTTAATGGGAACTGATGGAAATGCTGAAGATGGGTGTAATAGAGTCACACAGTGCGTGGTGTAGCCCCGTAGTTCTTGTGGTGAAGAAGGATGGGTCTATACCATTCTGTGTTGACTACCGCAAGGTGAACAAGGACCCACAATTTGACACTTATCCCAGGCTGTCCTGGACCAGTTAGGCACTGCTTGTTTTTTCCCTATGCTGGATTTAACCAGGAGCTAATGGTAGATTCCATTGTCTCCAGAGTCTAAAAGAAAAGCTCTTCTCCATCCCAACCACTAAGAAGTGTGTGTGCTCGTCCAAAGGGCTTTCAGCCTCAGTATTTACACTCTGGGTGTGCACCTGTTTACAGCCTGACCACCTGTTAGGTAACGTGTGTCAGTCACTGGTCAGTGCATGTAGCCCCGCTCTTTGAAGATCATCTTAGCTTCCCAGCAGTACTAGCTAGCTACTGTTTTTAATATGCTAAAGTGCTCTTCAGAAATAAAGCTTGAAGCACCTCAGACTGTAAATGGGTCCTTTTACATTTACACACAGTGTTATAACAATGACTGCACCCTACACCCATGAAAATCAAGATTAAACTGCTGTCTGTAAACACACCAGTGCAAATGTTACCACATAACTTTCTGATACGTAGAACAGAATAACTAGTTTTTGTCATTCGGAAAAACAGAACGAAATTTTAGTGCATTTACTCATCATTGGACAATTAAATAAATGTAAATCTGAATAAAAAAAGGATGTGTACCCGTAAGATTATGAGGGAAATTTGTCCACAGAATTTTAGGAAATCTAAATATGCTGCACAGCAGAAATAGCAGCAGAAGAAAAGTGCACAATCACCAGTCCATGTATGAAACTTCACTGCCCTACATATAGTCATAATGTGCCGTGTGCATATTTATGGAGTTGGGGGCTGCAGTTTGGAGAAGACGCTGTTTTATTAATATACAAGAGTCTAATTGGATGGGAAACTAAACTGTTGCAGAACCTGGCAATCCTGGACCTGGCATCAGGAGAACAGCGCATGGTGGAGGTGGGTGGAGTCTGTGATGATGATGCTGGCTCTGCCGTGACAGCGTCTGTGAACAACGTCATGGAAGGATGGAAGAGAAGTCCCTGTGATCTTCTCTGCAGTCCTCACCACTCTGCAGCGATTTCTTCTCCGAGGCCCTGGAGCTGCCAAACCAGACGGAGATACAGCTGCTCAGCACGCTCTCACTGGTGCCTCGGTAGAAAGTGGTGAGGATGGGAGGGGTGAGGTGTGCTCTCCTCATCAGGTGCAGGAAATTTAGATGCTGCTGAGTCCATTTGAGTAAATGATGAGAACCGAGAATTGAAAAAAGAACTGAAACAGGACGATTACAGCGGTAGCTGTCACACCTAGTGTTGCTGCCCTGTCAAGGCAAAGAGTAGAGATGACACTATTGCTTTAAATTCATTTGTTTTAATTACACCAGTACACTCGACAAAATGTGAGCTTAGATTTTTGAATATAAACAAACATTTAACTGCACATCCTGTCATCTGGGAGAGATGTATATGAATAACTTTTACAAGCCTGGAAGCTGAGGCACGGCTTAATCCTGACAAGGAGACAAACTTCAGCGCTTTGCACAGACGTCACAACCTCTGTGCAGCAACTTCCAGAGAGATCAACGACCGCTCATTAAGATCAGCCAGACATCTGTCCCTTTCTATAGCTGTAGCTGAGCAAAGCAAGATATCAGGGTGCAGACAAAATAATAAATACCTCAATTTTCAGGTAGATGATGAGACGTGTGGCAGTGGAGTTCACATCTCTGAGCAGCAGAGAAGTGATAAATCCACAGAAAAAAAATCCACTAAAACTGCAAGAAACTCTGCTGTCTGCAGCCCTGTTTCCAAGCAGCCATTTTACTTTTCATTTCACAGGTTTTATGCTTTGATATTAGAGTGTATTGTTTGCTAGATCGAGCAGCATCAGTGACTATAAAAGATATAACCCCACTGCACAAAAACACACACCTGCTGGATGTGACCACGAACACTTGTTACATAGAAAAAAGTAATCAGTAACTAATTATTGATTACTTCCCCAAAAAAGTAATCCCATTACTTTACTGATTACTTATTTTCAAAAGTAATTAATTACTTAGTTACTTAGTTACTTTTTAAAAACACGATTTACAACCTGAAGAGGTGATAAATAGATCTTTCAGCCCAATTCTACTTTTTCTACATAAACCATCATACAAAATGTAATCAAATGGAAAAGTCTCTTTTTAAAACTTGTTTTATTAGTTTTAATCTTTTAACTTTATGCATCAAGCAAACATTAAATTATATGCAACATTCTCTGACTGGAAGAAATTAGTTTAACATTTAAACCTATTTTCTGCACATTCCAGCTCATAAAATAAAATATTTTGTGTGTTTACACTCAGTCTTTCAAATAGATGCAAGTAAAACACAGCAGAAAATAAATAAAGTCAAAGACTCAGCGGTCCTGTTGGATCTATTTTAATTGAAGAATCCGCGAGTTTCTCTGTGAGTTTCCCATTACGTCGTAGCTACTCGGTGCTTGTTGGAAGTTTAGGGTTTTTTTCGCTGTAAAAAGAAGTTTTCTTCCCACGCACAGCGGACACTAATGTTTTTGTCACTTTTTATGGAATCAAACTCAAAGTAAGGTCAGTACTTCCACGCTTTAAACGCTGCACGCTCATACTCTCTCTGCACTCGATATATTATCCATTGTTGATCTGCGCACAGCTGTTGTCACCAACGGCGCACTCGCTTACGTCACTGTCATGAGACATTCTCGCAAAAAAATCACGGTTTTAGTTCCTATGGGAAAGTAACGGTAATCTAATTACCGTTTTTGCAATAGTAATCCCTTACTTTACTCATTACTTGAAAAAAGTAATGAGATTACAGTAACGCGTTACAAGTAACGCGTTACTGCCCATCTATGCTGATGACTAAATTAAGCTAAATACAACCATGTCACTACAATTAAAATGACACATAGCTTAGCATCTTATAGTTCTGCACAGCGTCCAACATCACTCTGTAGCATTCTGTTAGTTTGTTAGCTAGATTAGCTGTTAGCATACACTAATTCTGTTACCCTATATTCACAGAGATGACATCAACTGTACGCTCCACAGAGGCCCACATTTACACTTCATATCAGAATTATCTGGAAATTAAATTTAAAGTTTCACAGAGCGCTCTACAGCCTGGTAACATGGAAACTTTAAATAAAATGTTAGACTAAAAAACACAACAGCAGGAAGTTTAATAAAAGTGTAATTAGTTATTTTATGTAATAACAGGATAGCCAGGAGTCCACATTATTTTCAACAGCTACATTCACAGTGGACGTTAGCGTCAAGCTAGGTTTCCTCTTGGAGAAATACCCTCCCATTCTTTCATTACAGCTGTGCTGTGTCAGATGTTCTGTTGACCCACTGAGAGAGGCATATATATAGTGTGTGTGTGTGTGTGTGTGTGTGTGTGTGTGTGTGTGTGTGTGTGTGTGTGTGTGTGTGTGTGTGTGTGTGTCTGTCTACATACATGCTAATCGCAGGAATCAAGCAGGACTCGCAGTCTTCAGCCCCTGAAGATGGACAAACCCAGCACTTCATGAACAGTGTGATCGTGACCTTTGTGCAGTGTTACAAGTACTCAGATCATCGTCTATAGAGGCTCTGGACTTTTACGTAAATAGGATCAATTCACTCCTTGTATCAACAACAACAACATGTTATGAGACTTATTTCTGACCGTTCCCTTTACCCACGCTGCTACAGCTGAGAAACACCAACCAAGTCCCACTCTAAGCCTCCATCCCGCCACCATCAAAACATTAACAGCAAACTCATTACTCAGTTATGGAGACCATGGGAAGAGTTGTTTAGTGAAGTCATTCAGTCAATTAATGAGTCTACATATTTGTGAGTACTTTGAGGACCATTTTTATGTCTATGCAGTGCAAATAAAAGATTAATACAATGGCTAAAACAATTTTAAGCCTTTGTGTTTTATTACAAGATTTGACACTAGTGAGCTGTATTTAAACCCGAGGTACAAACTTAGATGCTGAAATGTTTTCCTGTTTCCAAGCAGCTCACTATGGTGACAACTGATGCTTTTTTAAAATGACATTCATGTGTTGTCTGGACATGATTATGTTAGTATAAATATGGTAAATTGTAGAAATGATTGGGTTTTGCACATTTAAAGAATCCAGAGAGTCGTTAAGTTTGCCAGATATGAACTGAATTGAATCCCTCAAACAGAAATGGAGCTGATGCAGACACACACACACACACGCACATGGACTGAAGGAACAAATTCCAAACGATGTTTTTCCATAAAAATCCAGGGCAGATTGTTGCAAACAGCCAACATCACTACTCTCAGTAAATGTGTCATGCCTGGATGGGATCTGGTCAATGAGGAGAACTTCCCAGTCGCTCCCAGTGTGTCCTCAGATGCTGCCGAGACACAGTGAGGCATTGGTGCCGCCGAAGCCGAATGAATTTGTGAGGGCTACCCGTCGACCCCGAGTCTGCCATTGCTGCGCTGTGCAGGGAACGTAATTCAAGTCGAACTCGGGCTCTGTTCGGTCCAGGTTAAGGGTTGGGGGCAGGACTTTGTGGTAACAGGCCAGAGCGGTGAAAGCTGCCTCCAGAGCCCCAGCAGCCCCGAGCAGATGTCCTGTGGCCCCCTTGGTAGAGGACACAGCCAGGATGCTAGCACTTTGCTGGAAAAGTCTCTTGATGGCTGCATTTTCTGCTGCGTCTCCCAAAGGTGTCGATGTGGCGTGAGCATTTATATATGTGACATCAGCCAGAGAGACATCTGCATCTTTTAAGGCTGCGGACATGCACCTGTGGAGAGGGTACGAAAGAGGAAGTTTAAGGATAACTTGTTTCTTGGTTGTGTTGTTTTTGCTACCCTACAGATTCTTATTGCTCCATTTAAACAAAGACATGAATGTTTACATGTCAGCACAGATTTCAAGTCATTTTTTTCAGGATGTTGTCATATAGACTTCTCTGTAAAAGGAAACACCCAACATACCCATAACAATTGACTGAAACTGTAACCGCTATAAAGAGGACTTGGTTCTCTTTATATTCAAATTGTGAAAGAAGCCTTAGTGTTGCTTTGCCCCCCCGTTGTATCCATATAAGGTGAAATCATGGTATAGGCCAGATTTCTAATGTTCAAGTTATAAAATGTGAGGTCCAAAACTAACAGATGTTGTTATGATGGCTACATCCATGTTTTATACTGTGTGGTTCACACCAGTATCTGCTACAATGAAAGGATTGAGACTTTTAAGAGATAAAAGCATGCCAGCGTATTGACCCTAGTTTGTCACAAATGCTTTATGTGAATACTTCCAGGAAATAAACAGCCTGGACATAATATCACTAAGACAGAGAAGCTGTGCTAAGGGGACAGAATCCCTCAACAACCCCAAACCTCTGATAGAAAACTCAATTAACATACAGAACAGAGAGACCAGTCCAGGCTTGTTGGTGTTTTTAAAGCATCACAGGCATTTTAAGATTTTTTTATAGGAAGACAAGTAAATCTTTACTCATCTTCAACATTTCAACCTGGTAAAACACTCTTACCACCAAGCACAAAGCAACAAGCTTCCTGTATAACTAATTAGGCCAGCAAAATAACATGCTCGCTGGCTCTCACTCAGGCGGTACCCTTCTCCTGCCCCTTCATCCATCCTTTACGATGCTGCTACCAGGTGGATGCAACAAAATGTCAGTAGTCTAAAAAATGGAAAATATAAATTGTAACTAATCTTACACTCGTGTGTTTGTGACTAACATAAAAAAAGCAGCACACACAATTTGAACATGAGAAATAACAGCACATTAGTGTTTGTGCCTTACACATATCAGCATACAACACAGCTGATCAATGATGTTGTAAACCCGAGGTTGTTTCCAGAATAATATTTTCATAATCAACTGAAAAATGATATTTCAAAACTCTTTCTAAAGCACAGGTACTTTAACTTGGTAACGGTAATACAAGGTATGGATACAATTACATAGCAGCCTATATTCATCTCGTTCTCTACCATAGCCTACCTACAATTAGTGGTCCAGTCCAAAGACATGTGTCCATGTAATTTGTGACTCTAACATGGCTGAGATGAGAGTGAGTTAGATAAAGTGTTAAATTGCATAGAATAGAATAGAGTGCTGTATGAATCTAAAATAACGTGTCTGTTATCCTGTCTTCTCTCACTCCAACCGGTCGCAGCAGATGGCCCCGCCCATACATGCCAACCCTCACGATTTTTCTGGGAGAATCCCGAATTTCAGTGCCCCTCCCGAAAATCTCCCGGAGCCACCATTCTCCCGAATATCTCCTGATTTTCCACCTGAACAACAAAACTGAAAAACCATATCCCAGAATTCATAGCGCGGCCCAGCCAATTCAAATTTCCAACAATGGCGGCAGCTAATAAGTTTTAATATTACTCTTATTTCTCTTTCTGGGTCACAAAATAAACTTTTAACATATTTTAAGACAAGAATGTAGCTGTGTAAACTTCAAATATCTGAGCCGGCGAGAACAGCCAACTCCCGGCACATCGTTTTCAAACCCCCGCGGTCTTTCGCTACTCAGGTTAAACATGATATATGAGTCACTCAGATAACTTTTATTGTTTGGCTTTTTTCAGTGTTTTATTTGTTCGTGAGTAAATTGGTTTGGCTGAGGTTAAAGTTATTAGATTAGATTAAATACACCGAGAGAGCTCGTGACGTAATTCTGAAGGCTAGACCGTCCAATTTCACAGTCGCTCACTTCCAGCCTACCCGGCCTTCGGAGGACCCGGCCCACTTAGACCACGAAGGACAGGTCCTCAGGTGGATGCAGCCTCTGAATTTGGACACCACCGCTGTTTCCAGCCACCCCCCACAACAGCCCTTTTGAATGTGTCCTTAATTCTGAGGTCTCAAGGTTGGCAAGTATGGTCCCGCCCCTCCCTGAGCCTGGTTGTGTTGGAGGTTTCTTCCTGTTAAAAGGGAGATTTTCCTTCCCACTGTTGCCAAAGTGCTTGCTCACGGGGGGTCATATGATTGTTGGGTTTTTCTCTGTATCTATTATTGTAGGGTCTACTGTACAATATAAAGTGCCTTGAGGCGACTGCTGTTGTGATTTGGTGCTATATAAATAAAATTGAATTGTATTTATTTTCGAAAAATGTGGCTTAAACTCTGACATATAGTCTAATGTGCACTCATTTTCTTCCACTTACCCAACCCACATAGGAACAGACAACCATTCACATTCACAGCATGGTGAATTTAGATTTACAAATTGACCTAACCCTATGCATGTCTTTAGACTGTGGGAGTAAGTTGGAGTACCTGGAGAGAACCCGTGGAGACACAGGGAGAACCTGCAAACTCCACACAGAAATGTCCTAGGCAAAACTAGAAACTAGAAACAAGAGTACTAACCACCACATCATCTGCCACCCATCAGTAAGACTACAAACATTACATGGAACTGCATGGTTGATATGTACCTGTTGCATCCCATCCATTTTTTTGGTCCTTCTATCTGGGATCCAGTTTTATAAATTCACAGTTTCATAAACACCACTTATGAAATTTTGGGCATATATTTCTGCATGAAGTAACTATATTTGTTCTTACCCTACTTTACTGATTATCAGTATATTTGAAAAATATATAAATAAAAAAACCAAACAAATAAGAAACAGCATCATCAAGTGAGAAAACTTTGAAATGAGTCACCTGAATGCCCCATCACCATCCACAGTAGGAGCAGTTATGTGAGTAGCGTCCCCTGAGAGCCCATAACCCAGGACCTCTGCGTAAATCCGGGCTCCTCTACTCACTGCATGGTTCAGATCCTCCAGCAGCAGCACAGCTGCTCCTTCTCCCATTACAAAACCTTCTCTTTCTGGATGAAAAGGCCTTGAAGCAAGTGTAGGGTTGTTATTCCATTTGGTCGCGAGGGCACGGGCCCTAGCAAAGCCAGCTAATGAAAGTGGCCCCACACAGGATTCTGTGCCCCCTGCAACCATAGCAACTGCATCCCCGTGAACGATGAACCTGGCTGCATCACCTACGGCATGTGCACCTGTGGTGCAAGCGGTGGACACGGCATGATTGGGACCCTTTAGCTTGTGTTTGATGCTTATGTGTCCAGCAGCCATGTTGACAAGGATGCGTGGCACAAAGAATGGACTCACTTTGTTGTAGCCCTTCTCTTGGAAGAGGGAGGCGGTACGAGCGATTTCGTCCAGCGACACCATGCCCATCCCAACAGCCACCCCTGTGCTGAGCTGCTGCTCTGGGCTTTTGGGACACCAGCCTGCATCCTCCAGGGCCAGCTGAGTAGCTCCAAGGGCCATTGCGGTTGCTGATGACATGCTACTGATCTCCTTACGAGAAGCAAATGTTTCCTCTTCAAACTGACCCTCCTTGGTTCCTCTGGGCACCAGAGCTGCCACTCTACAGGGGAGAGTCCTGTACTCTTCTGAGTCCAGGGAAACTACCCCACTCTGACCTTTGATCAGACGGTCCCAGGACAGAGCAGTGCCTGTGCCCAGAGGACAAACTAACCCTATTCCTGTGATAACAACCCTCCTTCTTTGTTGCCGTCCAGAGCTGTGGTGCCTAGACTCCTGATTCGGACAAACACCGGCATTCTTGTGCAGAAGCGTCCTTATGTTCTGTGGTCTCAACCGTAGTTTATTCCAACAAAACAGTGAAAAAACAGACATCCTGCTGTCTGTGTAAGCTTTGACAGCTTCAGGCTTAGTTGGATTGGAGTTTTTACTGTAAATATCAGAGGAAAAAGGAAATATAATTTAGAAAAAAATATATAAATTACGGACTTACATAAACTAATTACAGAACAGACCAGACTAGAGTTAGCGGTTATTTATGATGTCCGTGTCCATGCCTTCCTTGTGTTTGTCTTCAGCTGTATTTAGGTAGTATTAGTAAAGGCCAGATCCATTTAAATGGCCAACAAAAATCAACCAACTCAATACCACAGGAAGAAAACATATAAAAGTGTTTAATTGTGGATAATTATGGCAAAAATATTCAAACACATTTTTTTAAGTCCTTCAGACGAATCAAACATTTATTCAGGCTGTGATGGGGCAGCTTCCTTTAGGACCCTAAAGTAGCTACTTAGCGTTAGCGCATTGAAAACTTACAAGACTTTTCCATTTTTTTTTACAAGAAATATCAACATGGCTGTTTCACCAGCGGTCACGACGTTGTGTGAGAATCCAAATGAAGTCTTCTTAGATGTCACAAAGTTGTTACTTACATACGCGGACAACATTATAAGGTAAGGCAACGAAACGCTAGGAAAGCTTACCCAGCTGCAGTCGAGCCTCGGTGTTTTGTACGCTTGTAGCCGTTAATGTAATGCCCTTTAGCTTTTATGTCACTCGCCGAATCCTAGAAAATCAGGGCATAACTATTGAAATGGGTTTAAATGACTTAACAGAAAACAGTTTTTGGTTATGTAAAATACATTTATATATTTACACGTTCATTAAGCGATTTATTGCTACAAGGACAGTAACGCTAAATATGTCAGTGCAGGTGTCAATAAAGGTGAATGCTAGTCTACTCTAAACGACCACAGAAGTATGTGTCATAACCATAGGTGTCTTTGGTTTGCACGTGGGTCGTTTCATCTGAAAATTATGTTTTGGGGGTTTGTTTGTTCGTTTTATTTTTCTGCTTGACCATCTGCTTATGGCTAACCAACCAGAGATATAGTGGCGGTGGACAAGAAAAGGAAGTCAGCTGTAATGATAGATGTAGGGATACCAAGTGATAGCAACGTCAGGAAGAAGGTACACGAGAAACCTGCCCCCACACAAACTCTCTCTTACTGTAAACGTGAAATCAGGATCTGTAAATTGAGGCGGATCAAAAAATGTCTGAGTATTGGCTTCTCAAAATATGAACTGCCCCGTGTTTGAGCACACTGAAACCAACTTAACACTGCAGAAGACAACGAGCAGCAGTTTCTGAATGGTATATCTATATACCTATTACTATTTTGTTTTTGTTGTACAACACGTCACAACTGTCACTGTATCGTGAAATTTAAATGAATAAAAATAAAACTTTCTAGTTTTTGTGACTATGAATTTCACATTTTCTAATTAGCATTCTTCATGTTTTGTTTTGCGTAATTGTAAAATGCAACCTCGTAGCATTCTGAAATATCTGTAATAGTTTCTGAGATGTTCATGTTCAAACATTGCCTCAGATATCCGGAAAAGTACTTTATATATGAAGCTAACATTTTATAGTGATCAGTGTACATGTGTAAACTTTGAACCATGATTTTTTGGGGGTAAATTGACAGTTAGTGAAGCAGAGGGCCCACGATAATTTGCAATAGAGTAATCCATATATGTTGTCTGCTTAGCTGTGATGATACTTGTGTAGAAAAACAGTGGATTCAAGGCACATTATATCTGCTGGCAGATACTGGACAACTTAAATGCCAACACTGAAAATGTGCGACTGGTTAGTATCAGTCAGTATTCCTGATGATTACTATTATGTCATCTCTAACAGGTATCCCAATGAAGAGAAATACAGATCAATACGCATTGGGAATCCAACTTTCTCCACAAAGCTGTTGCCTGTCAAAGGTGCTGTAGAATGTCTCTTTGAGATGGGATTTGAGGAGGTAATTTATTCATTTCTACTGTACCAGGTGGCTTCTATTTTAGAAGCAAGCTGGTGTTTTTGCTGTGTAGAACTTGCCTAGAAATCCATTGGACATTTCTCACTTGCTTGACTGTGAGCAAACTACCTCTTGCCAGGCTGAGACTCACTTAGTCTTCCCCAAGTCTGCATCAGTGGAAAAGCTGAAGCTCATCAGGGAATCTATTGCCACAGAAAGGGACCAGAGGCTGCGTGAGGGATGTCCTGTCCAACCAGCTCCTGTGCCTGCTGCAGCTTCAGCAGCAGCGAGCTCTACTGCTGCGGCTAACCTATCGGCAGCATCACCAGCACAGCAGCCACCGTCCGTGGTAAATAAAGACACTCACTGATGAATCAGAGAGTAGAGAAACCCTGATTAAATTTGGTCATGCCAACTCTATCCTCTTTTTACAGAGCATAGAGACCTCCTTGGACAGATTTGTGACAAATAAAGAATGTAACACAGAAATTAGCCACTTTGAACATTAGTTTGTAACTGTGTTGTGGATTTTCATCCATGGATATTGGACAGCTGACCAAACCACCTGGCATTCCAGGGCTGGGACATCTTACAATAATTTAGCTGAAGTCATGTGATACAGTTATTAATTATGGATAACAAGACTCACTCTATAAGCCAAAAACACAAAGGATCTTCTTTTTGTTACTTTTATTTTGAAAGGATCTTCAGTTTCCTGATCTGTACAGAGGATATTTTCTCTACAACGTGGACAGAGAACTGAAAAAATAAAGCAGTGTGACTTTATATCAGTTATGCTTTCAAGTTATAGGACATCATAGTTTCAGTAGTTAGTGAGGAAATTATTAATAGCACTATTTTAAGCTTCCGCCAAATGCCTGTACAACGCCTGAACAACATTCACTTCCTTGAATGACACATTGGAGACCTGTCTGTTTATTTGCCTCTGTGTCAGGAGAGCAGCATGAGCTTCTTTGTGACTCTTCAAACAAACTTCCAACATGTGCTGCTTTATGAAAACCCTGAGCTGCAGCAGAAAGCCCGGAGTTTGATCCCTCACCAGGAGCTGTACTCTGCTGCTCAACAGAAGCTGAAGGAGGCTAATGAGTCTGACCCAAGTAAGAAAATTTCACCCACAGAAAACTTGGATATGTAACGTGTGTGTGTGTGTGTGTGGTGAAGTTTTTGACTTGCTGTCCTGTTTTCAGAATGTAAAATTGGAATAGAAGACTTCTTGGTGCTGGAATTGCTCAGGTGGTTCAAAAATGACTTCTTCACCTGGGTGGACCGTTTGCCCTGCCACCTCTGTGGAGGACAGACTCAGAACGCTCCCTCCCTCAGTCCTAGCACCGATGACCTCCACTGGGGAGCCCAGCGAGTGGAAAACCACTATTGTCAGAGCTGCCGGGTTTCCACCAGATTCCCCAGGTGAGTGTAGGTTATACGTTTGCATTTGGTTGCAAAACAAGTACAGCGAGTTAGGCAGGGATATGTTGCTTTCCACTGCTCGCTGAACAATTTTCTATGTAGAGAACAAAACGAAGACATCAGCAGAATGTAGCATATGAAGGTATGTAGTTAACAAAGATATGGGCAGCGAAACATAAAACAACAAAAAACAAAACATGTTTTAACTAAAAACTGTTAAGAGAAGCAGAATTCTGTTTCACATTGTTCTTGGATCACAAAAAGTTTACAAAATGCAAGAAAAAGAAAAGAAATATTCAGATGTTCACTGTAGAAATCAAAGACCTACAGAGGCAGAAAATAACTCTAAAACCTAAAAACAACAAATGTTGGAATGTGTGTAGAAAGAAATACTGAAAATTAATAAACACAAATTTCAGAGAATATGGGATATATTAAACAGCATTATTAAAAATAGTTGTGAACAGCACAAGGAGTTCAATATCTTACTGATAACTACATC
The DNA here is from genome assembly GCF_057382185.1 of Mchenga conophoros. Lineage (NCBI taxonomy): Eukaryota > Metazoa > Chordata > Actinopteri > Cichliformes > Cichlidae > Mchenga > Mchenga conophoros. The sequence continues at coordinate 36,804,249 of NC_140546.1, forward strand.
ATAAAGGATGATGGTGCTGACGTAGTTTTAACAGTTAGTTTGTAAACGCTGGATCAAATCTGTCCTGAGCTCCTGCCATCTGAAGACTGGGATCAAAGCCAGATAGAAACACGTGTAAATACAGTAAAGCCACTGATTGTAGTGATAGAGATACAACTGTAACGAGCGTCACAGAAGGATCTCAGAATCTGTAACATTCACATCAGTGAAGTTCATAACAAAATGAGGTGTGTGTGTGTGTGTGTGTGTGTGTGTGTGTGTGTGTGTGTGTGTGTCTGGCTGGCATATTTTGGATGCCTCGTCTGTTCTTGTTAACAACAGGTATAACAGTCCTGAGAAGCTGCTGGAAACCAGGAGAGGGCGCTGTGGGGAATGGGCCAACTGTTTCACCCTGTGCTGCAGGGCTGTTGGCCTTGAGGCCAGGTACATCTGGGACAGCACAGGTATATACGTCATTGGACACCTTTTCTGCTTCTCTGCTCAAAGAGGAAAGATGTCAGTTTACTCTGCTCTGTCGTGCTCTTACATTTCTCAGCGTCACTGGATCATACAGACTGTTTAACTTGAGTTTGTATCATTTTAAGTAACATAAAAGATGAGCTTCAGTGTATATGTTGACAGGACAGGCTCATACCTGCTTGTACATTAAGAAAACGTTATCACATCTCCTAAGATTCCTGCGTGATGTGCTGGTGCACACGTGTGTAAATGAGTCGTGTTCCCTGTGTGTTTCAGACCATGTGTGGACAGAGATTTACTCTGTCTCTCAGCGCCGCTGGCTACACTGTGATCCATGTGAGAATATCTGTGATAAGCCTCTTCTGTATGAGGTCGGTTGGGGGAAAAAATTGGCCTATGTTCTGGGCTTCTCCAAGGACCAGGTACAAGAAATGGACACATGCTAGTACTGTTGTAACTTGTACTACTATTGTATTATTATTTAATACGAATGCTGTTATCTGCACTGTACTTTCTCACTTTGTGTTGAGGTATAGATGTTTCTGTGTTTAGATATCGACTCCCCCTCAAAGTCAAAGTTGAGTTAAGTGTATATATGAGATTATATTGCTGTCTTTGACACGGCCTCTTTCATGTTTATATCTTTGGGGGGGGGATAGCCCTCACTAGCTTAAGAACAGCTCAGATAATTACAGCTGGTTGTTTGAACAGTTGTGGGTGTGTGTGGATTTGTGCTGTAGGTGGTTGATGTGACATGGAGGTATTCCTGCAATCATCCAGAGGTTGTGTTGAGAAGGACCAGGGTTCAGGAGGCCTGGCTGCTGCACACCATTAATAGGCTCTCTGCAGTGGTAAGACTAACTCACTTAACAGACTAATTACTGTGGTGTCTCTGGTGTAAAGCACTCACCTGCTGCTCTGTCATTAAAGCGGCAGCAGTTCCTGAGTCCAGAGAGGAAGAAAGAACTGACAGAGAGGCTGCTTGTCGAGTTGGTGGAGTTCATCTCTCCGAAGAAACCTAAAGCAGGAGAGCTAGGCGGGCGCAACTCTGGCTCTCTGGCCTGGAGAACAGCTCGGGGAGAGACCAGAGCGAGCAATGAAGAAACCTCCACAGAGGTACGGTACAACAAAATATGGCCTCTGGCATCGGTTTGAGCAGACATTTAAACAGGCTTCTTGTTATCAGCAATATACTAAATATCCTTTTGATTCTGCTGTAGCTATGGCATCAACATGTACAGAAAATGACACAACAATGCAATAAACACACAGCTTTCTCAGTAACACATTTTGATGATGCGGCCTCTCTTCAGTTGTTGAGTAGATTCACCGTTTGGAAGTGTACATTTTACTGAAAAAGCATGCGTTTTCTTTCCAGGCTGTAGGTTTTGTGTTCACTCCGACTGACAAAGAGAAGAGTGACAGGATGCTCCATATACGCTACAGCGCCTCCAAAGACCAGTACTGCCGAGTGTCCAATGGCTCTGAACTGATCCAGAGCTGGTCTCAGTGCGCGTGGAGCACGGAGTCAATTTTCAGAAAGGTGGAACATGATTGGCAGATGGTATGTTTGTTTTTGTTTTATAGCAGTGTCGTTATCTTTTACCTTTATTCTCTGTATATGTATAATTGTCAAGCACTAAGTGAACAAATGCTGGTCTCCTGTTCTAGATGGACAGTGCCAAACCTCTGTTAGAGCTCATTCTACTGAGTTTGTTTTAAACAGCATAGAAAAATACAATTATTTTTTCTGAGCAGCAGTTTAAAACTAAAATACGATTATCAGGTTAGAAAATGTTTAATAACAGTAGGTGTGGAAATGTCTCTTAATGCAAAATAGAGAAAATTCATTGAGTGAACGTGGCAAGAAAATCTGGATTTCCACGGAGTGGATGTGATTGCATTTCTTTAGGTGTACCTGGCTCGGACAGAAGGCTCTCCTGCAGGAGGAATCAGCTGGAAGTTTGACTTTGCTCCAGCAGGAATGAAGATAAAGTCTGTCTCTATCATGGCCAGTAGCCAGACCTACCACTCTGGGAAAGCCTGCTGGCATTTGCGCTCGGGCCCGTTTACTGCAGAGTTCTCCGGAGGTATCGGCATTTACATATATTCAACATCCTGTTTTGTGTTGCCATGAAACCACCTGACTTCCTCCCCCACCTTTGAACTCTTAGATGGCAGTGCGCAGTCCTTTTCCAGTCTGTGTGGCTCTTCAGAGTTCATTGTTGCAGCAGAAGTCAGCGGGGGCACGGGGGAAACGGCATGGCAGCATTCTCAGCTGTTCAGACAGAGCTTGAAGGAGACGGAGGAGTCTACGTTTGAAGTCATCGTTCATCTTCAAGATGCTTAACACTTAAAAATACTTGATCACTCTGACATGCAGAGCTGTTTGGGTTGTAGTTTCAGTGCAATATAGAATTCCTCAGGATGATTGGACATGCATGGCCTAATGATGGACTCATTAAGATATGACTTTCATTCCTGTCACACAATTTAATCTCTTACTTTGACTGAAGGCCATTTAACATGAGACTTGCACAGTTTTAACCATAAAGCCATATAGTTTTGCAATGTTTCCCTCCACTGTAAATGTGTTTGCAATTTGTAGTGCGTGGAGACGTTTCACACTCTGTTCTGTTAGGGTCCGAGTACTGCAGGTCTGTTGTTACTAATAAACTGTTTGATGTTAAATCTGCAAATTAAAAATGGGCTGTTTACCTACAATATTCAGTTATGTGTCAGATAGTACATTTAATAATGCTGTGTTGCTCTCGTGGTAAGATTTGAATTAACGAAAACACGTGAGGGCGCGTGGTAACCCTGGAGTAAAGGTAAAACAACGTATTCGTAGCACTAATAATATTACGCTGCCTGCTGTGACGAAGCTCGAACGGACTTTTACCGCCATCTTGTGTTGAAAAAAGGAGGAAGGGTTACTATAAATGGACCTGTCCTATTGGTTGAAACGCCGGTGCGTTTGAAAAGCTTACACCTGATTGGTCGGCATATCTACGAGACGGTTCGGCGTATATCTTGCAGATGGCGGAGCCGGACAGCGGTAGCTGCGGTTAGCTAATACAGGCTTTATGTGTAAATGCAAAGTGTTTAATTAAATCAATTTTCAGAGCGTTTCAGATAAACTGCGCTTTTATTATGTTTCATTTTCACGTGAAATTGTAAACCTATTTAATGCGTGACTTTTGTACAGTATTTATTTGAAAGCCTGTAGCCGGTTAGCATCTTTGTTGGAAGTTTAGGCCTACTGTGCCAGCGCTTGTCGATTTTAACAATAGCTGCGATACGCAATAATCGTCTGCCTGTTTCGTTGCATTTTTAAGAGTTATCTTTTAAACGACCCAAAAAAGACATGGGATATAGACTGGTCTGGGTGTGTTTTAGCAAGTAAGACATTTTGTTATGTAGACGGACTTTGACTTGGACGGGAACTAAGACCTTTTGCGAGCTAGAAAAAAAAATAACAATCACAAAGGAAGATGTCCAACGGCGCTACAGGAAGCGGGGATCTGGCTTGGATGGTAAGTTTGTTTGGCACACGAGTAACGAACTTGGCTTAAAAAAAATAAATTTTTTTTTTTAAGTAATAGCGCTATCGCAATACTTTACAATGTTGTTTCAACCCAAGGGCAGCGCGAACCTCGACTATTGCCTCTCGATGGCATTTAAATTTCATCGCCAGCCGGTGTATTTGTTCTGCTGGCTATTCATACAGTTGTTAAGGATGAGGCATCTACAGTCTGTTTTTAAATTCTAACTCGGGTACAAAGCAGTGAACTGGGTTGAGTCTTGTAGACGTGAAGGGCTGGGAGGTCAAACGCGACATTCATCCTTTTCTTTTTGTGCCCTGATGGTTCCTTGTTTATGTCTTCAAGCGAAAGTTGGAAGAAGCGTCTCATCGAGACTGGTTTACATGACTGTTTGTACCACTACATGTACGGCTAATACGTGATGAAAAATGCAGTAGGAGATGTATTGAAAATGATCACAAGTGCGAGCCAGCACAGCACTTCACACTACAGTTGTACGGTGATTCAGACCGCTCTCTGCCCTCCCTCAGTCTGACCTGTTCACACCGACCGTCTGGTGTGCAGCTACATTTAAACTTCTCTGCAGCATTAACATTGTTTTAATATCCGACTTTTGCTGTATGAGTACTACTGTAAGTAATACTGTAGTAACAGATTTGAACTAAAGTATTTAAAAATGCAGATGTTTACATGCGCTTCAAAAATCTTGTAACATAGCAGTTACCTGCTGTTGATACGAATAATTAGTTACTTCAAGCACTGCATTGACGAGGTGACTGTAATTAATGCTTTTCAAATCCAGGTCTGTGTGACACACTGTTTACATTCCGTACCATTAGACTTACTGTATGAGTATATTTTACTAATAGGCTGAACTTGAATCTTAGCATTTATGAAAGTGATCGGTGGTTATTATCTGTTGTTTAAGCCTGTGGAATTTATTAATTTGTTAAAACAAGGTGAATATTTTTTTCTGAGACCAACCCCCACCCCCTTGTTGTTGGGATTTCCTGCTTGTTAGTGTATGAGAATATATTTATTAGAATATCATCAATTAATATATATTAAAGCGTATATAATACTATGAGCATAGTTATATTTATCACTTCATGACCAAAACATATGATTATGAACTACAGACAGAAATTAAACTTTTGTCCTTTTGTTGTTTATTGTCATTAATTCACCACTACTATGAAAAAGTTGTAACAGACAACTTACAATTAAAACTTGGCTAATTGTTATTTTCATTTTATCTGTTACTAACAGTCTGTCACTAAAGCATCTGTTCTTAGTGTGCTTGCACCAACAAGGTGTTTAGCATCGAGATTTTAACAAAACATTTTGCATGTCTCGGTACATTGTGCAGGGTCAGCTTAAAAAGTTTTGCAAATTGGTGGAGAAAATAAATGTTTCTGGAAGCCTCGTCAGAAATGCTCTCAGTGCAATGGTGGTTGTTAAGTAGAGGTTAAGATTATATCATATTATTTCAAGAAAATTAGAAATAATATTGCTGATGCTATGGAAAAATATACTGAAGTTGTTTTATTGATGTTTGGAGTTTGCAAAAAGAAACACAAGTGTGCGGCGATGAGCGAAATTATAGAGCACTAGAACTGATGAAGCATAATTCAAATATAAGCACACATTAGGTAGTTTGAGTATCGTTTTCCCCAGAAATGTTTAAGTGAGAGTACAAAATAACAATTTAACACTTTGGTTTAACAGTAACTGAAATAACTTCAGAAATCATCAGGAATCTGCATAAATTGTCACATAATAAAAAGCACTTTACACAACTTGCCTCATTCACAAGAGCACTAGTTCTACTATAATTACTTTCTATCTAACTTACATTCTCCCATGGATGCATCAGAGAGCAACTTGGGTTAGTAACTTGCCCAAGGATATTTGGCGTGCATACTGGAGCAGCCAGGAATCAAACCACCAACCTTTCAATAAGCAGATGACCTGCTCTGCTTCGTGAGCTACAGCCACCCTGAAGCTAATGTCAAGGTTGGAGCTTTTTAACCAGCAGCTTAAAGCTGCTTTTTCCACTATATAACTGCATCAGTAATTTCCATCCACTATTTACTTATCTTGTCATACGCAGTGCAACTAGCGATTACACACCAATACTAGGCAGAGTCATTTGTTTACATTGGAGTCACACATCACCAGCTGCTAATATCTCCTCTTTTATAGCCTGGTTGTAGTCAAAGATGTGTTTTTGGCTCCAGGGGTGGAACATGTCTGTTGGTTCCTCGATCACAGAGAACGATTTTCTTGCATATTTTGAAAAGTGTCATGCTTTGCTGGAGGCTGTTGAAGTCGCTCTCTTTTTACGTGCTGATGCTTTCGTTGTGCCTGCTTGTGTTGGTATTTACCTACGAAGAGCGTATTGATCCCAAAGAAGAGGTTTGTAATGTCCTTCAAGAACCCTGGAGAATTCCTGAGGAATGCTTCAAGAAATTAAAAGAAAACTTAAGAGACTTAAGGCTGTGTTGAAGGATAAAGGAGATCATGCCAAATATTTCTAACTTGTTAGAATAAAAAAAAAGTAGAATTGCCTGATTACGCTGTGCTATCCCATCTATGTTTCCAGATGTTTCAGTACTTTTGCTGCACCTATTTTCCATCTGCCTAGTAAAACATAAAGAGATGAAATGTGACTCAAGACGTTTCGACAGTAATGTATGTTCAGTAAAACTTAAAGCTGGTATTTTTCACAACTTTCAAACTAAAAATAAAACATGTCGTTTGGAATAAAGATGGTGGATTAGACCCCTGCCCTCCAGTAACAATGAAATTAAGTTCTGTGTATATCCTGTGTGTCTCATACAGCAATAAATGAACTCACAACCAAAACCATTCTGTCTAACAGGAGGCTGCGAACGGCAGAGGGGATGCTGGAAAAATGGAAGGGGCCAAGAAAGGATCCAAGTTATCTGTGGAGCGAGTGTACCAGAAGAAGACCCAGCTAGAGCACATCCTCCTCCGTCCAGACACGTACATTGGTTCTGTTGAGCCAATCACCCAGGTGGGTCCCAGGAGACTGCCTTCTGCTGGTGGCTACAGAAGTACTTGCAGTACAACTTCACTGGCATTTTACAAAGAGGGCTTCAAGCTTATTTTTGTGTCAGGAGTTTATAGAATAACGATCTTTATTTTAATTTTTTTCTGAAAATTATCTGCTAAAATGATTCTGTCTTCAGGTGAAAATCTGTTTGGCTAGAGTAGCACATTAATGGTTGCCTGTAAGTGTGTCGTAAGGATCTCTGCTCACAGTAAAAGTCCTTTGGTTTTGAACTGTCTCCCATCTTTGCTGTTGTGTGTAGTACAGAGCCCATTGTCCTTTGGCTGTGTCATTTAGGAAATGTGGGACAAATTATCTGTCTTTTGCAGATTATGTACCAAAATGTTTGCCCAGTTCAGAAGAGTTAATTGACAAGTTAACACAAGTCCCCTCTCAGGATCTTCCAAGACAGTCCTGGTGCCCAGTGAAATAATACATACAAACGTCTGTCCACCAGTATAGCTATAGTTTAAACCATTCACATTTTAATTAAAGGAATAATCAGTAACTGAATCTATAATTGAAAACCTGTTTTAATGGCCAAATTTAAATTCAGAATCCTATTCCTTCTGTTACTTCCTGAGACTGTTCTGATGAATATAACCTCAACATTCCTTAAACTTACTATTAGAATTTGATTATTGTCATTATTTTTAATGTGTTTTGTTTTTTGCAACTCTTCCAGCAAATGTGGGTTTTTGATGAAGAGATCGGGATGAACCAGAGAGAAATCACCTATGTTCCTGGACTGTACAAAATCTTTGATGAAATTCTTGGTGAGTGATTCCAAACTGTTCTCTAATAAGTGTGTGGAAAAATGTTTCTGCCCCTCAATTAAAGATTCAAGTTGTTTAAGAAAACTTGTTAATGTGTGATTAGAAATTTGGATTATTTAGTTTAAAGATGTGTGTGCAGCTGGGCCGTCGTCATCTGGGCACATAGAAGATCTGTTGTTCAGTTTAAGAAAACACGAGTAAATCCCGAATATGTGTATGAAACATTTCAACATTTGTCTTTTACACACTATATGAGGCATTATCATTATAATGTTGGTATTATTCACTGAGTCAGGCTGTTGTTAGCACTGTTCTGTTAGCACCGTTAGCACTGGACTTGATGTGTACAGTATTTCTATGTGAGCCTATTTATGACCTATTCAAAGTCAAATGTGTTTGAGGTAGCACGCAGTCATAGCTGCGGCCTTAACTTTTTGATGATGATGTTTGCTAGTTCACCTTACATGCATTAATGTAATAACATGGTTAGCCTACTCAACGTAAATTACACACGAACAACATGAAGCTACTCACGCAGAGAAGAACGGCTGCTGCTGCATCATCATCCTCATCATTTCTGCTACACTGGCAGGGCTAGGGGCCAGGACTCTCCTCTTCGGGTTTTTGGGGGATGTTGCTAACTCCGGGTCCAATAACAGGCACCACACCCGCAGTAGATGTGCTCGGTGTGAGGTCTCGCAGCAAGCTATCAAATACGGTGCATTTCCCGGCTTTTAAAAAAAGCGCTATGCGTCACCAGGTGTTTCATCAGATTCGAGGTGTTACTTCCTTTGCACAGTATCACAGTATCAGCTTAAAGCACTTGTTGCTGCTGAGTTTGCATCTTTTGCTGTGAAGTACAGCCAGACTTTTGACCGCTTCGCCTTGGGCATTGTTAAGGTTCACATAATTGAGGAAGGAGAGTACAAACAACCAGGTCCAGAAGATCTTGGTCAAACAATTGATTTTAATGAAATTTTAGCGCTGCTCTAAAAGAACGTACGTACCTGGGCCCGCCTACTATCCTTGGAAAGGTAAAATGATTGGCTAGAATCCAAAGTGTGTGACATCTCAGGAAAAAAAAGCACCGAAATGTGCACTGCTTTTCGGTCTGGTTACTACCGTTTATGTCAGAACCGATATCACTACCCATCCGTATTCACAGGTCAACGGACAGTGATAAAGACTTAATAATAAAATGTGCGACAATCACATCAGTTCAGGGAGGGGATACATTTAGGCTCACAGACTATGTAGAACAGTGCAAAGGCTTCCAAAATTCCAAGATAACCACTCCAGAGGTGTGCTTACACAGCGTGTTTTTCAGATTTTGTAAGGTCTGTAACTCTTGTATGAAATATTGTACTGCAAAAGAGATTAAACTGATTAAACTTGTGATATATCTCTTGAATTAAAAACTGCTAAATGAGAGAGGCTAAACCTGAACTCACCATACACCAAAGAAACAACTCATGTGTTTCTTTGGTGTATTAAGAGTTTTTTCATGTGCAGAGGTGTTTTTTTCTGTTCTCAAACTGATCTCCCTGTTGGAGCTCAGTCTGGGAGGAGTTATTTTTTCTCCTTATCTTTCCTCGTGTGGTGCATTTTTCCATTGTTATACCTCTCTGACCTGTCTTCCCCATGTGATGCTTTGTGTAATGTATGTATGGTCGGAGGGTAAGATGGCGCCGCCATTGCGTGCAATAGGTCGGCAGCCTTATGAAATTTCCCCTTGTGGGACTAATAAAGGTATATCAAATCAAATCAAATAATTTTCATAATGGAGGGTTTTGTTCATCCCAAACTGGGTGTGACAGTGGACAGAGGCTTCCACTACAAACAACTAAAAACAATGTGAAAATGTGCTCCACACAGAAACACTGTTCTGGGTTTGTAGTCTGTGCTGTGTCTAACTTTACTGGATGTGAAAGCATCAGGTAGTTGGTGCTCTCCATTAAAAAATGTACAACATTGTCCAAGTGACATTTTTCTCTTCCTTTCAGCTCTATCTGAAATGTGTCTGCTAACCACAAACTTTGTGTTTGTGGTTAGCAGACAGTCTGAAGACTGTTACTGTAAGAGAGGGTAGTCTTAAAGATAAAGTGAAGATTAAACCATGCCCCTACGTAAGATAAATAATTATTGATGTGAACTGTGAGTCGGTGAGCACGGAGTCCAAGGAAATGACGGATGACGAACTGCAGATCTTGATTTCGCGGACGACATTGCGCTGCTCGGATCTACTCAACGCTTCATTCGCAATTTGACCGCCATACTGGAAAATGATCGGACTGCAGATCAGCGCTGCCAAAAACAAAGTCATGCAGTTCGGTTATGCCAGAGCGAATACTCCGGTACTTGTTGGCCACCGCCCGCTTGATGAAGTCGATCAGTTCATGTATCTGGGCAGTGTGATAACACCGGACGGTGGCTCGGACAAGGACATTGCCTGTCGGCTCGGAAAAGCAGCATCGGCCATGCGTAACTTGAATCCGGTTTGGAGATCGACCACCAACTCAATATCATCCAAAGTCTGTTTGTTCAATACGATAGTCGTAACAGTGGCTATCTATGCGAGTGAAACATGGAAGTCGACGGCAACAATCACCCGACGATAAATGTTTTCCAACAGCGCGGCCTTCGACGGATTCTCAAGATTTCATATCAAGATCGTGTTACCAACAAGGAGGTCCTTCAGTGCACTGCCTCACGACTGCTAGAGGACGTGGTATTGGAGCGATGATTTTGTTTCGCCGGTCACGTTCTTCGCCAACATCGGGAAAGACTACCAAAGATAGCCATGTCATGGAGACCCGCCCGGGGGTCACGGAGCCGTGGACGACTAAAACAGACGTGGGGGCGGTCATTCATTGAGGACCTGAAAGCGGTCGATCTTTCATGGGACGAGGCTGAAGATGTGGCTGCAAACCGAGCTCGCTGGCGATCCCTTGCCGCCCAATGCACCATCCGGTGTGGGGGGAACTAAGTCAAAGTAAAGTGAACTGTGATTTATGCAAAACTGCTGTAGTGGACTCCCAGGAATAAATCTGTGGAAATTGATATTTATAATGCCTCTGTCAAAGGTTTTGACCATGTCCGATTACTAAAAATCATCCCAAAATAGGTTTTTGAGATAAATTCTGAACACAAGCGTAAATCTTGCCGAAATAAAGTAAACTACAGATCATAAGCCGTGGTAATGGACGGCTGCTGGGATACTTTTGTTCTTTCAACTTTGTGTTTTGATGTTTTGCTTGTTGACAGTCAATGCAGCTGACAACAAACAAAGGGACAAGAACATGACTGCCATCAAGATCACCATTGACCCGTGAGTACATCATTTTATATTTACCTCATTACATTAAAAATAATGCAGCTGATCTTAGGAAGCATGTATTTTTCTTTGAGCCAGTTTAAACAAGCTGCCTCCTGTGTCCTCCTGAAATTTATATCTGAGGCAGAGGAACTGGTTATGGGTCACTTTGTCAAACTGGGGAAGCTGAAAATGTTTTTTTTTTGTATAAAACACTCTGGAAAGGTTACATATAAGTGTGGAATAATACATTTCACTTATAAAAGATAAAAGGATTCACACTCCTTTAGTGTCAATGTTGAAACAATATTTTTGCAGCCATTACAAGAAAGAAATACCACAGGGTTATGACGTACAGTGAAAAGTGTAATACATTTCCCTGATGATGAGGTCAACCCTGTGTCCACATTTATCCTGTATTTAAACTTTTTATACTGGTTTCAGTGAATCCAACACCATTTCCATTTGGAACAATGGTAAAGGAATACCTGTGGTGGAGCATAAAGACGAGAAGATGTACGTCCCAGCTCTCATTTTTGGCCACCTGCTCACCTCCAGCAACTATGACGACGAGGAAAAGAAGGTCACAGGTGAATGCAGACAATCTGACATCACTCAGTTGTTATTGTGAATGCAGAAAAGTTACTGAAAGCAGCGTTGCTGACTGTTTGATTGGTTTCAGGTGGAAGGAATGGCTATGGTGCTAAACTCTGCAATATCTTTAGCACCAAGTTCACAGTGGAAACAGCATGTAAGGAGTACAGACACAGTTTCAAACAGGTGAGATAACTACAGCAGTACCTTTCATGCTTTATTACCACACATATATATTACTAATGTATATCCGGTTTCTGGGGTTTCATAGTAACCCTGTTGCATGTTTCATTATATTATCATTTCTCATTCTTTTGGATGAGAAACTTCACAAGTTGGTTTTGCAGATTTCTGATTTATTTATTTTTTTAACACGTCAACTTTTCTGACGATCAAAAGAATTTGATAATTTAGCAACATATAGACTTTGACACCACATTTGTATCTGTTAGGAGGCTGAGAGGTAATATTGGCGGCCGTCAGTATTTTTCCATCAAAGCTGCAAGTGCTGAACACGGCCCCAATTTTATAAACCTGTATATTTCTGAAGGTACTATTCACAGTGGTTCAGAAGCACTGAGTCAGTTCTCTTTCCTGTTCACGTGCCAAAACTGGAACATAATTAACATATGCCAGGGGTGAAATATAAAAAGTTACATTCAAATAATTTATAATTAGTACAAATAGTAATTGTTTTTATAGCCTTTTTATTAAGTGGTCCAATAATCAATTTTACGTAAGCTAGAGTATCATTATAGTAGTGTTTAAAATGAGGCTAGTGTATTTGCATTTGTGGAAATAAAATTGAGCTAAGATAGATTAGAAATACACTAAAGGTGTAAAGATAAAAGCACATAATGTTTACAAACATCAGAAGCAAAGGGACAAAGAACTGTGAGGTGTTTAAAACAAGGACGTTTATTTATCAAAAGCATTAATCAATCAGACATAACACTATTCACTATTTCACAATGAAAGTTCAACTTTAGTTCAACTTGTTCTTCATGTTTTTGGCCACCAGATGCCACCAAAGAGGGCCGTATTAAAAAGCTTTGAATAGTGAACCCCGTCTTTAACACAAGCTTCAGAAAGTTTCAGTTGGCCTCGTCACTGGAAACGATTGTATCTGCTGACTCCCAAGTCTTCCTGTAGCTCTCCACAGGTGCTCCTCAGCTCTTGGACAACGCTTCTGATAATTCTTTATATTCCTCTGTCTGAAACCTTGTGGGGAGCACCTGGCTGTGGACAGTTTATGGTGAAATGAGGATCTTTCCACTTCCAGATTATGGCCCCAACAGTGCTCCCTGGAACTTTCAGTAGTTTAAAAACTCTTCTGTAACCAATGCCATGAACAGGTTTTGCAACAATAAGGTTGTGAAGGTCTTAATTTTACCCATCACGAGATGTTTCTTGTGTTACATGTTGGCAATGAGACGTGTTTTTATTGGCCATCAGTTGGGACTGAACCAGCTGATAGTAATTTGCAGGACTGCTGTCTAATTAGTGACAGATTTCTGCTGGTGCCATGACTGTCCATGCCTTTTTACACCTCCCTTTCTTCATGTGTTCAACACCGTTTTCTGTGTTTCATTTCTCATTATTACATACAACTTAATTTAAGGACATCTGTGGTCACATGTGTGGATTGGATGGGTCGTTACAGACGTCTAGTGAGAATTTTCATTTCAGTAGCACTAATATATATATATATATATATATATATATATATTTATTTGCCGTCACAGTCTTCCTTGTTTATAGACTAATATCTGAAATCTTGCCCACTGAAATCAGAGCTGTTTTCATATGATCATCATATGAAGTGATTCGGGTGAGAGGTGAAACATCTTTACAAACATAAAGAAGTCCACTTGTCTGGGTTTACAAGCACAGTTATTAAGACACCAAATGTTTTCACATTAAGATTTTCAGGTTCACTCAATACAGCAAAGGGGGTCCAAGTTTAAGACTCCTGCACATGACCATGTCTAAATACCAGGTATGTGTATGTTATCATTTGCTTCATCCTCCTCAGACGTGGCAGAACAACATGACCAAAACCTCCGAGCCCAAGATTAAGTTTTTTGATGGAGATGACTTCACCTCTGTGACATTCCAGCCGGACCTGTCCAAGTTTAAGATGGAGAAACTGGACAAAGATATCGTAGCACTTCTTACCCGCAGAGCATATGATGTAGCTGGCTCCTGCAGGGGAGTTAAAGTGTCTCTGAACGGCAAAAAATTACCTGTAAGTCTCATTCTATGTCTTCCCTTATCGTGCCACACTAGCTAACCATAAAGTAGTCATTTGTTGTGTTCGTGTGTAAAGATTTGTCACTGTATATGTTTGCATAAATATAGCAAAAACTGTACCATTGAGTGTAAACATCAATGCTGAGCACTGAAGGTGAAATTAGTATGTGTTTTGAGTTAACGGGATGATAATGGGTGTGAATGTTTAATTTTAAAGAACATGGATGTATCAGACTCTGATCTTCACATCACGCCAGTTTGGATTGTTTAAATGAGAAGTGTAATTTTTGGAGTATAAGGACTTTATAGCCTCCTCAGTACGTGGTTCTTGTGTCGTGGCTACTTCTACCAAAGTTTGCTTGAAGCAAAATAAAGAGAACTTAATTGCCATGTTGAATATCACATTATATGTTCAATAACCCTTCTCTCTTTCACTGAAGGTTAACGGGTTCCGCAGCTATGTGGACCTGTATGTGAAGGACAAACTAGATGAGACAGGCGTGGCCCTGAAGGTGGTGCATGAAACGGTGAACGATCGCTGGGAGGTTTGCCTCACCATGAGCGAGAAAGGATTCCAACAAATCAGCTTTGTTAACAGCATTGCCACCACAAAGGTATCTGCATATGAGTAGTAAGCTGCAGAAGTGTAAATGGCTGTCAGAAGTAAAGAAAGTTCTTTTAACGCTGAGACATGTACGTTTTAGGGTGGCAGGCACATTGACTATGTGGTGGACCAGATTGTAGCCAAACTTATTGAGGTGGTGAAAAAGAAGAACAAGGCAGGAGTGTCAGTTAAACCCTTCCAGGTGACGTCACTGGGGTTCTTATTTATACATTGGTTTCAATTCACAGCTTCATGCTGAAAAACATTTAATCTTTCTGTCATTTGTACTTCAGGTGAAAAACCACATCTGGGTGTTTGTGAACGCACTGATTGAGAATCCATCGTTTGACTCCCAGACAAAGGAGAACATGACACTCCAGACCAAGAGCTTTGGGTCCAAGTGCCTTCTGTCAGACAAGTTTATCAGGGCTGTAAGGACATTTCTCACTTCTTTTCAAGCCGTCACCATTGTTTGTACTTAATCTTTTCTCATGTAAAGTAGCTGGACTTCAAAGAAAAAACGTTTGTCACCTACAGGCAACCAACTGTGGGATTGTGGAGAGTATACTCAACTGGGTAAAGTTCAAAGCTCAGACACAGCTGAATAAAAAGTGTTCATCTGTGAAGCACAGCAAGATCAAAGGCATCCCGAAGCTAGATGATGCCAATGATGCCGGTATGTAACTAGTTTCATTCTTTATTCAAGTCTAAAATGAGGAATGTCCACAAGCAACTACCTCTTAATGAAATCTTACAGAAGAGAGTTGCATGGTGCACTGTTGGGTCTGATTGGGTCATAGCGATGTCATTTTCACAGTTTTCCTGAGACTCTACACTATGCAGTAAACCTGCTAAAAATATGCACTTCAGGTGGACTACAAGCAGAGAGAAAAACAATAATGCATGAAAATATATTTTAAAAATATTAGTCTATTATTAGACGAATTCTCAGTTAAAAAGAATTTGCCATGTCCGACTGTGCGGCGTGGAGGTTCATCGCTTGTGGCTCTGCTGATGTGTTATTCAGACCCAGTTTGCGTTCACGCAGTAACAACTAAATTAAAAAAAAACAAATTGAATTGAAAACCATGTGATGGTAGCTGTGGAAAGGTGCCAAGTCCTGGAAAAAGAAATCAACACCTGTTTACAGCATCATAATCATCAAAATGAAAAGTGTGTCAGATGTGGAGTAAATATAAAATGTTAGCCTTCTGAATTACGTTTGTGTTTTTCTGAGTTTCCTCTTAGTCTGGGACCGGGTGCTTTTGCACATTATGCTGTGGAGCCACTCATTTGTTATAGCTGCAGGAAAAACTCAACACGAAGCTGCTCACTGCAGCTAACTTAGTAATCCTCTTCATATCTCCATCTTAGGTGGCAAACACTCCTCTGAATGCACACTTATCCTCACTGAGGGGGACTCGGCAAAGTCTCTGGCCGTCTCTGGACTGGGAGTCATTGGTCGGGATCGTTATGGAGTATTCCCGCTGAGAGGCAAGATCCTGAATGTGCGAGAGGCAACACACAAGCAGGTACGAGCCTGAGCAATAATGACATTTCACATGTAGGAAACAAAAGCAGGTGAAACAGACAAATGCCAGTTCACGTGATAACAGGACATTGACTCTGTTCTGTGTTTTCGTCCATTTGCTCATCGTTTCATCCATGTTGTCAACAGATCATGGAAAACGCCGAGATTAACAACATCATTAAGATCGTCGGGCTCCAATACAAGAAGAGTTACGACGACCCAGAGTCGCTGAGGTCCCTGCGCTACGGCAAGATCATGATCATGACAGATCAGGTGAGCGGCCTCACGGACACTCGCTCACAGTTCTGGTAGGACTCACAGCTGCTCAGAAAATAGCAGTAACTCTTCTCCTTGTGCACCAGGATCAAGACGGCTCCCATATCAAAGGTCTGCTCATCAACTTCTTCCATCACAACTGGCCTTCCCTGCTGAAACACACCTTCTTGGAGGAGTTCATCACACCCATTGTCAAAGTAAGGGAGGCACACCATTACCATTTTATTAAACCGATCAAGCAGCCTGAAACTTGAAAAATATGCAGGGTGATATTTGTGTGTTGGACTCAGATCATTCAGTCAATCACGTGTCTTGTTTTGCGTGTCGTGACAGCGGCGAATAGAGCGACTTGCAACACATTGTGATAAAGATTCCTCCTCATCATTTATTTCCAGGCTACTAAGAACAAACAAGAGCTGGCCTTCTACAGCATTCCAGAGTTTGACGAGTGGAAGAAACACACGGAAAATTATAAAACCTGGCATATAAAGTACTACAAAGGTTTGGCGTTTGAATCATTTCAGAAACGATTTTAGAGCGACTTTTGAAATCACACGTTTTTGTCTGAAAAATTGTTCATTATAAAAAGATCAATTTTTTGTTGCAGGTTTGGGAACAAGTACAAGCAAAGAAGCAAAGGAATACTTTGCTGACATGGAGAAACACCGGATCACATTCAGATACACTGGTGCTGAGGACGACGCTGCCATCACTCTGGTGAGCACGCCGTACTGCTGCTAGGACAAACAGACTATGAAAGCAGCCAGTAATTATAGCATACATTTGTGCTCAGGGTCTGTTCAATGTGCTACTTTGATTCAGGCCTTCAGTAAGAAGAAGACGGACGACAGGAAGGAGTGGCTCACTAACTTCATGGAGGACAGACGTCAGAGAAGGATGCACGGCCTGCCAGAGGTTTGTATGGAAGAAGCTTTCATTTGCGTGCTCCTCTCACAGAATCCTGCTAACTCAGCAATATTTGATTTGGGTGAAATGGAGAAAACATAGATGAGTTATTGCTCTTTTCTCCCCCTCCCCTCATCTTCCCCACCACCCAGCAATACCTGTATGGAACTCATGCCCGACACCTCTCCTACAATGACTTCATCAACAAAGAGCTGATTTTGTTCTCCAATTCTGACAATGAGAGATCGATCCCGTCTTTGGTTGATGGTTTGTACACTTCCTCCATCTTTTAACTGTTTGGGTTTTTTAGCCGAGTTTTCTTTTTCACAGTGAAAGCATCCCTAACATACCAACAAACACATAACGTCAGTATTTTATAAATGTATGCGAGGTATAATCAGCCCTGGATATTTCAGCTTTGTAAATGTTGGTGTTTGTGTTGCTTTTAGGTTTGAAGCCGGGTCAGAGAAAAGTGTTGTTTACCTGCTTGAAGAGGAATGACAAGAGGGAAGTGAAGGTCGCTCAGCTGGCTGGTTCAGTAGCAGAGATGTCTGCCTACCATCATGGAGAGGTGCAGTCAAATCATTAAGAACGTTATGAACCATCGTACGCAGCACAGCGTGACATTTCTGTCCACGCATCTCTGAGTTTCTAACTATAAACTGATACCCGGGAAAATACTCGCTGCTCCTTTTCAACACCACAGAGAGGATATTGACCCCATCCTAAAAAATGGCTGAGAAGAAAACGTGTTCATTTTCAACAAACTTCTCATTCTTAATAGAATTTTAATGGAAGATGGGTTTTTTTTTAGTCTTGATGTTTTATTTATTGTACAGATTACACAGATGCAATATAGTAAAATATATTTTCAAACCTACAAACAAACAAAGGATACACGGGAATATCTGAAAGCATATTAATAACAACTGAAACTTTTTAACCTTTAGATATTTACCCTGAGACTTTAACACTGCGACTACCCAAATTCATGTCTTTTTCTTTCGTTCGTGCTTCTAGCAAGCTCTCATGATGACCATAGTGAACCTGGCACAGAACTTTGTGGGCAGCAACAACGTGAACATCCTGCAGCCGCTGGGTCAGTTTGGTACTCGCATCAATGGAGGAAAAGATGCAGCCAGTCCTCGTTACATCTTCACCATGCTCAGGTACAAATGAGGCCTGCATGTCTTTTAATTCAAATGTATTTTTCTAAAAGGTTTCTCATCTGACACCTTTAGACAGAGTAAACATTTTTGGCTTCCACTGCATAATTTTCATAAATGTTGTCCAATTTCCCACAGTCCTCTTGCCAAGCTGTTGTTTCCAGCAGTGGATTCCAACCTACTAAAGTTTCTGTATGATGATAACCAGAAGGTGGAGCCAGAATGGTACATTCCCATCATTCCAATGGTGCTAGTGAATGGTGCCGAGGGCATCGGGACAGGCTGGGCCTGCAAGATTCCCAACTATGACCCCCGAGAGATTGTCAACAATATAAACAGAATGCTCAAGCATCAGGACCCACTGCCAATGGTAAACATTGTGAACAAATAAAAGCACGCCAAGTACGGAGACAGATGAAAGTATATTTTAAAGATGAAACTGCTGGTTCAGATTAGCACATCAGCTATATATCAAGCATATTTCCATATGTGCAGAGTTTAAAATGTCTTGTGGAATCTGGAGATGGCTGGAGCTGATTTGTACCACACACTTACTTTATATCACAAATCTTAGTAAAAGAAATTGACAAGTAGATAAGTCATAGTGTAAACTGCTTGTTCGCTCTACCTCTTAGCTGTTTACCTATACAGTGAAACTTGCCATATCTTAACTGATTGTAGTGGTTGAAGGTAGGTCGAAAGCAGCTTGATGTTTCTATGGTTCTGTCAGCCTCCCAAACAGGATCACAGGAGTGTCCACAGGGCACGTGCAGGAAGTGCCACAGAGTCCACCCCCCAGCTTGTTCACGGTTGTCAGCGGGGCACACGCACATGCTCATTCTGTGTCTAGAGGGCGACCGTGGTTCAGGGGGTTGGGAAGCTCATCTGTAACAGGGAGGTTGCTGGTTCGTTCCCCCAGCTCTCTGTCCCGGTCGTTGTGGGCCATGAGAGGGCATCAAATTATAGGATGGGTGCAGAGAGTCAGAGATGTGAACAAACAGTCCTCATCAGCGCGCTGTGCTTCTGATTTCCACAAACTGCTGTGGTTTGTTGCTTGAAGTGTAGATAAAGGCTTTAACCTCCCTGTCCTGATTTCCTTCTACCCACAGCTTCCTAGCTACAAAAACTTCAAAGGGATAATCCATGAACTGGGTCAGAACCAGTATCTGGTCAGTGGAGAGGTGTCAGTCATAGACAAGAACACCATTGAGATCACAGAGCTTCCTGTTCGGACTTGGACACAGGTACAGTCCAGGTTGTTTTCTCGAGAGTGTAAAGAGTCACAAATGATCTGGAATATATTTTTATGTCTGTCTGTATGTTTAACCGTTTTGTATGCAGGCGTACAAGGAGTCTGTGCTGGAGCCCATGTTGCAGGGCACTGACAAGACGCCAGCTCTCATCAACGATTACAAGGAATACCATACAGATGCTACAGTGAAGTTTGTGGTTCGCATGTCTGAGGAGAAGCTGGCCCAAGCAGAGGCAGCTGGCCTTCACAAAGTCTTTAAACTGCAGTCTAGTCTCACCTGTAACTCGATGGTAGATATTCCCCTGGTTTATCTTGCTCTGCTTTAACCACAGCTGTTGTCTTAGAACTGTTTCATTTTTTTAACTACACCATTCTCAGGTGTTGTTTGACCACATGGGCTGTCTGAAGAGGTACGATTCAGTCCAGGACATCCTGAAGGAGTTCTTTGAGCTCCGCCTGCACTATTACAAACTGAGGAAGGACTGGTTACTGGGCAACCTGGGCGCTGAAGCCGCCAAACTATCCAATCAAGCTCGCTTTGTACTCGAGAAAATCGAAGGGAAAATTGTAATCGGTAGGAACGCAGAAAATCCTCCAACACCCACGTGGCACACAGTACAGATTCCTTTTTTCTATCTCACCGTTTGTTTTTAACCCAACCAGAAAACAAGTCCAAGCGTGAACTCATCCGCATGCTGGTGCAGAAAGGCTTTGAATCTGATCCAGTTGCTGCCTGGACCAAGGCTCAGGAAAAGGTATCACAGAGCTTCTAGAAATATTCACACATGATTGGTACTGAACACAAACACTGCAGGGAGAATCTCTACAACACACTATTTATTTTTCATGCTTTTATCCGCCAGTCTCAAGAAGAGGATTACAAGGACGGGAACGAGAGTGACGGTTCAGTGGACTCAGGGTCCACATCAGGCCCAAACTTCAACTATATCCTCAACATGCCTCTGTGGTGCCTGACCAAAGAGAAGGTGGACGAACTGCTTAAGCAGAGGGACCAAAAGGTATTCTATAGATCTCTTTACAGACTGACATCTGTCATCCTCACATGTAAGAATATGTAGACTGTAACGTGTTGATTAACAGAGTGAATGTGCGTGTTTGTGTGCAGAGAGGAGAGCTGAATGACCTGCAGAAAAAGTCTCCAGAGGATCTGTGGAAGGAGGACTTGACGGTGTTCATCGAGGAGCTGGATGTAAGTTTGTTGTTGCCATTTATTGTTTTCTAAAGACGCACATCGTACGGGCAGGTGCAGAGCCGAACAATACAGAGGAGAAAGCATTCACCTGAAATGTGTTTGTCTTGTGTTGTTTAGGTCAGTAGATCCATAGAGTTTGAACTCTTGCAGCAACTGTCCTTTGTTTTTTTTGTGCAGGCTACTTTTGTCCAGAGTTATTTTATCTGGTAATCTGCTACATTTAAACCATGACTCATCTTTTTGTTCTGCCTCTCAGAATGTGGAAGCCCAGGAACGAGAGGAGCAGAGCATAGGCAAGGCCATCAAACTGGTGAAGGGTAAAGTGGGCAAGCCCAAAGTGAAGAAGATGAACCTGGAGGAAACTATGCCTTCACCGTTTGGCCGAAGGGTGGAGCCTCCAACGCAAGCAATTAAATCTGACGCAGCCAAAAAACTGATCAAAAAGAAGAAGGTAACCTTTGTGTTTCGGCTTCAAAGTTGACGTAGATTTCATGACAGCATTACTAGAACACAGTTACACAGGTGTCGTTCTCTTATAAAACCTAAAATACTTCCTGAGAAAAACAAATATGAGACTAAAACACTTTCATGTCCAAATAAAGGGAATAAAGGTTTGTTGCATTCTCCTCTCAGGGTGACTCAGACCCAGCACTGAAACTGGAGTTTGATGAGGATGGTTTGGGTGGTGAAGGCGGAGGTGGAGAAAACATGGCAGCCAAACCGAAAGCGCCACGAGTGAAGAAGGAGAAGAAGGAGCCCGGTCAGTGCAGAAATCATTCAGTTACACAGCGGTTAAGTCAGTGTGCTGCAGTGAAAATGACAAATCATGCTGTGTGATCTGGCCATGCATGGATGCTGTTTAACACTACAGGTTTCATCCCTGGTTGATGATTTACTGCAGTTTAAAAAGCACATCGAGGAGCTTCACTGTATTATGTGAACACTCCAACAGACAGGCTGGTAATCTTGTTCACTCTTATACAGGAGCTCCTAAAGTGAGAAAACCTCCTGCACCTAAAGGTACAGGTGCTCCTGCTAAAAAGGTAAAGAAGAGGAACCCATGGTCTGACGACGAGTCCAAGTCAGAGAGCGACCTAGAGGACAGCGAGCCCATCATTCCCAGAGAGACCAAGTCCCAGAGAGCATCGGGTACGGTTACAGTCACTGTGAACATTCACTGTCATCCCTCCGATCATCGTGTTCATTTCGTGTTCAGTGCAGAGCATAAATGCATTGTTAATGATGTCATTTATTTGTCTTTCTGTCATTAGCGAAGGAAACGGTTTAGACACCAAGAAAGTCTAAAGCAGCCTCTGGGTGGTTGATGGGATTTGTTTGAGTCAGACACAGAAAGAAAGTATTTATTAAATGTGCATTTCACTGCACCAAATGTGCAAAATGAAAATTCTCACACTGTGCATCATGCATTTATTTCCTTTTGTTTCTCTTTTAAATCCACTCAGTCTTTGCTTTATTCCCCCGTCTGCATCAGGTGGTTGCTTAGTGTGACTGGTTAGCGTTTCATTTCAATCCGAAGCCAGCTCCTTGATTTCAAACCACCCGGGGCTAAAAATATCACTCAGCTTCTGACAGGAGTCTGATGTAACTCAGCTAATTATTGTACATCAGAGTGGCATCAGAATCCCCGGCAGTTAGAATGTGGTTTCACACAGACCCTGCTCTCATCTTTCAGCTTCCAAACCAAAATACACATTTGATTTCTCGGAGGAGGAGGATGAGGAAGAGGCAGATGAAGAGGAGAACGCAGACGACGAGCCTCCTTCTTCTCCAGCGAGGTCGTTCAAAGACGACTTTGCTTTCCCTGGCGCTAAGGACCGCTATAATGACCATAATGATGACAATGAAGACGATGACAACGATGAAGCATACACGTCACCCAAACAAAAAGCCGTGTAAGGTTTAGGAATAGTTCACTACGTTCAATGATACTTTCAGCACCTGGATTTCCACCATTCGTGTTCTTGCACCCACCACACACACACACGTCTGTGATTCATATCTTGTGGGGAGATTTAATTGACGTGATGCTTTCCCTAGCCCCCTACCCTAAAGCTAACCCTGTCACTAAAACCACATTTTGAGTCTCAAAAATGCCTTCAAAGGGTTGTTGGTCCCCACGAAGATATGAACACACACACACAATCTCTCCCTTCTGACTTGGGCAGTATTTTACTGTTGAATATGTTTCTCCTCCCTCTCTGCAGTTCAGCGACTGCAGCTAAAAAGAAAGACGCAGCCAGCATCTTCTCATCCAAGGTAGCTGCGTCTGAAAAGAGCAATGAAAGCGGTGAGTATCACTTGGGAGTCTGTGTCTTTGAGAACACTCCAGACTGAAACAGATGGGGGGCTACAGCTTCAGATGATCACGCCTGTGCTATTGTTGTCAGTGAAGAACAGGAAACAGGCTTCAGTTAACACAAGCTCACCATAATTGGACAATAGAAGCTTGTAGGGGGGAACGAAACACTGCCAGGTCTGATGAGCCTCGATTTCTTCGACACAATTTGAACTGCAGGGTCAGAATTTGATGTAAACAACTCAAAACATCCTGCTAGCATCAGTGGTTCAGGGTGTTGGTGTTACGGTGTCACAATATGTTTTCTTTGGGTCTCTTACTATGATTTGAGGATCAACACAGACCAACTGAGCATGTTTCTGACCAGTTTATCCCATTATCTTCTGGTGGATGCTTTCAGCAGGATAGCATGCTGTTACAAAGCTGCAGTCATTTCAGGACGACGAGTTCACTGTACTCAAATGTCCTCTGTAGTCCCCCGATCTCTGTCTAGTAGAGCTCCTGTTGGGAGGTTTGACTAAAAGAAGTCTGGAGCAGATTTGGATGATATACAAACGGCCTGATCTCTCAGTGACCTGCAGACACAACAGCAGCTGAATGCTCATGTTTTTGTTGTAGACGAAGCAAAGTCTGACAGCGACAATGACAACAGCCCAGTGTTCACTTACTCCAGCAGCTCTGCATTTGACAAAGCATCTCCAGCAAAGAAAGGTCAGTATGTCCAGGAGAGAGCAGTGCACTCCTTACCACACAGTGACAGTCTGTTATGTTGTGTCAAGATGCTGCTGATGCGTCAAAGCAAAGGCTCAAATGTGCCACAGTTACTCACTCATGCACGTGCAGCATTTGAAAACCAGGTGTTTGTTTTCTGTAGCAGCTAAGAAGCCATCTGATGCAGCTCCTAAACCTAAGAAACCACCAGCACCAAAAGCAAAAAAACCCGATAAATCCATTTGGGACTCTGACTCTGATACTGGCTCTAAGAAACCAGCACCAGCTCTTAAAGGTAAGGCACAAAAAGAAGAAGAAGAAATGTAAAAAAGTCACAGTGCAGGTTGTGAGCTTTTGTTACCTTGTTGCAGGTAAAGGCCGGGGGAGGAAGAGGAAGGGCTCTGGCTCTGAGGACGAGTACAGCCCCATGAAGAAAATGTCAAAGCCTCCGGGGAGAGTAAGTGCATAGAGACGACATTTTACTGTGTGATTCTGGCAGGCGGGGCCAGGCTGAACTGGTGACCTGTCCAGGTCATGGTTGACTTTGACCTGGACAGGTCACCCCACTTGTGTTTTTTACACCATCAGCCAAAATGGACTACCAAGTTTGTGACTGTAGCAGTTCAAATTCATTACGTAAAATATCAGGCGAGTGTGAATCTGGGTGATCTCAACCTCAAGGTCAGAGATCATGTTTGCTGATAACTTGAAGAAGAGGTAGCATCGGAATTTCAGGCTCCGTCCACACGTACACGGGTATTTTTGAAAACAGATTTTCCGTTTTCGTTTTAAAAAATAATCCCGTCCACACATAAAGGCAGAAATGAAGGAAAACGCTGCTATGAAAATGCCAAAGCAGCAGGTGGCGCTAGATTCCTAACCATGCAGAAATGTTGGCCAATCAGAAGTCTAGAAGCCTCGGTGGGAAATAGTAAACTAGGCTGGGGCATAGAAGCAGAACCGAGTCGTATGTGTGGAGGGACAGTAACTGTGTGTATATGTAAGCATTTAAACACTGCAGAGAGTAGAATTAACAGTATTGTAGAAATTCATTTCACCGAAACAATAACGTGGCGCACAGTGTGACGTCAAAAAATGCGCACACCTTTGACGCTGCGTTTTCTGCATTTTTTTCCGTTTTTCTCGTCCACACTTAAATGCAAAAACGGAGTTTTAGAAAATATCCACCCTGCCCGGAGTTTTTAAAAATCTCCGTTTTCAGTGACCGAAAACGCCGTTTACGTGTGGACGAAAGGTGCAAACGCATAGAAAAATCTGCGTTTTCAAAAATACCCGGGTACGTGTGGACGTAGCCTCAAACTGACACCACACGTGTTTCTACCAAAGAAATCAGACAAGTGATGTCAAGGTCAGAGGTCGTGGTTTCTCAGTCTCGTGAATTTGATTACTTGAGAAGAAGGTGATGTAAGATGTTGATACCACAGGTGCATGAGAGGGACTGCTGGCCACCGCCAGTATTTATATAGAGAAAAGCCCTAGAAGGGATTTTAGTATCCTCAGTGCTAAAGTCATCCAAGCACAGAGGCCTGAAGTGCTTCGCTGATATACTGTGGGAGGCTGTTTTATGTGCGTCCACCTTTGGACACATCTGTCTGAAGTTAACACACATAATGCAGCCAGGGTGGAATAAATGAGAACTGTCATTTGAGTGAATTTTATTATGTTTCCTCTCTTCATTCATAACAAGTATCATGTAGTCGTGTTACGGTTTTGCTTCTTTAATAAAGCGTCCGAGTCTCGTGGTGACGTGAACGATTAACACGAGGGTTTGATTCTGTGCAGAAGCCTCAGAAACCTCCGTCAGACGACGAGGACGACAGCAACAGCATGAGCGGCCTGAGCGCTCTGACCCGCGACCGGCCAGGCCGCGCCAAAAAGGAGGTGAAGTACTTCAACGAGTCGGAGAACGAGGAAGAAGACGACGACGACATGTTTGATTAAAGTAGCCCGCCGTCACACAAACGCCACCTGTATAGAAATCTGCCCTTCCTCCTCCTCTTCCAAACAGACTTTTGTACATTTCCTGTTACATTTTCTTTTCATTAATGGTGATGTTCAATGATTTTTAACGTGTAGATGTTTTACACTTGTTATTATTATACATATACAGGTTTCTTTTTTATGCTCATTGAAACGTTCTGTATTTGTCTGAAGCAGCTTTTAGAAGTTTAGAATGCAGTGCTTTAGCACATTTTAATTGTTAAAATAATATGTACCTTTTGGAACATGAAGTTGAAAGTAAATGCTGAAATGTCCCCGAGTCTGCTGGTTTCATTCTTTTATTACTGAGCCGCTGCGTAAGAAGACAAACTGCTGATGTCAGTTTACACTGACGCTAACACATCTCAGTGCCTGCTCATTTTAAATTGTCTCCAGTGCACACAGTTCAGTGTGGACTGGTTTATACGACAATGAGAAGGACTCAGAACAGGAAAAGTATTAAATAATGTTTTAAATGAGTAATACGAGGCTTGCTTCATCTTCGTCCTTCAAGCATCTGCACACACCAGTGTTTAAAATAAATATATTTTATTACTTTGCCAGGACAGTTCATGGTAAAGTTAAACAGTATATGAACATAAAAAGTATATGTTAATGTACAAAGACAATATTTATGATGGGAAATGGAAACCAATCAAAGCTTAAATCTCAAAACTTTCCATGGTCGCCTTCAGCCTGCAGCACAGGCTGGATAAATGTACAACACATCCCACAGTAAACTGTGAGCATATCGTCTCATATTAACACAAATATACAAGACTGCATATCGTCTATTGTCTGATGGAAAAGGTGGTGAACTCGTCTGTCCTGGAGGGGTTCCTGGCAGACAAACACGACAGACCTACTGTTATATGGCTGATGGTGAAGTTCACAGTCATGATTTCTGGCTCCTGATTAGCTTCATCTTGGGTTAGACTGATACTCGGGCACTCGTGGAGTTTTTAGACTCCTGTCTGGGTTTTATTCACAACAAGAAAGTAAATCTGTAAATGTACTCTGTACATCTGTAAATCAGCTCCTCGTGACTAACCAATCGTGATCTATCAGATCACCAGTGGCCCTCTCATGGTCAGTGTACAGGTTGGATTGTATTCTAACCTCATGCAAACCAAGTACATTTTCAGAAACCTATCTTCCAAATAAAGTCAAAGAGGAAACAATAAGTTAAAATAAATAAATTAGATGAAATTAAGCACAGAGAGAGAGATCCCACCCCTAAGCCTCACTACGTCACGGTGACCTGGAGTATGTACAGGGTTAACTTCCTAGCAGGGGACAGATCATCGTTGAGTGTCTGTAAAGGTCCGTTTGAACTTGAACTGATTGTTGGTACAGAATACTGGCCAGTGCTGATTAGTCTTCCCATATCAGTCGAACTCAAGTTCGTACCTCACCTGTGAACCAAGTAGCTGTCAGATGATTGATTCGATTGATTGATGACAGCTAGCTGGCTCCCTGGCTGAGGAATGGCAGATGGAGCTCTGCTGTTTGACATGAACACAAACAGACATCAAACATCGAGAGTTGAGGTGACTCGGTTGGCATTTGTCCCATTTGTCCTAAATGACACGCGTGTTGCATTTTCCTCCTGTCTCAGTGGGAGTTTACATTTCCAAGCACAAACACAGAGCGTCGTTTCCACAGAGCTGCCGACTGGAATGCAAAGCACACAGCATTTATATAACATCTCTGCAGTGAGCTAGATAGTAGAGTACAGTTACATTCAGTGGAGACTAATAAGTAATTCAGCACGGTGAGGTTCTTTCCTAAAAGGAACAGAGAACAGTCCCTGCTGCATCCAGGATCCCGAGGGCTCGTCGATGCTTCGGGACAGGATGTGGACATTCTTCAGCTGTGAGGACTTTTCATGTCAAAATAAAAAAAGTCTCTCACCAGGAGAGCACGTCAGAGAGAGAACCACAGGAGAACAAGTCCTATGTTACATTAAGATAAAATTCCCTAATACTGCACATCATTCTTCTGTCAGACGCCAACACGTCACTCACATCCAAGCACACAAACAACAGCTCAGGTATGATATGTATTTGCAGTGATAGAATCTAGATTTTTAGAACCTGTCCCCTTAAGTGCTGCTTTTTCTGTTTCCGATCAAAGTCACACATTAAGAGTTCCAGATGTGCTGCCACATGTTCCACACGTGGAAACCTGTTCTGAACTTTGGAGCCTTTTTTTGGGACAAATGTCATCCATGTATGCTGAGCGAGAGTGTGGCGTCACAGTTCACCTAATCCAAATCAGTCCACTGAGAATTCATTATTTTAATCTGATGTGAGCCTTCAATAAACTGTGGGAGTGTAAAATGTACAATAGGGAGTGATTTTGAGTCCTTTTGTTGTGCAGTACCAAAAACACATGACAGCTGATGTTGAGTCGATCTTTTTAAATGTCATTGTCAGCTGACGCTTCAATAAGAGCAATGACAACGCATGCAACAGCTGTACTCGCCCACAGTGGACATCACTTTAGCCTTGTGTGAGTGTTTTTTGGGGACTTTGTTTTGTGTTTGCTCGCGTAGTAATCTGTCATCACACACACACACACACACACACCATTTTAAGCATGTTTCATGTGTTATGCATTTGAAATGTAATTTCACAGGATGCAGTGACATGAAAAAGGATTCATGCTTCAAACTGCACCTGGAATGAGTTGGCGTGCTGACAGCAGGGACACGAACTACCAAAGTTTGCTCCTCCAAACACAAGAATGTTACAATCTGACAGTATTGATTATGAATACAAGATAAATGTTGCTCTGTGGACCAGCATAGCTGTCATACACTTTCACAGTGTAACCTGCTGTGCTACACTTTCATACCTTTGAGTCACTTTACCAAAGGAATCAAGAATTCAGTTGGTAATACAGAAAATGAAGAAGTATTATTTTCATTTTTGTCTCAATGTAATAGAAAACAGATCACAGAGAGCTGTCCACATATCGTCTGACAAATCATGTGACTGCAGGTCTTCTTCACCGGACTGCAGAATCGTATGAGACTTGAACAGACTGAGTAACCTGTACTGAACACATTTACCATCATTTTCACAGTGTAATCATTTTAACGTCTTATTTGTTATGACTGTTATACTTTTTATAGAATTCTTACACTTGTTGCTCGAATAATGTTTCCAACTGAAACAGGCGGCACTCAGTCCCATGCTGTGTGAAAGGAGCCCGGCTATAATGAACTAACTGGTGTCTCTCAAGATTCAGTCTGTCTAAAGAAGGCAAATTTAATGTTATAATGAATGAGGTTTGTTGTAAGACACACTTCTGTCTTCATGGTAAACTCAGTTATTGTACTTAAGGCTCTAGTTTCATTAACGAAAAGACACAAGGATGGTATTGCTGCTCTCACTTTGCTATCAACAAGAAAGCAGAAACTGCTATTGCCCCAAACTGAAAAGTTAGCCCCAAAGGTTCCACGTTATCGAACCCATGTTAGATAAGATGCAGCGTGTGCAGCGTCTGTGCGCTGATCAGGAAAAACTTCATGTCGCGTGTCAAAGCAAGAACTGTGAAGCTCTGCGTGCTTTTATTCAGAATGTGACAAATTAACTGCTCAGCTCAATGCAAACTTAAAGCTTTATTTAAACCTGTTTGACTTGAAATAATTTATTATTAATAATAATAATAATATTTAATTACAGTCTAGATGTAAAATCTGGTTTCAAAATGATCAATGCAGAGTTGTTTAAATCAAACCTGAAACTTGATTTTCTGCATGAATTTTGCCTGCTAGCACAAAACTCTGCCTGTAAACTGTATTTACTGCTGAAACTAAAACAAAAAAGTCTTTCCATCTTTACTGCATCCTCTTTGAAATGAAGAAACATCTTTTTCTTTAAAAAATTGTTATATACTTTTTGTACTTAATTGTTTTAAAGTTGAACATTGTGCTGTGTTTGTGTTTGTGGGGCGATCGTGGCTCAAGAGTTGGGAGTTTTCCTTGTAATCGGAAGGTTGCCGGTTCGAGCCCCGGCTCCGACAGTCTCGGTCGTTGTGTCCTTGGGCAAGACAGCCGTTGCCTACTGGTGGTGGTCAGAGGGCCCGGTGGCGCCAGTTTCCAGCAGCCTCGCCTCTGTCAGTGCGCCCCAGGGTGGCTGTGGCTACAATGTAGCTTCATCACCAGTGTGTGAATGTGTGGATATGTAAAGCACTTTGGGGTCCTTAGGGACTAGTAAAGCGCTATACAAATACAAATACAGGCCATTTAATCGTCGTTTTGTTTAGTTATATAGTTACAGCTACTCATCAAAGCTTCACCATGTTTATGTTCACAGTCAGTGAGATTAATATTGGATCAATTGTCTTTACTCTGCTGACTTAAGAGGGATGAAAGTCTATCAATGTAAAGAGCTCGGTCAGTGTTTGGGGTCTTTCCACAATTCACCCCACTGTGTGCTTTTTACATTAGTGTACAGTTGTCGTGTGTATAGCATTACCCCCGTGTGTCACTGATTCAAGCAAGGGACAGAAAAAGAGGTTATGGAGCTCTTCTCATAAGGCCATAATAGATGCACGCACACTTGGCAGTGCATGTTCCTAGCACTGGAGTCACTGATTAGGCTGACATTCAATCATTCATCGCTGCTAAGCTAATGTAGGCTGGAATCAAACAGGAGGGTTAAGCACAAATGTTAGCACAGCTTGCTGACGGGGAAAACAGGGACTGGCAAGAGACATTGGAAGTCTTATTAGCTTGTTTTGCACTGTGGTTCTTATTAGCTTATTTTATGACAATAAAGTAGGTATTCTATCCTATTTCAATCACCAAGTTACCTGCTAACACCTGACTTAAAATAAGTGGTCAGACGCAGGAATTACATTAAAATTAGAAGTAACATTATCATCCACAACTAAAGTCCAGTTAAGCAAGTAGTTTGTGTAGCTTTCCTATGCAATGAAAGGTCACTGCCAACATTTCGACTGTGCTAACTTTCAGCTTTAGCTCCAAATAAAGTTAGCAACAAAGCTAGTTATTTAAAGCATAACTTAATGACAGTAATTCTTTGTATTCTCAGATTTCATCAGTGAGTACAAGTTAACACCAAAATAAAATAATCTGTGATAGATTCTGCCCGGACTGACTTTCTTCAAATGTTCCTGGTATCTTGTTGAAGTATCTGAGGTGGAACTGCAGCCATAGACTCAGTTAAAGCCAGGAACTACCTCTCTGTTCTACACAGAAGGCTAATCTGACACTGTGGAAACAGATGGCGAGAACACATGGAATCTTTTTCCACGTTTTCCAGTTATTCTCTCCCAGTTCCAAAGTGCAAACAATAAAAGAGAATCTTGGTAAACCTGAAGTATACTGTAACAGGGAAAAGGATCTTATGTGATCAAACCTCTGGTATCTGTCATCAGCCTAATTTCCCCAATCAGTTCTGACAAGAGCCACAAAATGAGTTGATTTCATAGACTGGTGCATTCTCAATCTAACCTTCTACATTAGGTCTCAGCAGTTTACCTGGAAGGTTGAAGCAGAAGAGACATGACCGATCTGATCAGCGTGTATCTCCAGGCTTCTGCTCTTGTGCTTTCCTCCTTCGAGGAAACAAACGAACAAACTCGACGTCTGGATGTACACTTATTCACGGAGAAATGTGAACCCAAAACGGTTATAAAAGATAAAACGTTTTAAATATAATAAGAAATATAAAATATTAGACTTCCATGATGTCTATATGCTGTAACCTTCTAGATAACCTTTTGAAGGACTTAAAATGAGCCCCGCTTTAATCCTCGATGTGTCACCTCAGAGACAATGAATAAAGCACCACAAAATTCATCTTAGAAACAGAGACCTAACCATTCAATGATATGTACAATGCATATGTGACAACGATACAAGAGAAGAAAACAGATGACAGAGAAAGACCGAGCGAACCAGAGAAAACACTTATCAAACTCCCGTCATGCAGATACGAATTTACACAGGAGACCTGAGGAGTATTATCTCTGCTGGTTTGTGAGAGCGATGCCCTTCCTGTCACAGTCCCAGAGGCATGTCAAATAAGAGCTCGATTCAGAAATGTACACAAAGCAGGGATCCTTTGAGACCTCTGTGTTATATTCTTTTCAATGAAAGAATTTTGGGGAAATTGGAGAGAAAAATAGGGACAAAATGGACGGAAAATGGAATATCAAGCTTAGGAGTCAGGTTAGGTAGATTTTAAGGGATGTACATCTTGCCCATGTTTTTGAGCAAAGTAATGCCAGAGAGTTTCCCGGGGTGCCTCCTAGGGCTCAATTCTGGGTGGTGTGGCAGCACCCTCCTCGTTGTCTGAGGAATTAGGGGATTCCACAGTAGCAGCATCCTTGCTGCGACTTCCCTTGCTGTTGAGTCTGGGCCCCACCTCAGCTGAAGTACTGCTGCTGCTCTGGCTATCTTGGCCCTCTGAGTTCTCCAGCATCTCCTGGATTAGCGGTGGCATGGAACCTGGGATCTCCATTTTTAGAGAGATGACTCGCTCTGCTCCTGCAAGACCACGGTAGGAGAAAAACAGTTTTGAAACTGGAATATAAATCCTTAACATCTATAGTCCTTTTCTCAATATAAACCATATAATACCTAAAATACTAGCAGTAGGGATGTGCACAAGTAGTCGACTGATTGTTGCTGTTATGTACGAGTCGTTTAATCTGATGGTTTTACATTGTAACTGATGCCGATGCTGGTAGATTGTTGTTTCATAAATGTTATGCAGCCATTTGCTACCAGATAGAGCATGTATGTTAGGAAACGCCATAAATCTATTAATCCAGGCCTGAACATCATGTTAACACTGCTATCGTTCTCTAAAGGTGAAAGAATGAGATCGCTGATATAAGCAGCTGAAATTAGCTTTCTCCAATGGGTGGATGGGCTCTCCCTTATTAATAGTGTGAGGAGTTCAGTCGTGTGGGGGGTTCAGAGTATAGCTGCTGAGCCTCCACATAGAAAGGAGCCAGCTGAGGTGGTTGCCTCCTGGCCTCTACTAGCCAGGCATGTCCTACAGGAAGTAGACCCCAGGTAAGACCCACAGATCCCATCTGGGTCACGCTGCATAAAAGTTATAAATTGACTTGCATGTAATTGACTGATAAATAAATAATCCCATTGAAACCAAGACTGATTGATGCCCCAATCTTATGGCATCAATCAATCAATCAATCAATCAATCAATCAATCAATCAATCAATCAATCAATCAATCAATCAATCAGGGACAAGGAAACCTGCACAAAGTTGGAATGGGCTACTAAACAATCACTAAGCTCAGTGAAAAGGTGAGTGTTAACTGTAAATGCTTGTGCACTAAACCTTACTTAGCCATGGTCACGTGACACAGTGTTTCGAAATATCAGCACTTCAGAAGCTCAACACATTAAAAATGTCAGTATTAAGTGTCCCATTCCCACAATTCCTGATTAAAATAGAAATAGCAGAAATACAAAATGCTGTTGGTCTGGAGCTCCATGCAGGATCTCACTTCATGGGGCGAAAGGTGGTGGACTAGCCCAAAACTACACAGTTGGAGCTTGTTAATGATCTGAAGGCAGTTGGAACCACAGTCACCAACAACACCTGATGTATTTTGTAACGTATTTTGAATACTTTGGATTACTTAATATATTATCATGCTTTTTACAACTACATGAATGTGCTATTGCTGTGATTTATTACTGAAGGTTACTCTCCACACCAACACCAACTAGATGTTTATATCTTAATATATATGAGTAACAGTAGGTGGACATTAGGTAAGGCTGCACTTTTTGCAGCGATCTCGTATAGAAAACTATTCTGCGCGTATATAAAACAGGTCAGCGGCTCCGAACCGTAGTAAAGGGACCTCTGGCTGATACGTCGGGTTCGTGTCGGGCTCGTAGCCGAAAACTAGTTTTACTTTGTTGTCTGGGTCGACTTTGCTAGCGAGAGACAGAGAGAGGCGTTGAAAGGCTGCTGTTGGACATACAGTAACTGTAACGGAATACAGTTACTCATATTTTGTATTTTAAATACGTAACGCCGGTACATGTACTCTGTTACTCCCCAACACTGGACACAGTGAACATCTAAATGATTCAGAGAAGGCTTCCGGTCAGATGAAACCAAAGTCAAGCTCTCTGCCATCAACTTGACCCGCTGTACAAATACACAAAGAACACCATCCCCACAGTCAAGCACAGCGGTGGAAACGTGCTGTAGGACTACTTCACCTCACTGAGGGGTCAATACTGGCTTTTTGTCTTTTCCTTTTAAAGGCCTAAACATATCTATTAAAAACCTTGAAGATGCACTGGATGAATGGATAATTTGGTTGTTTGTGAACATTTTTCTTTTTTAGCATGAGTCAAAAATCCCTTGTGATGGCCAAAAAAAGAGTGGCTTTATTGTCATTTCAGGGATGTGCAGTAGTACAGCACAGAGTGAAAAGAGACAACGTTCCTCCGAGACCCTGGTGCTACATATGACATATAACGGACAAACACAGGACTACGTAGAGTGTGAAGTTCAAAAATTGCAAGAAAACAAGACAAGACAGTGCAACACTAAACAGAACAGAATGATACAGACACAAGCAATGGAAATGTGCAAAATACTGAGTATTGTGCATAAAGTAACTTGGTGTCTGAAGGTGTGTGTGTGTGTGTATGAGATACTGCAGGTAAGTGCTTGGTAGTGACGTGTATGAAGGTATGAGTGTGTCAGTCCAGTCACTGAGTGTTCAGGAGTCT
The DNA here is from genome assembly GCF_057382185.1 of Mchenga conophoros. Classification (NCBI taxonomy): domain Eukaryota; kingdom Metazoa; phylum Chordata; class Actinopteri; order Cichliformes; family Cichlidae; genus Mchenga; species Mchenga conophoros. The sequence continues at coordinate 36,839,010 of NC_140546.1, forward strand.
GATGGCCTGGGGGAAGAAACTCTTCCACAGTCTGGCATTGAGGGCCCGGATGCTCCGGTAGTTCTTTCCAGAAGGCAGCAGGGTGAAGAGTGTGTTTGAGGGGTGTGTGTACAACGCTGGTGGCTTGTAGGGTATTGCAATCCAATACGGTGCAGTTACCATACCAGACAGTGATGCAGCTGCTCGGGATGCTCTCAATAGTCCCTCTGTAGAAGGTGGTAAGAATGGATGGTGGGAGATGGGCTTTTCTCAGCTTCCTCAGGAAGTAGAGATGCTGTTGGGCCTTCTTAGTTATGGAGCTGGTTTTGAGGGACCAGGAGAGGTTCTTTGCCAGGTGGACACCAAGGAATTGGGTGCACTTGACGACCTCCACAGAGGATCCATTGATGTTAAGTGGACAGTGATCTCTCCGTGCTCTCATGAAGTCAACAATCCTGTCTTTTGTTTTGTCCACGTTCAGAGACAGGTTGTTGACTCTACACCAGTCTGTTGTGCGTCCTCTCCGTATGCTGACTCGTCGTTCTTGCTGTTGAGACCCAACACAGTCGTGTCATTGGCGAACTTGATGATGTGGATCAAACTGTGCATTGCTGCACAGTCGTGAGTCAGCACAGTGAACAGCAGTGGGCTGAGCACACAGCCTTGAGAGGCTCCAGTGCTCAGTGTGGTTGGAGATGCTGTTGCCGATTCAGACTGTCTGAGGTCTCTCCGTCAGAAAGTCCAGGATCCAGTTGCAGAGGGAGGTGTTCAGGCTCAATAGGCTCAGTTTTCCAATCAGGTGCTGAGGAATGACTGTGTTGAATGCTGAACTGAAGTCTATGAATGGCATTCATACAAACGTGTCCTTATTGTCCAGGTGGGTGAGGGCGAGAAGTAAGGTGGTGGCGATGGTGTCGTCAGTTGATCGGTTGGGCCGATAAGCGAACTGCAGTGGGTCCAGTGTGGATGGCAGCAGGGTCTTAATGTGCCTCATGATGAGCGTCTTGACTTCATTATGATGGGCGTGAGTGTAACGGGGCAGTAGTCATTGAAGCAGGACACTGGGGACTTTGGCACGGGAACGATGGTGGTGGCCTTGAGGCACGTTGGGACAACAGAAGATGTCTGTGAGGACAGCTGTCAGCTGGTCTGCACATTCTCTGAGCACTCTCCCAGGGATGTTATCTGGACCAGCAACTTTCCGTGGGTTAACTCTGCGAAGATTTTTCCTCACATCAGCAGAGGTCAGACACAGAACCTGGTTTTTGTGAGGGGGGTGGACTTCCTTACCAACACATCATTCTGAGGGTCAAAGCGTGCATAGAAGTTGTTCAACGCATCTGGTAGGGAGGCGTCACCATCACAGGCAGGTGTTGTCTTCCTGTAGTTGGTGATGGCCTGGATGCCCTGCCATATGCGCCACATGTCGCCGCTGTCCTGGAAGTGGCTGTGGATTCTTCTGCCATGCACGCACTCTGATAGCTCAAGACAGTTTGGCCCTTGCTGTTACAACTAAAATCCTCCAGGAGGCACAGCACCAGCTGCTCAATGAATGAGTGAAACAAACAAATTTTACCATCGATGTGCTAAAATCTAAAGAGGAGCAGATCCAACAGAGACTTGCTTCGGCTGCAGTGATCGGACGCCCGATCACTGTCTGTCTGTCGTGGTGAAGAGAGAGCTGAGTGTAAAAGCGAAGCTCTCAATTTAACAGTCGATCTACGTCCCTACCCTCACCAATGCTGTGCTGAGCTGTGGGTAGTGAGCGAAAGAACGAGATCGCGAATACAAGCGGCGGAAATGAGCTTCCTCCTAAGGGTGAGAAGTTCAGCCATCCGGGAGGGGCTCAGAGTAGAGCCGCTGCTCCTCCACATCGAAAGGAGCCAGCTGAGGTGGTTCGGGCATCTGACAAGGATGCCTCCTGGGCGCCTCCTGCGTGAGGTGTTCCGGGCATGTCCCACCGGGAGGAGGCCCCGGGGCAGACCCAGGACACGCTGGAGAGATTATATCTCTCGGCTGGCCTGGGAACGCCTTGGTGTTCCCCCGGATAAGCTGGAGGAGGTGGTGGATGGGTGGATGGATGGAACATTGCAGACGTGGAAACAGAGCAACTACGGGTGAAATTTTCAGCCTGTTGCAGTAATGCAAAGCCCCCAGCATCCAACAGGTGCGGGGGGCATCTGTTGGATGAACGAAGGCACTGACATCACTTAGTAATAAAACAACATCATCATCCTTCTGGCAGACAAGGGTAGGTGCACAGTTCTGTGAAGCATGTGGAGGGGTGGGAGTGCATAAGTGTTACTTCTTCCCACTGCTTTTTGAGCACCTGTTGTAGTAGAAGATAGTATTTTCCTTCCTGTGTGTGTGCTCTGTTTTGTATATATGCTTGAAAAAGCTTGAAGATATAAAATTGGATGGTTAGCTGTTTCAATTTAGTCCTGTTCAGTTTTATTTTATTTATTCAGCGCCAAATGACAACAGCAGTTGCCTCAAGGCACTTTATATTGTACAATAAAGACACAACAATAGTAGAGAGAAACCCCCAATAAATGATTCCTTTGAGCAAGCACTTGGCAACAGTGGGAAGGAAAAACTCCCCTTTGGCCAAAATAAAACCTGAGCAGAAGCAGAGCAGCTATCTGTCGTGACTATTTGGGAGTGAGGGGAGGGAGAAATAACAAAAAAAAACACATAGTGAGTAAAAAGGGTGAGTGAAGAAGTACTCAGTGCATCATGGCAGGCCACTAGCAGCATAAGCATACTGCAGCATAACTAAGGGAGGACTCGTGGTCACCTGATCAGCCCTAACTACATGCTTTAGCACAAAAGAAAGTTTTAAATCTTAAAAATAGAGATAGTGTCTGTCTCCTGAATCCAAACTGGGAGCTGTTCCACAGAAGAGGGGCCTGATAGCTGAAGGATCAGCTTTTCCTTTTCCTTTAAAGACCCTATAGTCTACAAGTAAGCCAGCAGAAGAGAATAAAGTGCTCTATTGGGACGCTATGGTACTACGAGCATCATAAGATGGGGCCAGATTGTTGAGGAGGATTTTAAATTAGATCCTGGATTTAACAGGAAGAAAAGCCAATATAGAAGAAATCTGTTATTTTTGTCGTGTATATGCAAAATAAAAAGATGTTCACAAACATGTTTACAATTTCCTAAAATATAGTTATTTGCAGCATTTCATCATTATGTTTAATTCAGTTCAATTTTATTTTTAAATGGCAGCTGTCACGGTCCGCTGTGCCGGACCGAGTGGAAAGTGCGTGGAGGACTCAGGTGCAGACACGAGTGATAAGGAAGTGGACTTAAACAAAAGCGAGCCTTTTATTGTGGCTGATGAATACAACAGAAGCAAACCAGAATAAGGGCAGCACAAGAGCAATAACTAAACAGAAACCTAAACTGGGAATAAACTAAGGTAAGGCTATGACTTGGAATATAATAGACCGGGCATGGAAACACGGAGGGTGGGAACACAGACGACGCGACACAGACTGTACGAAACACAGAGACTAAATACACATGAGGGATGATCAGGGGAAGTGGATGCACACGGGGAACACAGGTGACACTGATAATCATAACAAGACACGGCAGGAGTGAACGTAACACTGATGGGAGATGGGCAAAGTAAAGCAGGAAGTACACAGAGGTTCAAACAGGAGGAGAGAGAGCACGGGGAGAACGCAGACATAACGGGCTGGGGAAAACATAGAATAAAGCACGAAGAGAGACGAGGGCTCATAAATACACAGAGGGGCACACAGGGGGTAAGAGTCACGAAGGGAAAACCCATAAGGAACAACGTAACAGATCAACCCAGGAAGCATGGCCTAAATAAAGAACAAAATACAAAAATACATGAAAACTAAGAATACTGGGCCCACATGGCCCAGGACCATGACACCACCCCCCCCTAAAGGGCTGGCTCCCGACAGCCCAAACCCGAGAAACAAAACACAAGCGAAACAGAAAACACCCCACCCAGGGCGGGAGGCAGGGGACCAGGACGGAGGGAACAAAACGAACCAAAAACAAGGAGCACGAGAACAAAACTGAGTCCACAAATACACAAAAGAGTCCAGAACAGGAAGGCGAATGTCCAAAGAGGCCCGAAGGCCAACCCGAGAGGCGACAACACAAAAGTCCAGTCCAACCGTTCCGGAGGCCGGCCACGGGAAAGGTGGCCACGGTGACAGAACAGATCCGGAGGCCGACCGCGCGGAAGGCAGCGGCGGCGGCGAAGCAGTTCAGGGGGCCGGCAGTGCGGAAGGCAGCGGCGGCGGCGAAGCAGTTCAGGGGGCCGGCAGTGCGCAAGGCAGCGGCGGCGGCGAAGCAGTTCAGGGGGCCGGCAGTGCGCAAGGCAGCGGCGGCGGCTCTCCAGTGTCAGGCGTACTGGCCGAGGCCCGGTGGGCACGGGACCAGTCAAGGCGGGACCAGGCGAAGCACAGGCTGAGGCGGGACCAGGCGAAGCACAGGCTGAGGCTGCAGCAGACGAAGCACAGGCTGAGGCTGCAGCAGACGAAGCACAGGCTGAGGCGGGACCAGGCGAAGCACAGGCTGAGGCTGCAGCAGACGAAGCACAGGCTGAGGCTGCAGCAGACGAAGCACAGGCTGAGGCTGCAGCAGACGAAGACTCTGAGGCTGCAGCAGACGAAGACTCTGAGGCTGCAGCAGACGAAGACTCTGAGGCTGCAGCAGACGAAGCACAGGCTGAGGCTGCAGCAGACGAAGCACAGGCTGAGGCTGCAGCAGACGAAGACTCTGAGGCTGCAGCAGACGAAGACTCTGAGGCTGCAGCAGACGAAGCACAGGCCGGAGCTGCAGCAGACGAAGCACAGGCCGGAGCTGCAGCAGACGAAGCACAGGCTGGACCAGGCGTAGCAGAAGGTGGCTGGATGGGCTCCTCGGGCCCTCCAGCAGACGAGGCGTGAGGCCGGACGGGCTCCTCGGACCCTCCAGCGGAGACAGAAGGCTGAACGGGCCCCTCGGACCCTCCAGCTGACGTGGCATGAGGCTGGTGCGGTTCTCCAGAACCCCCAGCTGACGAGGGAGGTTGCTGAACGGGCCCCTCGGACCCTCCAGCGGAGACAGGAGGCTGAACGGGCCCCTCGGACCCTCCAGCGGAGACAGGAGGCTGAACGGGCCTCTCGGACCCTCCAGCGGAGACAGGCGGCTGAACGGGCCCCTCGGACCCTCCAGCTGACGTGGCGTGGGACTGGACGGGCTCCTCGGGCCCCCCAGCTGACGTGGCATGAGGCTGAACGGGCCCCTCGGACCCTCCAGCGGAGACAGGAGGCTGAACGGGCCTCTCGGACCCTCCAGCGGAGACAGGCGGCTGAACGGGCCCCTCGGACCCTCCAGCTGACGTGGCGTGGGACTGGACGGGCTCCTCGGGCCCCCCAGCTGACGTGGCATGAGGCTGAACGGGCCCCTCGGACCCTCCAGCGGAGACGGGAGGCTGAACGGGCCCCTCGGACCCTCCAGCTGACGTGGCATCTGAGGAGGCCCTGGGGAGAGTCTTAAGCTCAGAAGCGACTGGTGAGGCAGCACATAGAACACTGTTAGCATGACAAGCTTTGAAAACATAATTTCTCAGGTCATGAACACTTTCGGTAACTCGAGTAGTAGATGCCAACTCCCAGTCGGTATTGTCAACACAATAGTTCATGGTAGGATCGCACATAAGTCCGTAGCTGGATTCAGAGTCACATAAAGAGGCAGGCATGCTTATGGCTGGCCTAACAGTCTGCGACTGAGAAGCAGTAGCATCAGAGCTCACGTTCCTGTGCATTTGGTCTTGAGCACTGTCTGCAATCCCACCATCAGGGAATACGGAACTAGACTCCACTACGATCTGCACGCGGGGGTAACACTCCGTCTCGGCTGTACGAGTTTGCTGCAGTAGATAACAGTCTGAGGCGGAGAGAAAGCTCACGCCATTCCTAGCAGGCTCAGAAGCAGACTGTACAGTCGACGTGTGAATCCCTTTCGCTGTCTCATGAACCTTTGCTCCATGTGGTGCGGCTATGGGAGCAACACTAGAAAAAGTCCTGGATTCTACAGAGACAAGAACATGGTCTGTGGTTTCGTTGTGTGCTCCTTCAAAACAGTTACACACAGTTTTTTCAGCTCTGGAGCCCAATTCCGTTATAGTCTCCGGTCCCGGCAAATCAACACTCATCTCACTCTGCTTCATAGAAGGGACGTGAGGCGCAAAAACGCAGTCACTCACCGGAGTTAGTGCGGTGCAACGGCGGCGCCGGCGCCGCCCCCTTCTGGTAGCTGGCGCGATGGGCGCTGATGCCACCACTGCAGAGGGTGGCGTAGCGGCAACATCCTCCTCTGCCCATATCCTCGCTAACGGCGAGGCAGGGGAAGCGAAGTCTGAGCGGGTTGGAGACGGCGAGCGGCTGGTAGGCGGTGCAGCAGGTGAGAGTTCCTCCTCTGGGATGAGCCAGGGTTTCCACCGGAGCTCGTCCTCCCGATAAGCCCGTAACACCTGCTGATGCTCATCGTCCCCGAAGTCTATGGCCTCCACCGCCTCCGTGTGCCGGTTAGTGCAGCATGACGGTGGCGGAAACGAGGAAGCCGATCCACGGTGAGGCGATGGCTGAGTGGAAGTGGGCCTCAGCGTTCCCCCTGTCGCAGCCTCTGGCTCATGAGGCAGCGGCGCCGACACCCGTTTACGGGGTGGAGGTGTGGGTGCTGAGGCGGCATCCAGGACCCTCTGGGCCAGCGCGCGGGCACGAAGCTCCTCCTTCAGGGGGCCCAGGGAGTCAAATGCCTCGACGAGGCGGGGGAGCTGTCGCAACCGCGGCTCCCGCAACATAATGGCGTCCACGGCCGCCAATCCCGTGGAAACCACTCTCGGATCCGTGCATCCGATGATGCGATCCATTATGCGGCAGAGCCTGTTCAGCTCCTCTCCCACCTCCTCCGAAATGTCCGCTGAGTCCGACATGGTCGCGTCGTACTGTCACGGTCCGCTGTGCCGGACCGAGTGGAAAGTGCGTGGAGGACTCAGGTGCAGACACGAGTGATAAGGAAGTGGACTTAAACAAAAGCGAGCCTTTTATTGTGGCTGATGAATACAACAGAAGCAAACCAGAATAAGGGCAGCACAAGAGCAATAACTAAACAGAAACCTAAACTGGGAATAAACTAAGGTAAGGCTATGACTTGGAATATAATAGACCGGGCATGGAAACACGGAGGGTGGGAACACAGACGACGCGACACAGACTGTACGAAACACAGAGACTAAATACACATGAGGGATGATCAGGGGAAGTGGATGCACACGGGGAACACAGGTGACACTGATAATCATAACAAGACACGGCAGGAGTGAACGTAACACTGATGGGAGATGGGCAAAGTAAAGCAGGAAGTACACAGAGGTTCAAACAGGAGGAGAGAGAGCACGGGGAGAACGCAGACATAACGGGCTGGGGAAAACATAGAATAAAGCACGAAGAGAGACGAGGGCTCATAAATACACAGAGGGGCACACAGGGGGTAAGAGTCACGAAGGGAAAACCCATAAGGAACAACGTAACAGATCAACCCAGGAAGCATGGCCTAAATAAAGAACAAAATACAAAAATACATGAAAACTAAGAATACTGGGCCCACATGGCCCAGGACCATGACAGGCAGCAATTCACAAAAGCTCATCTCAGTGCAGTTTATACTGAAAGATAAAGACATCACAATATTAGACAATCCTCTGCTTCCTCTTCGACGTCCAACGTGATCCTGGAGACGACTAGCCGATGCTTCACATGTGTGCACATTCCTCCACTCTTGCACAGTGGGAGAAATAATTATTTGGAGGTGTGGAGAGGCCTACCCAGTGTCCAGACCTCAGTCTTTTAGAAAAATCAGCATGGGATCAAATAATTATTTCCCCTACTGTAAGCTGTATATATCTTTATATCTTTCCACCAAAGGATTTCAAAACTTTCCAAAGAGCTACTATCAAAGCTGTGTCGTGTAACAGCACCTCAACCCAGCTTTAATCATCATTGTCTCCAAAACAACAACAAAGCCTGAACCACCTTAGTGATGAAGAGATGGAGAGTGAGCAATCAGTTAATAACCTACCTTTGGACCGTTACCCATTTCGGCTCAAGCCTTTTAATTAGGTTGAATTTGTTTTATTATTATTATTTTTTAATATACATAAGATGTAGGCTGGACATGAAACAGCATATGCATTATTCAGCAAATACTTCATATTCAAATAAATTTATATGAAAGTAAAGCAGCTCAACCTTAAACATGTGCAGCAGTAATATGGGGAATCTTCTATTCTTTTTACTTTTCAGAGTTTTATGTGCCCTGAAGTGTTTTCATGATGTTTTATTTAAAACCACTTTTATTTCCAGCTAATTTTCAGCTAATAATAAATGATCTTTGGGGATATAGCAGATATTTATTTAACTACAGTGGTACTAATAATGCCTTCCTGTAGCTGTCACCACACAGCACTTTAAAAACATCACTTTGCTGATTGTAAGCTCAATCATCACCACACGGTACGCTAATGTCCACCCTACCTTTAGCACTGATACTGCGCAGGTCGGTGATCTTCATCAGGGTTTTGGGGAACATGTGTGGTTTACTTGGCCGACGCTTTCTCACATAGATCTTGAGAGCTTCAAGCAGTGGCTCCTGCAGCTGGTCCACTTTAGAGGGCTCCTCGAGATCCTGACGATCTGATACGCAGACAGATGCACAAAACACGTCAGACTTGAGGCTCAATTAGGACAAATTCATATATTGGTTTTATATGATATAGACAAAACTGAGGCGATTATATGTGATGAAGTTTGGTTTGATTTAGAAGAAAAACATTGCAAACAGAGCTGTTCAGTCGGGTTCAGTGTTGTCTTTCAATAGCAGCAATGATCTCAGTGTACCTTAAATTGCAAAGTTAAAAAACCCTTTAATATAAAAGAGAACAACTCAGCATTTGCTCTCACTTGCGTCCTTTTCCGGACATCCAAAGTTATCCTGCAGACTACTGTTCGATGCTGACTCTTCATATCACTTTGCAGTCTCCTGTCTTTCAGATTACACCGTCTGCATATGATGTAGTCCATATGTGTGCACCTACCTCCACTATACAGCGGGGGAAATAATTATTTGCAGGTCTAGAGAGGCCCAACCAGTCTGTAGACCTCAGTCCTACAGAAAATCTGTGTTGGTCATTGAAGCTTCAAGTTGCCCAGTGGCAGCCAAGAAAGGATTTAGAGTTCACCGACTCCTCGCTCCTGAGATGAGTGCAAACCTGGTGAACAACTACAAGAAATGCCTCACCAAGTACTCAATCGTATTCTGTTTGAGGGTTCAAATACTTGTTTGACTCAACAATAATAATATTTTGTTGTTGTTGTTTGTTTGGTTGATACAGTGTATCTGGAAAGTATTCAGAGAGCTTCACCTGTTCCACCTCTTGTCATGTTACAGCCTTATTTCAAAATAGGTTAAATTCATTTCCACCTCAAAATCCCATAATAACAGTGGAACTGTTTGTTTGCTCACTGTGTTGCAATTCTTGCAAATTCATTAAAGAGAAAAAACTAAAGTATAACATGTGCAGTATTCTACTGACACTGTAAGTTAACGATACCGCTGTGCCTGCAGTGCAGCCAAGGAATCTTTAACCTTTAACCTTTAACCTTCTATAATAGGTTTGTTAGTTTGAACAAAAGTGATTTTAGTTGATATTTTGTTGCTGTTTGGTTCTGTGTGTTTGAGTAATGTGATGGAACTCATTTGAAATATTTACAGTTACCTGAAACATTAGCGAGCAAACAAGATGAGATTACGTGGTATGTAAATAAAAATGTGAACGGATGTTGATGACCTGATGGTGTAATGTGTACTTCACAAACCAGTCATAAGGTGGCAGTGTTTACACTCAGATCTAGACCTGGGGAAACTGTAGTCAAGATATGTGATTACAAATGCGATCAGAGGTGTCTTGTGCCTTTCATGGGTTATGCAAGAGCCTGTAATATGTAGCGAGACCTTGTGGGTTGAGTATATACGTATAGAGCTCTGAATGAAAACCCAGCAGTGATGAAATCTGAGTGCTGATGGCGGGTGGGAGTGATTAAGACAACTGAAGCATGATTTTTGGTGGACATACAGTAAATGAAACATTATTACTCTCTAATTTCCTTCATGTGTTTGACAGTCTGATCGTTGCTGCCTTACTCAAAGAAACCTGTGGCTGACTTTCAGACTACATTCAGCTGGAGTCAATACGGGCTAACTGTGCTGAACGAATACGAGTCAGGCAGAGTTTAAATGTGGACTGAATCATTTTCTTTACGTACTCCAACATTTCACCATAAACTGCTTAGTGTATGTCTTTAGACTATGATGCAATCAGGCTGCAAACAGCATGTTATGTGTGGTCCTGTTGGTCTGGCAGCCTGTAATGTTTCACTTCGCTTCATGTGCTCAGTTGTATTTGTATTTAGCAAATAAAGCTGTGATTTGAGTTCTAGTCTGTTTGAGTCCTGCATCTGGATCCACTCAATCACCACGTGGTTTTTGACTAAAACGATCTAAGTATAGTTGTGACTACAGCCAAGATCTGATTGCTTAGATAACATTTGTGGGTAATTCCTTCTTTTGAGCAAGCACAAGCAGGTGTAACCATACAATCCCTCTGAGGACCGACAGAAATGTGATGAGGTCTGCTCAAAATTTGTGTCCTCGTGTCCTTATTTTTTGAGGTACACGTTGTCAGTTTCTCGTCATTCTTTGGTACCAACACTAATCAACACCAACGGTTCCCATTCTCACTAAACGCCTGATGCTCTGTCCTTTATTCACCTCCAGAGATGAGACAGATAGCGCTGAGGAGGCCTGTTTCTGTGTCATCCATCTCAATGGGCAGGAGCTGGTTGGCAAAAGTGAACACCAAGTCAGTAAGCGGGCCGAAGCCAGCATTGTGCATCTGCGTCCGGTTGAGGGTCAGCCCATCTGAAAAGGTCATGGTGTCCTGGTCAGGGGTGTATCTTGTACAGATGCGCAGGATCTGACAGAGAAGCAAACAAGGCAGAAACTGTGAGAGATTCACAGCTGGCAGGTTTTTAATGAAATGCAAGTTTAAAGGGGACCTATTCTGCTCACTTTCAGACTGCATCTTTATTCTGAGACTCCACGTGATTAGCTTTATATCACAATTTGTCCAATAATATAAACTGTAGTGGAGTGCAGTGTAGTGTAGTTTACTACCAGAGAGAAGGATGTTTCTCCTTGCAGTTAGTATTTATTTATTTATTTATTTTTTGTTTCACACATGGTACAGCAGTAATGCATTCCCATACACAACCTTCCTTTCAATTAAAGTAGCACTGTTTCCATGCATGAAAAGGAGCAGGAAGAAGAATAAATTCTTACTGACACCTGCCCCCTATCTGTGATAATACAAGTAGGCAACCAAAATTACACTATGACAATTTTCTGCACATAACAAAACAAAGCAAACAGAACAATATACTCAACAATGAGCAATACCACTAAATATCAAACTAAAAGGATCATTTTTCTACAATTAAATTCTATTATTTTCAACTTCTTCATATTGGTTTATCATTTTATTCTTATAGCAGATTTTAAATTGAGAAACATTTATATAACACTTAAGATGATCACTGAGAGAACTCCAGTTTCTTATGCCTGTGACTGTTGGACACATTTGCCTTTGTGTGGTTCGAGCTTAAAATAAAACTTCCTTCTGCCGTCCCCATTTTCTGAACACAATACAAATAAACTTTGTAACTTGAGAGGTAGTGTTTTATTTTTCGCCCTAAACATAATAGTTAAAGTCTGTAATTTCACTATGTCTTCTAGTTTTAATAATTTCGATTTTATAAACAAACTATTAGTGTGTTCTCTATATTTAACATTATGCATCATTCGAAGCGCTCTCTTCTGTAATAAATATAATGGTTTCATATTAGTCACGTATGTATTCCCCCATACTTCAACACAATAGCTCAGATAGGGTAGAAACAATAAAAAATATAATATTCTCATTGTCTTGTATTCTAATATATATCTAACATTACCCAGGATATAAATACTTTTAGCCATCTTTTTTTTAACATGTTCAGTATGAGGTTTCCATGGTAACTTGTCCACTATTACACCCAGAAAACTGAATTCTGTCACTCTTTCAATTATCACTCCCTCTATAGATAATACTATCTCTTCCTCCTTTACACGGTTTCCGAATATCATAAACTTTGTTTTTTCCAAATTCAGCGATAACTCATTTACATCAAACCATTTTTTTATTTTTTTCATTTCAACAACCATAATTTTAGCCAATTCTTTCACAATAAAAATTTGTATCATCTGCAAACAAAACAAAATGTAACATTTCTGACACATCACAAATGTCATTTATATATAAATTAGAGACCACAGAGAGGGCTAAATGCAGACGAGATCCTAAAGACACTTGAAATGTTATAGTTGTTCTGTGTATTGTTGCTGCTGAACGAGCCAGTGATTTGCTGACATGTTCAACCTAAAACAAGGAGTTAAATGCACATTCATCTACCTAACACCTGGCTGCTGTTCTTATTTACAGACCATTATTTACCTTGACATGTTGCTCTGTTTGATTTTAATAGAAGTCAGCTGACTCTATGAGGTCTAACACATTTTACATAAACCAGCAGACACAATACACCAGAAAAACAGTGACCTTCCAAAGACCCGAAGAGAGTAACCTTTGGATCTCCCTGTTGCACTGCATGTTTGTGTGTGTGTGTGTGTGTGTGTGTTCACCTAATGAAGCAACTGATGGTGGATGTGAAGCTTACAGTAGCCTTTGAAGCTATTTGAGTGGGTTGACTCTGACAGTGAGTGGCAGGCATGTCTGCAACATGAAAAAGAATAAAACATGGCTACTGGCGGTGACTCGCACCGGCTGGCCAGGCCTGCGCTTAGATACACACATACACACATCTACCCACAAAGTGTTTGATCTTTCTACTGACACTCCCTCACCCAGTCCTTGTGCATAATATCTACGCCCTTCACCATAAAAACGTGCGGGTGAGCGGATGTTGATGGTTGAGTCAGAGCCAGAAACTCATCGTGGTCGGCCTTCAACTTCTCACCTCGCGTGTGTCCCTGTGAGTTCATTACACTGCTTTGTCACACCTGACAAGTACGACAGGCCAGTACAAAGTCTCAAACTCAACTACAGCGATAGCCCCAAAACTAACCTGTTAACAAATACATATAAAGAATAATAAATAATGTGGTAGCGACCAACAAGTCCTGAAATCCTGTGTGATTTAGCTCTGTTGCAACTACATCAATAGCCATCAATGGTGGATTTTACATTCTCAGTTTAATTTACCACGTTTATGTTTATACTATAATGTTAGTTGGGTTTATTAGTGGTTAATAAAGACTATAGCAGATGTATTTGTATCAGTTAAGATCATACATTCTTGCTCTCACTTGGCGGAGTCACGTGACAGTGTGGCAGCTTGCTGCTCTCAGATTCCAGTGGCTGGTTTGTCTTTTACGTTTGTTTACACTTGTGACTACATGGAAACCTCTATAGAGAAAAATGAAGGCAGCGCTGAAGTGCAGTTTGTCCACTGGCCACCTGAGGCTAAAAGCAAATCAGTCACTGCAGACTCATGATGAAATTGCTAACTTTACATAATCGACAAGCATATTTATTTTACAAATAGAAATAAAAAAAGACACATTGATTGTTTCTCCCTTCGTAAGTCTCCGCTGGCGAATTTTCTGATAACTCATCCAAATAGATCCTGGTGGAAGATGTCTGACCTCTTTGATTGACAGCTTCCAGGCACAGCTGGAATTGATCATTGCTCCAAAAACACCTCCTATCTTTCCTAACCTCTTACCCAAATTCTGATGGGTAGGAAAATCGATAAGGGCTTAGGAAAGAGAAGAGCGGAGCACTGAGAATTGGAACTACCTTACACTTGTCTCCTTAACAATGTGATGCTGGATATCCGCCTTGTTGAAATTACAATGTGCAGAAGATGGACCACAAAACTCACATCTGACTTCGCCACATGTTTGAACCTTGTTGTTCTACAGAGGTCATATAAACACAGGCCGGCCTGTGAAAAAATAAGGTTGGAATTTTAAAGGAACAATTAGGTCAAGATTTACTGAGGCACCCAAAAACCTTCTTTAAGCAGTAAAAAGCTACCTCGCTTTAAAGAGGCTCAGTGTCACAACTAGTATTTTTGGAGTATTTTTGCTGCTGGCCTCATGGTACCTGTATTTGTAAGAGTTTCACTTTCAGGAGGAGACTATATAAATGAGTCAATGAGAAATGCAATGTCTGTGGCACACAATTTACTGTGCTGTTTGCTTTTACATACATGCCGTATGCCTACTATGGTTGTGAAAGTTGCTACTAGAAGAGTTTATGAATGCATAATCAGCACTGGATGGTTCAAACTGTTATCACAGAGCCAAAACTGTATGACTTAGAGCCTGTGCCTAGAGGTGAGCCACAACTATCATTCTTCAATAACGCCGGTATTTTCATCAAACAGTAGCAACGAACTGAAACAAGCTGCCTTTTTCTCAGCAGGGAACACACCGTGAGTGACGTCCCTCTGCTGAATCTGTAACAAATAAAAGTGTTAAATGTTGCAATGTGCTATTTAAAAAGAGTGAAACGTGGATCTGCTCAGTAACACAGGAACTGGAACAGCTTGTGATCTCTTATAGGAAATAAATAATGCATTTGTCCAGATCAGCTGTCCTACACAGATTTCAGGTTTATAGTCTCTGGTTAAATCCTGAATCCTAATCCTTCGAACCCTTCACATAAAGAAATTACAGCACATTGTTATTGTATTATTCTGCGATTGTGACATCACAATCATTTGTATTCAATTCAATTCAATTTTATTTATACAGCGTTCGATACTGTTGACCATAATATCCTATTAGAGCGATTAGAACATGCTGTAGGTATTACAGGTACTGCGCTGCAGTGGTTTGTATCATATCTATCTAATAGACTCCAGTTTGTGCATGTAAATGGAGAGTCCTCTTCACACACTGAGGTTAATTATGGAGTTCCACAGGGTTCAGTGCTAGGACCAATTCTGTTTACATTATACATGCTTCCCTTAGGCAGCATCATTAGAAGACATAGCATACATTTACACTGCTATGCAGATGACACCCAGCTCTATCTGTCCATGAAGCCAGATAACACACACCAATGAGTTAAACTGCAGGAATGTCTTAAAGGCATAAAGACCTGGATGGCCGCTAACTTTCTGCTTCTTAATTCAGATCAAACTGAGGTTATTGTACTCGGCCCTGAAAAGCTTAGAAATATGGTATCTAAGCAGATTCTTACTCTGGATGGCATTACCTTGGCCTCCAGTAACGCTGTGAGGAACCTTGGAGTCATTTTTGACCAGGACATGTCCTTCAACGCACATATTAAACAAATATGTAAGACTGCTTTCTTCCATTTGTGCAACATCTCTAAAGTTAGAAATATCCTGTCTCAGAGTGACGCTGAAAAACTAGTTCATGCATTTATTACTTCCAGGCTGGACGACTGTAATTCATTATTATCAGGAAGTCCTAAAAACTCCCTGAAAAGCCTTCAGCTAATCCAAAATGCTGCAGCAAGAGTCCTGACAGGGACTAGAAAGAGAGAGCAGATTTCTCCTGTTTTGGCTTCCTGTTAAATCCAGAATTCAAAATCCTGCTCCTCACATACAAGGTCTTAAATAATCAGGCCCCATCTTATCTTAATGACCTTGTAGTACCATATCACCCTATTAGAGCGCTCCGCTCTCGCTCTGCAGGCCTACTTGTTGTTCCTAGAGTATTTAAAAGTAGAATGGGAGGCAGAGCCTTCAGTTTTCAGGCCCCTCTTCTGTGGAACCAGCTTCCAGTTTGGATTCAGGAGACAGACACTATCTCTACTTTCAAGATCAGGCTTCAAACTTTCCTTTTTGCTAAAGCATATAGTTAGGGCTGGACCAGGTGACCCTGGATCCTCCCTTAGTTATGCTGCAATAGGTGTAGGCTGCTGGGGATTCCCATGTAAGAAAGAGTATTTCTTCTTCACTCACCTTTTTCACATTGTGTTTATACAGCTCTCTGCATGTAATCATTACATATTATTAATGTCTGTCTCTCCTATATAGTTTCTTCTTTTTCCTCCCTCTCCTCATGACTGCCCCATACCTTGGTCTGGTTCTGCCAAGGTTCCATTTAAAGGGAGTTTTTCCTTCCCATTGTTGCCAAGCGCTTGCTCAAAGGGGATGTTTGTTGGGGTTTCCTCTCTTTTATTGTAGGTTCTTTATCTTACAATATAAAGCACCTCGCTATGATTCAGGTTCACAAACCAGAACACAATTTGTCCTACATTAAAGGAAATGCCAGTGCTCTATGTTTAGTGCTTGCTTCAGCTGCCTCAGCCCTACAAAAGTATTCAGAAGAATTTTCCACATTAGGAAATGAGAAGTATCTCCTGGACAGGGACACAGTGCCTATATTCTGCATATGATTTAATAAAGAAACTGCAGTATTGTGTATAGGGTATACTCATCCTAGCATGCATCATATTTTTATATATAGACTGCAATAATAATAGGGTTTAATACATTTTTATATTTCTTTATCAATATTCATATTTTTGAATTTGTATCCCATATTTTTATTCTCTTTTTTCCCCATTTATAATTTACATATTTGTTTTGCACATTGTGAGACAGGAGATGATATGGTAGTATTGACAATAAAGCTGATCTTGGCTATACATTGTTGGCATCGAACAATGCCTCGTATATTAAGAAAATTATGATTGGCTGAGATGTATCCAAGTCTTTTCCACCTTGACAAAAGACGCATCAATGTTAGGCCAGTACAAAAGAAAGCATCGTCCAATCACTAAATAATAACGTTGCTTCTTCAAAATAAAAGCACCCACCAGAATGTCGAGACAGGCAGCTTTCAGTAGTGTGATCTGGTCTGCAATGGTCAGCCCCGTGAAGCCAGGCACTCGTTTGGCAAACTCCACAATCTTGATAATGCACTTAGTGGCCAGCTCGCTGAACTTGTCCCACAGTCCTAGGTCCAACCTCACACGGTGGTCTGCACTCGAGTTCTGCATCACACATATATACGCATACACAGAGAGCAGTGTCAGGCCAAGAGACAGCTACTGTCGTCATTGCTGCTAATGATCTCTTCACTCTGCTCCACATGTCTCAGACGTGCATATAGAATATATTCACCATAAAACCCAAGCTCTCAAAAACACAAAGATTGTTGTTGTGAATATGCTGTACTGAGCCTGGTGGCTAGGCCCTGCGATAATGAGCCTAACAGTGTCAGAGGGATGCTTTGGCAATGACGGGATGCAGCAATGGAGCAGTGACAGATAGTGCAGAGCAGTTTGAAGCCAGGGTATCATTAATACAGCTATATGGTGCAGAATCTATCCAAAGATGACAGGGAGGCAAGGATGGTTGGAATCCATAGAGCAATAAAAACAGGAAAGAGTAAAAGTGATTCAGGGGAGGAAAGAAAGAAAAGTAATGGCAAATGAAGGGCTAAAGTCGGGAACTGTAAGAGGGAAAGGCAATCCTGAGATAATGTCTCATGGACCAGTGCGTTAAAGTGAGAATCATTACAACAGATTGTTGATTTGTGGAATTTAACTTCAAATCATAACATAGTCTGTGACTTTCACCTCTGCTGTGATTTGTTCTGATTATTTCTTGAGTTATTGGCCAAGATGAATCCTAGACTCATTGTTTTTCTATTTTTCTTTAATTATTTTATGATTTTTTTATTCTTGTTCAGTAGCAGAACTCTGTTTAGGGCTTAAATGCAGTCAAGTCAGGTTTAATATTTGAGATGAAAATGTGAACGAGTGATTGTCTCTCAGAGATCATGTGTGTTTGTTAAATATCATGACAGAGAATGTTTATTCACATAACGTCCACTATCAGATTCTGATCCACTGTGTAATATACAAACCCACATAGCAGACAGGTCTGGCCTGGATCCGGCATCAAGCTGGCACTTCTGACTGACCGGTGTCATGGCAGGGTGTCTGTCAACCAGATGTGGGCCAGGTCTGGCAATGATGGCACTATTTATGTTCCTATTTTCCTATTTTAGTTAGAAGACCCAAATGCCATGTTGCAGTACTATACTGCTATGGTGGCCAACGTTTCAAATGCAGGTTTGACAGGTTTGTGAGTGTACACTTTATCCAAAACCTAGTGACAGTTTATTCATGTTTACCACCAGGTGGCTGAAGCTCAGAAGGTAGAGCAGGTCACCTACTGATCGGAAGGTTAGTGGTTCGATCCCTGGCTCCTCCAGTCTGCATGTCAAGAGTGTCAATGTAGTTAGGAAGCACTCAGTTTAGAGAAAGTGTGTGAATGTGGTGTGCTGTATAGAGCACTTTTAGTAATCCGGGAGAGCAGAAAAACACTATATAAGAATCAGTCCATTCACTGTGTGAACAGAGATTTGTCATGTTACTTTTGTACTATTGTGTTCCAGCACATGTTGTTATTACATGGCTTGATTAAGGGACACATTAGGCTGACATCTGGGGCCAGAGCTGAAACTGTTCTGGGCCAGCACAGGGCCACCATTGTGTCTGCAACAGGCTTGTGCTGGCCCATGTATGGGCCACCTCTGGCAAACCAGGTCTGGGCCACCAAAGGGCCATTGTTCTTTGCGGTATGTGGGCCATGTGTAAGCACATTGTGTGGGCCAGATCCGGACCATACCAATTTGCTATGTTGGAAAATGTTATTCGCCAGTATGACAATCAACCCAAATACACTGCCAGTGCAGTAAAAGGACACCTGGATAGAAAACACACACAATGAAACACTATGAGGAGTTGTGCCCCAGACCTTAACATTACTGAAGCAGTGTGAGATTACTGTGACAGAGAAAGGACAAAAGACAGTGAGCATCGAAAGAAGAGCTCTGGATTGTCCTTTAAGAACGGTCCTTGAAGAACTATGCCTGAATAATAATGACTAAAGAAAGAGAGTTCAGTCTGTGTTAAAGAATGAGGGTTTTTTTTACAGACTGGTTACATAATTCCCATTTCAGCAAAATGGAAAAAGAAATGAAAGGCAACTAAAGACCTTAGCACAGATTGTACCTGAGCAGGTGGCATTGAATGGAAGATGATTGAATGTACACTCAACAAAAATATAAACGCAACACCTTTGTTACTGCTCCCATTCCCCATGGGATGGACGTAGAGACCTAAAATTCATTCCAGATACACAATATAACCATCCCTCCCAAACAGTGGTCACAAATCAGTCCAAATGTGTGGTAGTGGGCACATCTGCTATATTGAGATAATCCATCCCACCTCACAGGTGTGCCACATCAGGATGCTGATCTGACATCATGACACAGGTGTACCTCAGACTGCCCACAACAAAAGGCCACCCTGGAATGTGCAGTTTTGTCTCACAGAAAAATGCCACAGATGCCACAAGCAATGAGGGAGCGTGCAATTGGCATGCTGACAGCAGGAATGTCAACCAGATCTGTCGCCCGTGCATTGAATGTTCATTTCTCAACCATAAGCCGTCTCCACAGGCGTTTCAGAGAATATGGCAGCACATCCAACCGGCCTCACAACCGCAGACCTCGTGTAACCACACCAGCCCAGGACCTCCACATCCAGCAGGTTCACCTCCAAGATCGTCTGAGACCAGCCACCCAGACAGCTGCTGGAACAATTGGTTTGCACAACCAAACAATTTCTGCACAAACTGTCAGAAACCGTCTCAGGGACGCTCAACTGCATGCCCGTCGTCCTCATCGGGGTCTTGACCTGACTCCAGCTCGTCGCCGTAACAGACTTGTGTGGGCAAATGCTCACATTCGATGGCGTCTGGCACGTTGGAGAGGTGTGCGCTTCACGGATGAATCATGGTTCACATTGTTCAGGGCAGATGGCAGCTGAGAATGTCCCAGTTCTTGCATGGCCAGCATACTCACCGGACATGTCACCCATTGAGCATGTTCGGGATGTGCTTGACCGGCGTATACGACAGCGTGTACCAGTTCCCACGAATATCCAACAACCTCGCACAGCCATTGAAGTGGAGTGGACCAACATTCCACAGGCCACAATTGACAATCTGATAGACTCCATGCGACGATGTGTTGCACTGCATGAGGCAAATGGTGGTCACACCAGATACTGACCGGTTCTGGGTCCCCAGACCCCCAATAGCGCAAAAAACTGCACATTCCAGGGTGGCCTTTTGTTGTGGGCAGTCTGAGGTACACCTGTGCACTACTCATGATGTCAGATCAGCATCCTGATGTGGCACACCTGTGAGGTGGGATGGATTATCTCAATATAGCAGATGTGCCCACTACCACACATTTGGACTGATTTGTGACCACTGTTTGGGAGGGATGGTTATATTGTGTATCTGGAATGAATTTTAGGTCTCTACGTCCATCCCATGGGGAATGGGAGCAGTAACAAAGGTGTTGCGTTTATATTTTTGTTGAGTGTAAATCATGAATGGCTGTTGATTGGTTTCAGAATTTTTGGATCACAACTTTTACATGGATAGGCAAACTGTGTGGCAAACCAATCAGGCGAGGAGCAGACCAGAAAACAGAAGACATACAAATGGAAACGGCAGGATACCAGCAAAGTGTGAACTGGTTGGCAGACTGAAAGCAAAGTGATGCAACCTGGAGCAGTAATCGCAAATGACGGGCGCTGAAACAAAGAGCGAAAGCAAAAATAACAAGGAAAAACAACGTGCATGATTATAAAACAATCATGAAGCCAGGCACTCGTTCGTCAAACTCCACAATCTTGATAATGCACTTCGTGGCCACCTCGCTGAACTTGTCCCACAGACCGAGGTCCAGCCTCACAACAACATGCATATTAATCAAACAATCATACTATGAGGACTGGTGTAAATGGTATGGGATTGTGGCAATGTCACTGTTTGCCCGTGAAGGAACTAACGTGGTGATCATTAATGGGCCACAAGCCATTATACTTTCCACGTCTGCAAGTCCAGCAGGGTACCCACCATAAGACAGGCGTGCAGACATCCACATAGAGCCTCGTCTGTTTTCTTTGCATTCTGTTTGCTTGTTTTCTGTTGTAAATTCATCCATGGAGAATTTAAATCTCAACGCACCAATACGCATGCGCTCCAGCTGGTAGACTTCAAAGAAGTATAACAGTATCGACTAGTAGGCTGTACTAGGAAACACTAACTGACAGCAAAAATGGGACATGGGAGTTTGACAGTCAAGAAAGAATGAGTGGCTATCCATCTATCTGGATTTTTGCTTCACACAACAGCTCGCACAACTGTGTTAAAAATGACACGTTAAAGATGTCTGTGTAGTTGCCCTGGCCTACAGAAGCACTGTGATGTGGCAGGAGTGCACACAGTGTGACTCACAGACCTCAGGAGATATGGACACAAAGCCTTTGTGTTACTGTAATTGACTGTTGCTGTTCCAATCACAAATGCAACTGCTCAGAGATGCTGACAGAGGGCTTTGTCTCACCAAGCAAACTCCTTGGACAATTAGCTTGTTTATTCTCCATAAATAACTATTATAAAGTCAAGAGCAGAAAGCATCTGAGTTCACATTAGATTTACAGACTAACCAGAGAGACTCATTATTGTGTATTTTTCATGTCAGTGACAAAGGTGATATTTAAAATGTTTGTTTGAAAAATAAAACCTACTTTCAGGTTTTGTTGTGCTCGAAGAAGGAAAAATGAACATTATATTACGTATGATAATATATTTAACAACAGCAACCTACCGTACAATAGAAGAATACTATTGAACTAGACAGTCACCAGGTTAAACCATGCGATGAACTGCTCGGGGTGCACACCATAACTTCATGAATTCTAGGTACCTTCTTTATTACCAATCCAATGCACACATATACACGAAGCAACATTCAAATCAGTTCAGAGCTTTTATGTAACGTGCTGTTTCTGGGTTTTTGGTTGATACTCTGTCTCTCGCTGTTAAAATTAAACTACTGTAAAAATAGAGACTGCTCATTTCTTTGTAAGTGAGCAAACAAATTTATCAGGGATCGAATAATTATTTCTCCTTCTGTATCTACCAAGAATAGCAGGAAATGAACTAAACAGAGAAATGTGCAGTCACTTGCTTAACTTCCTCTTTTGGGGATGTCTATAAAGAGCCCATAGACGAGCTGGAGTGATACTCGACTGGTCTTTCACCTAATGAAGACCCACTTCAGTGGCGAAAGGTGAGCAGTTGCTGCTTCGTGCGGCGACTATGGCAGATGTAGCGCTTCCCACGGTTACGTCAGCTTGGGATCTCTCCATCCCTGCTACATCTGTTCCAGCTGAAAGATTTTACTTCTGCTGCTGGACTTATTTGAAATAAACTGAGATCTCATCATTCATGTTGACATTTTGACCTGAACAAAAATGTTACTTCAGCTGAGGGAGTACACTTATGATGTCGTTAGCTGATTGCTGATTTTTGTATAAAACAAACAAACATACAAAAACCCTCTTAATCTAAGCCTGATTGTTTTTAATGGGTTTTCTGTTGTTACTCATTTTGAGGGATGATGATTCATGGTTGTGTTGCTGTTAGATTTAGTGCACTGTGACACACTATTAGTCGCAGTTGATTTGTTTTTCAAGTTTTACGTGAACATCGTTTGCAGTACTGCATTTTCACAAAGCACATGAAAGTCAGCTTATTTTATTTTTCCGCCTTGTGTTCGTTGTCTTTTTGTGTAATGTTCATAATGTGCGAATTGATGTGGCCCACAGTTAAGCGGCTTTTAAAGTGTGACATTTTATTAAAGAAAGCGATTAATGGTTTGAAATGCTGTTGTTCAGGGCTTTTTGGAGATTGTCCATGACAGAAATAAGTCTACCTACCTGTTTGCCAACACCCCACCTTCATCTTTATTGACAGTTAACTATGTCACACACTGTTCAGTCTTTTAATTCAGTTGATTTTTTAACTAATATTTTTATGTGTTTTTAGCTGATTTAGTTTCAGTGTTACTTGGTCCTCGCTGTCACCGCACACACTCATGTAAGGAATATTTTGCTGAACATTAAACAGAAATGAAGAAAGTATTTAAAGTGAGCTCCTGCAGTAATATTAATCCATTTGACGCTGTTGGAGGACATTTTTGTACAGAATAATAATTCTTAGTTTTGATGTTTTATGCACATTTCAAATAGTAGACTTTTATGTGTACTGTGGTCTTTTCATGATGTTTTCTTGCTTCTTTTCCTAAGGGAATATTTTTCAAAATGACTCCACCATTGGTCATACTCATGTAATAATAACAACAGATATGTATTTAACTACATTGGCATTTATATTTTACAATCTTAAGCCAGCAAGGAATGCAGAAACATGTCTGCATGCTACATGTCCATGTATTGTGCAGACAAAGATCAGATTGTATAAATTAATCTGATGTTGTTTATCTTGTTAAATTGTTAAATAGTGATAGTTTTTGTTTGTCTGTTTATGGGGGCCCACAGATTAACTGAAGAACAGTGGGTGGAAGGGTAAGGGTGGTTAAAACCGAGCTCGATCCCAGGATGCCATTTTTGGACAGGTCACAATAATTTACGCTGGCCTTGTAGTTGCAGAAGTTAATGGTTTTAATATTACCGCTTCTCTTATTCAAATGATTACTGTCATAATAAGAGAGAAACTGCCAAGAAGGTGTATCCTCTGGACAGGAGAAAGACAGCAGAATTCATGGTTCCATCGACCACAGCAAGTCTTTCAGGTCCTGAAGCAGCAAAACAGCCCCAGACCATCACACTACCACCAACATATTTTACTGTTGGTTCGATGTTCCCTTTGCTGTGTTAGCTTAATGCCAGATTTAATGGAACTCAAACCTTCCAAAGAGTTCGGCTTTTGTCTCTTCAGAATATTTTCCCAAATGTCTTCAGCATTGTCTCGATGTTTTGGGCAAATGTGAGACGAGCCTTTGTGTTCTTTACTTTTCCAGCAAGTGTTTTCTCGTTGAACATAGATGCCATTTTTGCCCAGCCTCTTTCTTGTGGTTGAATTATGAACTCCGACCTTAACTGAGACATGTGAAGCCTGTGGTTCCTTAATGTTGTTCTCAGTTCTTTTTTTGACCTCCTGGATGAGTCTCAGTTGCTCTTGGAGTCATTTTGGTAGGCCAGCTTCTCCTGGAAAATATTCACCACTGTTCCAAGGTTTCCCCATTTGTGCATAATGGCTCTCACCATGATTCACTGGACTCCCAAAACCTTAGAAATGGCTTTGTAACCCTCTTCAGACTGATGATTGCCAGTGACTCATGTGTTTCCTTCGATCTTAGCAATATTTGTTGCTCTTGAGATCTTTTAGCTTGCATCAGGGAGGTTCTATTTAGGTGATTTCTTGACTCAACAGGTCTGCCAGTAATCGGGCCTGAGTGTGTTTAGTGAAACTGAACACAGCTTTCCAAAAAATGTGGTTAATCACAGTTAATTCATGATTTAACAAGAGGGGCAATGACTTTTCACACAGGATTAGGCAGGGTTGGATAACCTTTCTCCCTTAAATAATGAAATCATCATTTGAAAAACACATCTATTTACTCTGGTTATCTTTGTCTAATATTACAGTTTGTTTGATGATCTGAAACATGTAAGTTTGATATATAGTGATTAGGGGTGGGCTTTGATGATTGATTTATCGATTAAAATCGATTCTAGCTTGGATAATGTAAAGTTGATTCATTAAAATCCTGAATCAACTTTTAAATCGCCAGAGCCTCAGGTTAAACCTCACAACATTTCAACAACCACCAAACAGCTAAACAGTAAATGAGAGCAGGAACACAGATTCTGCACAGAGACACAAACACAAAGCTCGGACCGCCGACGGATCAGGATCAGTGAGATGTGACTTTCTCACCCGACAGCACGGACACGGTCGGGGCTGAAAGCCGACAGCTCGCTGATTCTGATGTTTCGGCGGGTCCGCGCTTTGTGTTTACGTCCTTTTTGCGCTGATTCTAAAGCTGTTAGTTTGATCTCTCTCCAAACAATATTGACTGAACCAGCAGCAAAAGAAGATCCAAACTACGCTTCACATAAACATCGTCATGAATTCCCTCTGACTTTTCCTGTTTTGCTTCCACCACACTTCATGCACAGCTCTCTCTCTCTCTCTCTCTCTCTCGCTCTGTACTTCAAGAACAGTTTCCCGTCTAAAAATCTGTTTTCTGCATTATTTGCTTGCTTGCTATCACAAGTCTGCCGTTGTTTACAGCGCTGTCGGCCGCTGTTTTTTCCTTTTACTTACTTCCGAAA
This sequence comes from Mchenga conophoros, assembly GCF_057382185.1. Taxonomy (NCBI): domain Eukaryota; kingdom Metazoa; phylum Chordata; class Actinopteri; order Cichliformes; family Cichlidae; genus Mchenga; species Mchenga conophoros. The sequence continues at coordinate 36,864,424 of NC_140546.1, forward strand.
AAGAAAACCTCATTTCTGCTGTTCAATACTGAACAAATTTAAACTTTTTAATTATGCAAAATTGCAAAACACTCAGCTGTGTCTCTCATTAAACCTCTGTAACTTTGCTCTGCATTACTCCAGCAGCATCAGGTAATGTTCATAAGTTGATTAAAGGTTTTCTTTCGTTTTTGATCTACTGCAGAATATTTTTATAAATCCCCGGCCAGGAAAATCACCTCCATGTTTTTCTGTGTTTTATCCTCAGTTACTTTGACACAAAGGCTGTGATGCTCACACTTTTGATAAAAGCTCACAAGTGTCAGCTTTCTTTTTATAGATATAAAAATATGGGAATGTACTGATGCATGATCTGATTTATAATATTTCTGACTGAGGCAAAATTTCCCCGATTCGAATCGAATCTTGGATTGAATCGATTCGGGACCTTGTGAATTGGAATCAAATCGATTCTAGAAATCAGCGACGATACCCAGCCCTACTTGTGATATATAATTTATATATGTATAGTGAGTTGTATGTAAGGCAAGACACCAAGGAAGGAGCAAAGGACATGTAGGCAGAGAGATCAGGCTGGAAAGGATGTTCAGCAGGTTAGAGTGATTGAGGACAAATGAAAATGTGCTACCAATTAGAGAAAATCTACTGAGAAGATGATTCAATTCAATTTTATTCAATTTTATTTATACAGCGCCAAATCACAACAACAGTCGTCTCAAGGTGCTTTATATTGTAAGGTACACCCTACAATAATACATACAGAGAAAACCTGATGAAAGGCTGAAGATCTGATGAATGAGAGCAAGAGGAGGACAAATAGAAAACAGTTAGTGAATCAGGAACTGCAGGGGATTAGTGAGGAGGAAGTGAGAGCAGCTCTCATAAGGAAGAGTGGAGTTCGGTTTAAGACGGCACAGACAACCAGAGGAATCTGGCTTTACAGCACATTCATTCGTCTGAGGTTGTATGAGAGGCAGTTAGCACAGATGCTGGACACCATCACAAGCAAGAAATCTATTCACAAGCCAATAAAGAGAGAGAGTCAGATAAATGGAGAGAGAGACCATTAAATATGATCTGGGGTTAAGTGAGCAGCACATTAGGGCTGTGCTTAAATCACAGACAATGAGCTCTAGTCCACACAACAGCATTACAGACACATAAAACTGACTGACATCCAGATTCATAGGGACGGAGGATGTGACGGTGCAACACACACGTGTGTGCATTTGCTCAGTGCACGTTGGGCTGATGGCCGATATTAAAACAACTTATCTTGCTCTTCCTTCTGGGTGTAAAGGGAAAGGCTAGAATAAGGGGAACTTGAGAGGACGGGAGAATAACACCCCCACCACCACACACACACACACACACACACACACACACACGCACAGTTAATTACACCAGTCCCATAATTCAATAGGACCAAACAAGACAGTTGCTGGGGAATTCTGATTTAATTTACCAACATTTATCCAAAGACAGTTGCAACATTACAAAATACACTAGTAGTGTGAAAAACTGTACATCAGAAAAACTCATGTGCAGATGCAGAGATGGAAAAGGCAGTAAAAGCAGCCACCACATGTGAAGGATTGTGATAGCACGCAAAACTCTAAGGTGGCAAATATCATCAAGCTGAGCACTGTATTGCAGTGGCATATACCACCACCATCAGTGCCTGGAGCCAGTGTGGCTCAGTGCTTTATTTTGTCTTTGAAACTGCCAGGCTCATTTTTCATTACCATCACTGTCAATGAAGCATTATTCATTGTTGAGCTAAGCCCTCTCAATTGCACAGCTATCTCAGCTAACCCAGCAATGAACTCCTAAATAACTGCAGACCAGGATTTGAATATTTCACCACATAATTGGTGCTTTAACATAATCTAGGGGAGCGGGAGCTGGTCTACTTTTCAGACAAGCACGAATCAAAAGGCGCATCAGGATCCAATCGATTGTAATAATGAGGGATTTCTCGCAATCTATAAACAAGTATAATTAGCACGAACCACACTAACCACTCCAACAAACAGCAAGCACTGCTTACACTGAGACAACAGAATCAGTATACAACTGCATACATTGGAGCAAAATTGCTGTACTATAAGCTGGTTTGTTCCCCTTTAAGATCTCATATCCAACCCAGAGGTTTATTATCACTTCCCCAAAAAGAGAGGCATATTATAACTGCCAGTGGATTAAAAAAAAATACTCACTTATGAAATCTGATGTGATGACTAAAACTAGTACTACCACTAGTTCATTAAACATACACCCCAATCTCCTGCCACCAAACGCTCTCTGTTAGGTTAAAAACAAACACAATCAAGTCAATATTGTCTCAACATGCTATGAATGTATCAGCTGTAATGCAGCTCCTACTGTTTGCCTGTGAAAGCATCACAGAATTTAGCTGACGTCAAGTAGGAGATGGTACTTTGGAGAGTTTCTAAACATTTCTATCACCTCTTACTTTTTTGCCATGTCACACTGAGTGCAGAACCTTCCCTCAGTGGGAAAGCTCATCTGCTTTCAGACTGGACAAACCAGGTCCTGATGTTTCTGATTGACAAGGCCCTTTGTGGATTAGCAGTCTCCAACTATCTGGCATTTCATTGCTTTTTAGTTTGGCATTTAAATAACTTTAAATAACTCTCGGCCTTGATGTCTACTGGCAGATGACAGAAGGGGGAGAAAGGCCTTGCGAGCACCCAGCTTAACTCAGTGCACAAATCTGTGGTTTAATTTACCCGAGGATAAAAGGACACAAGTTGGGTTTACGACATTTATTCCACTTTTCAGACATGTCAAAAACTGGAGGTTGGAGTGAGCCCCAGCCAGACGGATGGGCAGCTGCTGGTCTGCAAAAATCTCCCTGATGAGGATTTGCTTTTGACAATGGCTAAGTCTTCCAGTATTTACAGCTTTTGTTTAGTTTCTCCAATCTGTTGCATTCTATAAAAACTGCTGTAAACAAACACTATTACCATCGAACTCTGAGGCTAAAATCACGATGTGGTTGCTGCACTTTTATTCTACTCGTCACAATTTATATCGAATATATGGCTGCTGAGAGGGGAACAACAATTGTCACTGAGGTTCTGTGAGGACTATCAGAGGCATACATCTGAGGTCTCAAGTTGCATTACAGGGAGATTTAGAGTACAGTACAAAAGTATGATAATGAGCTCCTTCTGTTTGTCCTTCTCTTACCTCTTTTCACTCGCCATGTATTATTGTAGGGTATTTACAAAGTGCCCCGAGGCAACTGTTTTTTGTGATTTGGTGCTTTATAAATAAAATGCACTTAAATTTGAATTGTACTGGTGCAGTAGCTGGATCAAACCACAGAAACACATTGCCATACAGGGATATGGCCATACAGGGGCATAAAGTCAAAGTAACAATGTAACATTTACTGCATAAAAAAATAATACAACTAAATGCTCGTTGCAGAATGACGTTGTTCAGGCACCTTGTTAAATCATACTTACCGTCGTGTACTTGCCAAGCTGGCAGAGGGAGGGGAACGTTTCTTGATGAGCCCTACGGATCTTTTCAATGATTGTCTCCAGCTCAGTTGTCAGCTCGTAGCTCTCTGCCAGATCCGGCTTTGGGCTCTCCTTCTTCTTCTTGTTCCGGTCATTTCTAACAGCTGGAGGAACACAAAAATTTGGATTATCCTCTAAACAAATGTAGCTCTTAGTGAAGCAAACAACATATAAGGCACCCCAACCAATCACAGCAGATGGCCCGCCCCTCCCTGAGCCTGTTTCTGCCGGAGGTTTCTTCCTGTTAGAAGGGAGTTTTTCCTTCCCACTGTCGCCAAAGTGCTTGTTCATAGGGGGTCATATGATTGTTGGGTTTTTCTCTGTATGTATTATTGTACGATCTACTAACAATATAAAGAGCCTTGAGGCGGCTGCTGTTGTGATTTGGCGCTGTGTAAATAAAATTGAATTGAACTGAATTGAATAGAGGTAGAAATGTGTTGCTAGTAAGCATTTCTTTGATTACAGTTTAGAAATGTAGCCAGTCGTCAAATCAAACAAATCAGACCTTATATAAGGACAAAACCTTTCAGACTGTAGGCGACAGACCAGAAATGAGGTGAAAAATAAAGTAATTGTGGAAGTAACAGAAACTTCAAGGCCTCTAAGGCCACTTTAGGTTGGTTCCAAAAATGAGTCGGTCACCGTAAACCATGGTAAAATACACAACTCTAGCACATTAAAAACCACATTAACAGCCTAATACAAAAACAAGGTTTTAGATTCTAAAGATAGTGTCCCGCTTTATGAAAACTCTCAGGAGGAATAAATGGGCAAATAACTATTTGATCACTTTGTGAATTTGTAAGTCAGAAATGTCTCTAATTTAATGATTGCTTAATTTTAAGGGTGAGAGACAGAACAAAGGAACAGTAAAAGAAAAACTAAAATCCAGAAAACCCACATTAAAGAAAGGTTATAAAAGATAAAACATCTTCAAAAAGGTGTTAGGATGCCTGGGTCGTTGACCCAGGGGTTTTGAGTTTATTATATTATATTGGTTACAAGATGGCGCTGGAGTGACGGCAGCCTTTCCAAGTAGCTCTGCAACACCGCACCTTTTTTGTTAACTTTAACTTTTTTAGACTAGGCTTTTCAAACTTTTTTTCACCTTCCTCTACTTATACCTCTTAGATATAGCGATACAAGATGGATAATGCACTTTTTAAAACTTCTGGAACCAGTTCCGTCATCTATTCGAGAGCGGAGCTGCTGGCACTAAAAACAAAGGGACAGACCGGCATGCGACACAACATCCCGGCCGAGCTAAAGAGGAGCTACAGAGGCTGCAAAGCTGGAGCGAGGAGAGCGGATCACCGGAGGCGATTCAAACCATCAATCCCGACAGTGATCATGGGCAACGTGAACTCGTTACAGAATAAGATTGATGAACTGTGCGCTCTGAACAACCACAGACTATACCGTGAGTGCAGCTTGTTTATCTTCACGGAGACGTGGCTAACCGAGCTAACGCCGCAGGCTAACGTAGACCTATGCGGTTTCACATCCGTGAGAGCCGATAGGGACACGCAGGCCAGCGGAAAAAGCAGAGGTGGGGGACTCATTGTCTACGTTAACAACAGATACTGTAACCCTGGACACGTCTCCGTTAAAGTTTCGGTATGCCGTCCGGACCTGGAGCTGCTAGCTGTTAGCTTGCGGCCATATTATCTACCTCGGGAGTTCAGTCATGTGATCTGTGTGTGTGTTTACATCCCTCCGAGGGCCGACACAACAGCTGCCTGTGAGAAAATACACACAGTCACAGCAAGACTTCAGACACAAAACCCCGAGGCTTTCATTATTATATCTGGAGACTTTAACCATGCCACACTGGACTCTACTCTGGCTGCTTTTCACCAGTTTGTGAATTGTCCCACAAGAAGCAACAGGACAATTGACCTACTGTATGCTAATGTGAGAGATGCATACAGAGCCACCCCCCTCCCCCCACTAGGGAAGTCAGACCACAACCTGGTTTACCTACAGCCACAATACACACCCCTCGTCCAAAGGCAGCCGGTCACAACGCGCTCCATCCGGAGATGGACCCCAGAAAAGGAGGATGCTCTGAGGGACTGCTATGACACCACAGACTGGGATGTGCTCCTGAGCCCACATGGTGAGGACATAGAGGGGGCGACACACTGTCTTACAGACTACCTCAACTTTTGTGTGGACACGGTCGCCCCTGCTAAGACGGTACGGTGTTATCCTAATAACAAACCGTGGGTAACACAGGAAGTCAAAGCTGTCCTCAACATGAAGAAGAAGGCTTTCAGGAGCAAAGTGAAGGAGGAGATGAAAGCAGCACAGCGGGAGGTGAAACGCTGCCTGAGGGAAGCAAAGGACACCTACAGGAGGAAGGTGGAGCAGAAGTTGGAGAGGAACAATATGAGGGAGGTCTGGAATGGTGTGAAAACCATCACAGGCCACAACACCAAGAAAAGCACAGTGGGGGGGACTGTGGAGAAGGCAAACGAACTCAACAACTTCTTCAACAGGTTTGACCAGCCCACAACCCCCCCACCCTCACCCTCACCTTTACTACAGAGTCCTCTCCCCACTCTCCTACCTCCCTCGCTTCCCCCCCTTCCTGACACCATGACACCCCCCTCCTCCAATCCCTCTCTCAGCAGCAAGACATCTCCCCCCCTCCCCTCCCCCCAAACATCTCCCAGTGTCACAGTGGATCAGGTCAGGAGACAACTGAGGAAGCTTCGCCCCAGAAAGGCAGCAGGCCCAGACAAGGTGTGTCCTAGGATGCTAAAGGCGTGTGCTGCTGAACTTGGGGAGCCGCTACAACGAGTCTTCAACCTCAGTCTGCGACTGGGGAGAGTGCCCGCCCTATGGAAGACATCCTGCATCGTCCCGGTCCCCAAAAAGAACCGGCCCAATGAGCTGAATGACTTCCGACCGGTGGCACTGACGTCACATCTTATGAAGACTCTAGAGCGGCTCTTCCTCAACCTCCTCCGACCACAGGTACAACATGCCCAGGACCCACTACAGTTTGCATACAAGGCGGGTGTCGGAGTGGAGGATGCCATCCTGTACCTCCTACACAGAGCCCACTCACACCTGGATGGGGGAAAAGGCACGGTCAGGATACTGTTTCTTGACTTTTCCAGTGCCTTTAATACCATCCGGCCCTGTATGCTTCAGGAAAAACTGAACAGGATGGAGGTGGACCCCTGCCTGGTGGCTTGGATCTCCGACTACCTCACCGACAGACCACAGTACGTCAGGCTGAAGGACATCACGTCTGACACTGTGTTCAGCAGCACAGGAGCACCACAGGGAACTGTGCTGTCCCCTCTTCTCTTCACCCTGTACACCTCTGACTTCTGCTACAACTCTGAATTATGCCACATTCAGAAGTTTGCAGATGACACGGCCATCATGGGGTGTATCTGGGATGATCAGGAAGAGGAGTACAGAAGTCTGGTGAGGAACTTTGTCGCATGGAGTCACACAAACCACCTGCAACTCAACACCTCAAAGACTAAGGAACTGGTTGTGGACTTCGGGAGGTCCAGAGAAGGTCCACTGCCGGTTCAGATAGAGGGGGAGGAGGTGGAGGTGGTCAACAAGTACAAGTACCTCGGGCTGTGGGTGGACAATAAACTGGACTGGTCATGCAACACAGAGCACCTGTATAAAAAAGCCCAAAGCCGACTGTACTTCCTCAGGAGGCTGAGGTCTTTTAACATCTGCAGGAAGCTCCTGAGGATGTTTTACCAGTCGGTGGTTGCTGGAGTACTTTTCTATGCTGTGGTGTGCTGGGGGAGCAGCACAGCAAAGAAGGACTCATCCAGGCTGGAGAAACTGATCAGGAGGGCTAGCTCTGTGGTCGGCATGAAGCTGGACACTCTGGTGACAGTGGCAGAGAAAAGGACATTAAAGAAACTGATGGACATTATGAACAATGCTGGGCATCCTCTGCACACGGCCATTAACAACCAGAAGAGTCTGTTCAGTGACAGGTTGCTTCTCCCAAAGACAAGAACTAACAGACTTAAAAACTCCTTTGTCCCACACGCCATCAGACTGTTTAACTCCTCTCTGGAGGGGAGAGGGAGGGGAAACAGGAGGACAAAGGAGGGGGGAACAACTAAGCTGTAGTGCCTCTTCACCTCACTGTACAATACCTTTTGTGCAATACTTTTGTAAATAGTCAACAGTGCAATAGACTCAATACTTGAAATGTGCAATTCACTTGTATTTTTATTTTTTATTCCTATTTATTCTATTTATCCCCTTCGTATATTTTATTTATATTTGTCTCTGTATTTATATATGTGTGTGTGTGTGTGTGTGTGTGTGTGTGTGTGTGTGTGTGTGTGTGTGTGTGTGTGTGTGTGTGTGTGTGTATATATATATATATATATATAATATTCTGTAACTCTGTAACTTCTGTCGGTGCTGTGCTTTTTGGAAATCGAATTTCCCAGAGGAACCCACCCGAGGGATTAATAAAGTTCTATCTAATCTAATCTAATTATTTATACTTTCTAGTCTTTGGTTTGTTTGAGTTCTTTCTTATAGTTTATGTCTCTGTCTTCTCTAGCTGCTCTGTCTCCCCTGTCAGCTGTATCCCCTTGTCTAGTTCGCGTCTCTGTGTGTCCTTAGTGGCTATATCCCCGTGTCCAGTCAGTGTTTGTGTCTGCCCTGGTCCCACGTCTCTGTTCCCTCTGTTGCAGTGCATGAGAGTCTGTGTCTTTGTTCAGTCTGTGTTATGTGTTTCCTGTTTTACTTTGAAAGTCCATGTCTGATGTTAATGTGTCTGGTTTTGCTTCCCCTTGTCTCGTTAGGCCTGATTTGCCCCAGCTGTGTTTCCCTCCTGTTACCCATTCCCTGATTGCTCCCTCTGTGTATTTAAGCCCTGTGTTTCTCTGTGTCCGTGTCGTGATCTACCGTTTATTTTGCTGTGTGTTTTGTCAATCCGCCGGTGTTAGTTTATTTTTGACCTTTTCCCCCCAGTTATGTTATGTTTGAGTTCAGCATTAAAGCTGTTTTGGTTTAAGTTCTGTCTCCGGAGTCTGCACCTTGGGTCCTATTCCTGTCTGCACACAGCCACACCTAACAGAAGATCGCGACCAGTACATGGACCCAGCAGCACTCGCCCCGTCTGAAGAGCTCAGGGAGGATATAATTTATTCAGTGGATAAATTATGTGACCTGTGGCTGAATCATTCTGGGGAGGAATTTCAGCGTGCTGTAGCGAACCGGCTACAGCGACTGGTTTCTGGTCTCCCCTGGCTTTTGGACTCACTTCACCCACTCATACAGGAGTTTTTCCTTAATGAGCTTGATCTGCATCCCCCTGTTGCTACCGCTCACCTACCCAACTCGGAGAAAGATGTGCTGCCCAGCCCGCCGGACTTGGAGTTGCCCGGCCCATTGGAGCCATCACCGAGGAGGAAGCGGCGGCCGCACCACCGGCGTGTCACCCCACAGCTGGACCCCGGGATGTCAAAACAACCGGCTGTGGTGAGCAATAAGGACACTTTTTCTTTTTCTTCGGGCCATGGGACTATTTATTCTGGGGCTATATTTTTTGCATCAGCTGCTCAGCCACGGGGTCACTTAGCTGCTCAGCCGTCTGTTCCCGCTGGAGGGTCCGAGGGGCCCGTTCAGCCGTCTGTCTCCGCTGGAGGGTCCGAGGAACCGCTTCAGCCGTCTCTTCCTGCTTGGAGGATCCGAAGGGCCCGTTCAGCCACCTGTCTCCGCTGGAGGGTCCGAGGGGCCCGTTCAGCCTCTTGCCTTGTCAGCTGGGGGTCCGGGAGGACCCAGCCAGCACGTCCCAGTGTCTGCTGATGGTTCTGGCGAGGCCGTTCAGCCACCACCGGCTCCTCTGCCTGGTCCGGCCTCTGTAGCTCCGCCTGGTCCGGCCTCAGCCTCTGTAGCTCCGCCTGGTCCGGCCTCAGCCTCTGTAGCTCCGCCTGGTCCGGCCTCAGCCTCTGTAGCTCCGCCTGGTCCGGCCTCCGAGTGTTCAGCTTCGTCTGCTCCTGAGGTCTCCATGCTGTCTGGTCCTGCACATCTTGTCCAGCCTGCACGTCCTGCACATCTTGTCCAGCCTGCACGTCCTGCACATCTTGTCCAGCCTGCACGTCCTGCACGTCCTGCTCGTCCTGCACGTCCTGCTCGTCCCGTCCGGCCTGCTCGTCCTGCACGTCCTGTCCGGCCGATGACTGGACGTCATTGCCGTCATGGACGGCCCCCTGAACTACGTCGCCGTCGGTGCCTCCCGCCCGGCCGGCCTCCTGATCTGCTCGGTCGCCGTCGGTGCCTCCCGCCTGGCCGGCCTCCTGACCTGTTTTCTGGGCTATTGGACCATCAGCCTCCGGGCCGCCCCCCTGACCTGCCCGGGTTTGGACTGTTGTGCCGTTAGCCTCCGGGCCGGCCCCCCTGAACTTTTTTGAGACTATTGCCTGGGCCTCTGCGCCTTTCGTGAGCTCTTTTGTTTGTTTGCTTTTGGACTATGCCTGGGCCTTGGTGCTGTTGTTTTGGACGTTGTTCCTGTGTTTTGTTCTGTTGCTTTCCAGGCTCCGTTGTTTGTTCTTTTTTTTGTTTCTGGCTCCTTGTTTGGTTTGTTTCGAGCCCTCCATCCTGTTTCCCCCGCCGCCCACCCTGGTTGGGTTGTTTTTTTTTTTTTTTGTTTTTTTTTTTTGATGTTTTGGTTTGGGCTGTCTGGAAGCCAGCCCTTAAGGGGGGGGTACTGTTAGGATGCCTGGGTCGTTGACCCAGGGGTTTTGAGTTTATTATATTATTTATACTTTCTAGTCTTTGGTTTCTTTGAGTTCTGTCTTATAGTTTATGTCTGTCTTCTCTAGCTGCTCTGTCTCCCCTGTCAGCTGTATCACCTTGTCTAGTTCGCGTCTCTGTGTGTCCTTAGTGGCTATATCCCCGTGTCCAGTCAGTGTTTGTGTCTGCCCTGGTCCCACGTCTCTGTTCCCTCTGTTGCAGTGCGTGCGAGTCTGTGTTATGTGTTTCCTGTTTTACTTTGAAAGTCCATGTCTGATGTTAATGTGTCTGGTTTTGCTTCCCCTTGTCTCGTTAGGCCTGATTTGCCCCAGCTGTGTTTCCCTCCTGTTACCCATTCCCTGATTGCTCCCTCTGTGTATTTAAGCCCTGTGTTTCTCTGTGTCTGTGTCGCGATCTACCGTTTATTTTGCTGTGTGTTTTGTCAATCCGCCGGTGTTAGTTTATTTTTGACCTTTTTTCCCCAGTTATGTTATGTTTGAGTTCAGCATTAAAGCTGTTTTGGTTTAAGTTCTGTCTCCGGAGTCTGCACCTTGGGTCCTATTCCTGTCTGCACACAGCCACACCTAACAAAAGGAGAGAGTTGGCAAAAACTATAGGAACAGGTTTGTCATGAGTTATATGTGAATCAGGACAGAACCGAATAGTTAGAGAGATCGAGTTGGAAACAATGTGCAGCAAGCAGCGTTGGTCAAGTTACTTGAAAAAAGTAACTAATTACTGATTACTTCCCCCAAAAGTAATCCCGTTACTTTACTGATCACTTATTTTCAAAAGTAATTAATTGCTTAGTTACTTTTAAAAACACGATTTACAACCTGAGTAGGTGATAAAGTGATAGATCTTTCAGCCCAATTCTACTTTTTCTGCATAATCCATCATACAAAATGTAATCAAATGGAAAACTCTCTTTTATTTAACTTTATCAGTTTTAATCTTTTAACTTTATGCATCAAGCAAACATTTAATTATATGCAACATTCTCTGACTTGAATAAATTAGTTTAACATGTAAACGTATTTTCTGCACATTCCAGCTCATAAAATAAAATATTTTTTGTGTTTACACTCAGTCTTTCAAATAGATGCAAGTGAAACACAGCAGAAAATAAATAAAGTCAAAGACTCAGCGGTCCTGTTGCTCTATTTTCACCTGTAAAGCAGGCGCAAGTTTACCCTGGTGCAGGTGTGCTGCAGCGGTCAGTTGAAGAAGCCGCGAGTTTCTCTGAGTTTCCCATTACGTGGTAGCGCACTCGGTGCTTGCTTGGAAGTTGTTCAATGTTTTTTTTCGCTGTAAAAAGTTTTCTTCCCACGCACAGCGGACACAAATGTTTTTATCACTTTTTATGGAATCAAACTCAAAGTAAGGTCAGTACTTCTAAGCTTTAAACGCTGCACGCTCATACTCTCTCCCGCACTCGATATATTAGCCATTGTTGATCTGCGCACAGCTGTTGTCACACTTGCTTACGTCACTGTCATGAGACATTCTTGCAAAGAAATCACTGTTTTAGTAACGCAGTAACGCAGCGTTCCTACGGGAAAGTAACGGTAATCTAATTACCGTTTTTGCATCCCTCACTTGTTACTTGAAAAAATAATCGGATTACATTAACGCGTTACTGCCCATCTCTGGCAGCAAGTTGATGAGATGGAAATGTGCTAACAAGTGAAGAAAGTGTGTTGAGAAGAGTCCTTTGAGGAAATGATGAATGTAGAGAATGATGGATGGAGGACAGCTAGCGAAATCAGGAAGACGATGAGTAAGGAGGAAGTGAAGGCAACTAATGATGAAAATGATGAAGAGTCAAAGGCACTGAGTTTTCAACAAAAGAGGCAGAAGATACCTGTGGAATGGAAAAGTATACTGGTAATGATATTCAAGAGGTATAATAACTATAAAACTGATGAGCCCGCCCCTCCCTGAGCCTGGTTCTGCCGGAGGTTTCTTCCTGTTTAAAGGAAGTTTTTCCTTCCCACTGTCGCCAAATATGACAAACTGCTCAGAGGGGGTCATATGATTGTTGGGTTTTTCCTCTGTATCTATTATTGTACGATCTACTGTACTATATAAAGTGCCTTGCGATGACTGCTGTTGTGATTTGGCGCTGTATAAATTGAATTGAGCCATACCATGAAGCTTTGGAGAAGAGTTGTTAAGAAAAGAGGTGACGATCAGTGAGTAGCAGATACAATGTTTGTTTTTAGAAGTACAGAGACGGAGCTGCTCTGTGTCTTTGTGGATCCAACCAAAGCTTATGACAGAGTCCCAAAAGAGAAACTGTGCTACTGTATGAGGAAGGCAGGAGTGGCAGAGTAGTGAGGTTATTTGAGTATGTGAGGCTGGTGCAGGACACGTGTGAGGACAGTGAAACAGTGGTGAGGAGTGACCGATGGGTTCACATCATGGGATGGATTACATCAGGGACTGGCTCTGAGCCCCGTGTCATGTGCAGTGGTGATGAACAGGTTGACAGATAATGTCAGGAACGAATCTCCATGGACTGTTATGTTTGCAGACAACACTGTGATTTGTTTTGAGAGCCTGCAGAGGTGGAGGAACTCTATGGAGAGAAGAGGAATGAAAGTCAGTTGAAGCAAAATAGAATATATGTGTGTAAATGAGAGTGAGGAAGGTGAAAAGCTGAACATGCAAGAGTAGAGAGAATTTAAATACCTGGCACCAACCATGGCTTGGTGGAGTAGATGGAGTCCAGGCTGATTTGTATAAGAAGGATAGCAGCACGAGTTAATGTGAATGTTTACGAGATAGTAGTGAGACCTGATATAATCAGTAGTGCAGAGACAGTGGCACTAGTTGAAAAGACACAAGGCTCAGTTGAGGATGCTAATTTGGGGATGACAGGAAAATGAGCACATCAAGTTAAGTGGTTTGGAGACAAAGTTAGAGAAGTGAGGCTGAGGTGGTTCGGGCATGTGCAGAGGCGGGATAGTGAACGTATTGGCCAAAGAGTTTGGAAGATGCCAGACAGGAGGGAAAAAGGCGTTGTGGTGACCCCTAAGGGGGACAGTTCATAGACGAAACACAAAAAGTGCAAAGCTTTCATCAAGGCATAAAAGTATAAAAATATTTTGCTCTGTAAATCATCTTTAATGAGTATTTGTCCCAAGTCAGGATTGCTGTCCGATCTTTGGAAGTACTGTACATCCCTACAATATAGTAGCAGTGTGAGTAGGCGTTGATCTGGCTACCTTTAGAATAAGCAGTGTCACATATATACAGGCTTTCTGTTGATGCACGTCTTCCAATGTTTTCATATTCTGTCACAATGAACAAACAACTGGAACGGCAAATGAGGACTGCTATCTCAGAAACACTTGTATAGACCGTAGGACCCACAGAGGCTCATATATATTCACTTTTACTTAAATATTAATACAAAGAAGAACACCTCAAATATGAACTGCAAATTTCAGTCAAGCTTGGACGTGTCGATTTTGGAGCAGGAGCTTCTTTCTTGGTCACCAATGTACAATTGGTAAAGTCCAAAAACTACATTTGTCCGTAATAATGCGTGTGTTGCTTTCACACACCTGTCTGCAGATCATATTCAGCAGAAGGACCAGTTTCTTGAAAATACACCAAAATGACTCAGCATTTGGTTATTTACTATTGTTTTCTAATGAGGGCTCACACATGTTAGACAGCAGACTTCCACAATTCTACTTCTTGGTCTAGTTCAGTACATTCAACCACAATCCTGAGGAGGACGGCTGACTTGACAGTTGTCCTGATGACAATTATCAACATTGTCAACAAACGGGGTAAAAAACAAAAGGTCATTTGTGAGAATGTTGACTGTATATTAGTTAAAAGTGTAAGGGAAACGTGCACAACTAACAGGGACGAGCACAGTATACTACTACACAGTATACTGCTGCGGTATAACTCAAGGTCGTTGCCTACAACCACATCTGCTTTGCCTTTGCTTTCCATGCAGTCAGCCTCTAGACCTGCTCTGTCGCCGCCACCTTCCAAGCGGTCAGCCACCAGAACTGCTCTGTTGCAGCAGTCTTCCACGCGGTTGGCCCCTGAAATGGCCTGTTATGGACTGTTGTGCCGTCGGCATCTGGGTCGGCCCTTGTTCAGTCTCAGACTGTTTTTTCTGGGCACATGGCCAGTCCCTGGACTGTTTTTGGTTTGTCCTAGGACTCCTGCTCCTAGGATTTTGGGTTTTGAACTGTGTTCCTGGACTCCAGCAACTTTTGTTTTGAACTCCTTATTAAAAAAGAAGATTAATGCAGTGTATTACTTAATTACTTGCTTGAGAAAGTAATTGGGTATATTATTTATTACATTACTTTTTTATTAAAAAAGTATTATTCTGTCCCTCAGATTATTTCTGAAATATATTTTGTGATAAGTTTGTTATATGACACTTCATAGTCATGTTACTGAATCTATGTGTCAACAAATATGTTTACTCTTGGTCTGCTCATGTCTGCTCACATCCACGACTAACTGGTTGAATAACCAGCCAGGCATTTGCCAATCAAGGTCTGAATCTGTCGCTCTTTTTACAACAATGAAAGTACTACAAAGGATTAGAGGAAATGTCTGCCCAAAGGGCTCTTGATCTGTTACAAGTGTCTCAATATGCCGTGCCCTCCCTCAGTCACAAGTTCTCAATAGCCTAGAAAAAGTCCTATAAAACCACTTAGCAGAGTGGTTTTATAAGAGACTTACAGGATAACAAATTATTAATATTAAAATATTACCTTGGAGCAAATTTTTAATTCAATTTAATTTGATTCATTTCAGTTTTATTTATATTGCACCAAATCACAACATGAGTTGCTTCAAGGCACTTTATATTGTCATGTAATAATCCTACAATAATACAGAGAAACCAAATCACCTCAGCAGTCAAATACAACTCGAACACAACTTAAAAAATAAAAGATTGCTCTATGATGATCTCACTATTGGTTAACAGGCTTTGCTACTGATAAGACCAAGATCCATTTGACTCCAGCTGGTGAACCCAACCCCTGCCTACCCATCAGATAACTTCTGCTGCCCATCTCCCACATTAATGTCATAATTAATTATACCTTAATTATAATTACAACTTAACACACTGCTAATGTGGTTGTCAGATAAAAGTACCTTTCTCTGTGTCCTTACTTCAGTTCAATTCAAAGCCGGCTAACATCCTCAAAAAAGTGTTTTTTAGGGCTTCACATGTCGACTACTTCAGCTGCTGAAGGGAAGATCTGTGTGCTTGCCTATTTGCAAGCAAAGAGTGAATAAAATGTTATAGTGGCTTCTAGAAAGCCGAAATGCTTCAATTGCCCCCTGGTGCCTAGCTGCATCCCATCCAGTGGGGGTCAAACTATCCATCCTATTCTGCTTATTAATTCAGGGTCGCTGAAGGGCTCGAGCCTATTGCAGCTGCCATAGGGCGAGAGGCAAAGTGCACTCTGGAGAGGTCGCTAGTCTGTCGCAGGACTAACACTGTCTGTGCATGTCTTTGGACTGTGGGAGGAAGCCGGAGTACCCAAAAAAGAACCTATGCAAAGTTTAAGTAGTTCTTCACATACTGTTCTGGGTCCACTATGGGATGCGGTTCCCTGCATATTCCTCATAATCATGTATCTCATTCTGCCAGTTCTGATTGGCTGGTGATTGCAATGAACATGTCGGACCAAGCCACCCACTGTTAAATATAAATATTGCATAGTCTTTATTCAAGATAAGCCCCTCCTCTTGCTTCATCCCAGCAAGAAGGGCCGTCTGGTGAGACATCTCACTCATGCTACTCTGAGAACCGGGGTTACAAAGTAACCTAAGGTTCGCATTCCTAGCATTTCTCACTATGGAAAAATGGAGGCTCCCGTATTGTTAGACAAGCTTATCTCAAGCAGTCATAGAAATAGCCAGTATCTCACCTATCCAAGTGCGGACCCAGAGCCCAGCACTGCTTGGGCTCTGGGTCCGCACTTGGATAGGTGAGGACTCTGCTTGAAGCTGAGACATCCAGCCTGTAAAACCGGACAAAGGTGAGAGGTGAAGACCAGCTTGCTGCTGCACAGATACCTGGATTCACATTCCTCTGAAAAGGGCCCAGGACACTGCCAGACCATGAGTGGAGTAAGCCTGCAGGCATTCTGGTCCCTGCTGCTGCAGGCTAGTATACCAAAGAGCAATCACCTCCACAATCCAAAGTCAGAGCCATTGCTTATGGCTCTTACGAGGGCCTGCCTTGTAAGGCCTAAAAAGCTGGTAATTACTCTGAAAGTCCTTAGTACAATCCAAATAAAGTCTTGCAGATAAGATCGCCTTACTGGAGGGTAACTGGTATGACAGCTGATCTATGGTTAAAATTTGGGTTCAGGAGAGATGAGCAAACCATAGCTAGTAGTGACGGGAATTAGCTAACACTCCTGTCTGTGGACAATTAAGCAAGCTAGCACATCCAGCAGATGCCAGTCGTAACTTTTTGTAAGAATTCCCTGTAACAAGATCAACACTGGGAGTAATTTTATATATATTACTGTGATGATTCACACATACATAAGACTAATTGAAACCATCAACCAAGAAAGAACTCTCTTCCAGAGAGTGCAAACCTCTGTAAAGGCAGCTCTCACTCTGGGCAGTATTTAACTCTAAGAAAATCGTGTTGTGTATGTAGTCATTTTTTCCTTTCTTTAAAAAAACATACTTTAAGAAGTTTGTAAAGCAGTAAAACTCAGACAAAACTCAGACAGAAGGTTACTTTGATTACACAAACATTATGCAGCAGTAGGTAATGCATAATAGGTACTGACTTGTGAATAATGACATTAGAACCTTATTATAAAATATTATACTAACTAGGCAGCTCATTATCCTTGTCTTGATAATACCTTCTTTGAAGATATTATGCATATTGGAGTCACCTTGAAAGAAAGGCAGATGCAACATCAGAGCTCAAACGTGACATGATATTTGGATACATCTGTTATTTAGAATCCCCATATACCAGTATCATTTCCTAGTAGTTGGCAATACAAACCAAAGAACGTAGTTTTTGGTTTGTATTGGCAAACCAAGCTGAAAAAGACAGCTTTATTTGACAAACAGACAGTTAGGGTAGTTAGGGTAAGAGGCTGAGGATCACAACAGGAATATAGGAAATAGAGTAAGTTATTTTTAATCAGGGGCCCTGTGGGGGTGCTTAGCCTAAGGAAATCACGATATCATATTTTCCACTTCTACTAGAGTGTATAACAGAAGGGAATGGACCCCCTCCCCACTGAGACTAATGGAACGTAAAGTGGACCTAAACCATAAATTCTGATTCAGTCAAGGGACACCAGTAACCTATGAAATGCAAACTGTTCCTATGAATGTCTGTGATGCAGAGGATCTTGAGGGTCTTAACAACAGCAAGTGATAAAGTACAGATAGTTTGATTAAAGAAATTTCTTGCATTTGCACAATGTCTCTAAAATTAGAAACAAGTGATGCTGAAAAACTAGTTCATGCATTTATTACTTCCAGGCTGGACGACTGTGATTCATTATTATCAGGATGTCCTAAAAACTCCCTGAAAAGCCTTCAGTTAACCCAAAATGCTGCAGCAAGAGTCCTGACAGGGACTAGAAAGAGAGAGCAGGTTTCTCCTGTATTGGCTTCCCTTCATTGGCTTCCTGTTAAATCCAGAATTCAAAATCCTGCTCCGAGGCTGCTGGGGACTTCCCATAATGTGTTTCTTCTTCACTCACCTTTTCTTTCACTCATTATGTGTTTATACACCTCTCCGTATTTAATCATTATTCATCATTAACTTCTGGCTCTCCTCCACAGTGCGCCTATTTGTCTTCCTTCCCTCACCCCCAACTGGATGTAGCAGATGGCCCCGCCCCTCCCTGAGCCTGGTTCTGGCCGAGGTTTCTTCCTGGTAAAAGGGAGTTTTTCCTTCCCATGTCACCAAGTGTGGTCTCTTGATTGTTGGGGTGTTCTCTGTATTATTGTAGGGTCTTTATCTTACAATAAAAAGTGCCTGCTGTTCTGATGCTATATAAATAAAATTGAACTGAATTAATTTTAATTGAACTGAATTGAATTGGCTAAAATACAGGTCACTATGGAATTACTCTGTAAAGCCAGAGTAGCAATACTTGCCCTGCAGCAGCATCCCTTCCTTTAAACAAACTGCACTGTCTGTGGTGGATTCTATCTTTTTTATAACAATACTTCTTTGCAAGAAACCTTATGCCATTGGAAAGCCTGTTAATATCCCTTTAAATGAAGCTGCATTTGTAAGGACAAAGCATTTGTGTGTTAAAGAGCAGAATTGAGTATTTGGGCTGTGCCCATAAAAAGCCTTCCAACTCTTCTCTGTCAACACCAATCAGCTCATTCTGCTGTTGACCCTTGTTTGGTCTTGTTCAGTAGATTGGAGGATTGAAGAAAGAAGATTATAAATTGCATTTCATTCAAAAAATGGTCAAACTGACAAAATATCACATTTGACCTCTGACCTCTCCTTCAATATCACTAGACTGCTCTGATGGGCAAAGTGATAAAAATGCTATTTAAAGCAATATTTCTTACTGCCATTGTTTGTACTAACACTGATTTTATATAAACTTAGAGAAAATAAGTTCCAGACAAGTAAAATGACAAAACCTTTTGTAGAGATGGTCACACGTTCTGATGATAAATTAGCAGGACTTAGTTCTTACTTCTAGAAGCAGTAAGTATGTACTGGTTTTCACAGTCCTGTGAAAAACACAATTTTCACATGTCTGTAATTAAAACGTATTAGTTTATATCTTAGAAATCAAATAATAAATTATAGCTTTGTAGAATAAGTCTAATCGGGAGGTTGGTGGTTTGAGCCCCAGATGCTCTGATCTGTATGCCTAAGTATCCTTGGGCAATAATGTGTTCACTGGAGTTTGAATGTGTGTGAATGTTAGATAGAGAGTGCTTAGGTGTTGAAAAAAGTGCTAGTGTGAATGGTTGTGTTATATAAAACAGTCTGAGTGCTCAGGTAGAGTAAAAAAGCACTAAGAACCAAGATGTGACTGCATTTGGTAACCAGAGTGAAACATAAGAGTGAAACTTCTGGTTGAGGGCTAATATCAAATTAAGGAATAATTTATTTTCACGAGGACCACCATCACACTGAGCAGAAGGAGTCAAATTAGCTCATTTCAACATAATATTTTGAGGTTTGTGAAAAAAATTGGAATGGGTGACTATTGGATCAAGATGTTTTATGAAGGTATGAAAAACTACTATATAGCCGGCTCCCAGTGATATTGCACTTCAGTTCTCAGATCCAGTGCTTACAGCCATCTTTTACAAACAATGCTTGATTACTCAGCACTAAATCTGTTAAGTTCAACCAACAAAACTACAATGACACTAAACATCCTTTTGAAAATTTGTGTCTGATAGAATGTTTCCAATTCCATCTTTTCACTGTATTAAAAAAATCATATTTTCTCTTGTTTTGGACATTTTATATATTAATGCAAATGCAGACAGTTACTCCTCTACATAAGTTAATCAAATTAAATGTTGCAATTCTTATTTTTTGAAAAAATAAATACTGAATACCCCTGATTTTACTATTGCTTGGAATATATAGACCACAACAAATCCTTTATTTCAAACCAACAGCTGTATTTAATTTGCTCACATCAGTACTTTGTGTAAATTGTGTCAGAAACTCACACTCTTTGGACATTCCAACTGCAAAGCACTTCTGTAGGCGGCAATACTGACAACGGTTCCGCGTCACCTTGTTGATAATGCAGTTCTTGTCCCGGTGACACGTGTACACCATGTTTTTCTGGATGCTTCGGCGGAAAAAACCCTGCAGAGACAGATACATATAGGAAGGCAGGGGAGGGTGGGGATGCATTATAAAAGCAGCGTCTCACATAGTTATCCTCACTTCACTTCTAATCTTCTGCAACTGCATTTTTGCTAAAACATCCACACAGCTCCACTGAAATCCTCTGGTCACTGGATATCATAACGTCACAACAGTGTGTATAACAATGTGCTGGATGTTTTGTTTTTTTATTGCCATTAATACTGAGCAAAAAGAGAGTGTGTCCCAGCTGGGAGCTTCAAATGCTGCTTTGAGCTGGGAAATTGAATACAAGCAGGAACAGACACTAAAGAATTTAATGGTATCAAAAAGTGAGGCTGCTCGTACAGTATGAAAGACTTAACCAACAACTTGCCATATCTGTACTTAAAGTAATGTTACTTAAAGTAACATTAAATTTCTGCAGAAGACCAAATGAGTGTTCTAATAATTAATTACTAGAGGATTTCAAATGAACTCAATCTGTGAGTCTGTCCAAAAAGTTTTAGGCAACAAAGTGCCTAAAAACCTTGGGTTAGTGGAAAGATGTGTGTTGATGGAGACGATCATTTCTATTTCAGAGACTCTGCTTTGGGATCTACAGGAGCTGGATTAAAAGGAAGATGATTTACTTGCATAAATGGCACTAACAATTCCAAGTGAGTTCCTTCATAAAAGCTGCTCTTAGAGCATCTTAAGTGAATAACAAAGAGACCTCCTAAACTGAATGAAGGGACAGAATGGACACTACTGCTCAAATGCTCAGTGAAATTACTGGTGTTGTGCTGTGTTTGAAATATAAGTTAACGAGCTAAAGGCCAAATTTGTTTTTAAGGAGCATTTTTGGTTTAAATTAAAAGTTTTCCCACAGAGTGGCTAACCACCATCTTCAGTGCTTTTGGACTGTTCTGACTTGCAGCTGAACAGACAGTCCTTCCCAGCTGGGTGCCATCAAAATAAGTTTGTGATAATATTATTCTACAGCATGCAGTTATTAACAAACATAAAAAAATGAAACATTATTATCTTGCTGTTCTAAAAGTTCCTTGTAAAGCCTTTAGTTATTTACACTTCTGATAGCCATCAATAAGCTTTGGGCATAATTTGGTTTGATATTTGAAAACGATGCTTGGTAGAGTTTATATAAAGTGGTTGGTTTCCTGGCCATGCTTAACCTGGCTGTTAAGCATGGTTCACAAATATTCAATAGGATTGAGGTCATGGCTTTTAGAAGGCAGTTCCAGAAGCTTCATGATTAGCCTGCTTTATTCATCCCAAACCAGTTTGATATGCATTTGACATCACTGTCCTGTTGGCACACCCAGTTGTGTCCCAATCGTAAAGATATTGATATGAGGTGAATTTAAAGAATCTGGAAGTACTCGCCCTTCTTCACTATTCCCTCAACTTTTTCCATTGTGCTTATACCACTAGCAGCAAAACAACCCCAAAGCACGATGCTTGACAGTGTTTATGGATTTCAAAGCCTCACCTTTGAAATCCATGAACACTTGCTGTAGCTCAGGTGGTAGAGCGGGTCATCTGCTGATCGGAAGGTTGGTGGTTCGATTCCTGGCTTCCCCTAGTCTGCATGCCAAATATCCTTGGGCAAGATACTAGCCAAGTTGCTCTCAGATGCATCCATTGGAGTATGAAAGTGTGTGTGAATGTTACTTAGAAAGCACTTAGAAAAATGTGCTTGTGTGATTGGGTGAATGTACAAGTTGTGTAAAGCCCTTTGAGTGCTCAGAAGAGTAGAAAAGCGCTATATAAGAACCAGTCCGTTTACCTATATATCTCTTGTTAATATAATCAAATAGCTCAAGTCTTTGTCTTGGTTGACCATAAGTCTCAACAGGATCTTGAGCTTTATTGTGAAAGGTTTATGTGGAAAATAAACAAGCGGACATGCGATGGTTTTACCGTCGTTGTTGCTAACGACAACCCATAAAAACAGGCGCTTGTCCGTCCGTAGTGTGGTTATTTTAAATATAAGAGAAAGAGAGAACTTTAAGAAATGAATATAGCCACTACAGTGACATCAGAACAATGAAAAAATATTGCTGTAAACTGTTTATTTTGCGACACCACGAAACAAACGGTAGCGTAAAATGAAACGATAGACGTTTTTATATCGTCATCCGATATATATCGTTATATCGAACAGCCCTACCATGTGGGCAGCTGTAAATCTCAGTAAAACTTGAAGCTGTCAATATTGGAGCCGGGGCTTCCTTCTTGGTCAGCACTCTCTCAGTCTATGTCAAGGTAAATTGCACTTCACTGTGGACAGTGACCCTGGTGTTTCAGCAGCTCTCAGTTCATTGCAGGTTTGAGTCTTGGTGATTCCTGGATTGTTCCTGAACATCCTAACCAATTTCTACTCATCTGATAGTGGAAACTGAGTCTTCTGACAGGTTATGGCAAAGTGTTGACATATGTGAATAGTACTTACGTACAACTGTTTGAACTGATGAAATGAATTATGAAATGGCTCCAAGAGGCCCCAGAGAGTAGATTCTGTTCATGTGGACATTGCATTTTCAGTGGGAGAAACTTTTCATCACTCATCCAAGTCTCTTTCTCAGTCTCCCTAACCTTATAAACTGTAGGTTTACATGACTGCAACTGGTACAACTGACTAACAATGGGTCGTGAGGTCAATTTCACCATCATTAATATGCAAACTCTTGTGACCATTGACCAAAGTACCATGGTGGTACATTATAAATTGATTTCCCCAATATATAAATCATGGTAATCCACCTGGAACTGAACCGGATACACTACATGACCCTTTTGTGCAAGGGGACCTAGTCCTTCCTGTGGACCAGAGAGGGGGGCGGGGGCGTTGAAAGCCACTGAAATGTTATGGCTTGAGAAAATGCGCCTCAGCTGTTCCTGGGATAACCACATTTACTCTGGGCCGTCTTGAAATGATGCTCTTCTGCTTTCCTGGCCACTGTGTCTGTGGGGATGTTTGTACTGTGTTGTAGCGTCCTGATGAAACCCAGTTTCTGCTCCAGTGGGTAATAAGACTCAGACCTTAAATCTGTATTGATTTACAGTGCACACTGACTTTTAAATTTCCCCAATAATGATGGAAATCTTGTCTGCAATGGTGGAGAGGTTGACAGATGAGATGAGGTCAGGCAGGAGTCTCCGTGGCCTATAATGTTTGCAGATGACATTGTGATCTGTGGTGAGATTGGGGAGCAGGTGGAAGACCTGGAGAGGTGGAGGCATGCCCTAGAGAGAAGAGGAATGAAAGTCAGAAGAAGCAAGACCGAATATGTATGTGAATGACAAGGAGGCAGGTGGAAAAGTGAACAACTAATAAACAGAGATGAGTTTAAACAGACGACAGAAGAGAGAAAATGCAGGGGAGAGAAGAGTGCCAAGGGTGATTTGAGACAGGACAGCTGTAAGAGTGAGAGCGAGCGTTTACAAGATGGTAGTGAGACCTGCTATGATGTATGGTTTGGAGATGTTGGGAGTGAAAAACGTCAGATGTTAATATTCTTTTTCACTGAGAATGACTGAGATAGACAAGACAAATAAGACAATTTGTCCTGTTTGTCTTATAAGACAAGACAAGTTAGAGAGGTAAAGCTTATTTGGATACGTGCAAAGCTACTGCATTAGACAAATGATGTTTAAGATGAAGCAGACAGGCAGGAGAAAAAGAGCAAGACGTCAGAGGAGGTTCATGGATGTAGTAAACAAGGACATGCAGAGGGTTGGTGTCTGAGAAGAGGTCCCTAGGGACAGGGTGAGATGGAAGCAGATGATCTAAGTAGTAATGCTTTTTGCTGAGAGATATGACAAACTACATACAGTGTTGGGAAGGTTACTTTTAAAATGTACTCCACTACAGATTACAGGTTACATGCCCCAAAATGTATTTTGTAACGTATTCCGTTACGTTATTCAATGAGAGTAACGTATTCTGAACACTTTGGATTACTTTGGATCATGCTTTTTACAACTACATGAATGTACTATTGCTGTGTGATTTATTACTATTACTGAAGGTTACACTCCATACCAACACCAGCTAGATGTTTAAATCTTGATATAAAATGAGTAACAGTAGCTGGACATTAGGTAAGGCTGCACTTTTTGCAGCGATCTCGTATAGAAAACTGTTCCGCGCGTATATAAAACAGGTCCGCGGCTCCGAACCGTAGTAAAGGGACCTCTGGCTGATACGTCGGGTTCGTGTCGGGCTCGTAGCTGAAAACTAGCTTTACTTTGTTGTCTGGGTCAACTTTGCTAGCGAGAGACAGAGAGAGGCGTTGTAAGCTTACTTACAACTGGGCTATTATTATTAGGGATGCAACGATACCAATTTTTTCAAACCGATACGATACCGATACTTGGATCTGAGTACTTGCCGATACAGAGTACAAAAACCGATACTTCTACCACACACACACACACAAATGCAATGAATTGGAAGACAGGTTTTATTTTATTCTCTGACGATAATAAATAATATCTTAATAAAAATGACCACAAAAAAATTTCAAGTGAAAAATAAGCACTTCTGTTAAATTATTGCAGAGTCTCCACATTGTAATTTAACAAAATATCACTGAACTATTGGCACTGTCTCGAGCTTTCGGAATAATAAATAAACACTTCTGTTTGGAATAAAATAAATACAACTTAGGTTTGAGAATAAAATAAACTTTTAAATTATTGCAGAGTGTCCATATTGTAAACAAACAAACAAAATAACGAAAGTATCTGGCATTGACGAACGAACTCCCCATCTGCCCGTGGATCATCAGTCCACTGTGCCGTTAAACCAAGGACTGACATCGCGCACACACTGCTTGTCTTTACCTCTTTAGGAAGTTTTGGCACCATTATCTCCCTGATGTGTGGGTGGCTGGGAATTTCATATCGCAGCTCGAGTATGCTGAGAAGAATCCTATGTTTTCCACGACTGGCATTGGCTGGTCATCCAGAGCGATAAAATGAGTCAGAGCCTCTGTTGTTTTAACTGCCCGTGGATTTTCTCTTGACATTTTTCATCGCTTTTCCGAAACCTGAGTTAAAGTCGGCTGTTCCGGTCCACACTGCTGGCATTTTGTTTAGCCTAGCTACAGCAGCCTCCAGTTTCTCTTTTTTTATCTGGAGCTGCCAGTCTCACTCGCCTAACCCTGTGCCTGTTTAGCACGGGATGTCCCCCTAGTGGCCAATCTAAAAAACTACAACAAAAATCACAAGCCTCCCTCTGATTAATGAAATAAGTTAGTATCGGTTCATGGTATCGGTTAACTTTTACGAGTATGAGTACACACACATTTTACAGTATCGGCCCCGATACCCGATACCAGTATCGGTATCGGTGAATCCCTAATTATTATATTTACATGCTTCCAGCTCCCATTTCTGGTTGGTGAATACTCGCACTTTTCTACTCTTCTTTTTCTCCCTCCCTCTCACAGACACATCACGGGTATGGCAGTCCATTCTCCCTGCAGCACGGACAACACTGCCCATGAGGCTACATTGTTTAGGGTGAAGCTTGTAACACTCTGATATTGCCTTCATATTAAATCATTTTTGTGAATAATAATTTTTAAAAATATTTCTTCACGTCATTTTGCGGGCCACAAGTAGAGATGAGACACAGGCATTAGAGCCTCTTAATGTGTGTTTTGTTTGGGTTTCCACCAGCGTGGAAACCAAAAACAGAGAGGGCCTAGCCTAACATATGAAACAGGAAAAGACCGCCGTGTAAACCATTTATTTCAGCAAAGTAACTGTATTCTGAATACCACCTTTTCAAACGGTAACTGTAAGGGAATGCAGTTACTCATTTTTTGTTTTTTAAATACGTAACGCCGGTACATGTACTCTGTTACTCCCCAACACTGACTACAAATTAGTGACCTGTCAAAATCTAAACTGTTTTACAGTCTACATGATCCATTGCAAGGAACTCAAATTTTAAAAACATGTAGGATTTGGAAATTTTGAAAAACTTTGGTTTCTGAAGTTGTGTGTTTGAGAGCGTCTTCTACCTTGCATGGAGAAAAATAAATAAATACAATCTGTGGATAGTTTGAAAGTGGACCAACATCTGTGTCTTCATCAGTCAGAACACTTTAGTGCCAAATTTAACCAAGTGACCCATCCAAGCACAAAGAGAACATGCAACCTCCATACAGAAAATTTTAAAAGTGAGCGTTTGAACCCAATTGGAAGGCAACCAATTGGGTGTGAGGGGAAAAGAAAACAAGAGGCAGGAAGATGAGAGCAAAGGGAGATGGGACAAAACACAAACTAAAGGAGAGAGCACGATTTTTAATCATGTTGAATGATGCTGCATGCACACTGGACTGCCCCCTTAAAGGAAAGCAATAAGGAAGATGATTCATATCCTCAGAAAGATCTGGGACACAACAGCAGGTTTAGGAACACGTTTGTTTTGATGCAGAGTGGCAAAAAGCAGGGATGCAACTAAAGAAAGTAAGAGTCTTCAATATCCTAGTCTGCAGATATTAATTTAACTCTTAAAATGATTTTTATACATCATCCAAATCCTTTTGCACATGGTTGAAGGCATTTCTGCCTCAGGAACTTCCTTCACTATGGAGAGGTTCCATTTGCAATATCTCCCTGTGACAGATGGGACCTTGCATTTCCTTTCATTAGGGAAGTGGGATGATGATGGGTTAGAAATTAGATCACAGGATTGAAACTGCAGTCTCTGTTGCCCATCTTGCTTCAGACTCAAGCATCTGTCAAGTACCAAGCAGCACACTTGGTAGCACGGATACAAGCTGAGCTCAGCCAATTGTGTCTGAGCCATGATAGCACGTGAGCAGACCGAGGTCACCTTTGCTCATTTGATATTATTCATTTCTCTAATAGAAGCCTTTATATTGGATGATGTAAGCTGAGTGAGCTGGTAAAAATTACTTGTGAGGTCTGATGGATAACAATGGGAGCAACACGCATACAGCTGATGCATAAGTGTGTTCAGGTTGGATTCTGAATCCAAGGCTACCCAGGTACTTAAGTCATTCAAAGTTAAGCGCATCCTGATCACTTTAACCTTGGAAGTCTATGCGTATGTGAGATAGTATGTGATAGTATATTGGAAGTTGGACCTGCATAAGGTGATGTTTTATGTACTGCCTATAAAATGTTTCTCAAGATTTTGGGGGATCCTCTACTTGGAAGAGGCTTGTTGACAGTTCAAGGCCTGGACTGCAATGTTCTTCACTTAACTTTTGTCATTTACATTATGCTTTTGAGCCACCACTCATTTTTTAATATTTTGCTTCCAAGGAACCAATTTATTAAAGTGGTAATAGTTATCAGGACTTTCTAAAAGTATTTCAATCGTTTTCTTTGGACATGGACTTTTTCACTCATTTACAGTCCAGTTCTTCAGTCCTTGGACTTCTCAGAGTCCTTTTTGTTTTTCTTTCTTTTCTTTTTTTTCTGTTAAGCAGCTTTAATCTTTCAAAGATAAAAAATGGCACCAAACATAAGGAATGAATCTGACAACCTAGCAAAGAACTATATCTTCAGTTACTTTGTTACTAGCAGGCTGTATCAAAAACACATAATTTTTTCTAATTTCTTTAGCTGAATCTGCAAAAAATGCTAAAGATAAATATGTCATTATAACAGGCATAACATTGTTTTTGCAACAAGGAGTACTCGCAAAGAGCCATTGGAAAAAGTTGGCATATGTCAGCATGGTATGTAGTGTATCCTTAAGTAGCATGGGGAAAAAATGCAGCAAAGAACTGAGAAATGCATCTAGCCCTTCAGTTGATCCATACAGTATTTACCAGAACCTCATTAGAAGTACATTTACTGGAATGGTGACTATCAAGAAGCCATTCTTAAAGAAAAAAACTAGGAGAAAAGGCTGCCAAGGTACATAAGAACTGTACTGAAAATCAGGGGTAGCACAGCTGATGGAGTGATGACTCAAATTTGACCTTTTTGGCTCATTGTGTACAGAGGAGGTGAGGAGACAGGTTCAGTCCTGAGTGTTTATCTGTAAAACAGGATGAAGGCTCTGTGATAGTTTGGGGATATGGGGAAACTTTATAAATAAAGTTTATAAGTTTATTATGTTTCCACCAGCGGAATTGGACGTCAGGTCAAAACTGATGGAATTATGAACAAAGAAAAGTCCTGTCAGTTTTTGATACACGATGCAATAATATCTGGAATGCGTTTGATTGGAAAAATCTAAATTTGTCAGCATGGCAATGATCCCAAACATGCTATCATATGCCTCCCAAGAGCCCAGACCTCAGTTTTACTGAAACAGTGTGGTATCATCAACAGAGAACAGACAACATCCAAAGAAGAGCTTTGATCCCTGAAGGCTATTTAAATAAATGACCAAAAAGATTTTAGATTAGATTAGATGAAACTTTATTAATCCCTCGGGTGGGTTGCTCCAGGAAATTTAGTTTCCAGTAGCACAGCACTGACAGAAGTTGCATGTTAAAGATAAAACAAGGGGAATGAGAGCAAGGATATGAGCATAAATATACGATATATACACATATATAAATAAAAAATATATAATAGGGATAAATGGGAATACCAGTGGATTGCACATTTGAGTGAGTCTATTGTCCAGTGATTATTGCACAGTCGAATATAAGAAAAAATATTGCAAATATTGCACAGTGAAAAAAATCACTTCAGCTTAGTTGTTCCCCCCTCATTTGTCCTCCTGTTTCCCCTCCCTCTCTCCTCCAACGAGGAGATAAACAGTCTGATGGCGTGTGGGACAAAGGAGTTTTTAAGTCTGTTGGTTCTGGACTCTGGGAGAAGCAACCTGTCGCTGAACAGGCTCCTCAGATTGTTTACGACCATGTGCAGAGGATGCCCAGCATTGTCCATAATGTCCAGCAGTTTCTTTAATGTCCTTTTCTCTGCCACTGTCACCAGAGTGTCCGGCTTCATGCCGACCACAGAGCCAGCCTTCCTGATTCGTTTTTCCAGCCTGGATGAGTCCTTTGTTGTGCTGCTCCCCCAGCACACCACAGCATAGAACAGGACTCCTACAACCACCGACTGGTAAAACATCCTCAGGAGCTTCCTGCAGATGTTAAAAGACCTCAGCCTCCTGAGGAAGTACAGTCGGCTTTGGGCTTTTTTATACAGGTGCTCTGTGTTGCATGACCAGTCCAGTTTGTTGTCCACCCACAGCCAGAGGTACTTGTACATGTTGACCACCTCTATCTGAACTGGCAGTGGCCCTGCTCTAAACTTCCCGAAGTCCACAACCAGTCCCTTGGTCTTTGAGGTGTTGAGTTGCAGGTGGTTTGTGTGACTCCATGTGACAAAGTTCCTCACCAGTCTCCTGTACTCTTACTGATCATCCCAGATACACCCCATGATGGCCGTGTCATCTGCAAACTACCACAGTGTCAAACGTGATGTCCTTCAGCCTGACGTACTGTGGTCTGTCAGTGAGGTAGTCGGAGATCCAAGCCACCAGGCAGGGGTCCACCTGCATCCTGTTCAGTTTTTCCTGAAGCATACAGGGCCGGATTGTATTAAAGGCACTAGATAAGTCAAGAAACAGGATCCTGACCGTGCCTTTTCCCTTGTCCAGGTGTGAGTGGGATCTATGTAGGGGGTACAGGATGGCATCCTCCACTCCGACATCCGCCTTGTATGCAAACTGTAGTGGGTCCTGGGCATGTTGTACCTGTGGTCGGAGGAGGTTGAGGAAGAGCCGCTCTAGAGTCTTCATAAGATGTGACGTCAGTGCCACCGGTCGGAAGTCATTCAGCTCATTGGGCCGGTTCTTTTTGGGGACCGGGACGATGCAGGATGTCTTCCATAGGGTGGGCACTCTCCCCAGTCGCAGCCTGAGGTTGAAGACTCGTTGTAGCGGCTCCCCAAGTTCAGCAGCACACACCTTTAACATCCTAGGACAGACCTTGTCTGGGCCTGCTGCCTTTCTGGGGCGAAGCTTCCTCAGTTGTCTCCTGACCTGGTCCACTGTGACACTTTGGGGGGGGGGGGGGGGGGGGGGGGCTGTCATGCTGTTGAGAGAGTGGTTGGAGGAGGGGGTGGCTGTGGCTCAGGAGGTAGAGCTGATCAGTTACTGATTGGAAGGTTGGTGGTTTGATCCCTGGCTCCTCCAGTCTGGGTGAATGTGGCATGTTGTATACAGCTTAGAGCTTTGAGTACTCCGGGAGAGTAGAAAAGCACTATATAAGAATCAGTCAATTTATTATTTACCATAGTGTCAGGGGGAGAATTGAGGGACATAGGAAAGTAGGGAGAGGGCTCTGTAAAGGGGGGGTCAAGCCGGTTGAAGAAGTTGTTGAGTTCGTTTGCCTTATCCACAGCCCCCCCCACTGTGCTGTTCTTGATGTTGTGGCCTGTGTGATGGTTTTCACACCATTCCAGACCTCCTCTCCAACTTTTGCTCCACCTTCCTCTTGTAGGTGTCTTCTGCTTCCCTTAGGCAGCCTTTCACCTCTCGCTGTGCTGCTTTCATCTCCTCCTTCACTTTGCTTCTGAAGGCCTTCTTCTTCATGTTGAGGACAGCTTTGACTTCCTGTGTTACCCACAGTTTGTTATTAGGATAGCACCATGCCGTCTTAGCAGGGCGACCACATCCACACAAAAGTTGAGATAGACAGTGTGTTGCCCCCTCTATATCCTCGCTATGTGGGCTCAGAAGAACATCCCAGTCTGTGGTGTCATAGCAGTCTCTCAGAGCTTCCTCTTTTTCTGGGGTCTATCTCCTAATGGAACGCGTTGTCAAAGGCTGCCTTTGGACGAGGGGTGTGTACTGTGGCTGTAAGTAGACCAGGTTGTGTTCTGACTTCCCTAGTGGGGGGAGGGGGGTAGCTCTGCATGCATCTGTCACATTAGCATACATCAAGTCAATTGTCCTGTTGTGCCGTGTGGGACAGTGAACAGCAGCCAGAGTAGAATTCAGTATGACATGATTAAAGTCTCCAGATATAATAATGAAAGCCTTGGGGTGTTGTGTCTGCAGTCTTGCTGTAACTGTGTGTATTTCCTCACAGGCAGCTGTTGCGTCAGCCCTCGGAGGGATGTAAACACACACACAGATCACATGACTGAACTCCCGAGATAGATAATATGGCCGCAAGCTAACAGCTAGCAGCTCCAGGTCCAGACGGCATACCGAAACTTTAACGGAGACGTGTCCAGGGTTACAATATCTGTTGTTAATGTAGACAATGAGTCCCCCACCTCTGATTTTTCCCGCTGGCCTGTGCGTCTCACGGATGTAAATCCACATAGGTCTACGTTAGTCTGGGGCGTGAGCTTGGTTAGCCACGTCTCGGTGAAGATAAACAAACTGCACTCACGGCAGAGTTGGTGGTTGTTCAAAGGAGACAGTTCATCATGTCTACAGGTAGCCACCAAGGTTGTGCCAAGAAATAAAAGTCCTAAGAATGCCAATTTGAATTACAATCCTATATCTAAGCAGCATGAAACAAAAATAAGAAATTACTGTTGCATTTATAAATGCAGAGGTTTTTTTTTTAACTCACTGAGTAGAAATATATAGTATATAATAGCTTGCTGTCTGTTACTAATATCCAGTTTTAATTCCTCCTTTATCTTCTGTCACTCTTCTTGTTCAACCCCTTTTTTTCTCTGAGAAAGCAGTTCATTTCCTTTTAAATGGGTGAGTTTCCACATATTCTTGCATCTTTCCCATGTCCCTGAACCCTCTGAATCCCAAGGTTGAATGTGAAGGTTGATTACATTACAGTGAGGTGATGAAGGCTGTCTACATTTAAAGGCACCTTCAGTTGCGGCCCACAAATGCCTGTGCATTCACATTCATTTTTCTGGAAATCTATTTTAGCTGAGCAGCTGAAAAAGAAAGTAATTTTTATTTTGGAAAATGAATCCTTTTATTTTTCTAACAGAGCAGTGACTCCCTGGTGCTACTATACATACAAAGCCCTCCTGTCCATGTCCCTGTGCCTGCTGGGAAGCTCCAAGAGACTGTCAAGACCTCTCTGCTCAACCTGAATCACTAAGGTTTATCCTGCAGGACAGGATGTTTATAGAAAGACGAAATAATAAAGGGAACTGTGGACAGCTTCAATGAGGGTTTAATTTATATTATAGTAATAGTAATTTTAGCTCATATTACAATATTTTATTATCAAAGTGGGATTGTAGTGGTTTCAGCAGAATGAGTACTGAGGTCTTTCAAGGACAGCAAAAAGTTGTAAATTCAAAAACTTAAACTGTGCGGGTATTAGCACCAAAATGTACTTAAAATATAAATGTCAGGGAAAACAGTGTTGTCTTTCTCCAGTTAAGTGAAACATGGTGTTTTTTGGATGTATATTGCTGCTACTTGTATGTGGGTGTTGCATATTACTGCTGTAGATTGGTATATGCTTGATATATTTCTGGGTTAATATACAACATTGCATAATATTTTGTAAGAATGTCACGTGTCATGTATAACCTCTCTCCTGTTAGACCCGCCACATCGGTTTACCCTTCATTTTATCTGAAACATGATCCAATATTTGAGACAGCTGAGTTAAATTCAACCACTGACCTTTCTTATAAATAAATATAAAATATAGATATCATATATATTATAATTATAATTTAGAATTAACCTTTGTAGCTGCTGCTGTCACAGTTGCTAGGCTAGACCATCGAATTTAACAGCCGCTGAATTCAGACACAGCTTCTGTGAGAAAAATAACAAGCGTTCTCTGCTTCCACGTTGGCATACCTCCTCTTTGTTCCAAATAAATTCTGATTAAGTCAAAGACAGTATAAAAGACGGACATGAATTTCTGAAGTCAGCTTTTCATGCCTTCCTTGATGAGTGTGTGGTTTTTATACCACAATATCTCTATTTTGAAACTTGCTATAACAAAATTACAAAAGTAATTTGAGGCATGATGCTTAAATATACTCTTTGTTACCCAAAATTACAAAATGTTGGGCAACCAAAAATACTTTTTTGTAGTTTTATGTGATGTATGTTGTCTTTGTTGTTAAATAAAATTGAAAAATAGTTAAAATAGATAAATGTGGACTGATTTCAATAAAGATTTTATCATTTTTAAGTTAGCAACTATGTACTTGGCCTTCATAAAGTAGCAACAGAATCAGACACTTTCTGTGGAGAAAACTAATTTAGAACTAAAAAGAAAAAGAATAATTTTAACAAATAATACGTTGAATATTTTTGACTTAAGAAGCTTAAGTAAATCAAAAAGGATAAATATTTTTAAAAAGAGATGTATTTATTTTATTATTTTCTTTCAATTGGACAAATTATCCTAAAATGTCCAACTATAAGTTTCATTTACGTTTAAATAGACTTTACAGCATTGCTGTTGGGCAACAGAAAGTTTATTTAAGCCTCATGCCTATTACATGTCTATATTACATGTGAATGTATGATGCCAACCAATCAGTGTTTGAAAAAGTCCAATAGAAAAAATGTGGGAGTCACTATCAAGCATGATTTGAAGATGGGACACCTTTTTCTGACACATGGTTGGAGGAACATATGGTGTGAGACTGAAGTAAGAATATTTGCCCTAGTAATGATATTTAAAATGACATAACCTGTAAATAAAAAACAAGCGTGAGCATATGAAGCTGTAGAGATGTTTTCATGATTTTTTGTTTTTTTTATTTTGCGTGTTAAGCAATTCAGTTTTTCTCTTCATTGCCTCAGGGCCCTGCTGTGCAATATTGAAGGAGACGTTGATTTGTGCACATTTCGCATGCTGATACTGATGTGATACTTCTTGCACAGTGAGAGGGCATTAAAAATTTCTCCATTTCAGCAACAACAGTTGCTCAATCTCAATATGGGTGACTATGATGAGACTATTTCTCCTTCTATGCAAGAGAAATTGTGGATGAGCAAATTGTGCCATTTATGGACAAGAATAGCTACCCAGTACACCAAGAAAATGGGGTTTCAAGATATTAGTCCTTGCTGGACCAATCCAGCTTTATTTGTTTTGTGCCAAATCACAACAGGATCAAATTTTGAAGTTTACATTGGGAAAGCTGTCCAACCACCTGAGCTTCTAGGTGTAGGGGCAATTGGAAATGTGGGCCCAAATCCCAAATGGCCAACAATATGTGACAACCCCATCACCCCCATCAGATGTGACTCTCTGAGTCTGGTTCTGGCAGAGGTTTCTTCCTGCTAAAAGGGAGTTTTTCCATTCTTACTCTTGGCATGTGCTTGCTCATAGGCCATTGTCTGATTTTGATGTTTTCTCTGTATTACTGTAGAATCAATATGAGATGACACTGGAAAATAAGATCCTAAGCCTGTTTTAAGTGGTATACGTAAATATGTTTCAAGTGTTTTTCTACTCTTTATTTAATTTGTTGAAATTTCTTGAGAGATTTTCTGATGTGTTATTGCTCTCTATCTTTTGATAAATGAGATAATAATTTTCTCTGTTGTTTTTTACCATTAAATATCCACGCCCCTGTGGGCGGTCGATCCTTCAAGCTCAGGTCCTCTACCAGAGACCTGGGAGATTGAGGGTCCTGCACAGTATCTTAGCTGTTCCTAGAACTGTGCCAAGCACTTCGATTACCACTGGGACCCCTGTTACCTTCACACTCCACATCTTCTTGAGCTCTTCTCTGAGCCCTTGGTACTTCTCTGGCTTCCTTCTTCCTGATGTTGCTGTCACCGGGAACCGCTACATCTATAACTACGGCCGTCTTCTTCTGTTTGTCTACCACCACTATGTCCGGTTATTTAGCCATCACCATTTTGTCCATCTGTATCTGGAAGTCCCACAGGATCTTAGCTTGTCATTCTCCACCACCCTAGGGGGCGTCTTCCATTTTTTTCCATATTCGGCACAGATGTTTCTGTATACTATGTTGGCCACTCAGTTATGGTGTTCCATGCCTGCCTGCCTGCTAGCATCTTGCACCCTGCTGTTATGTGCTGGATTGTCTGAAGGGCTTCTTTACACAGACTGCACCTGGGGTCTTGCCTGGTGTGATAGACCCCAGCCTCTATGGATCTTGTCCTCAGAGCTCATTCCTGTTATGCCATGATTAGTGCCTCTGTGTTGTCTATCCATCCAGCTTTGTCCAGCCACTGCTAGGACTTCCGGATGTCAGCCACCTCCGCTATCTGCTGGTGGAACATACCGTGCAGGGGCCTGTCCTTCCATGATGGTTCCCCCTCTTCCTCCTCTTTCTTGGGTTTCTGCTGCCTGAGGTATTCACTGAGCGCGCGGTCAGTTGTGGCCATCTTCCTGATGTATTTGTGGATGTTCGTTGTCTAATCCTAGACCGTGGTACTGACACTCACTAGTCCCCCGGCCTCCTTCTTTCCACTTAGTGTACAGCCTCAGGGTGCTGGACTAAAGGTGAAACCCCCAATGCATGCTCACCTTTCTCCTTCTTTGGCCAGCTTTTTATCCCAGCAGGGTACCTGATCACGGGCAGGCGTAGATGTTGATAGCCAGATCTTGTTCTTACCATTCAGCTGACTCTTCAGCACTTTCCTGACCCTCTGCAGGTACTTGGTGGTTGCAGCTTTGCTAGCAGCCTCTTCATGGTTTCTGTTTGCCTGTGGGATCCCCAGGTACTTGTAGCTGTCCTCAATGTCTGCTATGTTGCCTTGTAGTAGTTAGATTCCCTCTGTCCTTCCCTCTCCCTCTCCAATCCAAACAACATTCCGATGTTGTTGCTGTATATACTGGTGGTGTGGATCAGTGAATCAATCTTTCATGCACCCTTGGCATACATCTTGATGTCATCCGTGTACAGGAGGTGGCTGACAAATGCTCCATTCCGTAGGCAGTCTTCTCAATGATCTCACCGAGGGGGTTCAGGCTTATGCAGAACAACAGTGGGGACAGAGCATCTCCTTGGTAGATCCCACACTTGATGGTGACTTGTGCTATGGGCTTGAAGTTGGCCTCTA
Source organism: Mchenga conophoros (assembly GCF_057382185.1). Taxonomy (NCBI): domain Eukaryota; kingdom Metazoa; phylum Chordata; class Actinopteri; order Cichliformes; family Cichlidae; genus Mchenga; species Mchenga conophoros. The sequence continues at coordinate 36,900,542 of NC_140546.1, forward strand.
GTGTTGACTGCCACATCCAACATCTCCGTTGAGTTCCTGATGAAGGCTCTTAGGGTGCTGTTGATCTTGTACAGTTCTAGGCATTCCAGGATCCTGGTGTGGGGCATTGAGTCATAAGCCTTCTTGTAGTACAATACAATACAATACAATTTATATAGCACATTTAAAAACCAGAGGTATGCCAAAGTGTTTCAAGGAAACAATTAAGAGCAATAGCAGATACAAATGCTGATAAGCTGACAGGTGTGAGACATAACTAACCAATAATACACCAGGCATAGTAGGCACAATCCAAAAGGCTGAAGGTTAAATCATTATAAATATTAATCAGAGCAAAAAGATAAATTATAGTACACTTACTTTAGGAAGCCGGGAAGGCTAGGCTAAATAAATGAGTTTTTGATCAAATACTGAAAAATACTGTTGTTTAGACTAGAATAGGGTGCCCGGTAATAAAACTGTCAGGTGCCCGTCACCATTTTGAGATCTGCGGCAGTGTGTCTTGCAGGATACATCTCCCTTCTAGAAGTATTGTGAAAGTAAAATAAAGTGTTAAATGGTCTACTGAGCAGTGTTTTGTCTTCCATTGGATGCCTCTGAGGAATCAAAAGAACTCGGTGAATTGTTGACCTTAATAATTGGGGGCTCGTCCGGGATTCCAATAGGAGGCTAAGGAAGATGGATTGGGTGGTCTGAGGGTTCGACCAGCGAAGCGAACAGCGACCCGGGTCATCTTAAATAAAGGTAGTCACCGCCTGTAAGTGTGCATATTGGAGTTTATTTAAATTGTCTGTTCGCTAAGTTGATCGAATTCTCAGTGTCAATTTGCTACAGTAGACAAAGAGGGTGTGTGTGAGCATCATCCGTCTCAGTGCGTTACAGCAACTAAATTGGGGTGTAATAAGCTGAGTAAATGAACTGGTTGTTGTGGATGACGGCTGAAAGTGATAGAGTAAGAGTAATTGCTCTGGGCTTGGCTGCCCCACTCGCTCGCGGATGCAAGGGCGAGACCCGTGGGACGGGAGGACTAGGGTTGTAACCTGGACTTGAGGGCATCTTAAAGAACCAGTCAGGGTTGGGGATCCTGCCACAGCTGAAGTGTGTATGAGAATAGGCCCCCCCACGTACTCTGCTATGGACGTATGGGCCACGGAGGGGAGTGAGGCAGAGTCTCTGTAGCAGCGCTTCTAAGCTGTGTGTGTGAAGCGCGAGAGGTTGCATCTCGTGTCTTGATTGAAATCGAGTGGGTAAATTCAGTTTACAGCCTGTATGAGTGTGGGCCCAAGTTCTTTAGCCGGTTAGATTCCGAGTAAGAGATTGTGGAATCCTGCTACAGTGTCTTTAGATTGTGAGTGTGTATAAAAAGTTAAAATAATTTGTTGCAGTTGACAGTCTGCCTGACAGTGGGGCTGAGTTCTTTCGCTGGTTAGATTCCGTAGCTGGGTTCGTTGGCCGCTGTAGCGCCTATAGACTGTTTGGGTTAAAGTTGGGTTAGAAATTAGGCTTAAAGTGAATTTACGTCTAAAAATGTGTGTTTGGGTTTTGCAGAGCGCGACACATGCTCTGTATGGTGTGTGAGAAGGAAGTGTCTCCCAGAGCGGGGTGAAGCAGACTGACAGAAGAAGGAGGAGCGAGCAGCCCAACTCAGAGGGGTGGAGTTGAGCGTGAGGGCGTAACAGAGGAGGAGCATTGAGGAGGACAGAAGAGAACAAGGGTGACATCTGGTGGACGGCGGTAAGTATTACATTTGTGAAATAAAAATGGCAGAATTAAAAGAAATGATTAGAGGAGAGCCTAGGGTTAAAACAGGAGATGGAAATGTAACCCAACCAGTGCAGGGCCTCCCTACACCCCGGACTCTGCGTTGTGTAAGTTTGTGTTGGATTGGGGTGCACAGTAGAGAGACCAGTCGGACACAGGCGTTCAATTTGTGGCTCGGACCGCGCTGTTTATTCAGATGCTGGGGCAAACACCACTCCAACTCTGCTGCTGGCCCTTCGCAAATCACAGTAAAAACTGCGTGATTATCAACACATAGTGAAAGCCAACAACAAATATATAAAAAAAACACACTAAACAAAAATAATCATGTCAAAATTCCTCGGGCTCAGGAATGCGCATGACACAAAACTAACATAGCAGGACTACCAGCAAACTGTAGCTGAAAAGCTAATGCTTCATCTTGCATTACAGTGCTCTGCTAACAAGCGGGAATGTAGCCCGAAATTGCGGCAGATATTACAAAATGGAACATGCACACAAACTGCTCATACTCTCATCAGACAGTACATGAACCTCTCAATAAACAAAATATATGCTTGGCTTAAATGACAAACCACTATTTTACACAGTGGAACACTTCATTTTCAACAAAACCAATGCAGTACGCCACTGACAGTGCTTACCTTCACAAATCACAGTAAACACTGAACCAAGATGGCGCCCGCGCGAACAAGAAATCTGAACTACTGTGTCCTGCAGAGGACAAATGGTGAAAATTGCTTAGATCTACCATACATATGGAGCTCAACAGCGACACCTTGTGACTTATTCCAGTCACTACCTTACATCCGCCCCTCCTTTAAGTGATGGCGTCCCAGTCATCAAACAAAACAAAATAAAACAAAACAGTCTCACTATGTATAAAAGAATAACGGTGTGGGAAGATGTGCAGTGTAATGCGAAAATGTCTATGTGTGTATCCTATTAGTATGGGTACATTGGCTGTGTCATCCTACGTGTGTCCTGCAGCCCTTCTTGCTTTGGCCCTCTGCCACAGCTTCCATCCCCTTTCTATTTTCTTCTGATCCTCCACTGGTTTGTTAACTCTCGACCCATGTCAGTCTCTTGGGGGATGCAGACTCCTCGGCAAGTTCCTCCTTGGTTCACTGGGTCTGGGAGGTGAGTGGGTGCCCCTGGCAATTTCATTTACCCTCCATTCTTCACTCTCTTGTCCTGCCCCTGTGTCCCTTTCCTCTGGTCCTGTGGGGGCAAGTGATCCATTTGCTGTTTCAGGTGAAACTCCCTCCACACCGCCTTCCAGGCTATCAGCCTCCCCGTCCTCGATTGTGTCCAACTCTTCCCCCTGTCTGATTACTTCACCAGCCTGCTCTCCACTGTCCTCTATGTCCTCAATCTCCCAGCTCTCCTCCATGTCGAGCTCCATTTCCTCCCTTGTCTCCTCTCCCACCTGCTCCACGGGAAGAAACATACACTGTGTGAGTAAGTTGCGGTGGACCACTCTTTCCGTATCACCATTTTCCGATTGCACCACATACACCGGCATGTCTGGCTGTTTCTTCACCACAATGTATGGACGTGACTCCCACTTATCTCCTAGTTTGCTTCGCCCCTCCACATGACACACTTTAACAAGGACTCTGTCACCCGGGCTGAAGCTTTGAATCTTTGCTTGTCGGTCATAGTATATTTTCTGGTGACCCTTAGCCTGGCGAGAGGCCTGATTAGCCTGTGCATAAGCCTGTGACAGGCAGTCATGCAGGGTCTGGACATACTCGCTATATCCACCCGACCCATTAGTGGTTGACAGCCCAAAAACCAAGTCGACAAGGAGCCGGGGATGCCTGCCAAACATTAAGTAGTATGGTGTGTACCCTGTCGAATCATGGCGGGTGCAGTTGTAGGCATATGTCATTGCATCCACATATTATGCCACCGGGGCTTCAGGTGAGCTTCTAGCGTCCCCAGCATGTTCATGAGGGTGCGGTTAAACCATTCAGTTGTCCCGTTGCCCTGTGGGTGATAGGGCGTGGTGTGGGTCTTAGTGATTCCGGTGCATTTACCATGTGCCTTCACCACAGCACTTTCAAAATTGCGCCCTTGGTCTGCATGCAATTTTGCTGGGAAGCCAAATCGACAGAAAAAGTTTCTATACAGCACCTTAGCCACTGTGCTGGCTCTTTGGTCTTTAGTGGGGTGTGCTTGCGCATAGCATGAGAGATGGTCAGTGACAACGAGGACATTTTCGATACCACCTTTTGATTTCTCAACAGTTAAAAAAATCTACACAAACTAGCTCCAAGGGGGCACTGCTGTGGATACTGACCAGGGGGGCCCTGACCCCTGCGGTTGTAGATTTTCTAAGGCAGCACCTCTCACATTGCTCGCACCAAGCCTTGATTTCCTGAAACATCCGTGGCCAATAAAATCTCTCCCTTATCATGTGCAATGTCCTCTCAAAACCAAGGTGGCCTGAGTCATCGTGGAGAGCAGTCTTGACTGATATACGCAAATCCTCTGGTAGCACCAATTGCTCAACTACTCCCCTTTGGCTGTCTTGCATGCAGCGGTACAGGATGCCATCCCTTACCACTAACCTTCTCCACTCCTTTAACCTTCCTGCCTTCTTGGGACCTTTTTGTGCCACTGCTATGTGTTAAATGGCTGCCATTTCCACTGTGTTCATTGGAATATAACCAAACTTGCCACAGGATAGTTTTTACCTGTCAATGTTAATATTCCAGTGTGAATTCCTTAAATCAGCCTAAAATGGCTGAGCAGCAGAAATCCCCACACCCATCACCCTGGGGACCATTTTCTGCCCATTGACTTCCATTATAAACACTATTTTTCGACCCCAAATTATCATCATATGATTTTATTTTTTCTTCTTTTCTTGGATGTCAATGAAGACTCAGGGCCTTGAAGTTTTAATTTTTAAATTGCAAAAAAAATGCAAAAAAAATAATGGCAGGTCAAAATGTATGTTGGTGCCAATCTTTGGTCCATCTAAAGGCCTACTTATAATGACAATCACATATTACTTCAACTGGTTTTTTGTGGAAATATTTAGTTTCGTTTTTTGGTTTTTGGGGCTTATAACACAGGGCGCTCATGTAATAACACTGGGATTTGAAGGGTTAAAACAACGAAAATATAATTAAAACTTTACATGAATATTTCAGGGAGAAGTAGTTTTACAAGGTTGGCTAATTTAAAGTGGAATAAAATATGGATATATGGTCTTTTTATGGCGTGGCTGAGAATGGTCCCTAGGGTGATGGGTGTGAGTTTTTTAAAGGATGGCAGGAGGGTTAAGAGAAGGCCCACGTGCCCTCCACCACTGATCCGCTCACTGCGGCTTGATTTCTGGTTCATACTCTTATAGTGCAAGACAGGGCCAATAACAAGGTCTTTTTTCTGCCCTGCACGGATGTCCTGTTTGGTCATGGTGGGCAGGGATTCCATCCCCACATCCCTCTAAGGCTCAGTGGATGTAGGGGGGCCGAATTCAACTTCCTCCCCTGCAGACGTGCCATGGTCAGCGAGGCTTTGAGTATCCTGAGTAGCCTGTCTCACACCATGCCCCTGTTCGTCGACACCCACCCACCCACTGAGGGCATGTCTGTAGGATGAACATGACCTCCTGGTTACACATGCGAGAGAGGGCGTAAGCGTTTGTGTTGCTCTGCGCCCTCCGATACTGGACATCAAAATCGAAAGCAGCCAGCCTAGACACCCACCGCTGGCCTGTAGCATCCAGCTTTGCTGAGGACATAACATATTTGAGAGGGTTGTCTGTCTGGACAGAGAACCTACGCCCATAGAGGTGGTTGTAGAATTTGTCTGTGACTGCTCATTTGAGAGCAAGAAACTCGAGTTTGTGTGCAGGATACCTTGTCTCTGCTGGGCTCAAACCTCTGCTGGCAAAGGCTATGACCCTCTCAGCTCCCCCTTGGACCTGAGCTAGAACGGCGCCCAGACCTTCCCCTGAGGCGTCCGATTGCAGAACGAAAGGCAGGCTATAATCAGGATATCCCAGCACTGGAGTGCTTGTCAGCCTTTCTTTGAGGGTCTGAAATGCCTTCTCGCATTCATCTGTCCACACAAAAGGTGGCCAGACTTTTCTTTCCCCCTCTCTTTTTCTTTCTGGGGTCACCAGCAGTTAGGCAGTACAGGGGAGCAGCTAGGGTAGAGTACCCACTTACATACCGCCTATAGTATCCAGCAAATCTCAGGAATTTCAACACTTCTTTGCGGTTTGTGGGCCTCACCCAGTTTTTCACCCTGCTGATCTTCTCTGGGTCTGTCCGGATCCCCTCAGCAGACACCAAGTGACCCAAATACTCAAAGGAGCTTGCAAAGAAAAGCGTCTGGACTTCTTTAAGTTACTTGAAGACGTTTCACCTCTCATCCAAGAAGCTTCTTCAGTTCTAAGGTCAAATGGTGGAGAGTCCCAGATATAAACCTAGTGGGAGTATCCCCCCCACAGAGGGACAAAAGGACCCCCTGATGATCCTCTAATCGCCTGAGCCAAGGTGTGAAACTGGGTGTGGGTCCCAATCAGCCAGAGTTTCGGGTGAGTTCATTGTGAAACCTGGCCCCACCTTATCATGCAAATTCCTGAGATCAGATGGCCCAGGATGTGAGTGGGCATTAAGGCGTCTGGGAAGGAATCTCAAAACTCGATTATAGATGGCAGAGAGTTGGTGTCGTAAACCACCGCCTCTGTTCAAAGATGGTCGCTCACAGTGGTGGCTCTTCTATGTTGTGCCATGCGCTTGTGAAGTGGCTGTTTGGTCTTTCCTGTTGTTTGGAGAGACCAAACAGCCACTTCAAAAGCGCATGGCACAACATAGAAGAGCCACCTCCACAGGACAAGACTCAGCTGTCCATCTGCATCTTAAGGATAAAGGACACTCTTTCGAGGATGCCAATGTTCACATTTTGGACATTTTGGTTTGAAAGAGGAGTGAAAGAAGCCATCTATGTCCACTGTGAGCGACCATCTTTGAACAGAGGCGGTGGTTTACGACACCAACTCTCTGCCATCTATAATCGAGTTTTGAGTTCCCTTCCCAGACGCCTTAACGCCCACTCACATCCTGTGCCATCTGAGCTCAGGAATTCGCATGATAAGGTGGGGCCAGGTTTCACAATGAACTCACCCGAAACTCTGGCTGATTGGGACCCACACCCAGTTTCACACCTTGGCTCAGGCGATTAGAGGATCATCAGGGGGTCCTTTTGTCCCTCTGTGGGGGGAAACTCCCACTAGGTTTATATCTGGGACTCTCCACCATTTGACCTTAGAACTGAAGAAGCTTCTCGGATGAGAGGTGAAACGTCTTCAAGTAACTTAAAGAAGTCCAGACGCTTTTCTTTGCAAGCTCCTTTGACTACGATGACCTGGATGACTGAGAACCTTCACAGACATTCTGACCCAAATACTGAACCTCCTTTCTCACAAGCTGGCATTTAGAAGGCTTTAACTTCAAGCCATGCTCCCGAAGCCGATCAAACACCAGCTGCAGTCTTTCCAGATGCTCATCAAAGGTTTTAGAGAATACGATGAGGTCATCAAGATAGATTAGGAGGTGGGTGAAGTTCAGATCGCCAAAGCAGCAGGTCATGAGTCTCTGAAAGGTGGAGGGAGCATTCTGCAGTCCAAAGGGCATACGATTTGCTTCAAAAAGCCCCATGAGGTGCTGAATGCCGTCTTGTGTTTGTCATGCTCCGCCACCTCTACCTGCCAATAACCAGAACTGAGGTCAAGGGTGGAGAAGTATCTTGCCTGCCCTAGAGCCTCCAGGGCTTCCTCTATTCTGGGGAGGGGAAAGCATCTCTCGTGCTACAGGAGTTCAGTTTGCTGTAGTCAATACACAGCCTTAGTGATCCATCTTTCTTGGTTACGATCACAACAGGTGAAGCATATGGACTTTTGCTGGGCCTGATAACTCCTGCTGCCTCCATTTCTGTCAGCAACCTTCTCACATCCTGCCACTGTGATGGGGGGATATTACGGTAAGGCAGTCGGAATGGCTAAGAGTCAACCAGAGGGATTTCATGTTGCACAGTCTTTATATGGCCATAATCCATGGGATGCTGTGAGAACACACCTACATTCCTTTCCACAAGCTCTTTAAGAAGGGAACGCTGGTGCTTGTTTTCGACATCTGCTCCACTTAAATCCACTTCCTGGCTTGCCACCATGTGGTCCGTGTGAGGCTTGATAGTGATAGCATGCTGGGAGAGGTTCATCACATCCTTTCTTTACATCAGCAAGAACTCTGGCGACCAGGATGTCTTGGCTGAGCCGCAGGGAGGGGTGGCCTTCAATTAGGGCTGTATAAGTCTTTCTTTGTGGTCCAGCTTTTATTTTGCACATTAAATCCATCTCTTTCCCTGCTTGAATGTGTACCTTACGACCAGTATAAACAACGGGGCACACTGTGTCATCCATATCACACTGTTCAGTGCTCCCAATCTCTAGCAGGGAGGTGTACCACTCCGGATGAGTCTCCTTGACCTGGAGAAGGAACTGCTGGCCGTAGGTTGCCTGGAGGTGGCTTCTGGAGGCACGGAGGACATTAGTTCCCACAAGCAGAGGAACAGAGGAGCAGTACTCTGTGTTAGTGACAACAAAAGCAGGCACACCCTTAAACTCTCTCCCCAACAATTTCAGGTTGATGCGTAGCACACCATGGTAGGTGACACTCTGGCCCCCTGCACCTACTATGGGTATCGTAGAAGGCTGTCGCTTTTGTTTATGGAGGGTGGGGTGGCTGCGCCAGTACTGATGCGTAATACTGGTTATTTGGGAGCCAGAGTCGATGAGTGCCCTGCACTTCATTCCGTTGACTTCCACCTCCCCCTCATTCCTGGGACCAACTAGGGGAGTGCTCTCTCCTCCGTCACCTTTGTTCACCTGCAGTGTGGGGACTTGCTGCTCGCCCATGATTGCCCCGGCGACCGCCGGAGACCACCTCAGGAGGTGGTCGGACTCTCAGTGGAGTGGCAGAGGATGGAGCATCAATTCTCGATTAAAGGTGGGTCAACTTGGCCATCTGCTCCTCCTGGCTCAATGCTAATTTCTTGACCATCTCTGCTAGCTCTGACGACTCTGAGAAATGTTTAGCCTTTTCTGCCTTAACATTCACACTACACTCTGATGCCACTTGTACCTGGGCATAAGTTTTCTTTGACTTGTTTTGAGGCTGGAATCTCTTTGTTTCTTTTGCTAAATTTCGGAGCTGAGCCTGCAGCTCACGGAAACTCAAAAGCTGGGGCTTCATTGGCGAAATCCTCGCATACACATCCTCATCATTAATCCCCCGTATGAACTGCCGGGTGAGTTTACTGTCACGGTGAGGGAAAGACTTGCCTCCTCTTTGGTTTTCTTCCACAGCTTGCAGTGTTGCCTCCAGTGCTATAGCATATGAACAGGCAGACTCCCCAGACCTCTGAACACGCTCATAGAAGTCCGCTAGTAGATCTGAGGAGCTCTGTGTGTCGCTGTACTCTGCTCTCAGTTCTTCGAATGCCCTTTCAGGTGTTTGGTCATGGAGAGGTAGATTCAGCACCAGCTTTCGGGCTTCACCAGTTAGGTGACGCACCACCGTGGAAAAGCGGAGGTGAATGGGGAGCTCTATTGCCTCAAGAAGATACTGCATGTCACGAATCCAGTCCTCTACAAGCACCTTGCTGTCAGCACTGCCAGTGAAGGCTTGGACATTTTTCACTTGATGTCCACTAACTTGGGGGTCTAAAGCAGAGGTTGGTATGTGCATTGAGGCATGGGTGCCGGGTGGGGCTATAAAACCTGCATGGGTCATATTCATGATAGGGGGCATGACAGTGTTCGAGCTTATAGCAGATGAGTGGAGGGGAACTCGAGAGTCATGGACAGCAACTAGTGGCATGTGGGGCAAATGGGGGGTCAGCCCATGCTTTGAACTTTCAAGGGTCTGCTCGGCTGCAGAGGGATTAATCATTATGCCCACTCCCTGCAGTGTTAGGGGGCTTGGCATGGCGGCTTGGGGGGCAGGTGTGGAATACAGATAGCTGGTGTATGCTTGGGAGCTGAATGGAACGGTCATCGTTGGGTAAGGAGTGTTAAGTGATTGGTTCAGGGTGGGCTGCTGGGTACTTTGCACCACTGGGTAGTTGGGATATGAGGCAACATGGGGTGCCGGTGTAGCAGTGGGCCCATGGACACTGGCCTGAGAGGAAAAAGCAGGGGGCATAGTTATCTGTACATCTGGCTGAAACACTGGAGGGGCTGTAGTTAGAGGGCTGCGATTGGACTGGCTTGTCTGATTGGTTGGCACTGAACTTGGGCGAATTTCAGATAGGTGTGAGGGCACCTGCATTTGGCCTCCATAGGCTGGCAGTGGTGGGGCATGAGCTGGAGCCACACCAAGATCAGTCTGGGGTGAAAGCATGGTTGGTGGTGGGGTCTGTTGTGTGCTCAGCCCAGAGTCAGTGAGGTCCCTGATTGGGGTGTGGTACAGTAACCGCTGGCCAGTGAAGCTGGGGAACTGGGTGACCAGCTTCGACTTCACTGATGACTGTTGGTCCACTGTACTGGCGCTAGCTGTTGCCCCTTCATTCAAAAGGTGAGGCTGTGCCCTCTTTGGAGTGTCTGCATCATCTGTCTCATCATTTTCACTGTCCTGTATCTCTAATTTAGCTGCACCAGAAAATGTGTGTGGGTTACTTGTAGTATGCTTAACTGTGAGTAAGTACAATCTATTTCTAGTAAAATAGAACAACACAGATGTATGACAACTATCATCTCATAACGCAAAAAAGACTTCACAAAAAAACAGCATTAAACTCAGAGTGCAGTTAAACAACTATCTTCAGCACAGAGGTTGTGGATGACACAAATCAGCAGCAATTGCTTAACCGTATTCAGTGATTATCATTATAGACAGGGAACATCATTTAACATTCTCGCTACAATTCAACTCTCTGAGTCTTTTTTTTTTTTCAAGGACAGAAAACCCTCAAATAAAACCACCCCAAGATTTCACTTTCAAAGGATATGCCTGGGGAGGTGAAAGTCCCAGTAATACAGCTGCACAGGCAGTTATAACTTAGTTCAGTACCCCATCAGACGGCAACACCTCTTACTGCAGCAGCATAGCTGGGGGGTGTCGGCATTGCTTTCTCTTCGGTCTTGAAGTGCCACAAATCCGGGTCGGGGCACCAAAGATGTAACCCAACCAGTGCAGGGCCCTCCCTACACCCCGGACTCTGCGTTGTGTAAGTTTGTGTTGACCAGTCGGACACAGGCGTTCAATTTGTGGCTCGGACTGCGCCGTTTATTCAGATGCTGGGGCAAACACCACTCCAACTCTGCTGCTGGCCCTTCGCAAATCACAGTAAAAACTGCGTGATTATCAACACATAGTGAAAGCCAACAACAAATATATAAAAAACACATTAAACAAAAATAATCATGTCAAAATTCCTCTGTCTCAGGAATGTGCATGACACAAAACTAACATAGCAGGACTACCAGCAAACTGTAGCTGAAAAGCTAATGCTTCATCTTGCATTACTTTGCCCGAATGAGTGCTCTGCTAACAAGCGGGAATGTAGCCCGAAATTGCGGCAGATATTACAAAATGGAACATGCACACAAACTGCTCATACTCTCATCAGACAGTACATGAACCTCTCAATAAACAAAATATATGCTTGGCTTAAATGACAAACCGCTATTTTACACAGTGGAAGACTTCATTTTCAACAAAACCAATGCAGTACACCACTGACAGTGCTTACCTTCACAAATCACAGTAAACACTGAACCAAGATGGCGCCTGTGCCAACGAGAAATCTGAACTACGGTGTCCTGCAGAGGACAAATGGTCAAAATTGCTTAGATCTACCATACATATGCAGCTCAACGGCGACACCTTGTGACTTATTCCAGTCACTGCCTTACAGAAACATATGGAAAACCATTGGAAAACAGAGAGAAGAACTGGGAAAATTTCTGAGGAGCATGATTTCTGGAAATAATACAGGTAAGGATGGGGAAATATTGGAAATACGAAGAGAAATTAAAGAAATATGTGATGAGCAAGAGGTGACAGATGATACGCGCCGCCCACTGGGCAAGGTACTGTTAGAAGCTGCAAAAGCTTCTGAAGAAAAGGGAAAGAATTTGACAAAGGAGATGAAAGGGGAAAATGTGTGGAAGAAAGGGGGTATTAAGAAACAACTTGAGGAGGAGGAGGAGAGAAGAGCTAAGCTAATGAAATGGGGAGTTTGGTGCCAGGGGGTGGAGCATTGGATGAGGGAGCCGGTGGAGGAAAAAGGTAAGCAGGGTTTCCCCTCTCCACCATTCCAGCCCACTGCGCCCCCTGTGGAGTGTGCTCTGCCACAGTGTCCAGGAAATTTCCCAACTTTCGTGGTTATTGACAGAAGTATGGAGAAAGAGGATGGCATAGTGGTGAGGCTCAACTCGGGGACCATCAACTGTGATTATGAGCCGACTAAGTGACCTAGGCCTTTGAACCAAACGTTATTTAAAATTTCACCCACGACTTTTCGCCCAGACAACACTACAGTGGGAATGGCCACAGGCGGGGGCCCGGAGGAGGCCTCACAGGGAGAGGTAAGTGAAGAGGGAGAAGAGCCAGTTCCGTTTCCAGAACTACCCACTCCAGCTCAGACACAGAAGGAAGACAAAGGGCGCAGTCCAGCACAGGAGGAAGAAGAGAGCTTGGACATATTTAAGAGCCGGCTGCAGAATTTGAAAGGGAAAGGGAGTACCCCAGCTGTGCTCCTGGCCCCTAAGAAACTGGTAAAGAACTTAGAGGGAGGTCCGGAGCAGGGGAGTCGGGAGAAATGTCAGAAGTTTACTCCAGTGATGGAGCGAGAAATGAGAGTTGGATGATGATTCGTGGGGTGGTTGGGTAAAAGCTGCAGTGAAAGAGGATGAGAATCATGAGAATCCTACAAAACGACTGAATTTCAGTGAGACTGAAGAACCTGAAGAGTATGAAGGATTTTATAGGCGAGGACAGAGAGAACTACATGAGGAGGAAGAGCAAGGTTGTTATATTCGTCTGCGCAGCCAATCCAAAGGGGGAAAGGTCCATTGGGACACCAAGAGTAAGAGTCCTGGACAGTACCCCATTGTGGCTACGGGTGGCAGGGATAGAAGGTACAAGCCTTTTAATGTGGGGAATGTCACTGGGTTAGTACAGATGCTGCCTCCAATAACTGAGGGAGGAGCAGCGTGGCTGAGACAACTGGATAAAGTGACTTCAGGCACCCAACTGGCTCTGGGAGACTTCAGGGCCATAGCTGGAAGATGCATCACTATAACATCGTTAGAAGAGGTGCAGGTGATAGCAAGGGTGGTGGATCTTCCTGATGCCACACCTTACTGCTGTGTGCAGGAGAGAGTAGGGAATGCCGTTAGACAGATGTACCCAAACCCAAATGCTGCTGCAATTATTAAATTGGACTGGAAACCTGATCAGAACTCCAGAGACTATATAGAGAAGAGCAAGGAGAAGTGGCTGCAGCAAACTGGCCACAACCCAACTACAAGGGGTCTCCATCAAGAGTGATTCAGGAAAGCAGTGTTGGGAAGAGTTCCAGAGGAGGTGAGAGAGAAAATTTTGGATGACCCTGATTTAAAGGGGGCGGATTCACATCGCTGGGAGACACACTTGGTGCACCATCTTAATAAGTATAAATTGGAGAAAGAGAAAAAGAAAGATGATCTAGAGGAACTTGAAGAACAACTGTTGAGGTTTAACCTCCTGAGACACGAACTCTTCCACAGCATGCATTTTTAATTTCTCTTTGATATTTGGGCTGATTGGGACCTGATGAAAGTAAAAATAAAGAATTACCAGATTTTATTTTTTTTTTACCTAATTTTTGTTTCTAAGAAAAATGAGATCCACATATGAGGATATTCGTTTAAAATTTTGATAGAACAGTAGCAGTATAATGTCCTCGTAAGTGGATATCAGGCCCTTGTAGAGTAAAATTGAGTATTTTACTCTCCACATATGGACGCCAGGTCCTAGGAGGTTAAAGAGCGGGAGAAGGCCCTGCTGGAAGAGAAATCAGTATGGAGAGAAAGGGGGGCCAGAAAAGTGGAGGAAATATGGAGAGGACCCAACGGGAGACCGGTTCTAACTGCGGGTCTGGCAGAGAGGAAGATCAGAGAGGCTCATGGCCTAGGACATGTGGAGGTGACCCAGATGGAGAGGAATCTCTGTCATTGGTGGCACCCATATTTGAAGGAAATGGTGCGGGGGCATGTGAGGACTTGCCTGATCTGTGGACAATACAACTCCAAAGTAACAGTGAAGCCAGAGATGGGTAAGTTTCCTCTGCTCCAAAGACCCGGGCAGGAGATTGTAATCGATTACACGGACATGATTATGTCCGCAAAGGGGTTCAGATCGCTGTGTAGATAGTCTGACGGGGTGGCCAGAAGCATGGCTGGCGAGGAGAGAAGACACTAAGACGGTGATTAAGTGTTTGGTGAACCATTATATTCCTTGGCATGGTTTCCTCGAAAGAATCAGATCAGATACTGGGACTCATTTTAAAAATAAACACCTTCAGGAGGTGGAATCTATGTTGGGACCCCAACATAAATTTGGGACGGTTTATCATCCACAATCTCAGGGCAGGGTGGAAAGAATGAACCAAAATTTGAAGAGCAAATTGGCAAAAATCTGTGCACAGACAAAAATGGATTGGGTTGATGCACTCCCCATAGCCCTGATGAGCATTAGATGCTCTGTCAATCAATCTACCAGGTTCATTCCTTATGAGTTGTTCAGAGGAAGACAATTTCCAGGGCCCACCGCAGGGGGTCCCAGCTTTGAGGGAGGAGGGACCTGGGTTAGAATATGTTAAGCAATTGAAAGCACACAAGGCTCTTGTCTCAAGTTTTGCATCACAGGTGACCGCAGATCAAGGACAGGAGCAGACGGTGCCCGGGGCGAAGTGGGCGTGGGAGATGTGCCTGGTCGGAGGTTGTGGGGTATACTGGAAACTGGAAACCACAGAGCCAGAATCAAGAGGGTTGGGGAGACAGGTTTTATTCACAGCGAGATTTTAGGATCCCACAGAATCTAGTGACTCTGTCATTGGGGAAATGGACGGCTCCACCCACGGGGATTGCCAATAGCGTGGTTTATTTTACCTTAGGAGTGGATGTGGTCGGCGAGGACCCGTATGGAGTGGTCAAGGTGAACTTTAGAAATTCATTACAAGGTTTGTTCCCAACCCCGGCACCACTTTTTGAAAATTTTACAGGGATTATGGAAGTGGATTACACTAAATTGAAGCCCAGACAGTTGATCTCTATGGCGACTGGCTAGAGGGATAGTCATGTGTGGTTAGATTGGTTAATTCAAAACTCCCGAGAGCAAAATGTGTCTGATTGTGTGGCCTGTGCGGCGGCCAGACCAAATTTGTTCACTGAACCGGCACCCCTGTATCCAGTGGACCACTGGGGTTTAAGTGCATGCTTAGACTCACTAGGGAGGTGGTTTCGGAGGGCAACTGCACGTTGTTGGCCAGTCTGTTTCCCCCAATTGATAATAAAACTGTAGTGGGACCGTTCACACCGAGTAAAGCAAATTACACCTGTATTAACTTTACTGTTTCTGAACCTTCCAGCCACAAGCATGACGCCGGCGAGATTCCTGCTGACTGGTGTGTAGAAATCTTTCCAGCCAGCCAGGGGGAACGCTTCAAGGGAGAAGGACACATGGGCATGATCTGGTTTGTATTATTATTGTGGGGAATATCGTTTGTTTGTGAGAATTCCAAGGGGAACATCTGGCTTGTGCATCTTAGTGCGGTGGGGAGCCCCGTTAATACTGGTGGGTGAAAAGAGGGTGCAACTGGGTAAACCCGGCACTGCCCAGCTAACAGCGAGATGTAGACGTCATGTTTTGAAGAAGCGTTCGACAAGCTCATTTGACCGTTCTATAGGTTCACCAACGTATATAGATTGCATTGGTGCGCCCAGAGGGGTGCCAGACCACTATAAGTTGGCCAACCCAATTGCGGCTGGGTTTGAGAATTTGCCTTTGATTGCAGGAATTATCCCAATTACTCCAAATAAGAATGTGGATTGTATTAACTACGTCCATTATAATATCCTTAGATTGGCTAATTTAACCCATGATGTTGTAGGAGGGTTTGCGGAACAATTAAGACCCACTTCTCTTATGACTGTGCAGAATCGAATGGCATTAGATATGTTGTTGGCGGAAAAAGGGGGCACTTGCGCAGTGTTTGGCGATATGTGCTGCACTTTTATTCCTAATAATACAGCCCCTGATGGATCTGTGACCAGAGCGTTGGGCCTGAAGACTTTGTCCAATACCATGCATGAGCATTTGGGGGTCAATAATCCGTTGGGAGAGTGGATGACCTCTGTCTTTGGGCAATGGAAGAGTTTTATTATGTCTATTTTGGTTTCTTTATCTACTTTAACAGCTATTCTGGTAACATGTGGCTGTTGTTGTGTGCCTTGCCTCAGAACATTATTGGTAAGAGTGATTAATCAGGCTGTTGGAGGGTCTGATGCCGAGGCAGACAAAGGCTACGTTCACACTGCAGGTCTTAATGCTCAATTCCGATTTTTTGATCAAATCCGATTTTTTTGTCTGCTTGTTCACACTACAAATAAAATACGACAGCAAACGCGCTCTAGTGTGAACGCTCAAAGTGGCCGCATGCACAAAAGAAGACGTCACACACAACGCGCTCTGTTTAGACCCAGACCAAACAGTATTGTTTGACTGATGGCCCTTAATATAAAGACTTCGGACTTTACGTTTCCCAATTTTTGCTTTAAGTTATTTTGTTATTTACATAATAAAGTAGACAACCTAATAATGATCCTTATTGCTGTTTTAGAGGAGCGGTGCTTCAAAGGTTAGTTGCAGATTTCTGTCAGAATCTGCAGATTATACAGTACAAATAAAATGTTCACGTTTCTCCAACGTTGTCTTCCCAACAGTTTCACTGACATCTACACTGGATGGCCAGGAAGCGTTCGCGATGTCTTCTCCGGCGCTGATAATTGGCGTCTGTCTTGCGTCAGTGACGTAAAAGACGGATTTAATGCGACATGACTGTTCAAACAGCAGTCACTTTCTAAAACATCGGATATGTATCGGATTCAGTACCGCATACGAAAGTGACCCAGATCGGATTTGAGCCGTTCACACTGTCAGACCATGATCGGATATGGGTCGCATAGGGTCAAAAAAATTGGATTTGATGCGCGTGTGAACATAGCCAAAATGATGAGGAGGGTCAATCTGCTGATCTTATGTTTGATGACTTGCAGTAAGAGGGGATGTTGGAATGATTGTACCTGAAGTGCTTTATTACTGTGCCTTATATTAATCTCATATTAATCAAAACTGCCATATAATCATATAGAAGTGGTGTTAAGTGGACACAGCCCTAAATAATAAAGGCAGTAGAATAGGTGTCCTTCAATCGTAGGCTCTCACCCATGTTTTCCTGTAGAGCAGTAGATAAGAGGGAACCATCTTGTTACTGAAAAATACTGTTGTTTAGACTAGACTAGGGTGCCTGGTAATAAAACTGTCAGGTGCCCGTCACCATTTTGAGATCCGCGGCAACGTGTCTTGCAGGACGCATCTCCCTTCTAGAAGTATTGTGAAAGTGAAATAAAGTGTTAAATGGTCTACTGAGCAGTGTTTTGTCTTCCATCGGATGCCTCTGAGGAATCAAAAGAACTCGGTGAAGTGTTGATATTAATAATTTTAAAAATTTAATTGAATCAGACGCGCCAATATCTTGAGGGAGATTATTCCAGAGGTAGGGTGCAACAGAGGCGAATGCGCGGTCACCTCTGGTCTTAAGCCGAAATCTAGGTTGGTAGGTAATCAATCCAGCCAGTGCACAGGTTGGTCAGCCTAGTCCTGCAGTCTCAGCTGACTGCTCTGTCTACCAGTAGCTAGTTTTTGTGCCTCTGGTATACTTGCCATTTCCTTTCTGTGTTATGGGTTGCATCCTTCTCCCATATGCTCTTCCAGTATTTCTCCGTCTCCAGCCTTCGTGGTGCTGTTCTCATATTGTTCCCCTGCCACTGAGAGTACACCTTGGCTGGTTCTGTGGAGAACAGATGGTTCATTCTCCTGCCTTCGATCTCTCTAGTGGCTGGCCAAGGCTGTGAGTCTTTGCTTGGCCGGGTAAAGACAGCTTGCTATACTTCTTAGTCATCTTCTTTGTCGCACTTTTCTGCAGCTCCAAAAGCTGGCTAATCTCCCTCTGTGCTACCTAGATGTTAGCCTCCAGTTTCCTTCTCCATCGAGTGTTCTGCTCCTTGTGTCTGTTCAACTTGAAGCCCAGGATCTCACTGATCATTGCTGCCGTGGAGTAGATCAGCTTGTTAGTCTCGGTAATGGTGGTGGTGGGTATTGTCCATAGTGCTACTTTCACATCATCAAGCTCCAAGTTTCAAGCTTCACCATGATCCTATCTTTTAGGTCATTTCCTCTCGCACTCAACAATCCTTCTTCCATCGCACTTGGGGCTTGGTACCCAATCTTGGGTGGGGGTGATGATATCTCCTCCCCGACCTGTTGTCCTGGCTCCCCCTTTCCGTAGAATGTGTCAATGTCTAGCTGTGAGAGCAGTCCCTTTTTCTGAATGTTGGAACACTGAGCTGTCAGTTTGGATGTTGGGTATCGAAGATATTCATGTAGCCCCTTTCGCTGGGGTTACTTGCGTAGTAGCTTTCCAATACCGCCCTATTTTCATCTCTCGCCTACCGATGCCGCCTTATTCCAGTAGCCCACTTCTCATCAGGGTGCCCTGGTTCCTCAACACCTGACGCAGACCTTAATTCTCCTGCTCCAAAGTCATGTAGTCTTACCACTATGCTATCCAGCATGTGTATATATGTATATATATATATATATATATATATATGTATATCTATATATATACAGATATATATATTATATATATAGTTAACACAGATCGTTGGGTAGACTTAAAGACAAAGTGCTATTTTAAGTACTTGAAGTACATTTTCAAAATGGTATTGTCTTTAAATAAAAATAATAATGAAAATTTCAACAGTGTTTCTTCTTTAAAAAAAACAAGGCAGAAACATAAAGGTTATTTGACCAGCTTAACCTTTAAAATAACCTTAGCCAAAATTATTTTGCACATTAGGCTAAAACAGTGTGATCATCGAACATTTTAGTGCAAAATATAACAAACCCATTGGACTCACAATACCTTCATGCTTATTTACTGTCCCTCTCTTTCAGCATGTATTTAGACAAACTAGCCTGCTCACATTTTCAGAGCTCAAGGCAGCTCTCTTTTTTGTTACTATGTGACATGCAAGTGAGAATAGTCTCTCACATTGGAAAGTGGCAGGACTAATCAGGTACTTGCAGGCCAGGACAGACAGCTGTGGGTGGGTCCCTGCTCGACTGGACCACCACTGCAGCGGGCAGTCTGTCTTGCTGATGGTGGATTCTGCTCTGTAGGGCTGTTACAGTAACAATAAGTTTAAAAAGTTAAAAAAAAAAAAGTTTAATTTACCTGCATGGCTCAGGAACAGTTGCCAGCTTTTGAAGTTTTACCAGCTGTGATGGAGTTAAAATGACTAGTTTGTGCTTTTATTTGTCTAAAGCAGCAAAAACAGCCTCTTCATTCTTTAGTAGAGAGAAACCATATCCCGTGTTGAATTCCACTGTGTGGAAACATCCTGTATGAGTGGCTCTTTGCGTTGCCCCAGTCTTGTTTGCTCTAGGTGTAATTCCTCCATATTAGTAGGGTTGTCTGTAATGCATCTCATTTTGCTTTCTTTTCAGTGTCATAAAGCTGTTGAATTATATTTGAAATAGTTTTTCAGCACAGCAGTTGAAGAAAGTTGGATCACCTGACTCTAACTGTAGCACATTTTCTAACCCCCAATCTTCTACCAGTGATAGTGGTCTACAGTCCAGAGCAATCCATTTTGCAAGAGAATTTGTAAGTTTGTCTGACGTTGACTTAATAATTTTGGTCATCAAGGCAGTCATTTGATCAAGTTTGGGCAGCTCCCACAGTTTCTGTGCTCACGGTAACATCTAAAGGTTGAAATGCTTCGGTGGTATGCAAACCACGCTTTTATCAAGGCTTCTGTTGGGTAGTCTTTTGAAATGAAATTTGCCTCGATGAGTCCAAGCAACACGCTTTCTTATGATTCTTTGTAGCTCTGATGTGTGCATCAGTGTAATCAGTATACCAAAAAATCGTGCATTGACAAATGTTCCCCCTTGCTTGGAATGCAAAGTGCAATTAAATGCATTATTTTTTAAAACACGTTAATTTTTTCAAATTAATTAATCGCAATTAACGTGTTAAATTCCCACGCCTACATATATTGTTCAGGCAATCGTCCAAAATGAGTCAGTAAATAATCTTAAATCTTTTTTTGCATGCACCACCGAAACGTGTGCAGCAGACTGTAAAGGACATTTACAATTCAAAAATTCCATGGCCATGTTCGCATCTATAGAAATTTTGTAAAAACATCAAAAACATACACCAAAGGAGCACTATAACATATGAAAACAACCGAAAAAAGGCATAAAACAACTTTAAAAGTGAAAAATTAACAGAAAGAGAGTCTTCCCCCCCCCCACAATAACTGTATTATTACCACAAGGGGATACAAAGAAACCAGAACAAATAACATAAAATGAACACAAATAGCTGCAAAAGCACAAAGAAGTATCTCCACAAAATGCAAAGTTACCACAGAAAGATCCAAACTGACCCGAAGGAATCCACAGTGTCAGAAATAACCATAAATCAAAAAACTAACAGCGGCTTCTTCGCAACATAAAATTCTATTGTGTAAAAAACAGCTTAGCTCTAATGTCATAACTTGCACCTTAAGCTTGATTGAACAGATATAAATAACACTCACTCCAAAGGTAAATGTGTTTGCAATGCCAATAACGGCCCTCTTCACACCAGAGCTCTCTTTATTCGGTAGATAAGGCCATGCAGAGATGAATAATTTTGAGTACAAGGGACAGAGACCCAGCCACCTGGGAGACAAGGCCACTTCCCCCTGGACTGATATACTGCACCTTAACCAAGATCAGTATCGAGCATCTTGTTATTTTAATGGGCCAGGGATAGGGTGTCACAGCCATGGTCTCAACATCTCAGGCCTTCTCATTTACAGATTAAAAAACGAAAGTGCTGCCCATTAAATATTTAGATAGAATCCAACCCTTGCTCACCTGGCCTACCCCTTCTCCCTTCTCTCACTCATGCGCAACCTCTCATTTACTCTTGCTTTATCTTTTACTCTCCCTTTTTTGTTCTTTATTTTACTGGTTCTACCTTCAGCTGGCTGTTTATCTCACTTGCCTCACTGGGCCATGGTGTTTTGTGTTGCTTGAGCATCCAGTACAGTCAAGAGGTAGGGATAAGTGGGGGTGGGTTGTTGGGATTAGAGGCACAGCAGTGTATTAGGATTCATGTTTAATCGTGTCAGCATCTTACAGCTATCAGAAAACGTGAGGGGATTGGAGACCCAGGGGGTTCCTGAAAAATGAGGAGAAGGGAGGTTTGTGTGTGTGTAGGGGTGACACACATCACTGATTTTAGGGACGGACTGTGGCTGGCTCAAAGTAAGAAGACAAGAAATTATGTTGTGTTTTTCTGTGGCTGTCTAGAGAGTGCATTGCCACCTTTTTGTAGCTGTTTTCTTTTAAACACTTTGAGTTCTTTCTGTGGTTGTTTTTAACCTGGGGTCAATGTTTGGTCAAAAATGAAGAGCTTCAACTAAATTTGAGTCTGCAATTTGTTTTTATTCATGTCTTTAAAGCTATTATGCAAAACGTTGTTGCCTATCTAAGGCTTACGATCACATAAGGTCCATATTGAGACTCTACTGAACACACACCATCTGGGTTCACCAACCACTGGGTCCTTGAACTGTTGCAGCTTTGAGAATGTGTAGTTTAATTAATTCCCTTCCAAACTAATTGCCTAAAGTTATGGGCATATTATAATCATATTATAATCATATAATCATAACTCTGTAGAGCCTGTCCCAGCTACCACTGGGCAGAAGTCAAGGTAAACCTTGACTGGATTTCAAATCAGTTACATAGAACCATTCACGATCACATCAACACCTACCGCCACTGTAAAATTAACCTGACATTACAAGTACAGTGCATCAAAGTCATTGTCTTTGTTCATCAGCCATATCAACTGAAAATACAAAACAAGAGGACAGAAAAGGTACACGAGCACAAAGACCTGCATTGTTAGTGTGGAAAACACGAAACTTAAACAGATAAGGCACAGACAAATCACCAGTCACTAACTAACACAGAAAAAGGGCACAGCCTCTGCTCTTCTATTTATCTCCACACCACACCTGCCAACCCAATCAGAGCACATTTATCCACCTGAGCATCCAAGAACTGTAATTAGACCAGGAGATACAGTAGAGACAGGAAACCGAATAAGGGTCAAATCAAAGAAAGAGCGAGAAATACAACGGGAACAGGAGCAGGAAGGAAAAAGGAGAGAAAGTTAATTGGAGTCCTCGGCAGAGGACCCGTGTGACTCACCCAGCCTGCTTTGAATAGCTGCAACAGAGAACCAGAGACTAAGCGTGAGCCATCAAAAGACAACAGAGAGAATAAAGAGGTTTCAGATCACCCGGTCCCACAGACATCCCACTGTGGCCCTACTGTTCTGGTCATTCTGGGCTTGTCTTTCGGCCTGGACCTGCCGAGGGCCCTAATAGTGATCAGAAGCCATCTTTAGGCTACCTCACTCTCAGCTGTGCTCAGTTACACATAAACACACTCTGCATAGACTCAAACTAGATTAGATTATTTGTGTTCAAAGCTATTGCCGACCTGTCCAACGTACTTCTTTACAATAACAGGCCAAATCTTTTTGGTACTTTTGTTGTGGTGACAGATTTAAATTTTTCTTACTAGGTAATTCTAACTGATAATAATTTAGATTATGCCTTTACACACCTACCACTTTGATAAAACATCTTAAAGACTTTCAGATTCATCTAACCAACTAATCTATGTATTTCCAAAAAAATATGTTTTTTATTTTATTTCTTAGCTTTGTCTGCCATTCGCTTCTAGTTAGGTAAAGAACAGGATAGTTTTTATTTTATTTTGTTCTTTTAGTTATTAATTTATATAAAAAAATATCTCTCCTAATGAGAATCTACCCACAAAGTGTACACTAACCAAAGCAACCAAAGATCTAATTCCTGTCTGAGCTCAATAGACTTATTTGAGACATTTTAGTATTTTAGTATGAAAATTATTGACTATCGTAGGTTTAACATTCTGCCACATTAGTATTGATATGAACGCAAAATAATGACCAAACTCAATTATGTGACACCAGGACACATGTAACTTTAGCAAATATAGACATTATGGTAACACTTTCTATTACTGCTCAGTAATAAAGGGGTAATAGTACAGTAACAAGGGGAAAACAGGAGCGTAATAATGTGGTAAAGTTATCACTATGCAATTACCAAAGTAATAACCACCATATCCAAGTAATATCAAAGATGCTGTGAAAGCTACAGTCCTATACATATGAATCTAATGTATTCATATGTATTACTGTAGGTCTGTGGGTTTAATCACCGTTAAAACCTTTACTTGGACAAAGTTAGCAGGAATCATCTTTGAAACTTTGTAGCAGCTCCAGCATTGTTTGTTTTACACAGAGAAACACAAAGAAACGAAGTGTACTAGACCATACCATTTCAAGGCTATTATAATATTTTTCATATTTAAAATGAAATTATATAAAATACTGTATTAATTCATTAATAAAAAAATGTTTACCTTGAAAATATATTTGAATATGGAATGAAAGTACAATCAAATGGTTTAGGTTCTTTTCTTGACAGATGTTGTTTGCAAACCAAAGCGCAGTTAATTTTGAAAGACGTGTTTTTTGGTCAGTTCCACTAAACGCTGTAAATTTGATTTAATTTTCTGATAAGGATGCAATTACACCTTGAAATCAGTTAGCTTCTGTATTAATAGTAACAAGTATTTATTATAAGAGAATGGATGGATGGATGGATGCATTATTATTGTGCTGCCCATTAAAAGGAATTAGAAACGGACCTGCATTTTATATATTTTTCATTCTTACTGGTCACTGAGAGAAGGACCCATATTCACACATAAATACACACAGAATATTCTACATACTATCTATAACCACTTTATCCAGCTCACATACCCACCAATGGCCATAATCACCAATTAACCGAACTATGTACTATGTACTATGGGAGAAAGTTGGAAGACCTAAAAAAAACTTCACTTCAGGATATGTCCATGCATACTTCATTATTTTACTGATATATCCTGTTATAAATATGTTAACCAGCAGCAGTTCATTTCTTTCACAGTGTGTTTGCTGTTGTAGACTGGTCACATATAAGGAGGATTGCTGTTTCTTTCTTTGTTTTATAGAACTTGTTAGCTTGAAGCTGACCTGATGTCATTATGTTGTTACCAGAATAAATGTCTCAGCCTGTGTGTGTACTCACACAGTGCCAGAGATCGAGCAGACAAGAAGTGAGCTGCACTAAGGAGAGGAGAGATAAATCATGCGGTCTTGTAAAAATGTAAATGTTTATTACACTTAAATGTTTGAGGTCAGGTTTGGGTTTTTCCCCCCTTAACAATAAACACCTTCTTTTATAAACTGCATTTTGTGTCTACTTGTGTTTGTCTAATATTTACATTTGTTTGATGATCTAAAATATTTAAGTGTGACAAAAAAAGGGACAAACATTTTTTCACACCACTGCATCTATTTCCTGTCACAGCTCTGACATTTTGACCTTCTCCATTTTATTTCTTCCTCTCTATTACTGCCTGGGCTTATTGTATGTTATACAACGTTGACAAATCACATTATGGAGTGTGTGTTAGCGCAGAGTGAGAGAGACTGTAAGAGAGAGATTATGGTGACAGGCAGAGAAAGGCCCGAGCAGATTCATGTCCTCTTTTGGCTCTGCAGTAAACTATTGACACAACTGACCTCTTCATCTCCATTCTGCTACAGAAGCTGACTGCAGGGAGTAAATAATGATATAAAGAGGAAATTGGAAGAAGAGGCTGCAGTGCAGAGCAGTCATAATAAGAAAGGAGTACTTCAGAACACATGGGATCCCAAGTGTCTGATGAATTCAAAGACACCTCACCAATCAAAGTGAAAAAGTGATGCAGCAGGCTAGTCTGTTTTGCAATATCAGGACGTGATCCTGATGAGATGACAGATGTTATCGTGGGACACACCCACATCTGGCCCAGGATATCACTGAGCTCCTGGCAGCGTCAGTTGGACTAAAACATGATGTCCCAGAGATGTTCTATTGGATTTAGGTCAGGCAAGTGTGGGTCAAATATCCTTCATCCTCCGGGAAGTGCCTGCATACTCTAGCCCAGGGGTCGGCAACCCTGGGCACGCGTGCCACAGTTGGCACGCGAAGGGTTAACTGATGGCACGACCATAGCTGGACTGGCCATCGATGGTGATCTTTCATTTTTATGGGCCGATGATGATTTTTTTTTTTTAGTAACGATTTAATAAACAATGAAAGATGTTGGACTGGCCAGATGCTGGCAGATGTGTAAGAATAACTCAGTTGTTTGGTGTCGGATATGGCGGAGCTGGGGTGGTCCAAGTGTCAGGTGAACTGAACTTCAGGTAAGAAGTTATGACCTGCAGTCTATCTGGGTCAGATATACTACTGATATTAGATATTAGATATTACTAGCTAGCATGATGGAGTTTATATACAGCTGGGTGGGTGCTATGATTTTACTGATAGTGAACTTTATTTAATTCATAAGGTTAGTTAGTAGAGTTTCCAACCGCCCCGTAAAAAATGGAGTCGTCCCGTATTCAGAGAAAATGTCACGCGATTCCTATTGAGCTGAAAAGGAACACAGTTTGTCCCGGACTTCAGCTACGATGAAAAAAGATACAAAGCTGGATTTATTCTGCGCCTTTACGCTGTCAGCTGCCTCTTCATCTCTAATTCAGTCATGAAAACTGATCAGTGATCAGCTGATCGTCTCTCTTGTTTGTTTATCGCCCACTTTGCGCCGAAAGAGGAAACCAGCGGATATCGCGCTAAACAACAGCAGCACGTTTAAGCTTGATCAGCTGTTGTTAGAATTTATTTAATATTAATTTCTAATATCAGCTGATGTTTGCTGGAGCCACAGCTGTAAAGCTGCTGGTCATGATGTTGGTTTGAATATGTGGTGAGAGGGAAACATGAAGATGAAACCAGGAGATGTCCTTACTGAATCATCAGAGCTGTGATGGAGAAACAGGTTTACCTTTTAGGTGACAGGAATGAGTTGAAGTTATGAACTGTTTCTGAGAGACAAATAACACCAGGATCCTTTTCTATGTAGCTGACAGCTGGTAACTGTGCAGGGGCGGGGCACAAAGAAATACTTTTCTTTCTGATTCTCATTTAAAATTTCTCGCTTTTATTAAATAATTATCTGAATCTTACAACCAAAGTTTTTATCTGATGTAAAATGTATAGAAATCATACATATACCAACAAGACAGTGTACATCACTGTCACAGCAGCGTTTGTTTTCATTCAAAGGCTTTATGGCTTTTCCTATAATACCTGGTGGGCCGGTCTCTAGTCAAAATGCCCATTTATGTCTCAGTCCAGCCCTGGACACGACACGCAGTGAATTAATCTGAGCAGGTGCATTAAAAAGCAAATGGCCGGGCCAGCGGAGCACATCGCAAATTAGCTCGCATAGACACATTAGTTGTACCACTTCTTAATGATGGGATCTTAGCTAACAACCCCAAACTACCAGATTCAACTTGTAATTGGCTAAAAATCACTTAGCCTACCGGTGAGAGGGACGTTGCTAGCTGTCAGTTTTTTCAAACGATGTTGAAATTTCCACAGTCCGACCCTTCAAATGCTTCAGCAGCTGTCCACTCAGCACAGCAGCTGTTAATATAGATCGTAATTAAATTTATTGCTAATGCAATTATATGGCACATTGACTTCTGAGGAAATTTTAGATGGCACTCGTCATCAAAAAGGTTGCCTACCCCTGCTCTAGCCACATAAGGAACCCGCCGGTCTAAGGTCTGACAGTGGGTCAAAGATTATAATAATAATAATAATGTATATTTTATTGATCCCTGTGGGGAAATTACTCTCTCTGCATTTGACCCATTCACTCAGTGAAGCAGTGGGTAGTCAGGGTCCTGTTGCCTAGCCTGTAGAGGTCTTTGTTTCCATCCATGGATATGCCTCCCCAGACCATCACTAACCCGCCACCAAACCAATCACTGCGAACGATGTTACAGGTAACATAACCCTTTCACGTCTGCCATGTGTACTCAGCCGGTGTTGGACCTGGTGCTTTATTGGGCACTACGGTCCCAGATAATAAGCACAGGACCCACTAGAGGATGTCAGGCCCTCAGCCACGCTCATGGAGTATATTTCTGATTGCTTGGTCAGAGACATTTACACAAGTGGCTTACTGGTGGTTATTCTATCACCTCAAGCTACTAGTAGTAACCCTGACCTTGACCAAATGCAAAGCTAGTGAAAAAAACAGACAGAAAAGGAAAGTGTGTCAGTGGTCTCCAGCTGTAAAGCCATTCCTGTTTGTCTCATTGTTGTTCCCCTAGTGCACCTGTTATTTTCATTAACCCCAAAGCAAACACAACTGATTAGCAGTGTACAGTTAACTAATAAGCAGATTTAAGAGTGTTGATTCGAAATCGGTAAAGAAATACACGGATGCAGTATTGTTACCACATTTATATACATGTATCCATCCATCCATCACTCCTGTTTATGTGTTTGTTAGTCAGCAGGATATCTAAAACCACAAATATGGATTGGTTATTCTGAAGCATTTTTCTCCTCAAAGCACTTACACAACATGCTTCATTCACCCATTGACACAAACACTTTTTTGCACCTAGGTGTTGCCTATCTGACATTTAAACTCCAGTGAACAAATCGGAGAGCAGCCTGGGATTCAGTATCTTGGCCAAGGATACTCTGAGCATGGAGCAGCCAGGGTTCAAAGCACCAGTCTTAGATAAACTACTGCACTTCCTGAGCTACAGCCACCCCAATATGCAAAACACCCTCTGAAAAGAGCAGGGTTTTGTGTCACTCACAGTACCTCAGATATACGTTTACAACACAAATAAATGTTTCATAGTACTGTGCAACAGTGGTCGCGGGCAATAATTCTACATTTTTCTTTGAACTTCTTTTTCATTTATTTTCAGTCCAGTGTTTACCTGACCATTTGTTGAACCACTGAACACTGACATATGAATTATTTAATGGATGGATGGATGGATAAAAGAACACACTTGACTTAATGGCAGAAAAAAACAATTTGTTGTTGCAAAAACATATATTTTGTTCCCATTTCTTTAGCTGAATGTATGAAAATCCCAAAGATAAGACAGTTTAATGGGAATACAATTGTATTTTTGCAATAACAAGATATGTCCCAAAAGAGATATTAGCCAAAAACTTGCCATATATTAGCACGGCATGAAGTGTGTCTTAAAGAAAATTGAGGAAACTGGAAAAGGGGAAGACAACAGAATGCCTAGAAAAAACTCTAATGCAGATAAGTAGCATTTGAAAATCATGTCTTCAAGAAGCAGGAAAAAATGCAGCATCGACCCATCACAAGACCTGGGAAATGCATCTCTCATTGTTTGCCATGGCATCAGCAGCAGTGTTTTCAGTGAAAAGCTGGCTGTCAAGAAGCCATTTGAGGGAAAATAGGAGAAAAAGGCTGAGGTATGCCAAAATAGATTCAAACTGTAGCATCCAAAGACGACCTCTGGAGTGTCCTCCATAAAGACTGAAGAAATATTCTTCAAGACCACGTAAAGAAATTAAAAGACAGATTGATTTTGATCATCCCAGCTCATACCTGACGCCCTGATAAGGATAAGTGGAAGAGTATGGATGGATGGATGAATGTGAACACCTGTTATACTTATGAAAGAATACGATTTTAGGCATCAGCCTGGAGGGTTTCCTGGGTTTTGCCACGCTGGCATGTCAGTCAGCATACATCCAGTAAAATCGATAGTAAGCTGAGTCCTAACTTTGAACCTAAAAATCTAAAATAGCTGTGGGTGAGGTTCTTCCCTTCTGTGGATTTGAAGGTGAAACACAGAGCAGAGAGAGTTCATAAAGAGATGAGGTTAAGGTCTCTCGCTTGTCAAACCAGTTCCATCAAACATCCTATTGTGTCGACGCTCCAGAACCCAACAAACAGAAGGGACGGGGTGAGCAGTGTAACGACTCAAAGTTTTGTCTTCATTCACGGTCCAGTCATTGATGACTTTGTTCAGTGGTGTGAGGAGTCTTATCTCCAGCTGAACATATCTAAAACAAAAGATATGGTTGTTGATTTTAGGAAACAACACAATGGGCACGGAGTCACTTTAATTAAAGGTCAGAAAATAGAGCAAGTACAATCATATAAATATCTTGGGACCATAATAAATGAAAAACTGAACTTTGATCAAAATTGCAAATCAGTTTGTACAAAGGGTCACCAGCACCTTTATTGCCTTAGGAAACTTGTTCTTTTCCACAATGACCAAAAAATTTTAACTTTGTTTTATCGTTCTTTTATTGAGTCTGTTTTATCCTTTTGTTTGGTGGCATGGTTCGGTCAGACCTCTGTCACAGAGAAAAACTCTCTGAATCAGATAGTGAGATGGTCCAGTCGTCCGATAGGTGAGCCACAGTCTTGTTTAGCCTCCCTGTACTCTGAGCAGGTACAGAGGATGGCTTTATCAATCCTTAAAAATGGTTCCCATCCTCTAAGGGGTGAATTTCAGCTTCTTCCCTCAGGACGGAGGTTTCTATTTCCGAGATGCAGGACAAAGCGTTATAAAAACAGCTTTGTCCCCGTTGCTGTCACTGAATTAAATAAGAACTGTTTTTGATTCGAAATATTAAAATTACTATATATGTGCCACAGTGAGCTTTATATATTTACTAGGTATGTGTGTTTTTAAAGGGATGCCAAATGCTGTCATTTTTCTGTAAAGCAAATTTACCTTGCCTTTGGGTATAAATAAAGTTACCTTGACCTTGACCTTCATCCCCAAACACCTGTCAGCACTCATGACGCATTTACAAGTTCAACCCATCTTTCTTTATGGCGAACTGAGAATACATCCGGTCTGATTTAACTGTTGTGTTCACTGGTCATATTTGTGTCTTAGGATTTATTTATCTAGGCTTTGATTCTTACAATTAATACAATGAAAGTCAAGATAACATTTCATGAAAAATACATATTTGACATTTGAACTAATATTAATAACTATATATTATTAATATTAATACAATTTGAACTAATATCCACAATGAAGACTATGTTAAATCATGAGACTCTCCATAAATGCATGTGCCACCAGGACACCCAGGTCCACAACTGTGTAATTGTTTCATCTGATCTGCAGCCGTATGTTCTGGACACTCAGGTGAAGAGACGAGCCGAGCTATCACCTGATCACCACCTGGTGATAAGTTGGATCAGGTGGCAGCGGAGGATGCTGGACAGACCTGGCAAACCTTCAGTAAATGTATTGTGAAGGTGAGCTGAGGGCGCCTGACAGAGGCCCCAGTTCGTGAGATCTTTAACTCCCACCTCAGGCAGAACTTCAAGAGCATTCCAAGGAACGTTAGGGAAAACTGAGTAGGAAAGGGTGGAAGAACTGTTTTACTACACTGAGTGTGCAAAGAACAACATTTTGCTAGCTCAACACTGTATGAAAATATAAAAAAGTTAAACATATTAAATAGAGACAGAATAAAAGCACCTACCACTAAGGGATGGTTCAGGATCACCTGAAGGTTTAATGCCTCTAAAGTAGAGAGGGTGTCTTTCTCCCAAATCTAAACTAGGAGATTGCTCTACAGCAGAGGGGGCTGATAGCTTAAAGCTCTGCCTCCCATTCTACTTTTGAAAACTCTAAATATTCTCTTCATATGTAAATAGTTCTTTAACTACTTCAACAGAAACTGTTGTTTTCCTATGTGACACGGTAATTACAACATGTGTTGCACCTATTTCCTTTTCTGTGACCATCCTTTAAAGATTCTTGTTCCATGAAAAGGACGTGGTACTTGATTATAAATAAAAGGGCTCACATTTCTAAACATAAGGGTTTGCATGTAAAGGAAAACTGACAGTCGGCACTTTAACACTCTTGGAAAGTTGTAGATATTTCACCTTCAGTTTCAGAAGGACATGTCCCTTCTCAGCAGGGAGTGTAAGGAGTGACTGAATGTGACTTTGGGTCAATACAGAAGACATTGTCATCTTTTGCATATGCATGTGCTTCTGGAAGCCCATATGCCTGCACCCGATTTTAACAATTCAAATCAGCTCTGCTAACACAGTAGCCCTGCCATGACAGAGCAACACACTGACTCAGTTATAACACAATCACACACTGCAAGAAGGACAACCACCATCTATTAACGTTGTTTTCCCACACATGTTCATTGGTCTGGTGTTAAAATGTAGTGTAAAAGTTTTAACAACGAATTAACTGACACCTGTTATTAGAAATATTCTCAAACTATAACTTGCAGTTACGTAAACTACGAAATAATCAGTATGATTAAAAATCTAGACATCAGAAGTTCTAACATATAACATGAAGATCGTTCCTGCCCTGTTCTTCCTGTTCTCCTTGTGTAGTTGCCTCCTACTGTTTCTACCACACTGTGCTTAGAGACACAGCAAACCTTGCAACTGTAGCTATGGACTTCCTGATTGAACTGGACTACATGCGTGACTTTAATGGACTGCTTGTACCATCTCATGTTACCAATATCACCAAGGACATTTGCAACCATTTGTTTTAATAAACAGTGCATTCCCCTCTGACCTCTGGCATGCACAAGTCATTTCCGCCCAGAAAACTGCTACTCACTGCATATTTTTCTTTTTTCTGACCAATCTCTATAAACCTTAGAGATGGGTGTGCAGCCTATCCTGCACCAACAACCTTTTCTGTCCACTGAACATTAGTCTGAGAGTAACACTGAAACATGTGCACATACATGACATCAACAGTGAACAGGTGTCAAATGAAGATATTGTCTTAGCTGAGGACCTAAGCTGCTTCAGGTTTTAATACTGGATCTTTTTCCTGCATGGCTGAGATGGTTTGGACATGTGTGGAGAAGGGACGGTGGATGTGTTAGAAAATGATGTTGAATATGGAGCTGCCAGGTAAGAGGAAAAGAGGAAGATCACAGACAACATTAAGAAATGTGATGTCTGATCTGGTGGGACAAGCACCCCAATGCAGCAAGTCTGGATCGGCTCTTGTTTTGAACTAACCCTAATCTGACCCTATGAGTATTACCCAGCAGGTAATGCAGAGTTAATAGAGCCAATGGATGGGTGAGGGGACTCGCCCAGTTCTAATTATCTCTCTCTCCCAGGTGTCTACCCAGCCTGCTCTAATAAAAGCCAGGAACCTGAGTAGCCTTGCAAGCCCAGTATCTATCACCCACACCTGTTTCCGTAGCTCCCCCCTAGATCGGGGCACCTGGTAATAACTGGGTTAAAGTTAGGGGCCTGGCCAATCGGCCCCAGGCCTCTGTTCATTTTAATGGGCTAGAGTAACCTGGACCAGCTATTCACACTAAAATGGATTAATACTCTGTTGTTACCTTTAATGTTTCACAAAGGGTTAAAAAGTAAATGTCCACAATTTAGACTTTAACTGTAAGAAATTTAGTAGGAGCAAAGCAAAAACAGAATGCAATAAAATTCTGTTTTTGTACTACTACTACAACTAATAATAATAATAATTCTAACAAAAATCAATTCACCTAAAATATACTTTGTAATCTTTGGAAGGAGAAAGGAGAAGGAGAGCATGTACAGGGCTGTTGTGACAATTTCAACACAATTCAACTTTATTTACATAGCACCAAAATCAAAAGGAAAGTTGCCTCAATGGGTTTTATATTGTAAAGTAAAGACCCTACAGCAACAGAGAGAAACCCCAACAGTCAAAAGACTCCCTTTGTGTAAGCACCTGGTGACAATGGGAAGGAAAAACTCTCTTTTAACAGGAAAAAATTTCCAGGAGAACCAGCCTCAGGGATGGGTGGCCATCTGGCCCAACCAATTTTCAAGTGAGGGTAGGAAGACAAGGCCAAACACACACTGTGGAAGAGGGTCAGCGATTAATAAGATCAAGTAAATAAATTCAGAATGGTGTATACTAGCGGTGCAACGGATCAAAAATCTCACGGTTCGGATCGGATCACGGTTTTAAGTCACGGATCGGATCAATTTTCAGATCCTTAAAAATAGAAAAAAAAGACAAAATTTCAACTCGCCATTTACTTATTTAAGTATTTTTTTGCCTATTAAAAAACATTCAACTGAAGACTCATTCCACACACTTATATAAAAACAAATTAAGGTGCAATATGGACATTATGGACCATGTTGGGCAGCCTCTGCATCCTCTGCACACGGCCATAAACAAGAGGAGTCTGTTCAGTGACAGGTTGCTTCGCCCAAAGTCAAGGACCAGCAGACTTAAAAAGTCCCACACGCCATCAAACTGTTTAACTCCTCTCTGGAGGGGAGAGGGAGGGGAAACAGGGACAAAGGAGGGGGAACAAGTAGCTGTAGTGCCTCTTCACTGTGCAATAGTTTTTGTTAATATCCAAAGGTGTAATAGACTCACAATACTTGAAATGTGCCGTTCCCTTGTATTCTTATTCCTATTTATTCTATTTATCCCTTTTGTATTCTCTGTATTTATAAATGCATATTTGGTATATTTCTGCTCACATTCTGTAACTTCTGTCGGTGCTGTGCTACTGGAAACTGAATTTCCTGGAGGAACCCACGCGAGGGATAAATAAAGTTTCATCTAATCTAATGTAATCTATAGGGCAGTGCAGGGCTTTGTATCTACCACTCCGCTGTGATATAACGAGCGGTCACGGTCACGTGGCTTTCCGTTGCCCTGGAGGTCGTAGTTGGGCAACAGAAGATGCCTGGGACAGTTCAGCCATAACTTTAAACTTCTCCTGCTCATACATGCTTGGAACGATCTTGTCACTGAAGCGGACGCGCAACGAGATATCATAGCGTGGCTCAAGCACGTTCATCATAGTTTAAACCCCTTGTTTTTCACAACAGAATACGGCCTCCCATCTGCAGCTAAATACCCAGTAGCTTCTGTAATAGCTTTAGCCCGGTCGGACTGGGCACCAAAGGGCTGCTTAAATGCCGCAAACTCCTCTGCTCCTCCACTTGGACCTCTAGCGCTGACCATAGCTATCGCTTGACAGACCCACCACGCCACCATACAGATACTTTTTTTCTTTTTCTTCGGATCACGTGCGTGCCGAACCGTGGAGTTGATCCGATATCGGTTCGGATATCGGATCAACCATGATCCGTTGCACCACTAGTGTATACACAATACATGGTGAATGAAAAAGGTGTGCGAAGAAATACTCAGTGGATTATGGGAAGTGCCCAGCAGCCTAAGTCTATTGCAGCATAGCTAAGGGAGGATTCAGGGTCACCTGATCCAGCACTAACTATATGCTTTATCAAAAAGAAAAGTTTGAAGCCCAATCTTAAAAGTAGAGATAGTGTCTGTTTCCCAGATTTCATAGAAGACTTTTAAAAGTTTACTCAAACATTTCTCCACCGGGCCTACACACAGAATCTCCCACTGTCTGCTTTTGACTGTATCTGTGGCTCTAACTGGCACATTCACTGAGCAGTAAAACATCTTCTTTGTTGGCCTGAAGCCTGCAGCTGTACTGCATGCTTGTTGCACCAGCCTATAAGAGGGGGCTTGCCCCATGCACTGCAGGGAAAAAAGCTTTTGTCACTGAGACAGAAAGATTCATTGTAACAAATAGAATACAAAAACCCCCCAAAACATGCGGCCATGATTTTAACATCTTTAACATCAGAGTTAGTAACACTGTGAAAAAGGATATGCTCCATTCCTGATTTTCTTTTCTTTTGTTTCTTCTTGTTTTCCATACTTCTTGTGTGATGCCGCACTTAATGTGAGCTTTCCTTAAATCAAGGTCACAGCAAGAAGGTCAGAGGTCATGACAGATCTTTATGATGAGACATAGATGTAATAGGAGCCTACACAGCACTTAGTTTGACCCAGAGCATTATCATTCCCAGCGCGTAACCGACGATTTCTCACTGTCGTCGGTATGTTACACATTGGGATGAGGACATGTTGGATCACCGCCTCTCTAAGTCCAAAAATCCTTCTCATACCACTGCTTCAGTTACAAAGAGAGGAGGGGGAGAGGTCATCACGTAGTTGGACTGCATGGAAAGGAAAACTGCAGAACTTGACAAGAAATAGTACAGCCCACCTTCAACAAATACATGTGGATTCCTCAGAAAATATTATTATATTACTCTGTTACTGCTCCTACTAACAGTACTGTACACCAATCCATTAAAAACGTTAAAGAAGCACACCAAACTCCACACAGGCCTACTGAATATTGTTTGTATACGTGTCTATCTGCATGCAGGTGTGAGCAGTTGCCTAGCAACAGATATGAAACTGCTGCCAGAGCCGATGTTGGGAGGAGTTTCTAAAAGTAGAACAGTGGCAGACAGAGACGGGGCACGAATACACTTGTGTAACAAAGGAGTGGTAGACTCAAATTAGGAAAACAATCAGATTTTCTCACTTAACATCTTTTTATTCCTGCAGATATATAAAAAAATTACTTCATGGCGTTTAAGGCTTTGAAAACCAACATAAACAAAACTAAAAATCTATACACTACAGAAATTATTTTTTTCACACATTTGTTAAATCACAAATTAACTTTGATTAACCACATAGGTCCTGTCCAAATTCACGGGCTGCATCCTCCTGAGGAACCGGCCTTCGCGGTCTACGTGGGCCGGATCCTCAGAAGGTCGGGTCACCGCTGTCTCGGTGGAGTTTAATAAACTCGGTCGTCTGCTCCGTGCTATCTAAAATATAACAGGACACTGGAGTAAATTCTCGAGCATCTCATACTTCTGTTTAATCAGTAGTCTATTTGAAGTTTAGTCAGCTGTGTGAAAACCAAGGAGGAACCCACCCGATGTATTAATAAAGTTTTATTTTATCTAATCTAATCTAATAACTTTAATCTCAGCCAAACCAATTTACTCACGAACAAATAAAACACTGAAAAATCAAATCAAATCAAATCAAATCAAATCACTTTTATTGTCACATCACATGTGCAGGTACATTGGTACAGCACATGTGAGTGAAATTCTTGTGTGCGAGCTTCACAAGCAACAGAGTTGTGCAAAATACAATAATGTAAACAAGCAAAATACAAGAATGGCTGCATCTGAAACTAATAAATATATGTACAATATATAATAGTATATGCATTTCTGGATGTGTATACTAAATATTTTTCTACGTGTGTGTGTGTGTGTGTGTGTGTGTACACATATTTTACAAATTAAATAGAGTAAACAATAAATAAAATATATAAAATAAAATATACAGAGTGAGACATGTGCAAAACAGTGGCGTTACTGTACAGTATGGAGTGCATAAAAAGCCCAACAATAACATTTTTAGGTTGTCTAAGTGACTTATATATTACGTTTAACCTGAGTAGCAAAAGTCTGCGGTGATCTGAAAATGATGTGCCGGGAGTTGTGCCATTCTCGGCGGCTTCAGTGACCCTCGAGCTCCCGGCTAGCTATCGAGCTGGTGGGTAACAGACGTCTCCGAAAACGTCGGCACACTTTTGCAAATATGCGATATCTTGATAAACCGAGCAGATATTTGATGTTTACACAACTACTTTCTCACCTGAAAATATTTTAAAAGTTTATTTTGTGACCCAGAAAGATTAGTAAGAGTAATTTTAAAACTTAGTAGCGGCCGCCATTGCCGGAAACTTTTTTTTGTCTGGGCCGCACTATGAATTCTGGGATATGGTGGGCCACAAAGGACACACCCGACCCATCCTTCAAATTCGGGGAAATGAAGGATGCATTTGTCGGCTGCATTCGGAGGAGTCTACGACTTTGGACAGCCTTCGGCGCGTCGCTGTGACGTAATCGGTCTACAAATGCGTCCTCAGGAGGAAGCAGCCCATGAATTTGGACGCGACCATAATTTGGAAACACCCAGGCCTGACCTGTTGAATCAAGGAATACATTCAGACAAAGTCAGGTGGTTCCCTCAAAAAGCACAAAAAGCAAAACACATCCCGCTATGATCTAAAGAAACGAAAGAACAGAGGAGAAACAAAGTCACTGACATCTGGAATGCCATTTAGAAGGTTTGGGGATTCGAGCGAACCAGCACAATAGTTATTATCTGACAATGGAGAAAATGTGGAATAGTGTTGAAACTTCCCAGGAGTCGTTGTCCTAAAAACAAAGAGCTCAAATAGCAAATCAA
Organism: Mchenga conophoros; assembly: GCF_057382185.1. Classification (NCBI taxonomy): domain Eukaryota; kingdom Metazoa; phylum Chordata; class Actinopteri; order Cichliformes; family Cichlidae; genus Mchenga; species Mchenga conophoros. Next base: position 36,937,904 of record NC_140546.1, read on the forward strand.
CAGCTCCTCCAGGAGCTCACAAAAGAACCAAAACAACATCCAAGGGCCTCAGTCTCAGTTAAGCAGTCACAGTCATCGTTCACGATTCAGCAAGAAGAAAGAGACTGGGATATTGACAGAATTCCAAGGTGAAAACCATTGCTGTCGCACATTTGAATCAAGAAAAAAAATCTTGATAATCTCTAAGACGTTTGGGAAAATTGTCTGTGGACTGAAAAGACAACAGCAGCTTTTTGGAAGTTTGAATCCCATTCTATCAGGAATAAAATGACCATAGCATATCATAAAAGAACATTACACTAAGAGTCAAACATGGTGGTGGTAGCATGATGATTTGGGACAGGGCCTAAACAACTAGCCATAAGTGATGGAACCATGAATTCTGCTCTCTACCAGAAACTCCTCAAAGACTTACGCGTGCTTGGGTTATACAGCAGGAGCATGAACACATCACACCAGCGAATCCACCTCTTAAAGGCTTTGGAGTTGCCTAGACATGACCTTAAACAAGTTGTATTGAAAACCCTCAAATGTGGCAGAAATAAAACAATGTCCAGTTACTGCAAATGCTTGACTGCAGTTCGTGCTGCCAAGAGTGGCACAATCACTTAAGGGACCATTGCTTTTTCACATAGGGCCAGGTAGTCCTGGGTAGTTTTTTTCACTTAACAAAAAAATCATTGCATTTTTTATTTACTCAGGTTATCTTTGTCTATCATGAAACTTTGTTTGATGATCTGAAACAAATGTGCACAAAGAAAAGAGAAAATAAATATTTTAATAAAAAAAAATAGGAAGGGGGCAAATACTTTCTTTTCATAGCACTGTATCATTGTCTCTCAGTCTTGCTGTTACTTACGAGGCAACATGGCACCCACAATGGAAAAAATAGGTTTAAAAGTTAACAATTAAGAAACAAAAATTCCATCACAAGGTTCTCAGAAGGCAAAAACAAAGGCAATTGTGTGTAATCCTCTTCAGCAAAAACAACCCTGGTCTCAGCATGGCAGAGAAACAAAAAAGCTCATTACTTTGTGTGACAAAGTACAAGAGTCCTACCTTGCAGCCCTCGCAGGCACTGACACCATAGTGGTATCCAGAGGATTTGTCCTGGCAGACGAAGCAGGGCTTGTACACCCTAGGAGGGGGTGGTGGGGATGGTGGGCTGGGGACAAGTTCCTCAGAACTGGTGCTCTGTGTTTCGATGGCTGCAGGGATTGCAAACAAAAAGAAGGAGATGAAGAAGGTTGTTCTGCTAAAATAACTAAAATAATTGAACAATTTGGAACTAGAAAAGAACTTTAAATTTTAACCTACAGGAAACTAAACTGGTCTCACTACAATTAGGTTCTTTGGGTACAGAGAGAAAACATTAGCTACAAATTCCACATATAAACTTTTATACATCACATTCTGCTTTCGAGTATTTCTCATGATTAGTTTGTGTGTGTTGCTTGGTCAAAATGCTTAATGCATTTCCAGGGATGGTTAATTTTCATTTAAATTACCTTCTCAGCCAAGTCTTTGATCTAGAAAATATAACCATTTATCAAATTGCTTGATGAAGTATAACCAAATGAAGATATTTGAAATGATTTTGGTGATACAACTGAGTAAAAGTCACTATTGTTTTAGAATAAAAAACTAATTGTCTACTACAATAAGAAATAGGCACTGCTCGTATTTGTACTTAATTTCTTATAAGTTACTGAAGCTCATATTCATGAATATCTTTCCAACCAACGTGCGTATGTGAACAGAAACTTACTAACTGATACATGATGTTCACTGTGTACTGAAAACCAGGACTAAAACGGGTTACAAGGATTTACAACCAGAATAGTGAAAAAATAGGAAGTTCTTTTGGTTCAATCCAAGTTAAATTTCCCATTTTATTTTAGTCAAACTTGAATCCACCAAACAGACACTTGTTAACAAATTCCTCTTATTACAATTAACAAACAGCATAGGCCTTTCTTGGAAACATCCATCTAATTTACTCCAAAATATTATTTCATTTTCAGATAATTATGAAGGAGGGTCCAGTAAATTAGCTGAGCACACACAGAAAAGAGATGGCTATAAAATAAATGTTAAGCATTAATCATTAAACAGCAGTGTTTATGGGAGATGTGCATGTAACATGCAGATAAAATACCACTAACAATGCTACAACAGAGAATTTAGCACCATCAATAAAAATGCACCAAAACCATGATGATTGTAGAGACCAAGCAGCTGTCCACACACATACACAACCTTTCTACATAGAAATGGGAAGCATTCCATCCAGCAGATAAGATTACATTCTTCTGTAGTTCATCAGGGTAAACCCAATTACCAATCTTGAGAGACCAGCTCTTATAATTACTGGACCCTTGTCCCTGTATGGAATTCCCTGGTGATTTAATCTGATCTTCCATCACACTCACCGTTTACTTACAAATTACAAGGTTATTCCAAATTATACAATTTGGGGTATTTATATTTAGCTGTACTCTTGACTATTTATATTTGGGCATTTTATTATTACTTTGTTCAATTCAATTGCATTTTTATAGTGCCAATGTACAATGCACTTCCAACTTGGTAAGGACAGAGAGACAAGCACTGATTTTCATTTCATTGCTTCCAATGCTCCAGATGGTTTCCCTGTGAAGCTGGCAGAGAGCAGGTTAAAACATTTGCACATAAAGCAGATGTTCGTTGAGACAATCTGCTGGAGATGAGCCAGTGGTCTGACACACAAAGCCACTTGATAAAGGAGGATCAAGAAAACAGACACTTGTGCATGCTCTTATATATTTACAGTATGAGTTAAAGACCAGCCTGGGTTGGAAATTATTTAAGGAAGAATTTTGAACTTTCTATCTCCATTTTTTTTGCAAAATTCGCTCATATAACCAAACCACAGATAATACATATAGATACTTGGAATAATGCATTAATGCAGTTGTCTTACATACATCATTCTACTGTGTGGCAGCATGTCTATACAAGTTATAACTAGTCATACTACGCTGAACAATTTTTTTGCTGATTTTCAGGTGGTCTATTTTGTCCAAATCTCTAGATACTTGTACTTACATGATATGAGAATATCAGACAGAATAAATTGTAATAATGTTGTCTGTTCAGCACAATGTGTGTGTCTTGTGTAACAAATCACCAGCCCATAACAGGTGCTATTGACATTATTACCAGATTTCGGTAACAAAAAATCCAAATCGCACATGCACAGAAATCTAACCATAGATGTCCATAAGTTTTGTGTATTAATAAGAAATAAAACAGGGGAAAACTATTGAACACATGAAGAAGGCAAGGTGCAAAAAGGCATGGACAGTCATGACACCAGCAGAAATCTATCAGTAATTAGAAAGCAGTCATGCAAATTAATATCAGCTGGTTCAGTCCCAACTGATGGCCAATAAAAACGTGTCATTACCAACATGTCACACAAGAAACATCTCATGATGGGTAAAAACAATGAGCTCTCTCAAGACCTTCATAACCTTATTGTTGCAAAAACTACTGATGCCACTGGCTCCTGTGAGCACTGTTGGGGCCATAATCTGGAAGTGGAAAGATCATCATTTCACCATAAACCACAATTAGATGCCCCCCGCAAGATTTTAGACAGAGGAGTATAAAGAATTATCAGAACAGTTGAAAATTGGGCCACAACCACACCTGATGCATGCAAAGTTTCTTCACGTATCTTGAAGCTGTCCCCACCAACACAAAGTATTAAATATATTTCAGTAAGCATGTTAAAGACTATTTCCCTATGTCATTTCTCATAACTTAACCCATGGACATCCATGTTTTGATTTCATTGCATCTGTGGATTGGATAGATTGTTACCAACAGCTGAGAATTTCATTTCATTTGTAACTTATAAGACTCATATGTTCAATTCGACTGCATTTTTATAGTGTAATTGAATTGAGTTGCACCCGTGGGGTTGCAGAGGGTGTCTGCCGTTTGAGACCTTGGATGAGTAGCGATAGCTGAGGCGATGAAATGGTCAAGCAAGGCGAACCTGTGAGTGTTTTGGCAAAGAAATTGATGCCGCCCAGAAATCGGAATGCAAAAGATACAAACCTAGACGTGATTGCAATGTCAAATAACGGGAAGGGAAGATTGAAGTGATTGTGGAAGAAACGGAACATGTTCCAAGTTGCTTGCGGCAAGACTATTGATTATAGCTTCTTGGGAGAGGTCGATGAGCTCTGCGATGCTAGGGTTTAGATCACGCATTTTGTGGCTGAAAATGGAGAACTAGTGTCAGAGCTGCCTCTGCATAAGAGCCCAAGGCTGGTGGGTGACTGACAGCCATGCATGAGCAGATGCATGAGGGGCATGATGGAAGGGGAATTGCTTTGGCCTTTGTTGATTATGTGAGCTACAGTGAGGTTGTCTGAGTGAATGAGGATGGATCTTTTTGACCATTTGTGGCCCCACAGTAAGGCCGAGATGACCACTGGGTAGATTTCGAAAACAGCTGAGGAAGGCAGGAACCATTCCTGGATATAGTGGCAGAACTCAGGAGGCCATGCTGAAGTGAACCATCTTCTGCCATAATAACCCCCAAAGCTGGCAGAAGGGGCAGCATCTGTGTAAAGCTGAATGTCATAAAAGAAAGAAATGCCAGTCCAGTTAGCAAGGAGAAGTTGCCAGAGTCGCAGTTTGGCTTTGGAATAGTTTTCTAGCGTGATAGTGCTGCGGAGTGATGGTTTAGATGCTGCAAGTGAGAGATAAAAGAGCGGTCTTGAGGAATTATCCATAGTGCAAAGTTTAAGTAAGGGAGGCTAGCTGTCGTTTGGAACATGTGGCAACGAAGTTTTGAAGGACAAAAGTGATTTTCAAGAGTTTTCAAGAGTTTTTCAATAGGCCCTCTTTTTTTCTGAAATTGGAACGCCAAGTTCGGAGAAGACTCATGAGCTGGCGGTGACATGGAAGGGGATATGACTAGGAAATTGTCAAGAAGATGAACTAAAAATGGCAGCTTATGGTTGTAGAAAAGGAACTAACATAGAGCTTCAGAGAGTGAGTCAAACAGCTTGGGGCTGCTTTTGCAACCAAAGGTTAGCCTGACGGCGAAATAATAGACATCCCTCCACTTGACTCCGAACAGGCACCTGAAGTCAGGGTGAATTGGCAGGCATTTTAAAAGCCATGCATCTCTGCCAGCGATCTTAACAAGGGAAATGGCATGGTTCACTGTAGAGTATTTAAGAGAATAATCATCGCTGGGAACAAGGCTATTTATGCACGCAATATGACTACCATGAAGCACAGATAACTCAACGATTTTGCGCTTTTTGCCTGAATAATTTCTGTTGTGATGTCAAGTGGGCTGATGCAAAAGAGGGGAAAAGGTGGTTTAGAAAAGGGTCCAATCATGAAACCCTCCCTAACTTCTTTGGCTGTCAACTGGAGGTTTCTACAGGTACAAGAAACTGATGGCTGGGTGACAATGCCTGGGTGGAAACCTTCTGAAAAACCTTTGAATAAAACGTTGACAAAGTCTGGGTTAGGGTGATTTTTTAAGGCTTCTTTTGATCTTGGATTCTGAATGCGTGTCGAAACAGGTAAAGCTAGTCATTGCTAGGGGGGCATGCTGAGCGAGAATTGCCGCCGTTGTAACAGGAGCAGGAGTGGAGATAGCGGCACTAACACCTGAGGCAACCAGAATCGTTGAAATTATTGCAAATGGTGCGGCCTCCTGGATGCATGACGGGTCTGCCCTTCCTATCTGTACCTTGTGGCAAAGGCATGCTAGGAATGGATTCTGTGTGTTTTGAAATTTCTGGTGTACATGTTGGGGCCAAGCAGTTAAGAGCGGATGTGCGGCTTATGGGCTGTGAATTATTTTGGGCTCAAACGATACAGGATGATACAGGAGCACCGCATATCTTGCAGGAAAGACAAAAACGGGCAGCGAAGATGCGACCAGAGTTCCTGGTTGAGACTGCCCCTGAATGTGTCCTGATCAAACTGTTGTAAGCAAACTGCTGCATGAGAAGCGAACTGGATGTGGTACTAGTTAAAGCCGGTGCCGCCGAATCATAGGGTGAGATCAAGTATTATAGTCAAGTACATATCGAGCTCTTGTGTTTGGAAGGGGAAAGCGGTGCAGAGAACACCTCTGTATAGTGAAAAGGCGAAAGCAAACTCAAGCGCAGTGAGCTCCTTTGCCCGAGATGGGGCCGCACATGATGATGGGACCGTCGTGGCTGTCGATCAACCTGGGTGGAGTGGGCTGGTTGAGTGGTAGTAGAATGAGGTCAGCTAGATCTATATATTTACCAGCAACGATTTGTTGGCGAAGGTGAGCAGATACTGGGGAAGGTTTTGGAGCTGGTGGGCTGGGAAGAGGAATTGCAGAGGGAGGTGAAGAGGCCAGCGAAAACTGAGCAATATTAGTTTGAAAAGAGGGGTCCTGGGCTAAAAAACTTGGCCATGTGCTGCTTGGAGCTGCTCTGACGGAAGGAGGAAAAAGAACTGGGTTAGGAGGAGATATAGTTGGATACCTGGTAGTAGGAATGTAGGCTGAAATATTGTAAAGAGAAGCCGAGGTGAGAAGAACTTGCAACCCGGTGCCAGGAGGGTTTGCTGCAGTGATTAATAATAATAACAATGATAATGATAATAATAATAATAACAATAATAATACATTTTATTTAAGAAAGCACCTTTCAAAACACTCAAGGACACTGTACACAAGCGATCACAACAACAAACATAACAATTTACAAAAAAAAGGATAAAACATTGAGCAAATAAATAAAATAAATTAAAGTAGCAGGATGGAAAAGTTTCCGTGAAATAGGCTATTGTGAATAGGTGAGTTTTGAGTCTTAAAAAGAGGGAAGGAAGTGATGTTTCTTATCTCAGGAGGAAGGGAGTTCCAAAGACGGGAGTGTTAGGATGCCTGGGTCGTTGACCCAGGGTTTTTGAGTTTATGATATTATTTATATTTTCTAGTTTTTGGTTTTTTTGAGTTCTGTCTTATGGTTTATGTCTCTGTCTTCTTTAGTTGCTCTGTCTCCCCTATCACCTGCATCCCCTTGTCTAGTTCGCGTCTATGTGTATCCTTAGTTCCTATATCCCCGTGTGCAGTCAGTGTTTGTGTCTGCCCTGGTCCCACGTCTCTGTTCCCTCTGTAGTGCCTACATGTGAGGCTGTGTCTTTGTTCAGTCTGTGTTATGTGTTTCCTGTTTTACTTTGAAGGTCTCTGTCTTTTCTCAGTGTGTTCAGGTTACGCTTCTTTGGTCTCGTCAGTTCTGATTTGTCCCAGCTGTGTTTCCCTCCTGTTACTCATTCCCTGATTGCTCCCTCTGTGTATTTAAGCCCTGTGTTTCTCTGTGTCCGTGTCGCGATCTACCGTTTACTTTGCTGTGTGTTTTGCTCATCCACCGGTGTAAGTTTATTTTGAGTTTTTTCTAGTTATATGATGTTTGCGTTCAGCATTAAAGCTGTTTTGGTTTAAGTTCTGTCTCCGGAGTCTGCACCTTGGGTCCTATTCCTGCCTGCACACAGCCACACCTAACAGGGAGGCAGAGCAACAGAAAGCCCTGAGAGAAAAAATTCAAACGTACAGCTCTGCTATCACTTCCAACATAAATGAGGACAGAAAACTAAACAGCAGTGACGTTTGTAGGGTTACTGAAGTTGGACTAGCTGCTATATAATGATGTGCTACTTGATCGCTAGCTACACAGCTAAGTTAGCATAACATAAGGCGGTCGTGGCTCAAAGAGTTGGCAGTTCGCCTTGTAACCGGAAGGTTGCTGGTTCGAGCCCCGGCTCGGACTCTCTTGTGTCCTTGGGCAAGACACTTCACCTACCGCCTACTTAGATAGATTATGTATGTTATACATACATCAAGTAATAAATGTTTAAGTAATTTTACTTTTTCAGCACATTGTATTGAATTATAACGTTTTACTCTTACATAGTTCAGTCTGTTGTTGTGACTTAAAATATGGAAGCAGCATTCTACACAAGAACAGTTCCCTATATAATAACCACAGTGTAATATTCTGTATCAAACACTTAATAACTGAAACAAGGTGTTCGCATCAGGTGAGGGCTACTGAAGCACAGAATTAATGTGCCTTAGCCTTCACCAGGCGGTACAGCACACTTCAACATACATCTAGAGGAAAAATACTTTGGTGCATTTGTGATGGCTGGGCGATTACACACTGAAGAGAGGCAGCCACAACAATTTAGCCCTGCTACCTATTTGAAACTCATGGCTGCTTCTAAGAGGCAGTGTGACCACCTGCAGACAGATGGGACGTATAAACATAGATGCATTACACCCCTCATTACATGTATGTGTGGAGGTGTGGTCATCAGTTAGCTACATGGGCATCAGTTGCGGGGGAGCCTTTTTCCATTTTCTGCGTGATTAAACTTTGAGTCGGCTTCTCTGCATGTTAACATATACAGAAAGCTCAGAGAAATAAAGGCCATTGACAGACAAGTGGGCACAGCTAGTGTGGCTTACGAACAGGGAGAGAAAAATGAGCGACTCCTCAACCCTTACCCTCTGGCTGAACCTGCCGGTTGGGTAAAAAAGCACAGGCTCCCTGCTGGAGTCTGCGAGATGAATAAGGGGAGGGACTGTGATTGGCTATCTATGAGAACTGTGGTTAGTGACACCAGAGAATGCTGATATGAACACACACTGCCTTTTACAACCAGCCAGTAAGAGAACGTGCTGACTGAGAAGTTCTTCTCTCTTGGAATGGAGAACTGACACCATATACCTCCCCCTTAAAGAAATTAAAATAATTCAGAATAGGGCTGCAACCATTCACCAAGTAATTTGAAAAAGAATTATAAAAAATCTTCACATTTTTTTGCTTCAATGCTTTTTTTTATCGCACAGTGCCATAGTGCACCGTCGTCACCATGTAAGCGGGAGCGTTTAACCCACATTCGTGACTAAAAATAGACCTGCACCACAACAGTGTGTGAATAATAAGTTTGACAACATTAAACCCAGCAGCCCCCAGTTTTTCAACAAAAAGACTGATAACACAATAGCTCCACTGGAGCTGACGCTGCCACAGTTTAAGGCAGGGTTGTCAAACTCATTTTACACGGCGGGCCACATGCAGCACACTTTGATATTAGTGGGCCGGAGCAGTGACACTCCCCTTTGTGTCACTGTAAAGGATATTTACATACATTTATACATAATATATAATTATATAATATTAATATTAATATATTAAACTATTTTTCTACATGATGAAGAAAAAGCTGCTGTGACAAAGAAAGAAAAACTGAAAAGAAAAAACTAAAATTTCTATAGCAGAAGGTGAAAAAAGAAACTTTTCTGTCATATATTTATTGTTTAATGAACGGCCATAAGGGAGGTTTTTATCAGTAGGAAAAGCTGTAAAGTTTATGAAAATACAGTTAAAAGTCTACAAATTCTGCTTGTGTTTGTTTGTTGTGAGCAGCAGATCAAACAAGTTAAGAATTATAAATGGCTTCACTGTGAGACGTTGAGCCATGGCTCTGTGCTACATCTCTGCCATTCAAAGAATCTTTGCACATCCTTTATTTTATGAAAGATTTCACCCTTAATGCTACATTTTATTTTTTTAGGAAACCATTTTTTTCTCCAGTGTTTTCATTTTCACAGCACACTACAGCCAGTTTAGAATGACCACACCTAACCATGATTATCTTTGGACTGTGGACGGAAACCTATTTACAGGGAGAGCATGTCAATTCCATACACAAAGGTTTTTAGGTTTTAATCTGGAGATTCGTTCTGTGCTCTCTGCATCCTTATATCCAATTCTCTAGGATGGAAAACAAGTAGCCTGTGAAACTCTGTCCACACGGTCCACAAAACAGACACATGGCAAAGAATATGAAGCAAAGCCTGTCGCTACAAACAGCAATGAAGCTTTGGAGGACAAAGCTGCTTTTATGCTGCAGAAGGGAAGGTGCGCTAAAAATGTATGTCCTAAGTAAAAATCAATTGAGTGGTACTATCATAAATCACAGGATTTAATTAAACCTGACAAAGAGATGTTTCTGTATTTGGTTTGTGTTAAGCTGTGGTGATCTTGATGTGGAGACGTAGGCATAACCTGAGTGGCTGTGGAAAGGAAGCTCACTCTTAATACTGACACTCCTCTGTATGGGAGTGTGTTTTTGTTCAGGTTTTCACAAAGTGTGCACCACATTAGAAGCAGCTTTGCATGGCCTTACAATGTGTGCCAGAGGGAGCAAGGTTAAGAAGAGCTTAAAATACTCAAAGCATTTAAGCTAATTTAAGGGGTCAGTGTCAGTACTGGTTGACCTGTCCAGGGTGTACCCTGCCTCTCGCCCTATGATAGCTGGGATTGGCTCCAGCCCTCCTGCAACCCTGACAACGTTAAGTGGAAGAGGATGGATGGATGTCAGTTCTGGTCAGTACTGGTAGCATGAGGGAATATATTGCATATTTTACTCACACATATATGTGTGTGTGTGGGGGGGGGGGTTAAAACATCAGATCTCAATGGGAAAAGATTATGCTGGATGTCTGTGCTAATATGAGCATGGTATCGATACCATTACATAGTAATGTGTTAGGAACAAAAGAATGCCACGTCTTTTGATGGAAGTAAAAATCAACCTCGAGTGCTGAATTCAAAAGACCAAAAGTCAAAGGCAAAAACTGATGTGAGAGACTAGTCCATTCTGCACTCTTCTGTCCACTCTTACTTAGTAGTTTGTATGGCCCCCACATGCTTGTATGTCTGCCCAACAACATGGGCTCCTAATGAGATGACGGATAATGGGGATCTCTTCCCAGATCTGGACCAGGGCATTTCTGAGCTCCTGGACAATCTGAGGTGTAACCTGGCAGCATCAAATGGACGGAAAAATAATGTTCCGATCTGTTCTATCAGATTTAGGTCAGGTCAGTGTGGGGGCAGGTCAGTGGTATCAGTTCCTTCATCCTCCAGGAACTGCCTGCATACTCTCCCCACATGAGGCATCGTCTTGAATCAGGAAGACTTCAGGACCCATTTTGGAAGCGTAGGATATGACCGCAGAGCCAAGGATTTCACCCCAGTACCTAAAGGCAGTCAGGGTGCCATTGTGCAGCCCAGGGGTGCCCAATCCCAGTCCTCAAGAGTCCTGCAGCTTTTAGATGCATCCCTACTCCAACACAGCTGAATCAAACGATTGGATTACCTCTTCAGCATGCCATCAAGTTTGGCAAAGGCCTGATAACAAGCCATTCATTTGATTCAGGTGTGACGGAACAAGGATGCATCTAAGCTGCAGGATGGTAGCTCTCGAGGACTGGGATTGGGCATCCCTGGTCTAGCCTGTACAGGTCTGTGTCTCACACCTCCCAGTTTTGGTATCCTATGGCAAATTCCAATTGGGCTATGGTGCCAGGCAGTGAGCACAAAGCCCACTACAGGAGTTAGGACCACCAGACCACCCTCATAGAGTCTGTTTCTGATTGTTTAGTTAAAGACACATACACAGGTGGCCTTAATGTGCCATCCTGGACACGTTGGACTACCTGTGGAACCTCTGCAGGGTTCATTTATTGCCTCGCGCTGCTCGTAGGGTCACTGACCCTAGCCAAATGCAAAATAATGAAAAAACAGAAAAGATAAAGAGTGAAAATGTTTGTTCTGTTCTTAATTTCATTCAAGCTTCAACTGATTTATATCCGCTACTATATCTCAGAAGTGTGTGTGTGTGTGTGTGTGTGTTATTGTTATTCAGCAATCGTTCTGATAAAAGAATAATTGTTTTACTTTACAACCAAACATTTCACTGTTTGCCCGTCAGCTTCAGAAAACTGTATGATTATATTAGAAAATCAACGTTTATTTTTTTGGAAATCAAAAATCATGAAAAATCACATAAACACACAACTGTGAAAAATTATGAAACTATCACTGGGACCCTAATAAGAAGGTCTGTGACGGTGTGTTAAGAGCAGACTGAAAAACTTTCAGTATATTTTCAATAATGTATTTTAATGTATTTTTCAGGTTTGTACATTCAAATTCTGTCGTACACAGTACAACATGTAGTGAAACGTTATTGCTGTACAATATCCGACCATTAAACTACAGTAAAGAAATTTACAAAATTTACATTTTAAAAGTTTACAGTAAAAAAAAGGTCTAACAGATTTGAAGAATAAATTAGGAATTTAACCTAAGAACTAAGCTAAATTATAAGATAAAAAATAGAATATGCAAATAAAATATTTAAGAAAGAAATTATAAGAAGTGTGCAAATAAACAGTGTGTGTGCAGTGACATGATGCATGACAGTTCAGAGTATCCCTGGGTCAAGACCCGAATAGCCTGAGGGAAGAAGCTCGTCCTCATTCTCTCTGTTTTGGCCTTAAGAGAGTGGAAGCATTTGCCAGACCTCAACATTGAGAAGAGGCCATTGTTGGGATGGGAGAGGTCCATATATAGTGTTTTGTAGTAGCCTAAAACATGTATATTTTCCACTTCTGCAAATATACTTTCAGAAGGAGAAATTCTAATGTATAGTCAAGTAATTAATGACAAATCAGGGAAAACTCCTCTAAAACTCTAATAAGACTGCAAAAGACACAACAAAAAATTCCTCATATTTTTTAACATAGTCGATAAAATTATTATCTATTGGTTTGTACTGAGGTTTCCCGTTGTTCGCTCTGTTGTTTTATCCTATTTCTTTATTTTTTATTGCAGTTTTAAACAAAACTGTCCATTTTATACATTTAAAGATGACATGAAGCTCAGGGCAGGCTATTTTAAAAAAAAATTCTGTGAAAAAAATCTAATTTTCAACATCATAAACCTTTTTTAAAAGTAATAACATCTAGGATTTTTTAATTACCACTACAACATCAGCTATAGAAAGTGTGAAAATGAGTCATTCTTTATAATATGAAATCTAAAAGTTGCATGTATCAGCAGCTATGATCATTTATGAGCTCGCTAATATATGATATTTATTTAAAGGCAGGTATTTTCATCAACACACAGTGTCAGCAGAGCCCAGGGCAGCCTTAATGCCACCCTAATCATTTCACTGTTGTACACAGCGTTTTATTTCCCCCCGTTCACCTGTCATTTCACACAGTCAATTAGTTTGGTGGCAAGTCGTGGCCTTTCATGTCCATATCAGAGATGCTAAGGCTTAAAGACAAAAGACTCATTATTTCATAGCATGTGTCAGATCTACAATCCATACCAGGCTGTCTCTTTGGCTTTGTCTTTTCATGATAACATTTCAGCTGCTTGTTTCCAGATTATTGACATCATGTGTAGCCATTCGATAGTCCATTTCATCAGTGTAAGAGTTTCTTTCACTCTTAATTAACATCTGAACTGAACGAGGAAATGCATTAATGGTTGCTTTGTTGTCATTGCAGCTAATTAATACTCAGGAGGTTTGCATTTTCCTGGAAAAACAAACTATAAAACCGATGTTTCAGTGAACACAAGACATGCTTCTTCAAATCAAGGTCTTATTTAAACAGTAGCTTACTGGGATGTGTTAGTTAGAAGGCCTCCTGTCACCTGCACACTGGGCTTCACAGGCCAAAGTGTTACTCATGAGTTCCTCATTTTTAGCATTGCGGCTATTTCAAGTTCACTGAGATCTGACATTGAGAGATTGCACAAAAATAATGGCATATTTAAAAAAATGGGGGCAGGGGAGGCTTTCCCAGTCATTTCCTTATTTCTACCTTACTTTAAAAATTAATCTGCAAACTTTTATCAAGAATAGAATTATTGATAAAAGAAACATTGCCCAGTCACCAACAGCAGTTTTACATGCCCTACAGATATTAAAATATTCACAAGCTACACTATTTTCATCAATCGATTCTTAATTTAATTTACTTAATTAACTTATTAATTAAAGTACTGAGTTCATTTTGAAGGTTCATATAAAAGATTAAGGACATTTTGCATCGTCAATGAGGAACATAAGAGTGAATTCACTCAATCACAGAACCATAAAAAATTATGAAATGCAAAATATAACAAACAAAAAACATTCACTTTTCTATTTGAAGTAAATCAAGTGCAAAAACTGTTGTTTCAAACAAAAAGGGAACAACTGAATAGGAAATAGTAGATACATGAAATAAAGAAATAAATATGCACTGGAACAGGCCTCTGCTCTGATGACAGAGAAAATCCTCCCTGCAAGCCAGTGAGACAAAGTAAATTTACGCAATCTGTTAATTAGTAGGCTCACTGCAAATTAAGAGATCATGTAAAACTGCATCAATATAGACCAATGCTTAAAAAGTCATTTGGACTTAGTGGAAGAAAAAACACTTGGACACGGCAGAAGTCTGAATAAAATCCAGTCCATGTTGGCCTTTTGTTCAAAGCTGACAGGACGAGTTTACATGGACATATCCAAGAACTCGTGGGACTAATGCTCCTTGCTACACACACTAAGATTTACCTTTTAATAAAAATATTATTTTTCCAAGTAATGAAATGTCTTTACATTTACATTCTTAATGCGGACACTTTACCCGCTGGAGTAAACCTTTCACAGCACCATGCTATCATCGCTTTCTGGTTTTGCTCGTGTCTTAAATAAATAAATGGACAAAAATAAAAAAGCATATAATTGAAAAACTATACAGAATACCTGTAAATAAAAAACAATAATTCATTTAATCTTAAATACATATTTAAAACGTTTACATAGTTCTGACTGAGCACATAATGTAATAGAAAACATTTTTAAATGGGAAAATATTTAACAGGTTTAACGGCCTGATCGCTGTTTTTTTATTATTGTTATTTTATTTAGAGCAATAATTTGTAGATAACCACAAATTTATGTCAACTGGATATAAATTTTAGGAGAAAAAGCATAGCTCTTAAAGACAATCGAGTTTTGGCATGCTGATCATTTAAAGAGCCCTGACCACCAGGAACAGGTTTCTGACAGGTTAGCAGAAAATACAGTCATTACGAAAATAAGAACTAGATGTAAATTTGAGGTAAATGACACGCAGCACAGCGCTGTGGGAGTCGGCTGCTGGTTAAAGGCTTCAGCCGAAACTTTTCTGCTCACTGGGTTTTGCCTTTGAGCAGTGACACATGAGGAGGTCGTTAACAAATTAAGATGAATCAGAGAGCAGCAACAGGGCGTCAGCCATAAACAAACACTGACAACTGCCTCATGACAACAGGCTCAGTTGTGAGTGTGATATTATATCGGCTGTTTCGAATGTCGTGCAGTAACATGCAGGCTAGTTTTGTAACAAAAATCTAAACAGATCCACAAATAACGAGTCATAATTCATATAATAATAATAATTAACACAGTGCTCATTCTCGATATAGTCCTGACTGTGGACTGTTAAATCTTACATTTATTCTTTATGTCAACAGTACACGCAACACTCTGTGCCCTTAAAGCGTCCACTTGGTCTCCTGGATAAAAACTAGCACAAAATCATTCATTAGCTTTGGTCAGTTCGTGTTCCAGCAGCGAGCTGCCGCTAAAGTCAATGAAGTCCGCGCGCTCGTTTATCTGCATTAGTGTCAGAGAACGTAAGTCGCGGTTTGCCAGGCCGCCCCCTCCTGTCATGTGCAGCCCGGGGAGGGAGGTGTGGAAACACCGCCCGTGTTTACGGTCTACATTCCTCCAGCTAGGGTGCTGCTCTCTGAACTGAACTGCTGGAAGCCATCAGCATTCATTCAGTAGATCGGCTCTGCTGGGAAGCACGTGAGGCGCTCGGAGACTTTTTCTTTGTTTTTAATAATCTAAACATTTGATTTTGCTCCAAAGATGCTCCACAAATGGTCTCCCTTTGAATCTTTAATACCTTTTTTTTTTTTTTGGAAGATTTAATTATGCGGCAGCGTAAAACTCTCAAATAATTACCCAGCAGTTTCCATCGTGTTTACCACTGTCACTCTTGCCACCTGCAGGCCCTTTCATTAGAACTTGTTGTGAACAGATGCCGGACTCCGCCTGTATGATTATTTCAAGCTCACCTCTGCGACTCAAAGCGAAACAATAAGCACAAGAACGACAGCATGAATACGACAGAATGTGGAGAAGTTGGACCTACAGTGTGCGCTCCGGCGGTGCTGCCACTCTCTATGCGCCAGTCCGCTGATGCATGCTTTCAGAGCCTTCTCTTGCAACATGCAGGAGGACGGGCTGGAGGTGTAGAAATCCAGCATCTGTCCGGGACTTACGGTGAGCATGTCCATGCAGTCAAACATGATAAGAGGCTCTTCGTTCAACTACTCTTGTGTGTGATGGATAAAAATCGCCGACATAAGCGCAAGCAACTCCGTCGAACTCCTCTCCCCCTCCCTCCCCCTCTCCTTGGCACGGCGGATTTCGTTCCTCTTCTTCTCCTTCGTCCCGCACTGGAATCACTAATTATTTCAGTCCGAAACGCTCCGCCGCTTTTTCTAAATCCTCATTTCTTGCACCGAGTCTACTCTCCGCCCTGCCGCGAACCTCCGAAGACTCCATAATAATAACAATAATCCGACCTGTTTTTTGGAAATCGCCCCGTCTCGCATTGGGAGCGGTGGTAAAACACGCGCGAACAGGAGAATTTGTCTCTTGTAATAATAATAATAATAAAAAAGAACCACGGACGGCGTTTAAAAGCTCACGTTTCTTCTGCGATGACGAATGGGTTATCCACCCCCCCCGCGCAACTCATTTCCAACTAGTTTTGCCACAGAGAGTGAAAGATTGAAATGCTTAATATATGCCGGTGAACTCTGTATGAACCCTTCCGAGGCGGCTGACCTTCAAATCACCCAGGCAGGCTGACATCACTGCAGCTCCGCAGCGCGGAACAAGGCGAAGTGAAGAAACGCAGGGAAAATAATACTTTCTTCAGTTGGGAAAGAAGACCCACGCAGCTAAAATTTGAAACGAGGTTTTTTTTATTGTCGTTATTATTATCAATTGTATTATTGTTATTGTTATTATTGTTATTAGTCATTATACAGTATCAGCACTCACATCTCTCTGGCTGTGATGGGCATATTGCTTTTTACGCACGACGCTCACTGTTGGTGAATGTTGGACCATGAGATCAGTCGTGAGGTCATATTATTTATTTGATTAGTGATAAGAACTTTATCGTCATTTTATTTATCTTTTATTTTTGAATTAAAAAACAATACTCTATTTTGTTAATAGTAAGCGTTCTTGTTTTACATGAAAACCATGTTTTTCACTGACAACGATAAGCATATTCACAGTTGTGCGCATTAGTAAAAGATATAAAGGGCTTATAAACTAAACTGTGACCTGTGATTTGCAACATTTTAGAAAACTGCTGACTTTGTTGTTATATTGATATACTGAACATATATACACAATGTTGGTAGCATTTAATATCTGAATAATTAAATGGCTGCATTCTAAAACATGAGTTTCAGTAAGACCCAGAATACAGATTTAAGTTGCTTTGACTTAATTTTAAAATAGCAGATTGAAGCAAAAAAAAAAAAAAATTAAGAAACTTTAGCATAATAATTTGAACCACTTTACTGAGAGTTCTTCTAAATACTCTTATTTATTTTGGCTACAGTGCAGCTGCCATTCCAAGAAATGAATTAAGTAGAACACATTTAAGCCTACAGGCTTACATGCTGAGGGAACAAATGTATTATTTCGAGAATCTTCCTTATTTAAAGTGTTCTTTGTATAGCATTTTCACACAGCATTAGTTTCTTATGATCTGTTATTGACAACAACATGATTCATCTGACTGTTGATCTTCCAGGCAGATGAATCTTTATCTGTTTTCAAACATGAAATCATATGAATAAGAGAATCAATCAACATAAATTATTTGCCCTCTCGCACATTTAGGAATATGCATGAGGGGGAAATCTTATATACAAATCCTCAAAACAACATTAAGGGAACAGCTGCTGATCACAAACACAAAGAGAGATAAACTTCAGTTAGGAAACAAAAACCATCGTGACCACTTACTGGTAGCTTGAGATGGTACCTGAAGGTCGTTCAGGTTTGCAGGTAGGTCTTCTAAAAAGGAACAGAAGTACTTCTTTGGGCTTCATGAGGGGCATTTCATAGGTTTTTTTTTTTTTTTTTTTTTGAGTTGGCTGCCTTTTGTTCCAATCTTTGTTAAGATGCACTACGTCAATAATGTCTAGGTACAGGCTTTCACGAGGCCAATCCATGACTGATCGTGTTCCCATGTGTATGTTTTTCTATGCAGGTATGCTTTTACTGCACTTGCAGTGTTGGGATCACTGTAATTTGGAAAAATGAAGCTGTTCCAATACCTTTAACTTTACAAGGTCCCCAAAAAACCATGACGACACCTAAGGTGTATTTTACAGATGGCTAAAACCGCTCACTGATGTACTTCTTCCCTAACCTAGACCGTACATATAAACAATAATTTGAACCCAAAATGTCCACTTTGGATTAATGAATGATTAAAACAAGTTGCAGTCCAGTACGTGTGTGGTTAGAAATAGCTCAGCCTTTTCTCCTCATTTCAATTCTCTCTTCCATTGAGACTCTTTGCTGGGATTTTACCCCCATTTCCTAAGGACATGACTTTTAGATACTGTTTATAGACATATATATGCTATAGACACTTCTTTTACTTACGCAGTTTTCTTACATTTCTTTAAGGACAAATCCCATACCACATTGAGGTTTGACAAATGTTTCAGCTGATAGCTCTGTGGGAATCACCTCGTTGGTTCAAAGATACAATTGTATGTCTCTCAAACCTTGACATTTTTGGAAATTTGTAAATTCAACTAAAGAAATGAGAACAGATTTTGTGTTTTTGCGACCAGACTAAAGATAGACTTGGTTTTGTGTAGGTGTGTAGGTGTAGGTACAACACTAGTTTATTCACCTAGTGAGGTGCCTTTTGATGTTTTAATGATTTATAGATCAAAGTTAAGTGGCTCAAGACTTTTACACAGTCCTGTAAATATTTTATTTTAAATAGCATCATGTGCTAATTAGACAAGAAGTGCTGCTTTCTGAACTAAGCTCAGTATATTCTATCTAATAATTACTCTCCCTGTGCCTGTGTTTGGTTTCAAATTAAGACTAAATTACTGTGATATTCTTTGCTGGCCACCAGGCTCTACATGTTCTACTGACAGACCAGGCAAACACCGAAACAATCACCTAAAACCAGAATTGTATTTTCTTGTAAATGTCTCTAATTCTTATCATCTCTGTTTTGTGGTTTGAACTCTTGGTTTACATTAGTGAATGTCAGTTTCTACAGTTGCTCTAGTAAAAAAAAGTTCTTTGATTTTTTTGTGTATAAGTTTTGTCAATATCATTCTTGTTATTGATTCCTGTGATTGTATTATTCCTGCCTTGTAGCTGTTCCACACCAGCACATTGTGATATTGTGTTATGTTTGCTTGAGTTGTGTCAGAGGAAATCTTTCATGCTGGTGCCGTGGTTGGTTCTACTGCATCATAGTAATGTCTCATGTCTAAATCTCCTGGTTGGGTTAGTTCTGGTTCTGTGTGAAAGTTTGAATGTTCTCTCAACGCCTGCTTGGGTTTCATCCAAGTTCTCTGGCTTCCTCCAAAAACACATGTAAGGTAATTGGTGATGTGAAATTTGTCATGGATGTAAAGTAGATAAAAGTGCTGTGTGAATGTACGTTTGAAAATGTGCCTTGTAGTCTGAAGCACTTTGGGTGTCAGGGCCCCCAGTGCTAAATATTCCTGTCTTCTGAGGCCTCTTTGCTCCCTGTTTCAGATTCTCTCCCAGTGGACCTAAGCAATCTCTGCCTTTGTATTCCATCCATCCATCCATCTTCATCCGCTTATCCGAGGTCGGGTCGCGGGGGTAGCAGCCCAAGCAAAGAGGTCCAGACCTCCCTCTCCCCAGCCACCTCCTCCAGCTTGTCCGGGGGAATACCAAGGCGTTCCCAGGCCAGCCGAGAGATATAATCTCTCCAGCGTGTCCTGGGTCTGCCCCGGGGCCTCCTCCCGGTGGGACATGCCTGGAACACCTCGCCCAGGAGGCGCCCAGGGGGCATCCTTGCCAGATGCCCGAACCACCTCAGCTGGCTCCTTTCGATGTGGAGCAGCAGCTGCTCTACTCTAAGCCCCTCCCGGATGGCCGAACTTCTCACCCTATCTCTAAGGGAGAGGCCAGCCACCCTTCGGAGGAAGCTCATTTCCGCCGCTTGTATCCGCGATCTCGTTCTTTCGGTCACTACCCACAGCTCGTGGCCATAGGTGAGGGTAGGGACGTAGATCGACCGGTAAATTGAGAGCTTCGCTTTTACACTCAGCTCCCTCTTCACCACGACTGACCGGTGCAGCGTCCGCATTACTGCAGCCGCAGCCCCAATCCGTCTGTCGATCTCCAGCTCCCTTCTCCCATCACTCGCGAACAAGACCCCGAGATACTTGAACTCCTCCACTTGGGGCAGGAACTCATCCCCGACCCGGAGTGGGCACTCCACCCTTTTCCGGCTGAGAACCATGGCCTCAGATTTGGAGGTGCTGATCCTCATTCCCGCTGCGTTACACTCGGCTGCGAACCGCTCCAGTGCGAGCTGGAGGCCCTCACCCGATGAAGCCAACAGAACCACATCATCCGCAAAAATCAGAGATGAGATTCTGAGGCCACCAAAGCGAAAGCCCTCCGCCACTTGGCTGCGCCTAGAAATCCTGTCCATAAAAATTATGAACAGAACCGGAGACAAAGGGCAGCCTTGGCGGAGCCCATCACCCACCAGGAACGAGTCCGACTTATTGCCGGCAATGCGAACCAAGCTCTTGCAACGGTTGTATAGGGATTGAATGGCCCGTAGCAATGGGCCAGACACCCCATACTCGCGCAACACCTCCCACAGGACGCCCCGAGGGACACGGTCGAATGCCTTCTCCAGGTCCACAAAACACATGTAGACTGGTTGGGCAAACTCCCATGCACCCTCAAGTATCCTCGAGAGGACAAAGAGCTGGTCCAGTGTTCCGCGACCAGGACGAAAACCGCATTGTTCCTCCTGTATCCGAGGTTCGACTAGCGGACGAACCCTCCTCTCCAGCACCCTGGCATAGACTTTCCCGGGGAGGCTGAGGAGTGTGATCCCCCTGTAGTTGGAACACACCCTCCGGTCCCCCTTCTTGAAGATGGGGACCACCACCCCGGTCTGCCAGTCCACAGGTACTGCCCCTGATCTCCACGCAACATTGCAGAGACGTGTCAACCAAGACAGCCCTACAACGTCCAGAGCCTTCAGGAACTCGGGGCGGACCTCATCGACACCAGGGGCTCTGCCACCAAGGAGTTGTTTAACTGCCTCAGTGACCTCGCCCCCGGAAATCGGTGGGTCACACCCCTCATCCCCAGACTCTGCTTCCTCCCCGGAAGACGTGTCAGTGGGATTAAGGAGGTCCTCGAAGTATTCCTTCCACCGCCCGACAATTTTCTCAGTCGACGTCAACAGCGCTCCGCCAGCACTATACACAGTGCAGGTAGAGCACCGCTTTCCCCTCCTGAGACGCCTGACGGTTTGCCAGAATCTCTTCGAGGCAGTCCGAAAGTCTTTTTCCATGGCCTCTCCGAACTCCTCCCACACCCGAGTTTTTGCTTCAGCCACTGCCCGAGCCGCATTCCGCTTGGCCTGTCGATACCTGTCGGCTGCCTCCGGAGTCCCACAGGCTAACCAAGCCCGATAGGCCTCCTTCTTCAGCCTGGTGGCTCCCTTCACCTCTGGTGTCCACCATTTGGTTCGGGGATTACCACCACGGCAGGCACCAACCACCTTGCGGCCGCAGCTCAATGCAGCAGCTTCGGCAATGGAGACGCTGAACATGGTCCATTCGGACTCAATGTCCCCAGTCTCCCTCGGAATGCTGTTGAAGCTCTGCCGGAGGTGTGCGTTGAAGATCCCGCGGACTGGGGCCTCTGCTAGACGTTCCCAGCACACCCTCACTACGCGTTTAGGTGCACCAGGTCTGTCCAGCGTCCTCCCCCGCCACCTGATCCAACTCACCACCAGGTGGTGATCAGTTGACAGCTCAGCCCCTCTCTTTACCCGAGTGTCCAGAACATATGGTCGCAGGTCTGGTGATACGATTACAAAATCGATCATCGACCTACGGCCTAGAGCATCCTGGTGCCACGTGCACTTATGGACACTCTTATGTTCGAACAGGGTGTTCGTTATGGCCAAACTGTGATTAGCACAGAAGTCCAATAACAAAGCACCGCTCGGGTTCAGATCAGGGAGGCCGTTCCTCCCAATCACGCCCCTCCAGGTCTCGCTGTCGTTACCCACGTGAGCATTGAAGTCTCCCAGCAGGACAACAGAGTCTCCAGGTGGAGCACCTTCCAGCACCCCCCCCAGGGACTCTAAGAAGGCTGGGTACTCCGAACTGCCACTCGGCGCATAAGCGCAGATGACAGTCAGGACCCGTTCCCCGACCCTAAGGCGCAGGGAACAAACCCTCTCGTCCACCGGGAAAAACCCCAACGTACCGGCAGCAAGCCGAGGGGATATAAGAATACCCACCCCAGCCCGCCGCCTCTCACCAGGGGCAACTCCAGACTGAGACAGAGTCCAGCCCCTCTCCAGGAGACTGGTTCCAGAGCCCAGACAATGCGTAGAGGTGAGCCCAACTATATCTAGCCGGTACCTCTCAACCTCACGCACCAACTCAGGCTCCTTCCCCACCAGAGAGGTGACATTCCATGTCCCTATTGCCAGTCTTGGCAGCCGGGGGTCGGTCCGCCAGGGCCTCCGCTCCTGGCCGCCACCCGGCTCACAATGCACCCGACCCCTATGGCGCCTCCTGCGGGTGGTGGGCCTGCGGGAGGATGGGCCCATGTCTCCTCTTCGGGCTGTGCCCGGCCGGGCCCCATGGACTAAGGCCCGGCCACCAGACGCTCGCCCTCGGGCACCCTCCCCGGGCCTGGCTCCAGGGCGGGGCCCCGGTAACCCTATCCCGGGCAGGGTAAACTGTTCCCTCGATATTCTTTTCATGGGGGTCTTCTGAATCGCTCTTTGTCTGGTCCCTCACCCAGGACCAGTTTGCCATGGGAGACCCTACCAGGGGGCAAAAGCCCCCAGACAACATAGCCCCTGGGATCCCTGGGACACACAAACCCCTCCACCACGATAAGGTAGCGATTCAAGGAGGAGTATTCCTTCATCTGTTTTGTTGAGCTGGTTCTCCATTAAAAATCGCCCCTGGAAAACCCTCCGCTCCACCAGCTGCTTGCCCTCCTGCCTATGATCTCCTGTGAGTAAACCAGTCCACCCCTCCTGGACCACTATTCACAAGTACACCTGAACATTAATCTTAACAACACTTGGAACTGTTATTTTACCCATGTACATTTTCGGGATTTAACACCCATCACCTCTCTCCCAGTGGACCGCCATCCCAGGCTCAGGTTCTGCCTTCTGAAGCTCACCCATCTATGCTCTCCCCTTTGTGCCCGTATTCTCTGGCACATAGTTTCCCAGTGCAAACCATTCAGTGTTTCAAGTTCTCTACTTCTTGTGCAAAGTAAATACATTTGCACTACTCTCTAGTCTCAACTTAGTCATGCTTTAGAGTCCACTTACCTTTGGTGCTTGCACCTTAACATAAAGGTCCAAACAGCAAGAAATTATTTTTTGAGTTGCTGGTTTCCACTGGTTTAAATAAACCAGCCAAACTGGTTTATTCCCGAATTGTCCCATTTCTAAATCTTTGTCTAGCAGAAATATTACATACATATTTGGATGCTTAAGCCTTATTAAAATCAAGTGTCAAAAGAAGATACTCATTCATCTAAACTAACACCATTAATTTGCTACCCGACACCATACTATACCAGAGAAAACCATGAAGAGCAGAAAACGAGTCTCGAGGTTTCAACTAGATCTGACACAAGGACATTCTATCTATTCATATCACATATCTTCATCATTACAGTCATTATGAAAGGCACCATGCAGCCTGTGAAGCCTGTATAAACAAGCAAAGTTATCTGTGGCTCTGCAGGGCATGGCCGTATCTGTAACAAACAGTCACCAGTGGTGCTTATAAAGAAATACTTTTGAGTCATATTATGGGAAATGTTCTAGTGTTTTTGGAACCACAATAAATACAAAAACCTACAATTCTAAACATTGTTTTTATCTACAGCAAATCTCTAAACTTTATAGTTTTATAAGTCAAGATTGTTGAAAAAAAGGCGTTTGTTCTAAATGCTGATAAAATCAATTTTTCCACTTCTCTGGTATAGTTTTACTTGATTTACAAGGAAAACAGATAGATAGATAGATAGATAGATAGATAGATAGATAGATAGATAGATAGATAGATAGATAGATAGATAGATAGATAGATAGATAGATCACAGAGTAAGTGAGGCAGTTTCAGAGGCAGAACCAGTTTGAGTGGTACACAGCACACAGCACACTGATCCCCACATAACTCATGAATATTGCACAGAGCCTACAGCAAAGCTGAAACAAAACCCCCTGGAACCCAGTCCCACCCCAAGCCCCTCCCCAACACACACGAGTTGACCCCTTGGAGTTCAGCAGGTGTAACACTAACTCCTGGACACACATTCACACAACCCCGGTCAGCACAGGTAATGAATACATTTGACAATCCACCTGTAATTAGAAGGTGATAATGAACCCATCCATCAAGATAAGCCACTTTTTGGCATCACTGCTCCGCAGTTCATGGCTGTTGCCAAAACTCACTCTACTGTGACTATAAGCAGTGTAGCTGATCATTTAATAAGGAAGAGTAAAGTCTGACAGCCTCAAGGGAACATGCATACAGCAGCTGATGTTTTTAGCTACTTTCAAATCCTATTTTTTCTCCACAAGAAATCCTTATTTTATAAAGTACTTATGAGAACTAGTCAGTTTGGTAGTCACAATTCATTCATGGGTCAAAACCCGTTCACACAGCTATATTTAGTTACATTTGCACTTAATCTATTGTTAATTTAATTGAACCTGCATGAAGCAGGAAAGTAATTTTCCACTCATGAATCGTGCCTGAGCACGATTTCAGTACATGAAATTATACCTTTGAGCTTCAAACTGATACAGAGTGAAAGTAAACCAATTTGGGATTCAGCATCTTGGCCCAGGATACTTTTGCCTGTGGACTGGACAGTCGGGTCTCAATGTAATGACCTTCCAATCGATAGACTGTTGGTATGCCTGTCTGCGTGCAGATTCTGTCAAGACTGCAGTGTGGTGACTAAGTAAGACAGAGTCAGGGTAGTCTTTTCAGGTCTGCAGTTGGGATCAAAATAAACATTTGAAGATGGTTGTGGTTGGATCCACAGATGGGGAAAGGGCTGGAAATTCAATTTTTAGAATTGTTTTGATGAAATCTCACACAGTATAGTGTTATCTGCTGCATATAGATTTTATATAATTTGTCCACGCTGGAGAAATTATATCTCTCGGCTGGCCTGGGAACCCCTTGGTGTTCAAGCTGGAGGAGGTGGCCGGGGAGGGGGAGGTCAGGGCTTCTCTGTTTAGGCCGCTGCCCCCGCGACCTGGGCCCAGTCCCAGATAAATGGAATAAGACGGATGGATGGATGATTTGTGCGGTCCAAGAAGAGCGGTGTTGTGGCAAATGTGCCAACAAAATGACTTCTAGTTACATGACTATTAGAAGTAATCAAGAGTTGGAATACTTTATATTTCCTTTTACATGGTTTGAGTTTACTTCATGTATCATGTGCTATGAAGTTCAGGACGTCTGTGTTCTGATGACTGATTGTGTTTATTTTGTTCATCTGATAAAAACAGAGAAGCTCGGGTCCAGTCCCGAAACATTTCTTGATGCACACATCAGAAACTTTTTTATGGAAGAGAGCAAAAATGAACTAATGTCAAACTGCCACAGAAAAATGTATCAATGCAGCCTCACAGAGGTTACAGCAGAAACTTGGCCAATAACAGGAAGTATACGCTGCTCCAAAAATTTAAGCAACACTTGAAAACACACCAGATGCCAAAGCTGGCTGTGTGGCTGACAGAGTTGGAACAAAATGCAAGACTTGGAAACAGAAGAGATAAACTAAAAGATGGCTTTATTAAACTAAAACAAAGTACAAAATTATGAGTCAAAAACAAGGAAACCAAATTTTTCTGGGCTCCTCTGGCAGCACTGTCCTATGTATGCAATAATTCTAACATGACTGTTTATTACGGATTTAAAAATCTTATTTGGTTTTCATATGTACCTATTTTCAGTGATATCAACTTTAATAGCAGGAAATTAACTAGACAATTCTTTTCCTTCTCTCTTTTTTGCCACATTTTTCAAGTAACCCTTTATTTGACAACAGTATAATAAAACTGGAGATTCTTTTTAGTGACCACTGTATGGAAACATTCTGGACGGGCCACTGAAGACACCCCGAAAAAAGTGATGCAGCATTTTGCTGAAATATGTTTCAAGCAACTCACAATGGTAGTTTGTGTGGCTCCCACATGCTTGTACGCATGCCTGACGATGTCGGGGCATGCTCATAATGAGACAATCGAGTCTCAGTTTCTTCCATGTGTCACGGCGGGGTGCACCGCTGTGTTTTTTGAAACAGGACCCAAAAGCAGATGTGGACGAGGAGTTGCAGGTTTAAACAGAAAGCGATCCTTTATTTGGATGATAGCAGGAGTTAAACATGGAACCCTAAGCAAACTAAAAAACACTAAGAAACAAACACTATGACGTTCTATGACTAAGACTATAACAATGACAATGGTGGGATAACAGACGACCTGACAATGACATTCAGAAAACAGAGGACTTAAATACACACATGAGGCGATCAGGGGAAGTGGAGACACATGAGGAAACAGCTGACTTGGATATACATAATGATGCACAGAAAAGAGTAAACTAAATGCAGTGAACAAAGAACAGACTCTTTCAAAATAAAACAGGAAACACGGAGACATAGACATGAAACGAACTAGACAACAAGAGCCACACAGACATGACACATAACGGGTAAGCGCACGAACCAGGGAGACCGAGTACAGGGGAAGATGACAGAAACGACAACATGAACTTGACAACATAAGACACACAGACATAAACACATGAAGGGCAAGGGAGACTTAACACAAGGGTAATATAATAACAAATGAGCTAGAATAACTTAATGAACCTAAACAAACAATAAACATCAAAATAGACTAAAACTCAAAACACTGGGTCCATGACACCATAGTAGTAGTAGTATTATTTTATTGTCATTGTCAAGAACAATGAAATTGCGTTTGGGGCTTCCATACAACCCAAAAAAAGAAGAAAATAATAAATACCCCTTAAAACCCAAGTGTACATATTTAACCCAGTGTGACTCCAATGCAATAAGACAATCCTTAGCAATAATGTTCGTAGAAATTCAGACCATGTTCATTTTTACAGGTTCTTGTGTCTAGTCCTAGTTCACCCAGTTTAGGTTATAGTTTAGTTTTCACCTTTCCCATTTCCTTTTGTATTTTTGCTCGATCCAGGTGTTTTTCTTTCCCTCCCTCTACTTCTTTCTCCCGTTCCTTTCCCCCAGTCATGTCTGTCCCGTATGTAAGAACTGAAAATAAAATAAATAAACAATAAAAACAAAGGTCAATCAAATGGACCAATACGGCAAGGCCGGGATGGTGCACTCGGTAAAGTAAATCGGCTGGGCATCTTTCTTGGCCTTTAGACAATAATTCTGATGGCAAAAGAACCAAACGGGACAGGCGGCAAAAAAAAAAAAAGAATCTAAGAAACTCCCACCCAACTCTGTTATCCAACTCAGAACATAAGTATGTTTTTCATGTCTCCCGCTTTGAGCTGTTTCTAATTTTGTAATTTTAAGATTTTTAGGAATGTTTTTCTTCACAATTGCACAGTATTTATTGATTATGTGCACTATCCTTGTCAAGAATGGCTCCAAGATTACGCACATTTTTACTGTAATGCCTTCCAGAGTAGTTATCTGGTTAAACACTACGTTTCTAAGACTTTTAGGCCAGGAGATTAGAGCTATCCAGGTCCTTGTGTCTTTCAGAGATTCCTGCAGTTTAACTAAGTAGTATGTGTCACCTGGCTTCATAGACAGATACAGCCTGGAATCATTGACATAGCAAGGAAAATGTATACTATCCCATCTAATAATACTGTCTTGGAGAACGCTGTATAATATCAATAGAAATGATCCTAGCATGGAACTCCACCACCTTAAAGGCCCACGGTATTTAGCCCACTAATAGAAACAGATGGATCACATTTAATATCGAAACATTAATTAATGGCAGGACTTTTTTTGAGTAGTCTTCCAGGGATGGGGTTTAATAGAGATGGTGATGATTTAGAGGAAGTTATTGAACTTTACTCAGAAAGATCAACTGGAGACTGAAAGATTGATTACTTTGTAGATGGTACGTCATTACTTTGATGATCAAATGTCGTCTAAAAAATGCTTCAGTGTTTTCCAGAACAATTTCTTAACCTGTTGGTAGCACTAAGAGACTCAGGAAATAGCACTACCAATAGGATCTCTCCTCTGGGAAAAATTACTTCTTGCAATATTTTATGGCATTCTCCACCATATTTGTCAACCAAACACACTTCAACCTTCACACTGGACTTAAAGTAAGCACAAGGCTCCCCTGACAGGGTATTTCAAGTTAAATGCACATTACTGTTTGCTCTGTACAAGACAATAGGTTATAAACAATGACTGTGAGGGCTGATTGTGAGTGGTTAAAGATGTGTACCGCTGGCCAGAGGTGCAGAAGAGAGACCCATTAGAAACGAGACTGCAATAAAGAGAGCTCATTTACTCCTAACAACCTAAGTACATTCAGCAATGGGTCCCCTGCTGGAAATCTGGGTCGATGGAGGAGCAGTAATTACACTTCTAAGTGTCTTAATGTGACTGCCTAAATTGTTTACTTTTCTGTCTCCCAAACACTGGCTGATGGATCATTTTCATTTCCAATTTGTGAGGGCATGTGTGTATCTGCTTGTCACCATATGCATGTGTATGAGCGTATTTTCTGTGTCACAATGCAATCGAATCCATCTAAGACAATTTTCTCATTTAGCCCTACAGCAAAGGCTTTCTTACAAAATTGTTAATGTTTTAATCTGTTTTTAGTTTACTTTAGTGTATTTTAATGGTGAGCAAAACACTATTAATTTTTCATTTGCTACATCCACTGTCCTATAAGAAAAGGTTTTAGATGTTGTTTTGACAGGTCCATATTTACTTGGCTCATGTCTCATGATAGCTGTGGTTTTAGCTATCATGGCAGCAACATTTCAAACTGTGATAGAACCAAACCTTTCTGTGGAAATTGATCTATTACGGTCAACAATTGGTTCTTTAACAGTTTTATAAAGTTATCTTTGTAAAATAAAGGGATATAGTGCTATAGTATAGAAATAAACTCTATTCATTCTCTTGGCATTGATCACCTTTGCATGTGATTTAAAAACATTTAAAAGATGTTCAAAAAGAAGAAGCTCTCATTTCAGAAAAACAATCAATAAATGTACTAATTTGTCCATAAAACCCATAGCCCTGATATTGTGTTTTCAGCTCTGCCAAGGGGATTCCAAGATATTCACAGAAAAAAGTTCTGTTTCCAGTATATATATTACATATTATCAGTGTTGGGGAGTAACGGAATACATGTACCGCCGTTACGTATTTAAAATACAAAATATGAGTAACTGTATTCCGTTACAGTTACCGTTTAAAAAGGTGGTATTCAGAATACAGTTACTTTGTTGAAATAAATGGATTACACTGCGGTACTTTCCTGTTTCATTTTGTCGCGGGTCAGGACTGTTTGGGTTTTGTTTGACAGCTACGTTCTGTTGTTCCAGGCGGCAGCGTTACGGTTGCCATGGTTACAGGGTGACGCTCTCTCTCTGCGTGTTTCCTGGGTGAGAGAGCGCCTTTTTGTTGTTGTGCTAAGCTAATAGGCAGAATGCTACAGGTATAGGGCTTTGGAGCGTGATGTCACGGGGGTGGGCGTGGAAAGGATTTTGGCCCGAGCTGCCATTTTGAGGGTCTAAACAAAGCGCAAGCAAAAAAGGAGCAAAGGCACACACAACAGCCATGGTTCGTATTTGCTGTAAGGGTCAGCTGCAATGTTCGATCGCACGACCAGCAAGAGAATAAGCTTGAAAGAATGTAGCTTCATAGGCAGTGTAGTCCCTGCTGCAGGGAGAATGGACTGCCATACCCGTTATGTCTCTTATGAGCGCGAGTTGGGAGAAAAAGGGGAGTGGAAAAGTACGAGTTGTCATCAAGGAAAAACGGGAGCTGGAAGCATGTAAATATAATAATAACCACTGCAGCCAAGAAGAGAGCCTGACGAGCCCAGTTGTAAGTAAGCTATTAAGACTCGACTGTACACCGTGTTCGTGTTTTCCTCCGAAAACAATAAGTTCTGTTGGAGCCTTTCAACGCCTCTCTCTGTCTCTCACTAGCAAAGTTGACCCAGACAACAAAGTAAAGCTATTTTTAGGCTACGAGCCGACACGAACCCGACGTATCAGTCAGAGGTCCCTTTACTACAGTTCGGAGTCGCGGACCTTCAGTAACAGTAATAAATCACACAGCAATAGTACATTCACGTTGTTGTAAAAAGCATGATAATATATTAAGTAATCCAAAGTATTCAGAATACGTTACTGTCATTGAGTAACGTAACAGAATACGTTACAGAATACATTTTGGGGCATGTAATCTGTAATCTGTAATGGAATACATTTAAAAGTAACCTTCCCAAAACTGTATATTATGTTACTGCAGTTTACTTAAAGTTGTAAAAAAATTTATTTGCTGTGTGCATACACATGAAAATGTCAAACCTGAATTCTTTTTAATGGCCAGTAAATAAATCATTAGATTTTATTATTTTAATAGACATTTTGACTCTCTCTCTTAGTCTCATTCTTTGAGCCAGTTTGTTACAAGATAGTGATAGAAAGAACACTCAAGATTCACTGAATAGTGGGTAAAAATCAATTAACACTTGCTTTTTCCGTTTTTTAATGCATCTTGTTTTTAACACCAACTATAACCTTATGTGACTTAGACACCGACTACTGTGAGCAAGAGCTGTATAGTGTTGTCATACACTGGTGAGTTTGAACTTTTAATTGACTGTTTGTGATGCTAGCAGCTGATGCTAATTGGCTGCTGCCAGTCCAAACAATTTGAAGGATTGTTGTCTATTTGTTGGATAACAAATGTTTTGAAGCTATACAATCTGTATATAGCAGTTGAACTGTTTTAGTTAAATCCTTATTGATTAAATATACTTTAAATATACTGTTTATTTATTTATTTATTTATGTATTTATAAATTGTGTACACAGGAACAAGAATAACTTAATGTATTTAGCTCAACTGGCTGACATTTTCATATTCTTGTGATTTGTTATTGGCTCTGTTTATTTAATGCAGGCCAGGTGACCCTTTTTGGGTATAAAAAAGGATGGCGAGCCAACGAACGGCTAGGAACAGGAATCGTTCTGCATTGAAGCTTCCACTTCCACTGGTCTGGTAGGAAGTTATCAAAGACGATGCTCTGTCCTTTTCTCTGAAACCATTTTTCAATTACACTGATTTCTACAATCATACACACTATTCCCCCGTTTATGGACAATAGCGCTTGGACATCTCTCATGGACACTCAGATAAAATTCATGGACTTTTCCCTCTTCTGTGTGGACAAGTGCTTTTGATGTTGATGTGTGTTACTTATGGGGAACATTTTTTTAAATTTGAGAATCTATATTGCTTGATATAAGCTACAGGATTATTTAGTTATCTTTGTGCACCCCAACTGGGTTTTTGATTAATCGAACCGCTGCAGCAGGAATGATTATTTAAGTTTTCCCTTTTCTTTGTTAGTTTCCTTTGGTTTTGTTGAAATACATGGTACCTGCAAAAGCATTTTGTGTTATGTGTATTTATTAATTACTGACAATCAGCTCCAGTGGCCGTTCTTAAATCTTCTGATTAACAATAGCCCAATATTCTGCTTAATACCTGACATGTATTAATTCAATAGAGCTTCATTAGTGTTACATATGGACGATACCCACCGTCACCATTACCAAGACGAACAAGCTGATCTACACAACGGCAGCAGTGATCAGTGAGATGTTTGGCTACTAGCCAACTATTGGAGCTGCAGAAAGGTGCAATGAAGAAGGTGCCTAAGAAATACAGCAAGCTTTCCATACCTGAAACTGCCAGGCGAGACTCACAGCCTTGGCGTGCCACTTTAAGAGGTACACCAGAGGGATTGAAGGCAGGAGAATAAGCGGTTCTCCACAGAACCAGCCAAGGTGTACTCTCAGTGGCAGGGGAACAATATGAGAACAGCACCACCAAGGCTGGAGACAGAGCAATACTGGAAGAGCATATGGGAGAAGGACGCAAACCAAAACGGCAATGCTCAGTGGCTAGTAGATCTAGGAGCAGACCACAGCGACCTCCCTGAACAGGGTCCAGTAAACATCACAGTGGCAGATATCCAAGAAAGGGTCCCCTGGTGCTGTCCAGTTGGACAGGTCCTGACATGGTTCATGCCTACTGGCTAAAGAAGCTGACTGCACTCCACGAGTTCCTGGTAGCACACATGAACCAGTTGACAAGAGACACCCAGAATAGCTAACCGAGGACCCCCAGAAGGAACCGGTCTCATCCAACTACCGACCAATAACCTGCCTCAGTACTACATGGAAGCTCCTGTCAGGCATCATAGTGGGTGAGATGAACAGGTACAGGGGTCAATACATGAGCGGGACGCAGAAAGGGATGGGCAAGAATACCAAAGGCACAAAACACCAGCTACTGGCAGACCGAGCAGTCAGCCGAGACTGCAAGACCAGACTGACCAACCTGTGCACTGCCTGGATTGATTACAAGAAGGCCTATGACTCAACGCCCCACACCTGGATCCTGGAATTCCTAGATCTATGCAAGAGCACCAGGACCCTAAGAGCCTTCATCAGGAAGTCAATGGGAATGTGGCGGACAACGCTAGAGGCCGTAGTGATCGATGTAGCGGTTCCCAACGACAGCAACATCAGAAAGAAGGAACACGAGAAGCTCGAGAAATACCAAGGGCTCAGAGAAGAGCGCGAGAAAATGTGGAGGGTGAAGGTAACAGTGGTCCCAGTCGGAGCACTCGGTGCAGTGACTCCCAAGCTAGGCGAGTGGCTCCAGCAGATACCGGGAACAACATCGGAGATCTCTGTCCAGAAGAGCGCAGTCCTGCGAACAGCTAAGATACTGCAGGACCCTCAAGCTCCCAGACCTCTTGTAGAGGACCCGAGCTTGGACAATGTAGCTTGTGAATAGCTAATCGAATAACAACAAATAAAGTGGACATCTGGCATTGCTAACATAATATTCCTGTTTCTACTTTTAAAAATACAGCTTTGGAGAATTGTTTCTGTTGCATCTTAATGTTAAGTTATAAATTATCTGAGGTCCCGGCATGGCTGCATGCTAACCTAAGTTAAATTAAGTTAAGCTAATAATAAAAAGGTAATAACATACCAAGGTTGCTATTTTTTATAGTATGTTTAAAAATGTACTATTATTCTTTTTTGACATTTTGTTCTTACAAATCTTACAAAATAGAACATTAAAATACTTTTAGTGGCTAAAGCTGTCAAACAACAAGTTGAATTTCAAATTGCAGCTTGCTATCTTTTATGAATACCCTGGCATTGGAGAATTTAACAAATGACCAGTTTTTGATGTGAATGAAATTTATTCCAACAGTTACCTCAACATCCAAGACCAGGTTTCCTGTTTCAGGCCTTCTCTGACTGCTGTTGGCAGGTACTCACCACTGCTGACCAGGAATACTCCAGCTCACCTGGAGATTTTCTAACCAAGAAGTCTAATAATGATTTCATCAACACTGGTTTTAAATTTGCCCTTTTAGACCCACAGACATGCAGACTACAATCAACATTATTTGCCTCATGTATGCATGGTCATAATATCTCCAAACCGTTGTACGAAACCAACAAAAACATATTTTTGATATCCCTGGTTATTTCACAGACAAATCAAATTTCTCCTTAATGCGTCACCTCAGCCCTCACCTCCCTAACTCCGCTGTAGTCTTCACAGTCCTGGCTGTAATGAACAGTTTTAGAGGCAGAAGTCTGGTTTTGCAGACAGGGAAGCTGCCTATCATTCAGGCAGTCTTCTCTGTGGCTTGGGGAGAGATTACTGAGGATACAGACAGCTTCACACAGTGAGCCACAGCCTCTCTGATCAGTGGAGCACTCTCCTATCTCCCCACCTTATACCCCTGGGGCAATGATTTCACAGGGATTAGCACACAAAGTCGCCTAATCTCTCCCTCCTCTTTCTCTTTCTACTGATAGCTATCTCAGATATGAATGCATACATATACTGGCAATCACATTCCTTTATGTACAAACACGAGAACGTAATAACCAACAACTTGCAAAAAAGTAACTCCAGAAGACAACTTACCAGCAAATATCTTTAAATAAAACAGATCTCAAAAGTCTTAAAGGAATAGTATACACAAATCTGGAAAGTACTAATCCCAGATTCATAAAAATCTGTTGTACATTTGTTTTTGACAGACATTTGGTGTAAATGATATGATGAAAGTTTTCCATGCACCTTCCTTTGTTTGGGGGTCTAGTTATTGTGCATAAAAATTACCATAACTTAACATAAAGACATCTCAATGGAAAAGAACCATCATCAATGCTACCGTGGGTTTTTTCTGCAGGGATATGCTGTGGATAACCATGTCATTTGTTTGGTTGGCTTTGGCTCAGTTGACTTTTAAACTGTATCCAACTACTGGGCAGTGAAAACACTGGTTACTGCATCTCAGTGAGTACTATAAATTAGTACATTTTGGTTCAAGGGGTGTCTCTCCCATCTCAGTGTTGGGGATTCTTCAGACTAGTACCAAATGGCAGAACACAGACGGCTAATTCAATCAGAAACCCTGAGGGCCACCCAGCATTGCTAACTACATCATGGTTAAGCATCTTGAGCTTGTCAGAATTATCGAAAATGACAAGTGAACTTGACATGAACCAGAGAGTCGGAGTGGAATACTTGTATTGGCATTTCTTAATCTACGAACGGCACAGGGCAGTGCAGGAAAAATCAATACTTTTCAGTCACTGGTAGTTTTTTCTATGTGCCTGAATAAAAGAACTCACAAGCATCAAGGTACAGTAAGAAAATAGCACAGGCTCATTCAAGTCATGAGACACAAAGGAAAGATGTTCAATGTTGTACAAATAATTTATTATATTTAAACATGAATCCCTATTATTTATCCCACATTTTAGGAGCCCATGAAGTTGTTCAGACAAAGAAAGGAAGTTGTGTTTATAAAACTCTCCAGAATCATATGAGTTTGTTTTTTTTCCACATATATTTCACGCGTTGTGATTTGGGACCCCCAAAACAAAAGTCAAAACTAAATCCACTAAACACAGGGGCAGGAATAGACAGGGGATGATAAGAGATACTCAGACAAAGAACAAAGACAAAGGCAAGGTAGAGGTGAATCCAATCAATGACACAGAAGGAGGAAGTAAAACTAAACACAACAGACAAGAGAGAAACGACTACGTAAAAGCAAACTTCAATAAAATAACTCAAATAAGAATACAATAGAATAGAAGATGGGATAGAATGCTGACAGGTACTAAACAAATATCAGCAAAAACAAGAAAGAAGTAAACTAATTGATAAAGAAACAAATGGTAATTTCTATGACTAATAAAGCAAGAACTTACTACGAATATAGTATGAACTGGTCTAAAGGAAAACCTAAAACATAAGACTCCAATAATGGAACAATAATACGACACAGGGGAGGAATAATAACAAATGGAGCTAAATTATAAAAGACATAAAAATAACAAGAACAATACAACAGAAAAGGCAGTAGAAACTCTACAAAACTCAAAAACCACAGCAGAGAAGAGGGGCCTGAAAACTGAAGGCTCTCCCTCCCATTCTACTTTTAAATACTCTAGGAACAACAAGTAGGCCTGCAGAGCGAGAGCGAAGTGCTCTAATAGGGTGATATGGTACTACAAGGTCATTAAGATAAGATGGGGCCTGATTATTTAAGACCTTGTATGTGAGGAGCAGGATTTTAATTCTGGATTTAACAGGAAGCCAAAACAGGAGAAATCTGCTCTCTCTTTCTAGTCCCTGTCAGGACTCTTGCTGCAGCATTTTGGATTAGCTGAAGGCTTTTCAGGGAGTTTTTAGGACTTCCTGATAATAATGAATTAGAGTCGTCCAGCCTGGAAGTAATAAATGCATGAACTAGTTTTTCAGCGTCACTCTGAGACAGGATATTTCTAACTTTAGAGATGTTGCACAAATGGAAGAACGCAGTCTTACATATTTGTTTAATATGTGCGTTGAAGGACATGTCCTGGTCAAAAATGACTCCAAGGTTCCTCACAGCGTTACTGGAGGCCAAGGTAATGCCATCCAGGGTAAGAATCTGGTTAGATACCATATTTATTATATGTGTATATATGTATATACAGTGGGGCAAAAAAGTATTTAGTCAGCCACCGATTGTGCAAGTTCCCCCACCTAAAATGATGACAGAGGTCAGTAATTTGCACCAGAGGTACACGTCAACTGTGAGAGACAGAATGTGAAAAAAAAATCCATGAATCCACATGGTAGGATTTGTAAAGAATTTATCCGTAAATCAGGGTGGAAAATAAGTATTTGGTCAATAACAAAAATACAACTCAATACTTTGTAACATAACCTTTGTTGGCAATAACAGAGGTCAAACGTTTACTATAGGTCTTTACCAGGTTTGCACACACAGTAGCTGGTATCTTGGCCCATTCCTCCATGCAGATCTTCTCGAGAGCAGTGATGTTTTGGGGCTGTCGCCGAGCAACACGGACTTTCAACTCCCGCCACAGATTTTCTATGGGGTTGAGGTCTGGAGACTGGCTAGGCCACTCCAGGACTTTCAAATGCTTCTTACGGAGCCACTCCTTTGTTGCCCGGGCGGTGTGTTTTGGATCATTGTCATGTTGGAAGACCCAGCCTCGTTTCATCTTCAAAGTTCTCACTGATGGAAAGAGGTTTGGGCTCAAAATCTCACGATACATGGCCCCATTCATTCTGTCCTTAACACGGATCAGTCGTCCTGTCCCCTTGGCAGAAAAACAGCCCCATAGCATGATGTTTCCACCCCCATGCTTCACAGTAGGTATGGTGTTCTTGGGATGCAACTCAGTATTCGTCTTCCTCCAAACACGACGAGTTGAGTTTATACCAAAAAGTTCTACTTTGGTTTCATCTGACCACATGACATTCTCCCAATCCTCTGCTGTATCATCCATGTGCTCTCTGGCAAACTTCAGACGGGCCTGGACATGCACTGGCTTCAGCAGCGGAACACGTCTGGCACTGCGGGATTTGATTCCCTGCCGTTGTAGTGTGTTACTGATGGTGACCTTTGTTACTTTGGTCCCAGCTCTCTGCAGGTCATTCACCAGGTCCCCCCGTGTGGTTCTGGGATCTTTGCTCACCGTTCTCATGATCATTTTGACCCCACGGGATGAGATCTTGCGTGGAGCCCCAGATCGAGGGAGATTATCAGTGGTCTTGTATGTCTTCCATTTTCTGATGATTGCTCCCACAGTTGATTTTTTCACACCAAGCTGCTTGCCTATTGTAGATTCACTCTTCCCAGTCTGGTGCAGGTCTACAATACTTTTCCTGGTGTCCTTCGAAAGCTCTTTGGTCTTGGCCATGGCGGAGTTTGGAGTCTGACTGTTTGAGGCTGTGGACAGGTGTCTTTTATACAGATGATGAGTTCAAACAGGTGCCATTCATACAGGTAACGAGTGGGGGACAGAAAAGCTTCTTACAGAAGACGTTACAGGTCTGTGAGAGCCAGAGATTTTCCTTGTTTGAGGTGACCAAATACTTATTTTCCACCCTGATTTACGAATAAATTCTTTACAAATCCTACCATGTGGATTCATGGATTTTTTTTTTCACATTCTGTCTCTCACAGTTGAAGTGTACCTCTGGTGCAAATTACTGACCTCTGTCATCATTTTAAGTGGGGGAACTTGCACAATCGGTGGCTGACTAAATACTTTTTTGCCCCACTGTATGTGTGTATATATATATATGTGAGCGTGTATGTGGAAATATGTGTGTGTACATATGTACGCATGCATATATGTATATATACATATATGCATGCATGGGTGTATGTATAACTTGTACATATCTTTATTGTATAAATGTAACTTTGTCTGTATTATTGTAAATACTTATGCTATTGTGTACTTCACAAACATGGAGAGATGCCAAACTGCCAAACTGCCTTTCATTGTTTTTGTAACAATGAAAATAAAGAGCTATTCTATTCTATTCTATTTCTAAGATTTTCAGGGCCGAGTACAATAACCTCAGTTTGATCTGAATTAAGAAGCAGAAAGTTAGCGGCCATCCAGGTCTTTATGTCTTTAAGACATTCTTGCAGTTTAACTCATTGGTGTGTGTTATCTGGCTTCATGGACAGGGTGTCATCTGCATAGCAGTGTAAATGTATGCTATGTCTTCTAATGATGCTGCCTAAGGGAAGCATGTATAATGTAAACAGAATTGGTCCTAGCACTGAACCCTGTGGAACTCCATAATTAACCTCAGTGTGTGAAGAGGACTCTCCATTTACATGCACAAACTGGAGTCTATTAGACAGACTATAGAGATGCCTGAACCACCTCATGCTCATTTTTTCAAAAAGGATCTCACCTTCTTGAAATGGCATCAGCTACATGTGTTACATCTTCCAAACACACAATCTTCGTATACACCTTTTTACACAGTTTTATACATCTAAAAACTGTTATTCAGATGGACTCCTTTAAATACAAGCAAACTTACATCTCATCAGCTGCTATCACACATCTCATTCGCATTTATTGGAGTTCATACATCATAATGAAGGTGCTGCAAGGGGCAGATTACTCCAATAAGTCTTGCACAGCAGGGATCGCCCCAAGGACAACAATTAAAAAGGGCCTTCCTGGTCAATGGACTAGAAGCTTGCCGAAATGGTGCCTGACATCCAGTCACCGCCGCTTTAACATTGAAACTTTCCTCTGCTGTGCTCATTTTTTCCTCACTAGTTTGCTGCTTTGTAAAAATTCTTCTTCCTTACAGTTTTTTCACCTGTCTTTACTTTGGCTCACCATGACATTGTGATTTTAATTGTTTTAAAGTTTCTATGCATTTAAATGCAGAGTACAGATACAAATGTAAAGATTTTTAATAAGAACAGGAAATTAAAATGCCTTAAAACAATAAAACATCTGAATATCAGAGTGAAGTTTAGAGCTTGTAAAAAAAAAGGGGAATATGAAGGAAAGTCCTGATTTTAAGAGTTCACATGTAGAACTCTTTTTTTTTCATATTTTTATTGAGAGACAAATGTACATTAGTTTACAATGACAATCCGGTTGTTCAGTCTGACGTCACTAGCCATGTCTGGGTCTAAACTCCACTGCAGGTCCATATATCAAACGATCACTGTGGCATTACTGAGAGTTGAAAAACTGTCTAAAGTCTTTCATCTTTAATAAAATGATCAGCGTTCTGCTCTACCGGGTGTAACAACTGAGTTTAACATCCAGGCATCCATGAAAACGGAATTTATGACATTTAACGGAGTTAGAAGTTAGCAGGGAGTTAGCTCGCTAGCTTCTATCTAAATACAATATAGCATGTCCTGGCTGCGGGGTTTTGGAAACAAATTCAAACGTACCGCTCTGTTATCACTTCCAACATAAATGAAGACAGAAAACTAAACAGCAGTGACGTTTGTACGGTTACTGAAGTTGGGCTAGCTGGTATATAATGATGTGCTACGTGACCGCTAGCGGCACAGCTATGTTAGCATAATATAAACAAGCTAACTTTTTTTCCACTTGATAAAAGTTAACGTGAGTGTTCTCGGTGGTCAGGAACAAATGTAATCGCATGGCAGGATGCTGTAAAAGGACCAAACTTCAGCCAGGAGAACAACTGAGATAATCCATCCACAATACGAGGTTAGTCATTCATATACTGCTGCATGGGCTGAGCTGCAGTTACATCCTAAGGTTTTAAAAACTGAGCTTAAATAAACGATTAGTGGTAATAAAAGCCGAGGGAGGTCAACAGTGATCACTGACTGTTTTAGGAGCTTTTTGAGATCAAATAGAAGAAAATACAAAACATTAAACATGTTAACAACACAAAAGCCATATTAAACGCAGACTACTTTAGGCCCGGAAGTAGGATTCGTCGCGTCATCACTGAACAACCGGATACAATCTGTTCCCCTCACATATTTTTTAGTTTTTCTTACATGAACAGATACGATAATACACACACACACACACACACACACACACACACACACACACAGGCACACCCCCGCACACGCTTAAATAAAATTGAAAAAACAAACAAACGAACAAAAGAAAACCTAATAAGAGACCCAAAACAAACACAAACAACAAACCCCAAAACACACAAAAAAAAAAGGGGGGGGGGGGGGGGGATATGATATTAATCAGCTGGTAGAGCATTTAATGGCTTGCAATAGTCTATGAAGGGGCCCTAGATACGATAAAATTATCTGTATTTGCCCTTCGCCACAAGGCCTATCTTTTGCAATTTAAGAAATGACATCACATCTCTAAACCAAAAAGAAACTGAAGGTGACTTTGAAGATTTCCAAAGGAGTAAGATGCAACGTCTAGCCAAAAGTGATGTAAAGGCTAATATTTTGAAGTGTGTTGGGTCGGTTAGACCAGTGTTGACTGGAAGCCCAAAAACAGCTAGAAAAGGGTCCATGCAGATCTGGGTCCCAAGAGCCTTGCAAAAGAATAACTGAATACTGACTCCAGAAGCCATGGAGTCTTGGGCACAGAAAGAACATATGGCCTAGGTCACATGGGGTGGCATGACATCTCTCACACTGATCCATCACTTGTGGGTAAATCTCAGACAGACGAGACTTTGAATAGTAAACCCTGTACAACACCTTGAACTGGATAAGTTGTAACCTGGCACAGGACGTACTATAACGGACGTTGGATACTGCTTT
The DNA here is from genome assembly GCF_057382185.1 of Mchenga conophoros. Lineage (NCBI taxonomy): Eukaryota > Metazoa > Chordata > Actinopteri > Cichliformes > Cichlidae > Mchenga > Mchenga conophoros. The sequence goes on from NC_140546.1 coordinate 36,979,140, forward strand.
CTCCCATTGCTGATCCGAAAAAATTACTCCTAACTCCCGCTCCCAAGCCCCCCTAATTTTAGCAACTGAATGGACATTTAAATCCATAAGTTGTTTATATATTAAAGATATAATTGACTTCTTATTGGGTTTAAGGGATAAGACGAGAAGAAAGGAAAGAAAAAACGCTACCACAGTCTGCTTATTTTTAAGAGTCAGTAAGTGTAACAGTTTGGAAACAGCTGTTATGACCACTATTTAATACACAGCACAGAGCAGCGTTCTTTCATATTATGCATTTGGACTTGATTGTATCATATGTATCAAATGACAGGATCTTTGCAACACAGCAGGTGGCTTTAGCTTGTGCCAAAAAGCAATCTCCAGGGTGGGCCATTTATATGGATACACCGTAATAAAACAGGAATGGTTGGTGATATTAAAGTCCTGTTTGTGGCACATTAGTATATGTGAGGGGGCAAACTCCTTCAAGATGGGTGGTGACCATGGTGGCCATTTAGAAGTCGGCCATCTTGGATACAACCTTTGTTTTTTCAATAGGAAGAGGGCCATGTGACACATCAAACTTATTGGTAATGTCACAAGAAATGTGCCACAAACAGGACTTTAATATCACCAACCATTCCCATGTTATTACGGTGTATCCATATAAATGGCCCACCCTGTAGATTCTCTGTTAGGGATTTCACGTTCATGAGTGTACAAAGAGCAATGGGTCAGAGCTGTCATCTAACTTTATTGATGGGAAAAATACATAACCAAAGGGACTTAATACCTCTGCTATAGAAAATTGCTTGATGACAAAAACTATTTCTGCACAATTGTCTGACATTCTTTATAAAAGTTGCATTTGTAAAAATCAATCAATATTCTTTCTTTGCATTCATTTCCTTAACTTCATTTGGTATAATCTCATCATTATAATCAGTCTATAAGTTTGTCTTGTTACCTCAACGCCAAATATCCAGCGTTTGATAATCAATTGTTAGAGCTCTGCAGTTTTGCCAGTGTTCTGCAGAACCCAGGAGGGTGTGGCTTAGCGGCTTTCAAAGCCTGCACAACAAACAGAAACAGAGAACCCATCTTACTCTATTAATGAACCACCCCCTCCCTGTCTGTCTATGGGTTGCATTTGCTGGAGGAGGCCAAGACCAGCAGCCAAGTAGAAAATGAAAAGTTGCGTATATGTGTCATGTTTCTGGGTCATTTTGACCCAGCATTTTGAGTTTCTTATGTTTTGGTTTATTTTTGTATTGTGGAGTATTTTCTGATTCTCTGGTGTTTTGTCGATTATTATTATAAATCTATGTTTCAGTTATTGTTGGTGACAGCTTAGTTCTTAGGTTTTGTGTCTCATGTTTAATGTAGGCTTAGTTCAGTGTCTAGTCTGTGTCTTGTGAATTGTCTCGTTTCCTGTTTTACTTTGAAGGGTCACGTCTGATGTCAGTGTATTCTGTTTTTCTTCCCCTGTCTCGTCTTGTCTATTACTCCCAGCTGTGTTCCCCACCTGTTTGTAATCTCCCTGTGTTCTCCTGTGTGTATTTAAGTCGTGTCTAACTGTGTGCTAGTTGCTGGTCTGTCTGTAAATCTACCGTGTTTCATTCCATGTGTTCTCCCTGCTGTGTACGGTCATATGCCTCAGCTCACCCTCCTTCGTGTTCTTGTTCATGTTTAGTAGTTTAGTTTACCCAGTTTAGATTATCTTCAGTTCCGTTTGCCGTTTTCAACTTGTGTTTTATTTTTACAGTAAACCTCTTTTGCACCTCCACGAGTGCCTGCCTCCTTTATTTTCTCCACATGGCTCATCCCACTCGCCGTGACAATATGCTTGCTGTCTACAGAACACCTGAGCCTTTTCCTCCTTTCACATAATCGTATGATCCCAGTCTTTCTTTGCATGTGATTGGCCGCCCGGTTTGTCCATCAAAATAAAGTTCCCACCCTGCATGGATTCTCAGCAGGGCTGAAGATTCAGTTCCTACATACCGACACAAAAAATTGTCTCACGGGCCGGATAAATTTGACACCCCTGTTCTAATGTAACTGAGGAGTTTGGCTCTAGGTTGTGACCAGAGGCTACAGAAAGGGTCCAACAGAGGCGGGTACACTGTAAAGACAGCGACTGAGTGTTTAGGCCACAGCATGTCAGATAACTGTAGAGACATTTGAGCGAATGTGTCATTGTGCCGAGGAGCTTTGTATGGTAACATTCACAAAGTTTATATTCTCAAACAGATTCTCAGACTCGATAAGTCTGATGATCTCATGGGAATAGTGAACAAAACTCTCACAATTATACACAGCTTGGGCTTGCAGTGTGGCTGGAGCCCGTCCTACTTAAAATAGAGGGCGGGTAGGATAACACCTGAGATAGGCAACATATCTATTACTGTGAAAACTCAGAGATACTTACATTCCACCACCAGTAAACCATAATATCTGGAATCAATATGTATCTCTGTGGATAACCTACGCCTGCCATCCAAACTCCGCACAAAAAGGCCTCAGCTGATCAGAAAACTCTAGCCCAGAACTCTTCTGCTGTGTGGCAACTGTACCCAAATGTGACACTCTACGCGTGTTACACAGCAACGCTATCCAGATCTTACCTGCAAATTAAAAATAGTTTTCCATCATCCCTGTGTGTATTTCAGAGTCAAGCCTCATCTTGTGATGTATCCCTAGCCCATTTAGCAGAAAAAGCACATTGGCTCTCTGTGAATGACAGTGTACATTCATCCAACTTATCTCTGAGTGCAGACCTGGGCTCTGTGCCTCATGTTTTTGTAGGTTCATACAGACAACTCATGGATGCATGCTAAATGGCTTCACACATTAATTTCCCAACCCCCTTTTTTGAGTCTAGATGAACTGAAAGGAAACAAAGTGCTTGCTTTTCTGGAGGGATTACGGTAAAACTAAGTGCAGTAAAACTCCCAAAGAAGTGAGTAAAATTTAGCACATGAAAGTTCACAGTGGCCAGTATTTGACTTCAGGCAGGATGGCTGCTGTGTTTGCTTCGGATTACTCCTCATCCCCCACCCGACCCTGTGGCTTGTCACGTGCTCCATAATGTTGTGCTATGGACATTTATGTGCTTTTTGTGCAGAGGAGTTTTTTTTGTTTCCTGTTCTCATGCTGTCCTCCCAGGAGCCCAGCATGAGTAGAGGTCTCTTTTTTTCCTCTTGTACTTTCCCATTGTAGTGTATATTTCAGTGTTTTTCTGTAACGCTACCGATCTCCGACCTGTATCCCCATGTGATGTCTGTGTTGTGTAAGGCCGGGGGGGGGTGTCCTATTTCACTGCAGGGCAACCTGCACGTGGCGAATAAAGCCTTGATTGATTGATTGATTGGTTGATTGAGAATCTCCAGCCCCACCTCACAATTCCTACAGCCTCCCTTTCTTTGTTCTGATGAAATCTGCTCCTAGTGATAGATTCAGAGCCCCTCCTCCACTCCCTTAACACCCACCACCCAAAAAGAAGCAAGCCTGATTTCTGCTGGCCTCGTCAAACAATGAGATGCTCTCTAGCTGCTTTGTGCTGCAGTTCTCTACATTCAAAGAGATCTCTGAGAACTGCGTTTTCATTGTTTCATCTTCAATGGGTAAAAAATAAGCGCTCAGACAGCTAGACAAGCTGCTACAGGCCGAGAATAACAATGCCATTGTTAAATAAGGCCAGCTTTCAGTCAAAGTCCATTCAAAGAATAGTTGAGGATCTGTAAGAGTGCATGTTGTGCCTGTTAATGAACATGCAAAAAGGAGCCATTTCTTTGATTTATCAACATGAAGACTATTCAGGCAGACAAGGCTATATCTTATAATGTACATTTGGATATTTATGTCTGACACCAGATTCACTGAGAAAGCAGAATTGGGCTAGAATTTTTTGTTTGTGTTTGGTGTAATTTTCAAAACTAAATTTGGGTTCAGTCTCACGTCTTTCGAGTTATGAAGCAGATTCGCTCGGCCCGGAGATGCAAACAGGAAATATGAAAAACCTTTGGTCTGCCAACAGGAAGTACAAAGCACACAGGCGGTGTTCAGTACAACAAAGCTCACTGGCTGCTTATTACTGTTACTGACTTACTTACTGTTGTTATTTATTTGTTTGCTTGCTCATTTTTGGTGGTATGTGACTCTGTGTGTGTATGTGTGTGTGTGTAGGTGTAGGTGTTTCAGTGTTACACAGAAGTGAAACTAACTACATGATATCCAACCAGATACGTATATTGAGCTGCGGATGAACACTGTGGACAGACAGTAACCGTAAAACCAAGGTCACTACTCTCAACTCGCTACCTATTAGAGAAGTTGCTTGTAGATGTGAGCAAGGTTCTATTCAATTCAATTCAATTTTATTTATATAGCGCCAAATCACAACAAAAGTCGCCTCAAGGCGCTTCATAGATACAGAGAAAAACCCAACAATCATATGACCCCCTATGAGCAAGCACTTTGGCGACAGTGGGAAGGAAAAACTCCCTTTTAACAGGAAGAAACCTCCAGCAGAACCACGGTCAGGGAGGGGCGGGGCCATCTGCTGCGACCGGTTGGGGTGAGAGAAGGAAGACTGGATAAAAGACATGCTGTGGAAGAGAGACAGAGGTTAATAACAGGTATGATTCAATGCAGAGAGGTCTGTTAATACATAGTGAGTGAGAAAGGTGACTGGAAAGGAAAAACTCAATGCATCATGGGAATCCCCCGGCAGCCTACGTCTATTGCAGCATAACTAAGGGAGGATTCAGGGTCACCTGGTCCAGCTCTAACTATATGCTTTAGCAAAAGGAAAAGTTTGAAGCCTAATCTTAAAAGTAGAGATAGTGTCTGTCTCCTGAATCCAAACTGGAAGCTGGTTCCACAGAAGAGGGGCCTGAAAACTGAAGGCTCTCCCTCCCATTCTACTTTTAAATACTCTAGGAACAACAAGTAGGCCTGCAGAGCGAGAGCGAAGTGCTCTAATAGGGTGATATGGTACTACAAGGTCATTAAGATAAGATGGGGCCTGATTATTTAAGACCTTGTATGTGAGGAGCAGGATTTTGAATTCAATTCTGGATTTAACAGGAAGCCAATGAAGGGAAGCCAAAACAGGAGAAATCTGCTCTCTCTTTCTAGTCCCTGTCAGGACTCTTGCTGCAGCATTTTGGATTAGCTGAAGGCTTTTCAGGGAGTTTTTTGGACATCCTGATAATAATGAATTACAGTGCGTCACTCTGAGACAGGATATTTCTAATTTTAGAGATGTTGCGCAAATGGAAGAACGCAGTCTTACATATTTGTTTAATATGTGCGTTGAAGGACATATCCTGGTCAAAAATGACTCCAAGGTTCCTCACAGTGTTACTGGAGGCCAAGGTAATGCCATCCAGAGTAAGAATCTGCTTAGATACCATATTTCTAAGCTTTTCAGGGCTGAGTACAATAACCTCAGTTTGATCTGAATTAAGAAGCAGAAAGTTAGCGGCCATCCAGGTCTTTAAGTCTTTAAGACATTCCTGCAGTTTAACTCATTGGTGTGTGTTATCTGGCTTCATGGACAGATAGAGCTGGGTGTCATCTGCATAGCAGTGTAAATGTATGCTATGTCTTCTAATGATGCTGCCTAAGGGAAGCATGTATAATGTAAACAGAATTGGTCCTAGCACTGAACCCTGTGGAACTCCATAATTAACCTCAGTGTGTGAAGAGGACTCTCCATTTACATGCACAAATTGGAGTCTATTAGATAGATATGATACAAACCACTGCAGCACAGTACCTGTAATACCTACAGCATGTTCTAATCGCTCTAATAGGATATTATGGTCGACAGTATCGAATGCTGCACTGAGGTCTAGCAGGACAAGCACAGAGATGAGTCCACTGTCAGAGGCCATAAGAAGATCATTTGTAACCTTCACTAAAGCTGTTTCTGTGCTGTGATGAGCTCTGAAACCTGACTGAAACTCTTCAAATAAACCATTCCTCTGCAGATGATCTGTTAGCTGTTTGACAACTACTCTTTCAAGAATGTTTGATATGAAAGGAAGGTTGGAGATTGGCCTATAATTAGCTAAGACTGCTGGGTCTAGAGATGGCTTTTTGAGTAAAGGTTTAATTACAGCTAGCTTGAAGGCCTGTGGTACATAGCTGATTATTAGAGATAGGTTGATCATATTTAAGATCGAAGCATTAATTAATGGCAGGACTTCTTTGAGCAGTTTTGTAGGAATGGGGTCTAAAAGACACGTTGATGGTTTGGAGGAAGTAATTATTGAAGTTAACTCAGAAAGATCAATTGGAGAAAAAGAGTCTAACTTAACATCAATGGTACTAAGAGTAGCTGTAGATAATATTACATCTGTGGGATGATTATTGGTAATTTTTTCTCTAATGATAAAAATTTTATTTGTGAAGAAGTTCATGAAGTCATTACTAGTTAACGTTAAAGGGATGGTTGGCTCAAAAGAGCTCTGACTTTTTGTCAGCCTGGCTACAGTGCTGAAGAGAAACCTGGGGTTGTTCTTATTTTCTTCAATCAGTGATGAATAGTAAGATGTTCTGGCTTTGCGGAGGGCTTTCTTATAAAGCAGCAAGCTATTTCTCCAGGCTAAATGATGATCCTCTAAATTTGTGACACGCCATTTCCTCTCCAGATTACGAGTCATCTGCTTTAGGGTACGTGTTTGAGAATTATACCACGGAGTCAGGTACTTCTGATTAGAGACCTTAGTTTTCACTGGAGCTACAGTATCCAGAGTCGTACGTAGTGAGGAGGTGAAATTATTAACAAGATAATCGACCTCTGTTGGGGTAGCGTTCAGATAGCTGCTCTGCTCTATGTTGGTACTGTCACGGTTTGCCGGGGCAAGCCGTGTGGAGGTGGAGAAAGGACCCAAAAGGCGGCAGCTCTGGTGCAGGTGAGTGCTTATTTACAGCAGTGGGTACAAACAGCAACGGGGTGTGAACATGAAACCGAAAACCTAAACTGGGTAAACTAACAACACAAACCAGGAATGACGGTGCAGGGAAATCCGGGGAAATACACATGAAGAGACGCAGGGAGACCGAGGGGAAACAACACAGACGAACCAGCAACTACTATGACAGAAGACACAACTTAAATACACTCAGAGAACACAGGGAGATTACACACAGGTGGGAACACAGCTGGGAGTGATTAACATGACGAGACTAGGGAGGCAAACTGAAAACACTCACATAAGACGCAGACCTTCACAATAAAACAGGAACTTACACATGAAAGGACACAAACTAAGAAACGCGGACTAGATACAGGAACACACGGGCAGAACAGAGTAAACGCTAACCAGAGGAAGAACAGAACCAAAATCACGAAGAGAAAACACAAAACGCTGGGTCAAAAGGACCCAGGATCATGACAGTACCCCCCCCCCCGTCAAGGGCTGGCCCCAGACAGCCCAACACAAGAACACCAAAACAAAAAAAAGAAAACCGCCCAAAACAGAAAACAACCCGACCAGGGCGGGCGGAGGGGGTCCAGGAAGGAGGGCACGAGGCAAAACAAAACAGGAGCACCAGAAGGCCAAAAGACAAAAAGAAAAACAAAACACGAGTCCCAACCCAAAACAACCAATGAAACGAAACACACCTCAGCCCAAGAAAAATGGAGTCCAAAACAGAAGAGTTCAGGGGGCCGGCCCGAGGCCGACAGCACAGGAGTCCAAAACAGAAGAGCTCAGGGGGCCGGCCAGGGGGCCGACAGCACAGGAGTCCAAAACAGAAGAGCTCAGGGGGCCGGCCAGGGGGCCGACAGCACAGGAGTCCAAAACAGAAGAGCTCAGGGGGCCGGCCAGGGGGCCAACAGCACAGGAGTCCAAACAGTTCAGGGGGCCGACCGTGCGGACGGCAACGGCGGCGACGTGGACACAGTTCGGGAGGCCGACCGTGCGGAAGGCAACGGCGACAGCGCTGGTCCGGGGGCCGGCCGTGCGGAAGGCAACGGCGGCCGCTCAGGCGAAGAGGGTCCGGGGGCCGGCCGTGCGGAAGGCAACGGCGGCCGCTCAGGCGAAGGCGGTCCGGGGGCCGCCCACGACGGCAATGGTGCCTGGCCAGTGGCCTAGCCAGCGGTCTAGACAACGGCCGTTTAGCTCCAGACCCAAACGAGGCTGGGCCAGGCGGGGCTGAAGGCACGGAGGCTGGGCCAGGCGAGGCTGAAGGCACGGAGGCTGGGCCAGGCGAGGATGATGATGAAGCTGCAGCAGGCGAGGATGATGATGAAGCTGCAGCAGGCGAGGATGATGAGGAAGCTGCAGCAGGCGAGGATGATGAGGAAGCTGCTGCTGGCGGCTGGACGGGCTCCTCGGGCCCCCCAGCTGACGAGGCAGGAAGCAAGGGCCGGAGCGGTCCCTCGGACCCTCCAGCGGAAACAGGAGACGAAGGCCGGAGCGGTCCCTCGGACCCTCCAGCGGAAACAGGAGACGAAGGCCGGACGGGCCCCTTGGACCCTCCAGCGGAGACAGGAGACGAAGGCCGGACGGGCCCCTTGGACCCTCCAGCGGAGACACGAGACGAAGGCCGGAGCGGTCCCTCGGACCCTCCAGCGGAGACACGAGACGAAGGCCGGAGCGGTCCCTCGGACCCTCCAGCGGAAACAGGAGACGAAGGCCGGACGGGCCCCTCGGACCCTCCAGCGGAGACAGGAGACGAAGGCCGGACGGGCCCCTCGGACCCTCCAGCGGAAACAGGAGACGAAGGCCGGAGCGGTCCCTCGGGTGGCTGCTTAAACTCCAGGGGTACAGAATCAGCTGAGGACTGGGACCTAGCCTCTGGGGAAGCCCTGGAGCGGCAAACTGTGCCAATGGCGGCTAAACCATGAAAAGCACCTTGAGTTGGAATTAGACTTTCTCCCTGCATGGAGTGAATGAGTGAAACCGGTAATGCTGGAGCCAGAGCTACGGGTAGCGGGGGCACTGGAGCTACTGGGGCCTGCGCTACAGGCGGCACTGGTGCTACTGGGTGGCACTGGAGGCTCTGGAAACTGAACTGAAAGGGACACTGGAGGCTCTGGAAACTGAACTGAAAGGGACGAGGGTGGCTCTGGAAACTGAACTGAAAGGGACGAGGGTGATTCTGGAGGCTGAACTGAGGGTGACTCTGGAGGCTGAACTGAGGGTGGCACTGGAGGCTGAACTGAGGGTGGCACTGGAGGCTGAACTGAGGGTGGCACTGGAGACTGAACTGAGGGTGACTCTGGAGGCTGAACTGAGGGTGGCACTGGAGACTGAACTGAGGGTGGCACTGGAGACTGAACTGAGGGTGACTCTGGAGGCTGAACTGAGAGTGGCACTGGGGTAGCTAACCGAGCTGAGAGTGGCTGCGGGGTAGCTAACCGAGCTGAGAGTGGCTGCGGGGGAGCTAACCGAGCTGAGAGTGGCTGCGGGGGAGCTAACCGAGCTGAGAATGGCTGCGGGGGAGCTAACTGAGCTGCCGGTAGCTGCACAGGCGATAAGCAGCTCGCGTTGACATCCGCCACACAAAACACAGCCCCTGAATGAACAGTCAAAAAGTCTGGAAAAGACACAGAGTCCTCACTCACCACAGCCGGTGAATTAGAAGTCCGAACGTCCGGCTGTGGGGTGGCGCGCCGGCGGCGCGATCTGCGTTTCCTCCCCGCAGACGGCTCCGACGGGCCGGGCAAGATCACATCCGGCGAGTCGGGCAGCGAGGCAGGAGCGGCTGAGAGAAGGTGCGGTGTGAGCTGGAGAAAAGCCTGCATGGTCGGAGGAAGCAACTGCAGAAGCCATGGCAGGCCAGAAAAGAGCCGTTGTAGCCGACTTTCCACGGCACAACGAAGCTCCTCTGGAGGGTTCTCTAGCCATAGCCCGAGGAGAATCTCCACATTATACGCGATGTCGTCCTGGAGCTCCTCGGACGGATTTACTGCCGCTGGGTCCATGGTGGCTGGTTCGTACTGTCACGGTTTGCCGGGGCAGTGGAGGTGGAGAAAGGACCCAAAAGGCGGCAGCTCTGGTGCAGGTGAGTGTTTATTTACAGCAGTGGGTACAAACAGCAACGGGGTGTGAACATGAAACCGAAAACCTAAACTGGGTAAACTAACAACACAAACCAGGAATGACGGTGCAGGGAGATCCGGGGAAATACACATGAAGAGACGCAGGGAGACCGAGGGGAAACAACACAGACGAACCAGCAACTACTATGACAGAAGACACAACTTAAATACACTCAGAGAACACAGGGAGATTACACACAGGTGGGAACACAGCTGGGAGTGATTAACATGACGAGACTAGGGAGGCAAACTGAAAACACTCACATAAGATGCAGACCTTCACAATAAAACAGGAACTTACACATGAAAGGACACAAACTAAGAAACGCGGACTAGATACAGGAACACACGGGCAGAACAGAGTAAACGCTAACCAGAGGAAGAACAGAACCAAAATCACGAAGAGAAAACACAAAACGCTGGGTCAAAAGGACCCAGGATCATGACAGGTACAGGGCATTGAAGATGATAACAGTGGGTGGATTATATTCTTAAACTTAGTTACAACGCTTTCAGAAAGACATCTACTTTGATAAAGTCTACTCTCCACCGCTGTGTAATCAATTATTGTAAATGTAAATGTTATTAGGAAATGATCAGACAGCAGAGGGTTTTCAGGAAACACTGTTAAATGTTCCGTTTCTATGCCATGTGTTAAAACAAGATCTAGAGTGTGATTAAAGTGGTGGGTGGGTTCTTTTACATTTTGAGAGAAACCAATTGAGTCTAATAACAGATTAAATGCCATGTTGAGGCTGTCATTTTTAGCATCTACATGGATGTTAAAATCACCCACAATAATTATTTTATCTGAGCTCAGAACTAAATTAGATATAAAGTCTGAGAAATCAGACAGAAACTCTGTGTAAGGCCCAGGTGGACGATAGATGATAACAAGTAAGACTGGTTTCTGAGTTTCACAGCTGGGGTGGACGAGGCTAAGCATCAGGCTTTCAAATGAATTAAAAGTCTGTCTTGGTCTTTCATTAATTAATAGGCTGGTGTGAAAAATTGCTGCCACACCTCCCCCTCGGCCTGTGCTTCGAGATTTCTGGTAGTTAGAATGACTCGGGGGTGTAAATCAATTTGTTAATCAATTATTAAGTCATGTACAAACAGAGACTTGGAGGAGAGAGACCTAATATTTAATAATCCACATTTCACTGTTTTTGTCACCGACCCGGCTCTGGGGACTTGGGGTCCGTGGGCAGTGGGGACTATGACTGTTGTTGTTGTTGTTGTTATTATTATTATTATTATTATTATTATTAGGTGTGTTGTCTGCACTGCCCCTGTGCACATCTGTATGTAGGCAGGTATATGTGTGTGTATTGCCTTTCTGCTGGGCCAAGTTACAGGCACCTTCAGCCCTGGGGGCGTGGCCTAACTTGAGGGCTGGCCACACCCGAAGTCCTGGCCGCACACCTGCTCCTCATCTGGGCTCGTCGGGGGAGCTATTTAGATGAGCGATGGAGCTTCCACCGACGCGGGATTATTGTGGTTGGCTACACGTTAGTCTTCTAGCACAGTCAAGTGTTAGTGTATGCCTGCTGGGACAAGTGTGTAACGGCTGCCTCTATTGTTTTCCCCTCAGGAGGAGTGTGGGACGAGAAGGAGCAGTGAGCACAAGGAGCGCAGGGACACTGGGGCAGAGAGCACTACATGGGGACTTTTGGAAGAAGACACTACACGGGAGTCTGGGAAACGGGGGGTTTATTGTTGTTTACTTCACCACCTTGTAAATAAACACTGTTGCACTGAAGAGTCCGGCGTTTGGGTCCTATTTCCCCATCTCCCCACGGTCTGCCAGCCAGACCATGACAGTTTTACTCTTTGGTTCAGATGTGGATACTGTATTGTTCTTTCTTTGTAATTGTTTATGTTTAAGTTGTTTGTTGCTGGTTTTTAGTTTGTTTTTTGTCTTTTTGGAAGCTGACACAGTCTCTATGTAGATGGGTTTTTGGGGGGGGTAGCAGGAGGAGAGAAGCTGCAGAGAGGCGTGTAAGACTGCAACTCTGCTTCCTGGTCCCAACTCTGGATAGTCATATTTTGGGGTTTTAATAAATTTGTCCATATTTCTAGAAATGAGAGCTGCTCCATCCAAAGTGGGATGGATGCCGTCTCTCCTAACAAGACCAGGTTTCCTCCAGAAGGTTTGCCAATTATCTATGAAGCCCACATCGTTTCTGGGACACCACTCAGACAGCCAGCAATTTAAGGAGAACATGCGGCTAAACATGTCACTCCTGGTCTGATTGGGGAGGGGACCAGAGAAAACTACAGAGTCCGACATTGTTTTGGCAAAGTTGCACACCGATTCAATATTGATTTTAGTGACCTCCGATTGGCGTAACCGGGTGTCATTACTGCCGACGTGAATTATGATTTTACTGAATTTACGTTTACCCTTAGCCAGCAGTTTTAAATTTTCTTCAATGTCGCCTGCTCTGGCCCCTGGAAGACAATTGACTATGGTTGCCGGTGTCTCTAGCTTCACATGTCTGAGAACAGAATCACCAATTACCAGAGTTTGACCCCCGGCGGGTGTGTCGCCGAGTGGGGAAAAACGGTTAGACACATGAACGGGTTGGTGGTGTACCTGGGGCTTCTGTTTAGGACTATGCTTCCTCCTCACCATCACCCAGCCGCCCTCTTTCCCCAGCTGCTTGGGGTCTGCCGGGGAACAGCTAGCGGGGCCTACGCTATCTTCGGCTGCACCAGCTACAGGGGCCTGGCTAGCTACGGGTGTTCTACTCAACATCTCCACTTACTGTTTCTCTGAAATCAATGAGCTCAGATGTGCACTCCTGGAAACATTTGGGAAGAAAGATCAAGAATGATTACAGACTTAACTGAGGCTGTAGAAATTGCGAAACAAGGCCTCTCAGCTCTGATTACTAAGGTGAAGAGATACACCAGTGAAGCTGAGCCCAAGAGAATAAACAGCCTGTTCTCCAAAGATCCATCCAGGGTGTTCCCCTAAGTTACAAGGGGACAATAATACGAGGGCAGACCCACTCAGAGCTAAGACTCAACAATACCCCTATCTCAACGAGAGGTCTGGGCTTGGGTGAGCCTGAGTGCTGAAGATATCTACCTATTCTGAACCATGGTAACAGGGTTCTGGCGGATCGGAGCTGGCTTGGCCCTGACTTATCGAAGAACTAAGAAAGCGTAACCAGTTGTTCAAACCCCCACAAAGCTGCCCGCTGGGATTTGAATGATGGGAGAGACGTGAGTTTCTCAAAATGGGCTCATTGAGTCAGCACGGATAAGATCTTGGAGAGGCTACGGCTGCTGTGAATACTCAGAATAAGATCTCTGACTGCAGACTGGATACATCTCGGAAGGGCTAGCCCGGAATAACATCTCTGGGCGCAAATTGGATGACATCTTGGGGAGGCACACTGCCGTGAGTTCTCAGAAATCGGCTCCTTGAGCACAAGAAATGACAACATCACAGAACACAAGTATGGAGAAGCTCGCGGCTCTCCAACGGGAGATTGAGAGAACAGTGTTGAACTTTAGAACTGCTTTGAAATTCATATGAGCTGTTTGCACTAAAGTAAAAAGCACCATCACTTCATGCGGATACCCCTTTGGCGGCAGCGGCGGTCTCGAGGCTGGAGCCGAAAAACAACATCCTGATAACAACTGTGTTTAGTCTGTTCCTTCCCATTCCATGCAAGACCACCTGGGTTGGCTGGAAGACTGTTTACTTAGCCTGGCAGGGCGAAGGACACTGTCTCAGCTGAACTATGGACACGCACACACATACACTTACACTGATAAGCACACACTCATCCCCCTCCCTTTCCAAACACCTTCGATGCTTGTTTCCTGCAGGGGAACACGGCGGGTCTGTGTGCCACGCTGGAATGGTAGCGCTGTGCAGGGCGGCTGCTGTGTTCGCTTCGTATAACCCCTCACCCCCCAACCAATCCTGTGGCTTGTCATGTCTTTCACAAAGTTGTACTGTGGACATTTATGTGCTTTTTGTGCAGAGGAGTTTTTTTGTTTCCTGTTCTCGTGCTGTCCTACCATGGAAGCACAGCATGAGTAGAGGTCTCTTTTTTTCCTCTTGTACTTTCCCGATGTTGTGTACATTTCAGTGTTTTTTCTGTAACGCTACTGATCTCCGACTTGTATCCCCATGTAATGTCTGTGTTGTGTGTGTAAGGTCGGGGGGGGGGGGGGGGGGGGGTCCTATTTCACTGCAGGGCAACCTGCATGTGGCGAATAAAGCTTTGATTGATTGATTGATTGATTGATTGATTGATTGATTGATTGATTGATTGATTGACAGGGCAGAACAAGGCTGACCACCAGCCAATGACCTGCCCCTAAACAAATTTAAAGCGCTTCTCAGGTATCATGGCAACAAAGATGAGTAGGGACATTAATCAAAACATGATTGCAGCTGAGATGGGCATTGGAAATAATGCCAGAGATGAAATAACTGGTGGCCAACTTTAAGACTGTTGCACAAGTCACCATAAAGTGCAGCATATACAAAGGTGATTCATGTTCCCCACTGCTGTTCTAAACAGGACTCAACCCACTAAACCAGATCATTGCAAAGCACATTTATGAAAACTGGTAGATGAGTGGAATGATCATCTACCACCTCCTGTACATGGATGACATCAAACTGCATGCCAGGAGTGAGCTGGCACTCATTTACCTCACTGGGATCTACATTGAGGACATTAAAATGTCAGTCAAACTGGATAAGTGTGGCTTAATGGTTGCAGAAAGGGAAAGCATTTTCATTTGTAGGTGCCCTACAAGCAACAGAAAGAGGAAGCATGATCATTAAAGAGTGTGAGAGCTATAATCCAAGAGGAACCATCACAAGATGAGTGTGTTGGGCACCTGAAAACAGATACTGATGAGGAACAGGACCTATCCATGAGTCTACCACACCTGATAGACCTAAGTGGCAGTTGGTGCAAAGGTGTTGTCCTGCACATAGTTGCAGGATGTAAGAAGCTGGAACTGTATACGCCGAGAAATGGTATGGACAGTGTACAGGAGTATTTGTGTTGTATATGGACTACAAGTCCACAAGTCTCAATAGGATACACCACCAAAGGTTGTTGAGAATGACACGGCTAAGATCCTGTGGGACTTTAGTTTAAGTCAGAGACATAGTAGTGACTGACAAGGAGCAAAAGAGCGTTGTGATAATGTGGGAAACCCAGCAGCCCACAGCTGCAGCCTGATAAAACAGAGAAGTACCAGAGTGAAGAAAAAGCTAAAGTCAAAAGTGGTCCCAATGGTCACAGGAGCATTAGAAGTAATAACCCTGAAACTGGAAGAGTGGCTCCAGCAGATTTCAGTCACAAATGGTAAATGGCCTGTATTTGTACAGCGCCTTTCTAGTCCCTAAGGACCCCGAAGCGCTTTACACAACCAGTCATCCACACATTCAGACACTGGTGATGGCAGCTACATTGTAGCCACAGCCACCCTGGGGCGCACTGACAGAGGCGAGGCTGCCGGACACTGGCCCCACCGGGCCCTCTGACCACCACCAGTAGGCAACAGGTAAAGTGTCTTGCCCAAGGACACAACGACCGAGACTGTTGCTCGAACCGGCAACCTTCCGATTACAAGGCAAACACCCAACTCTTGAGCCACGATCGCCCCCAACATCAGAGGTCTCCGTCCAGAACATTTTCTTAATCTTAACAACATTACTTTTTGGCTTTAGTTCACATCTAATATGTGTATGGAAGTATTTAAATAAATGAATACATATAAGACCTATCTTTGACTGAGCATTTGGGATATGTTCACATTTTAATGTGTATGTTATTCAAAATATGTATTAATTTGTAATCTTTTTTTTAAGTGTCATATAAAGTCACTGTTATTTCTCTCTGCCATGAACTTAAAATGATTTAAATGTATTCATACTGAAAATAGTAGTTCTGTAGTATTGTGATGTTGTTATGTTATATTAACTCTGAACTGAACTTGTCATCCCACATAGCAGACCGCACTGCTGGCTGACTTCTGGCATGGTAAGCTGTATGTCATCCAGTTTTGGGCCAGGCCTGGTGTAGATGACACTATTTATGTGATGGCATGCCATATCTGGCCCGATAATGGTTTGGTATGTGGCCCAGGCTCATAGAAAACAGGTCTGGCCCGGATTCGGCATCAAGCTGGCACTTCTGACTGACCGGTGTCATGGCAGGGTGTCTGTCAACCAGATGTGGGCCAGGTCTGGCAATGATGGCACTATTTATGTTCCTATTTTCCTATTTTAGTTAGAAGACCCAAATGCTATGTTGCAATACTATACTGCTATGGTAGCCAACGTTTCAAATGCAGGTTTGACAGGTTTGTGAGTGTACACTTTATCCAAAACCTAGTGAGGTTTTGGATTTTCCTCATGTTTACCACTGTCAAGAGTATGAATATGTATGGATGTAGTTAGGAAACACTCAGTTTAGAAAAATTGTGTGACTGGGTGAATGCAGCATGTTGCCTAGACCACTTTAATTAATCTGGGAGAGTAGAAAAACACTATATAAAAATCAGTCCATTCACTATCTGAACAGAGTTTCGTCATGTTACTTTTGCACTATTATGTTCCAGCACATGTTGTTATTACATGGCTTGATTAAGGTACACATTAGGCTGACATCTGGGTCCAGAGCTGAAACTGCCTGGGCCAGCACAGGACCAGTGTGTCTGCAACAGGCCCGTGGCTGCACACAACTTACACATGGCCCACATACCACAAAGAATGATGGCCCTTTGGTGGCCCTGATCAGTTTTGCCAGAGGTAATCCACACATGGGCCAGCACAGGACCACCAGTGTGTCTGCAACTGGCCTTGTGCTGGCCCATGTGTGGGCCACCTCTGGCAAACCAGATCTGGGCCACCAAATGGCTGTCATTCTTTGCAGTATGTGGGCCATGTGTAAGCACATTGTGTGGGCCAGGTCCGGGCCATACCAATTTTGCTATGTGGGATATTGATAATATCTGATAATATAAAGATACCTTCAGATCTTTAATGCTGTAATGTTTTTTTCCTTTTATTATATTGGTTACCATACATATTAACTATTTCTAACATCTGGAATATTCTAATGCTTCACAAAAACCAACATTCACTACATAGTCATCTGCCAAAATGACACTATCAAGTCTGAAAATGAGGCAGTACTTCTTTTTCTATGTACCACAGTCTATGGTACCAAAACTACACTGGACAAACCAGATAACAAAAGACAGAATGCAGGTGTTTTAAATCTTATGGAACACAACAACTGACTAAAAACGTAGCCTATGAATTGGCAATTTAGGGGGCATCCCTTCAAAAGAACCACAGAAAACCAGGTTAAAATGTTACTGTGTATTTCTGTGATAAGATGTTAACACAGTTGTCAGCGCTGGCTTTCAGACAATCCAATCTGTATAACTCTTTTGATTTAGTTAAATATCTGTGTGAATATAAACTTCAGTTAATTGCATTATTTTTCTTTTGTTGTTATTTCTTCTTTTTGTCTCTCTAATGGATAAACATGGACACACACACACACACACACATACATACAACTCAGGTGTTTACTTGGCCATTGGAATTCCCAGAAGGTGTATGATTTATGCAGTAGCACTAAATTTCCTTTGTGAATCCTACGGTGGAAGTGCAAGCAGACAGGGCCAACCAGATGGCTGACTCACAACAGTTTGTGTTTGAGTGTGTCCTCTGGGGATGCTGTGACAGCAATCAATTGTGTGGATCTACAAATGACACTCAACAGCAGTGGCCATTATCTTAATGTTTGTTCCTTCTGTTTTGATTTTTTAAAACAGAAGGAATTCAGATGTGTTCAGACACAAAGTATCAGCATCAGATAGGCTTACATGTAGTCTTTTTTTCTTTGTCGTGAGTCTTCAGTCTCACATTCACACACTGGTGGAGGCAAACCACAGTTGTAGCCACAGCTGTCCTGGGGCAGACTGACAGAAGCGAGGCTGCCATATCACATCATCGCCCCCTCTGACCAACACCAGTAGGTGGTAGGGTAAAGTGTCTTGCCCAAGGACACAATGACCAGGACAGAGAGAGCTGGGGGATCAAACTGGCAACCTTCCGGTTACAGATCAGCTTCCCAACCCCCTGAAACACGGTCGACCAAGTGTGTGTGAGAGTGAATGAATAGTGGAATTGTAAAGCGCTTTAGGTGCCTAGAAAAGTGCTATATAAATGCAATCCATTATTATTATTATTAGTCTGTTTCACAAACTAAAGGAAGATCAATGAAGAGACACAATTTGTTGTCTTTTTAATAACATTTTTTAAGGTAAGCGACCCATGTTGGAGGTGACGTCAGACGCTGGAGATTTGGCGGAGAAAAAAAAAGCGAATGGTAGCATAGAATTTAACAAAGTTTCTTTAAACTTCAGTATTGCCAAATAAACTAACCAACTGTCACATAACAAACAACATCTGTCCTATCATCTCTAACACCCTGGAGGACAATGAGGAGAGTTTAGACGCTCTCCAAGAATACATCGACCGGTGCTTCGAAGATTTAGTAATGAAGAAGGCCCAGAACGCTTCTTCCCCGGCCAAAGCTGAGACGCCGTCATCTAAAAGATATCGCCCGGCAGACTCCCCCGGCACAACATCGCCTGCCGGCAAAGATATCGTCGACATCCTGGAGTCAATCGATAAGCGATTGTCCAGTTTTGATGCAAGGCTGTCCCTGGTGGAGATTTTACACCGGGAATTTAAATCTCTAAAAGAATCCCTGGAGTTCAGCCAGCAGCAGGTGGAAACACTTGCTGCGGAAAACGCCACGCTACGGGACTCGGTCAAATCTCTAACCGAAAATGTGACCCAATTAAACATAGAAAATAAAAAAATAAAAGAGACCATTATAGATTTACAAGCCCGTAGCATGACAGATAATCTGGCGTTTTCTGGTATTCCAGAGTCTGCCGGAGAGGACCCGGAAACGACCGTGAGAAGCTTCATTAAAATCCACCTGAAGCTGCCGGAGGACACGGTGAAAAACATAGGGTTCGATAGAGTGCATCGCATAGAGGCTCCGAAGACAGGAAGCGGGAGACCACGTCCTATTGTAGCCAAATTCAGCCACTTCAAGCAGAAGGAGCAGGTGAAGAGTCGCGGCAGAGAGCTGAAAGGAACGGATTTCAGCGAGAACGATCAGTTCCCCAGAGAGATCCTGGAACTACGCAGGGTCCTCTTCCCAGTCCGACGTAGTTTTATCCAGAAAGGCTCCCAGGCTGTCATCGCCGTGGACCGGCTCTACGTGGACGGACAGCTCTACCGCGACCCTGGCACCACTCCTTGGCTGTATTGACCGCACACCAGATAAGAATCCGCTACACTATTCTCTTCACTCACACTCTCTTGTATTAACTTTTGCTTAAATATGTAATTTCAGTTTGCTAATTTAGTATAACGTCACCGCTTTAATTGGAATGTTTCCGTTCTTATTTCTTTTTCCCTCTCTCTCTCTTTTCACGCACCTTGCTCTTTGGTTTATTTGCTTCTCTTTTCTATCACTATGTCGATCACCTGTTTCCCTATCCATCCACAAACGACACTGTCTATTTCTACATGCTTACTCTGCACGATCACGCACACACATGCGTTTACAGGCAACACATTTACAACAGCCACACAGCGCACACAGATATAGGACACACGCACACATTTGCTCATATTAGTTATTATGCACACACATAGTAAGACCTATGGAGCTTCTTGCCGCGCATTTTCTTCTCTTTACTTACAAAAAAAAAAAAAAAAAAAAAAAAGACGTGTTTCCATTTTCCTCACCTGTCTAAGCGAGACATACAGCGTACATCATTAGCCACAAACACACAACTATGGGCATGCTAAGATTTGTCACATGGAATGTGCATGGAGCTGGCTCCAGAGAAAAAAGGTTAAAAAATACTTAACCAACTTAAAAAATTACAGGCAGACGTTGTTTTATTACAAGAGACTCACAGGCCTGTCACAGGCTTGAATGAACTTAAAACACCTGAGTTTCCTAATGTGTTCTCAGCCTGTTATAATTCTAGACAAAGAGGAGTAGCAATTTTAATACATAAAAATATTAAATTCACAGTACTCGATACAGTTATAGATCCAGAGGGCAGATTCCTAATTGTCAAACTATCTATACTTAACCAAAAGCTAGGTATTGTAAGTATATATGGTCCAAATGTTGATGACCCCTCATTCTTCCACGGTTTTTTTAGTACACTCTCCGAACACCTAGACTGCACAATTGTTCTTGGGGGAGACCTTAACCTGGGACTAAATGAAGAAATGGATAGGCTCAATACAGCAGGAACTCAGCGTAACTGGCAATCCACAAATATAATCAAACAGTATATGAGCGACTTTGGTCTTTGCGATGCATGGCGCTCCCTTCACCCCAACAGTAAGGAATATTCTTTCTTCTCACATGTCCATCACTCCTTCTCTCGTCTGGATTATTTTCTGGTCAGCAGCTCACTGCTGAATGACATTTCAGACACTGAGATTCACCCTATAGCTGTCAGCGATCATGCTCCTGTATCTTTAACACTAATACAGATGAATAATACTACACCAAGAAAAAACTGGAGATTTAATACATCGCTGCTCAAAGACGAAGAGTTTATCAAATACTTCAAAAAAGAATGGACTCTATATTTAGGCTTTAATGACATTCCTGGAAGATCAGCATCTGTCCTCTGGGAAGCAGGGAAAGCTGTGATGAGAGGTAAAATAATCTCTTTCTCATCACATAAGAAGAAAGAAGAAAACAAAAAAATTCAGGAACTAGAGAAAAACATCAAATCCTTAGAAAAAGCCTATGTGTCCCACCAAGATCAAGAAATATTAAACAAAATACGCAAGACAAAACTAGAATTAAATGAAATTATTAATAAAAAGACTCAATTCTTAGTACAAAGACTTCGCCTGCAAAATTATGAACACGGTAACAAATCCGGACAATTTCTTGCTAACCAGTTAAAAATCAATAAAGAACAAACAACTATATGTGCTGTTAAAGATTTATCTGGGAATACAATATATGATCCTAAAAAAATAAACAAATTTTTTAGGGATTTCTATGAAACTTTATATACACCACAAATAAACCCATCTAAAAACGAAATTGATCAATTTCTCGACAACATAACTCTTCCAAAATTATTAGACACCCAAGCAATGGCACTGGAGTCGCCACTGACACCAGGTGAACTCCAGGAAGCTCTGATAAGTATGCCCAATAATAAGGCTCCAGGTCCAGACGGTTTTCCAACAGATTTTTACAAAGAATTCTGGACGATTCTGGCACTAATTTTCACAGAATGTTGCAGGAAATAAAAGAAAATGGTAGATTACCACCAAATATGAACTCTGCAAATATCAGTCTCTTACAAAAACCAGGCAAAGACCCTGTATTTCCTTCAAGCTATCGTCCAATGTCCCTTATTAATGTAGACCTTAAAATAATCTGCAAAGCTCTCTCAAAAAGATTAGAGAAAATAACCCCCCTCTTAATTCATCCTGACCAAACTGGTTTCATAAAAGGTAGGCACTCATCAACAAATACACGTAGATTACTTAATTTAATAGACTACTCATGCAGTAAAAACATTGAAACCATAATATTTTCTTTAGATGCAGAAAAAGCATTTGACAGAGTTAACTGGAAATTTCTATTTGCAACTTTACATAAATTTGGTTTTGGAAACGCTTTCATAAGCTGGTTAAAAATATTATATAACTCCCCCAGCTTGTGTCAGAACAAATGACCAAACATCGTCCACCTTCTCTCTTCTGAGGGGCACCAGGCAGGGATGCCCACTCTCCCCTTCACTGTTTGCAATTTTTATTGAGCCACTAGCAGCAGCAATTAGACAGGCTACAACAATTAAGGGCATAAAATGTATAAGAATATAGAACATAAAATCAGCCTTTATGCAGATGATGTGTTACTTTTTCTCCAAAACTCACAAACCAATATCTCTGGGGTAATCGCATTGATAAATTCTTTCTCAAGTGTCTCAGATTATTCAATTAACTGGTCGAAATCAACAGTTCTTCCGATTAATTGCTCCTTCCATAATTCTTCTCCTTCCCCACTGCAATGTGGAAATATAAAATATTTAGGTATTAATGTCTCTCCTAAACTTTCAGAATTAACCAAATTAAACCACATCCCGCTTTTAAAGACAGTAGAAGGTGACCTGGCTAGATGGAAATCTTTACCCATATCACTCATGGGAAGGGTCGCCGCTATAAAAATGATGGTCTTGCCAAAAATAAACTATTTATTTTCAATGATCCCAAGTAAGCCATCACAAGATTGGTTCAGATCTCTAGACTCGTATATTTCTAAATTCCTTTGGAAAGATAAACCCCCGCGTATCAGCTTAAAAACACTACAAAAGACCAAGGATAAAGGAGGATTAGATCTGCCTAACTTTAATCACTATTTTTTAGCCAACAGGCTTAAGTTCATCTCTAGATGGTTCAAACACACCCTCTTAGATGAACCTTGGATAGATGTAGAACAGGCACTATGTAATAACCTAGAAATTTCAGACCTACCATTTATCAGCTCAAACATCCAACGACATGAATGCTTTAAAAGCATCAACAGCAGCTCTTCTCTGACAGCATGGTGGGAGTTTCTAAAAATGACAGAGTCTTCATTAATCCCATGCAAACATACACCTATCTGGAGCAATTCGGACATATTACAAAACAATAATATGATAAACTTTCCAGACTGGAGTTGCAAAGGAATTACATACTTGGAACATATATTGGCAGGAACAGACTTTATTTCGTTTGACAGACTAGTTACACAATATAGGATCAACAAGAAACGATTTTTGGAATATCAACAAATTAAATCCATAGTAAAAAAGAAATTTAATCCCAGTGAAGCTGAATTACAAACACCACCAAGTGTGGTACAATTTTTTAGTCTAAAACCCCCCAAACTATTGTCTAAAATACAGGGAGTGCGGAATTATTAGGCAAGTTGTATTTTTGAGGAATAATTTTATTATTGAACAACAACCATGTTCTCAATGAACCCAAAAAACTCATTAATATCAAAGCTGAATGTTTTTGGAAGTAGTTTTTAGTTTGTTTTTAGTTTTAGCTATTTTAGGGGGATATCTGTGTGCAGGTGACTATTACTGTGCAGAATTATTAGGCAACTTAACAAAAAACAAATATATACCCATTTCAATTATTTATTTTTACCAGTGACACCAATATAACATCTCCACATTCACAAATATACATTTCTGACATTCAAAAACAAAACAAAAAACAAATCAGCGACCAATATAGCCACCTTTCTTTGCAAGGACACTCAAAAGCCTGCCATCCATGGATTCTGTCAGTGTTTTGATCTGTTCACCATCAACATTGCGTGCAGCAGCAACCACAGCCTCCCAGACACTGTTCAGAGAGGTGTACTGTTTTCCCTCCTTGTAAATGTCACATTTGATGATGGACCACAGGTTCTCAATGGGGTTCAGATCAGGTGAACAAGGAGGCCATGTCATTAGTTTTTCTTCTTTTATACCCTTTCTTGCAGCCACGCTGTGGAGTACTTGGACGCGTGTGATGGAGCATTGTCCTGCATGAAAATCACGTTTTTCTTGAAGGATGCAGACTTCTTCCTGTACCACTGCTTGAAGAAGGTGTCTTCCAGAAACTGACAGTAGGACTGGGAGTTGACTCCATCCTCAACCCGAAAAGGCCCCACAAGCTCATCTTTGATGATACCAGCCCAAACCAGTACTCCACCTCCACCTTGCTGGCGTCTGAGTGGGACTGGAGCTCTCTGCCCTTTACCAATCCAGCCACGGGCCCATCCATCTGGCCCATCAAGACTCACTCTCATTTCATCAGTCCATAAAACCTTAGAAAAATCAGTCTTGAGATATTTCTTGGCCCAGTCTTGACGTTTCAGCTTGTGTGTCTTGTTCAGTGGTGGTGGTCTTTCAGCCTTTCTTACCTTGGCCATGTCTCTGAGTATTGCACACCTTGTGCTTTTGGGCACTCCAGTGATGTTGCAGCTCTGAAATATGGCCAAACTGGTGGCAAGTGGCATCTTGGCAGCTGCACGCTTGACTTTTCTCAGTTCATGGGCAGTTATTTTGCGCCTTGGTTTTTCCACACGCTTCTTGCGACCCTGTTGACTATTTTGAATGAAACGCTTGATTGTTCAATGATCACGCTTCAGAAGCTTTGCAATTTTGAGACTGCTGCATCCCTCTGCAAGATATCTCACTATTTTTGACTTTTCTGAGCCTGTCAAGTCCTTCTTTTGACCCATTTTGCCAAAGATAAGGAAGTTGCCTAATAATTATGCACACCTGATATAGGGTGTTGATGTCATTAGACCACACCCCTTCTCATTACAGAGATGCACATCACCTAATATGCTTAATTGGTAGTAGCCTTTCGAGCCTATACAGCTTGGAGTAAGACAACATGCATGAAGAGGATGATGTGGACAAAATACTCATTTGCCTAATAATTCTGCACTCCCTGTATACAGAACACTTTCTAAAATTGATGAATCAATATCCCTTCCTATTGCAAAATGGGAAGCAGATTTATCGATCAGCTTAGACCCAAACCTTTGGTCTCAGATATGCTTAAAAACCTTTCAATGGATCAGAAATCCCAGTTTGCAATTAATACAATACAAAATATTACACAGAGTGCACTATACTGGTCATAGGATGTTCAAGATGGGCTATACGCCTTCCAACAACTGCTCACACTGCACAGCAAATACACCGGACAATTACATCCACGCTCTTTGGTTCTGTCCACCAGTTCAGAAATTTTGGCGTGAGATATGTGAAGACTTATCGAAGTGTCTGAAATGTAACATTCCAGCCTCCCCTTTAGTATGCTTGCTGGGCAACTTGGATGAGGTCACTGCAGAA
This sequence comes from Mchenga conophoros, assembly GCF_057382185.1. Lineage (NCBI taxonomy): Eukaryota > Metazoa > Chordata > Actinopteri > Cichliformes > Cichlidae > Mchenga > Mchenga conophoros. The sequence goes on from NC_140546.1 coordinate 37,004,170, forward strand.
ATAAACACAGCCCACATTGTTTTTACGGCCCTATGCATTGCCAAGAAAATGGTCCTCATTAACTGGAAAAATATAAATAATCTTAATTCTAACCAATATAAAAACCATCTAATAGATCACATTAGTCTTGATACAGCCTCTGCCATCACATCAATCCCTTTGGGCTCCTTTGATCGGCTTCATCACCTAGTGGGGGTGGGGGGTCATGGTTTGGTCCTGCCTTCGCTATTGTGGTTGATATGGGGATAGGGACGGCCTTAGGGCGTCTGGGGAGTCCCTAGAGGGCCTAACCTGCGGGATGTGGCCATGACCTGGTTAGGAGCTCTGGGGGCTCTTAGATGGTGTTTTTCTTGTGGCTGCGTACAGCGGAGATGGGGGAGGGTCTGTGCAGGGTCTGTGCTGGCAGACGTTGGTTACTGGCCTGGTAGCCTGGCTGCCCCTGGGAGGGTCCGGGACGGGCGTGGAGGCTAGGGGGTCTGGCTGTTGTGTCGCCGGAGCAGTGGGCGGGTGGGTGCATGGGGGCTCAGCCCCAGTGCAGGGGACCTCTGGTGCATCGGCCCAACTGGAGGGTTCTCTAACTGGTGGGGAGGTTTTTATATCTTTGCAGGTGGTCTCCTCACTACAGGAGCTCACTCTGTAGGTGGGGGGAGAGATATAGGAGAGGTGGAGAATGAACTGGGCGTCTATTGTCTTGTGTAGTTTGGGAGATGATTGGATGATGGGGTGGGTGCAGTTTTCTCTGGGGTGGAGTCGGGTCGGCTGCCCCGGACTCTGTGGTGCTGGGCGGTGCTGCTGCAGCGGGCCCCGGTTCGGATGGGCCTGGGCCCCCTTGCCCTGGTGGGTTCCAGAGTGTGGGGGTGCCTACTGGGGTCAGCGGGGGAGCTGGCCCCAGGGAGGGGCCGCTTGCCCCTCCCTTTCTTCCCTCCCCATCCTCAGCTGCCTCCCTATTCCCGCTCTACCACACCCACCCACACACGCAGGGCTTGGGGTGCAGGTATGTCACCAGGGTGCAGGGGAGGCACTCCCCCTCTGTCCCCTTCTGGCCACCTGTGCCTCAATTCTATTCTGCAACCTAGACATCCACATTACTCACACTCTCACATAACACATACATATAGGGCCTTGGGGGTGGGCACGTTTTACAGCATCCAGAGGATGGTCGGTGTACTCCAACCCACCTCTGGCGCTGGTGCCCTACCCTCAATTTTAAATGCATTTAGACACTAAGGGTTTTCGGGAGGAGCCGTGCTGCTCTCTGAGAGGAAGCAGGAACCATGCTCTCCTGATTTTTAAATGCACTTTAGAACAGCACGCAGCAACACTACATATGAGCGGGCGTAGGGAGGTTTGAGGTCTTCACTCACCCCGGTTCTGTTAGCCGTCCGGGCTGGGGGGCTGGGAGGAGGTGCTGGCCGTCAGACTGGGGTCTGGGATGCGGGGCCTCCCTGCTACTGCAGATAAGGAGGTGGTCCGCTTGCCTCCACCCCAGGGAGAAGGGTTACATCTCCTGGGTCTAGGTGCGGCTTGCCCCTCTGAGGGCGGGGATACCTGGACCTGGGATATAGAGTATGTTTGGGGAGTGCGACTGTCTGTGCAGTGTCTATTTGTGTCTGTCTACACGTCGGGTGAGTGCCGAGTATTTGGTTGTGCATATGGGGTGGGAATGCACGTCTGTGTCCACGTGTGCCTGTTCGTCTGTGTCTATATGTCAGGTTGGGTCTTAAGTTAAGTCTGTTAAGCTGGTCACGTTCCCGGTACCGGCGTTTGGCATCTCTCACCGCACGCTGCACGCCGTATGAGGCCGCTTTGTAGGCGCTAATATCGCCAGTGGCGAGTCCCGCGTTGTAGGAGGCGGTCCTGGCGTTTACTGCAGTGCGGATCGATCTGTCCATCCACGGTTTCTGGTTTGGGAATGTGGTGACTCTCGCAGTGGGGATAATCTCCTCCGCTAGCATATTGACGAAGCATACTGCTACTTCCGTAAACTCGTTGATGTCGACTGCGCATGCTCTGAACATGTCCCAGTCGACGTCGTTGAGTGCGTCCTGTAGCGTAGCTTCTGATTGGCAGTCCACCGTTTTCCCTCCCTCGTGGTCACGTCCTCCCTCCGTATGCTTTGTTTATACTGGGGGATGAGGAAGATGGCGTTGTGGTCAGACTTCCCAAAAGCCGGGTGTGAGACAGCTTTGTAGCCCTGCTTGTATGGCGTGTAGCAGTGATCCAAAATTCGATCCCCTCTCGTTGGACACGAGACATGCTGGTAAAAGTTTTGTGCACATGGCTACAATGTTCTACATGTGTTTGTTAAATTTATGGGAAGAATTTAATTGCACAAGTGACAATGAATACCTGCACACATGAAATGAAATTGTTTGCTAGGATTATGTTTTTTCTCATGCCTGACTATTGACAGCAAAATAATTCTATACAGACATCCTGGAACCCATGGATTCAGGACTCTCTGTCTCAGGTGCAGAGAGAGGGGAACCCAGGGACACAAAACCTGGGGCTACTCAACTGACCAGGGGGAGATTTGGAGATGGGGACTGCAGCGGCTCCAGGTTGGAGACCCACAGGATTGTTGTAACCCCTTTGATTGCAAGGACCCTCAGCCTTCAGTGGATGAAGCTGCACATGGTACTTAGCTATACTGACCCTGGAGACAGCGTAAGGGGCAGGGGCAGGCTAGACACTGGCTACCCTGACTCCAGTCCCTTGGGTGCAGGGTTAAATTGGGCACTATCCACCCTCACGCTGTGAACAGGCTCAGAAGAAAGAGGGTTGAACTTTGAATGTCCTTGTTTCCTCATGTAAGTCTAGACCTGACATAGAGTGAGCAGAACTTGCAGTCAGCCTTTTACCGATGGGCCAGAGAGGTTGACCTATGACAATCTGGGAAATGGCAGCACTGAGCCTGGGGAACTGATTGGCAACTGCATCGAGGATAAGAGGCTGGACAGCAAGGTATACTTCTGTGTCCAAGATCTAATAGGGTGGATGAACGCTAAGGTGATGCATGTCTCAGGCATATTATTCTAGCATCCACCACTGAGGCCCACACTTCCTCAAACAGGAAGCAGGTTGCTGTGATGGCAAAGAGATGGACAGGGAGTCACTGGCAAACAGGGCTTGAGTGCAGGGGAACAGAGGCTGAATATTGACTGGAGAGGGGCTTCCGGGTGAACGGCAGGAGACAACAGGCAAAGTGAGATGCAGCGATGCAAAATCCAAGGCAGTATCTGACGGAGGACTGAGGGTGGAAATGACTTTTAGGCAGATTGGAAAAAAGCCTACAAGCCTGGGGTTTTCAAAGACTACCCATCTGATCCTCCATCTGCTGTTCGATGCGCTCCAACTGCTCCTCCAAGAAGTCTGGGAGTCTGTGTGTGGTCGTGTCATTCTGTCATATTTCAGGAAGAGCTAGGACCTCAATGCAGGCTCATAGGCAGACTTCAAACCTAAAACAGCCTTTTATCCAATAATAATCCACGAAAGAAAGCAATAATTCTAGGGAAGACGTGTAACTAAGCAATACTAAACAAGGACCACCAAACAGAAACTATAATAACAGGGACCATAGAAACAGAATGACGTGACAAAGGCTATGGGAGACACAGCAGGTAATTAGGGAGAATAGACACTCCTGGAACACAGCTGTATGAGACCGGGGAGAGTAAAACTAAACACACACGGGGCAAGCATTACCAATAAATCCACTGCTTTATCATTCAGCAACAGTGTGGATTTCACAACTCTTTTGCACCTAGACCTCT